>NC_142027.1:71207212-71897212 GCF_982192425.1 Myodes glareolus | reverse complement strand
ACAGAAGACCATCTAGCTGCGAGGGAAAGTACAAGCATGTGTCTGCCTCCATCTCAGACACTGAAATAGATACAGCGGAAAGCATGGCCAGCCAGCAGAGCAAAGCAGAAGGAGAGCAGTCAAGAGGACACTTCACGCTGAGGGCCGGAGTCACTCATCCTGAGCAGCAGGGAACAACTTTCAAGTCATGTCCACACAGGAATTCAATGGAGCAGAGAAAATACCGAAAGCAAACTGTATACAGCCCTTCTGTTTCGACCTGGTTGAGCACCAGAGAGACAACAGCTGCTTTCCCACCAGCAGAACAAACTTCAGAGATGACCTAGGGGTAGGGGAATTGTCCTCGTCAGGAAAAATATTGAATACTGGTATTCTGATTTTATTTTTTGTTTTGCTATTTTTTTTTCAGTTTTGAAGTCACTTGATTAGGATATACCACTGTGCTTTATCTGCAGCTATTCTCTCCTGTTCTCAATTATATCTCAAAGCTTAAACCTTCTGTGCTTTACTTCTTATTCCTACTTCACGTCCTCCCATTTTCACTTCTTAACTATTCATATTTCTAGTCTTAATAATCTTTAAACACCTATTTTATCCATCAGTAGCTCTTTTATTTTCTATCCTTCTAGGGAATGTCGATGATGCACCTAATCGCTTTCGCTCTATTGCCCGATTACTGACAAATCATTGCTTTTGTTTCTGCTCTTTGTGTCTTCCTTCTAGATGGCAGAGATCACACTCTCAAGAGAAAACTACGCAGTAAGAACCACATGAAACAGAACGAACAAAAGATGGGGGAAACCATAAAAGATGCATCTACCCAAACAGACGTGCAAATCACAAGTGAAACCAAACAAACTCTGAAGTCTTACAATCACTAAGCGTTCGAAACAAATCATTGAAATTCCAGACAGATAATTTAAAATCCCACTTTTGAAAATATTTGGTGACTTCACAGAGGATTAAGTAAGCAGATGAATGAAGCAAGGACATTAATTCAGAGACTGGGTAGGTAAAGTGCTCATTGTCAATAATGAAGAGTTGAGTTCAGAATCTACTGAAAGCCAGGCACAGGACCATCTGTGTGCCAACCCAACGCAATGTTGTTACAGTGAGATGGGAGGCAGAGACAGGAAAATCCACTGGAGCTGGTGGGCAAGACAGCCTGAGGTACACAGCAGCACATGGGAAGATTACGTGGAAGATGAGGATTGACACCTAAGGTTGTTCTCTGCCCTCCACACAGAGAGAGTGGAAGGGAGGGGGAGTTCAGCATGGAAAGGGAGATTTTGAAGAACTTAAATATCAGAAATGTTGGACATGAAAGACTTCAATCAGTCAAGGAGAGAGAGAGAGAGAGAGGAAAACCCCACAATGGAAAACCCCACCAATAAATAGACTAGGATAGAAGATAAGGTCAAGAAAGTGTTACATTCTGATAACAATTTAAAAAACATAATCACAATTTGCAGAAAATCTGGGACACGCTCAACAGACAAAACAAAGAATTCATGGGGTAGGAGGGGGTTATAATAAAATTTAAAAGTACAGAAGAACTATTGAATGAAATTTATAATTCATTTCCCCAAATTTAGGAATATGTATATATATATATGTATGTATATGTGTATAAGTATATGAATGTAATGGGGAACCTCTTTCAGCCAATGGCCTTTGAAAGGCTGGACCAGGTTGGGCATGACCTTGGATAACTAAAAGCCGACAGGATCATCCACTTGCTCTCTCACTCCCCACTCGCCACACCTGGATGTTGGATTTCATTCCTGTTCCTCGTTGTGACCTGTGAGTTCTCTTTTAATAAAGAACCTCTTATTATGCCATATTAGGAGCTAGCATGAGATTTCTTTATTTAGGTCCCCCCTTTCTGATGCATTCCCCTTTATGTATGGCATTTATAACTCTAAAGGAGAATGTCTGAAAAAGAACATCTCAGATAGTTTGTTACGAAAATGTCAAAAAGACAGAAGAAAAAAGCAATATTAAAAGTTGCAAGAGGGAAATCCCAGCTTACTAGCATCAACAGAACTAGCAGAATAGATCAAACTTTTCAGCAGAATTCCCAAAGCCAGGAAAGCAGGGAAGGAAGTATTTTAAACCCTGAAGCATAAAACATCCAACCAAAATTATTACATACAGCAGAATTACTTTTTAACTTAAAGGAGAAACTTTAACTTAAAGGAGAAAAGTTAAGCACAAACTAAAGCATTCCACAGCCACTTTGCCAGAATTACAGAAGATATTTATGATAATTCTACATACAGAGGAGGAAGATAGTTACAACATGACAGCACAAGGAAGAGGAAATTTCATGGGAAGAGCAGAGAAACAAATAAGAACTAGGAAAGAGTCAAACACACCCAGTTCAACAAATCAGCAAGCCCAATGCCCCATGAAAAGAATAAATAGAAAAAGAATAAGCAAAGCGATAGGAAATAGTGAGTATATCTCAATAATAATTCCAAATATTAATGACCTTAACTCTCTAATTAAAAGACACAGACCAGATGATGGAATCAGAACACAAGATTCAACCATTCGCTCGTTGTGAGAAACACCTTTCACTGGCAAACACACAGAAAAGTTGAAAATCAAAGGCTGTAAGACTTTAAACCCTGCATCAAATAGATGCAGAAAATGGGCAGAATTATCCAGTCTTACATCTGACAAAGTAGATGTCAAACCAAAATTAGTAAGAAGGGATAAAGGACGTCACTACTTGCTACTAAAGGAAAACATCTGCTAAGAAGGTGAAAGGATTTGAAGATATAGGTCATCAATGGTTAAATCTACAGCTCATTGTTCAACTGTACCATAAACCAGACAGATCAAAAGGACTGATGGAGCAGACATCTGTAGAACACTCTGCCTATCAGTTGTGAATATGTGCTGTTGTCAGAGCCCAGGGAACGTCCTCAGAAACAGATCTTATTTTGTGCCATAAAGCAAGTCTTGATGAATAAACTACATTTCTTAACTTTTATAAGCTCACAGTAGAATAAAACTGAAAATCAATAGCAAGGAAAGTGACACATATGTGTGGGTAATAAATAATACTCCTTTGAATGATCAATGTGTCATTGAAAAAGTCAGGGAGGAAATTAAAAAATTCCCAGAGTCAATAAAAATAAAAACATGATTTATCGTAACTTTTAGTACATAAAAAAGTTAGTTCTAATGGACATGAATTAGTATGATGTTCTACACTTAAAACCAGGGAAACCTCAAGTACATAACTTAATGGTTTGCCTCCTTAAAAAAAAAATAAGCCAGGTAGTAAATTATAAGGGTAGAACTGAAGTCAATAAAATGAAGATTAAAGGAGAGTTAAAAAAAAATCAAAGGATTGGTTCTTTGAAAAGATAAACAAGTTCAATAAAGCCTTAGTCAAATCTACTGACAGAAATAGAAGATCTGAATTAATAAGAGTGGAGATGAAAGGGGAGTGGTCACAGCAGATTCAAATGAAATCTGATCACTAGGAAATGCTTTGAAAGTATATATCAATACAAAGAGTCTGGAAAATCTAGAATAAATAGGTCAATTCCTAGACACATATGGCCTACCAATGTTAAATCAAGAGAATGTAAACATGTAAGCAGCTTAAACCCATCCATGACAATCAATAAATTGAACAGCAAAAAAAAAAAAACAAAAAAAAAAAACAAAAAAACTCCCAACTAAGGGAAATCTGGAGCAGACTAGTTCACTACCAAATTTTATTAGACCTTTAAAGAACTGACTCAAATGCACCTCAAATTATTCCATACCATAGGAAAAAAGGAAGCCAAGTGAATTAATTCTGTGAAGACTGTGTTAGCATGACAGTGCATAAGGAACCAATAAAACGTTTGTCCAGCTACAGCTCCATTTCTCTGATCTGATTCCAAAGATTATCAATAAAATACTTGTAAACCCAATCAAAAAAGACACTGGAAAGATTGTATATCGTAATGAAGTTGTTTCATTCTAGAGATGTGAGGACGGTTGGTCAGACTGATCAGTAAATGAAAAAGCACAGATGGACTAGGGACAGAAACCACGTATCAGTATTTCAACAGGTGTAGAAAAGACCTTTGACAAAGTTCAGCAGGCTTCCATGATAACAGCTCTGAAGAAGCCAGGAACAAAACAAACATACTTCTGCAAAATAGTGGCTATATATGACCGTAGGAGCTGCGTAGGGTTTTGTGCTCACAGATACAAGGCAACCTGGGAAGAGATGGAGCTAATAGCCTGGTGACCTCTGCACATTCCTCTAGCTCCCTAGACCAGTATCTTGAGTTTACTTAATTCCATCAATCTATATATCACTATCTTTCCCCAGACCCTTATCAGGGGCTTTTTTATATAACCTGG
This sequence comes from Myodes glareolus, assembly GCF_982192425.1. NCBI lineage: Eukaryota > Metazoa > Chordata > Mammalia > Rodentia > Cricetidae > Myodes > Myodes glareolus. Next base: position 71,892,835 of record NC_142027.1, on the reverse strand, counting down.
AGCCTGTTTTCTTAGTTAATCTATAGAACCCACTTTTATGCAAGAGTTTACTTGTACTTTATAAGAGTTTTGACATATTTATGCCTGAAGCTTTGTTGTGTATTCATGGTACAGTTAATTATCATCAGGAAGATTTTTTTCTAAATTGTGCTGTGCTTAAACATACCTAAAATAAATGACCCAACGTCAGGCTCTTGAAGTTCATAGCAACACCAGCTACTGAGTCATGCTGAACCAAATTGCCTTCTTGCCTCCCCTGCCTCAACACTCTGCTAGCCCTGGTGTTTGCAGAGACCCCCACATATGACAAACATACAGCCAGCATGAGATCAAGTGGGGAAAAACTCAATTTCCTAGAAAGTGTGTGCTTTCTCAACTCTCCCTCAATCCAGTGCTTGAATTCATAGTGAGAGTAATCACAAAAAAAAGAAAAGAAAAAGAAAGGCATACAAACAGGAAGAAGCCAAATTATCCCTTCTTCCCGGTGGAATGATCCTATATTGAAGTGCCTGAACACCTCTACCATCAAATTCTTGAATGTGATGAGCGATTTCAGCAAAGCAGCGGGATGCAAAATCAACAAAGAAGTCGCTGTAGCTTTCCTGGATGTCAACAGCAAGAAGGAAATCAGAAAGGAACCTCATCCATAACGGCTGCAAAAGATACTTAGGATATGCACGGAATTCTTAAGAACGAATAGAAATATACATAAAAACATAATAAGAAAACAATTAAACTTTACTAAACCAGTATTAAAATTTTAGCAAACAAGTCTTATAGCACAGCAAAGCTTTTTCTGATTTTTCCAACCCAGAAGGACAGCTTCCCTATGTTCATTGATACACAGAATCAACATTATAGACACTGACACATTACCAAAGACAGCCTGCAAATTTAATGTGATTTCCATAAAAATTGGGAAGACACCCTTGACAGAACCAGAAAAAAAATACTAAAATTCATACAGAAGCCCAAAAGGCCCCAGAGAGTCAGAGCAATCCAATGGGGAAAAGAACAAAGCTACGGTGTCACAAAAGCTGACACCAAATTTTACTACAGACTCACGATGACAAAACCAAGGTGGTCCTCACATATCTACTAACTGTCTACTACACAGAACCAATGTGGTCCTCACATGTCTACTAACTGTCTTCTACACAGAACCAACGTGGTCCTCACATATCTACTAACTGTCTACTACACAGAATGCAGACCGAAGAGATAGAGAAGACCTAGAGGTGGACCAGTTACAGCCATCTGATTTTTGACAAAAAAAAATTCATACTAGAAAAAAAATCTTTTTGACTAATGGTGCTGGGAAACCAGGATCTGCACATGTAAAATAAAACTAGATTCCCATCATCTACCTGGTGAAAATATTGATTCAAAATGCACCGAAGACTTTGAGACCTGAAATTTTAGAACTGCTGGGGGTGGAGGGAACAACACTTCATGACCTACACAAAGCACAGATTTTCAGAAAAGGGTTCCAGCAGCTCAGAAAATAGGAACAAAAATTGACAAATGGGAATACATGAAATTAACAAGCCTCTGCGCAGTGAAGAAAACTAAGAGTGAAGAGAGCCCATAAATTGGGAGAACAAGCCAGAACCAGCACTGATGTGGATTTAAAAGAAAAGGAACCTTCATATACTGTTGGTAGTATTGAAAATCATTTTCAAAGTTCATGGAAAAAGCTAAAAATAGAATTAATATATGATCCTGTTACATCACTCCTAAGATCACCCTTGAAGGAATCTAATTCAGCACATCACAGAGACATCTACACACTAATGTTTATGATGGCACAGTCTACAACAGCCAAGCTGGAGAATCAAACTAAGTGTTCACCAGTAAATAAGTGGATAAGGAAACTGTGGCAAACTTACTCAGTTTTATTCGTTCATAAAAACAAAATTGTGTCATTTTGAATAAAAATTGATAAAACAGGAGATCACATTATATGAAATAAACCAAACTCAAAAAGCCAAGGATTGCATGTTTTCTTTCCTGTGTGGGACTTAGATAGCACACACACACACACACACACACACACACACACACACACACACACATCATAATTATGATATGTACACACAAAGGAGACTATTAACAAAGAGAAGACAATCCAAGAAAGGTCAGGAGAGAGAAATAAATGTGAAGCTCATTAAAGTACATGGTATTGAAGATGTCATAGATCCTCCAACTTTGTATGATGAACATATACTGATAAAATTTGGGAAATATATTTATTTGCAATATTATTCATCTATAACAATGACTAATGATAAAGTATGGCCATCTCGATTTGTAACTGAATTAGAAAGGATCCAGTTTTACCAATAAAGGTTTCTTCAAGTTCTCATTTGATTAATTGATACAATATCATCACCTTACCCAGCCAGTGCCTTCAAACATTTTGAGGTCCAAAGGGTCTCCTTGGATGGTCCCATCGAGAAGGATCAGGGAGTGGCAGCTGGTCATGGCTGCACACAGCGGGCCCCAGGGCACAGCCTGGCCTGAGGCGAAGCTGTGGACTGCCTGGAAACTGGAAGATAATGTTAAAATTTTCAATAAAGGATTTGTATGATCCCGTCCCTTAAATTTTGGCGAGGCAGCGCTCTATCTGACCCTTACCCTAGACCCCTCCAGTGACCTTCCCATATTCTCTACCACTGCTTCTTTAACTTGAGCTATGAAAAACAGGGTGACCGTTAAATGTTTCTGAATGTCAACAACCATAAATTAATTAAAAATCAAATGTGTAATGAACCTGAGATATTTCGTGCAGTGTTTAGCCATGTTTCCTCCCATGACTTCACTGCAGCTGTGGTTCTGAACATACAACATGCCCAGGTGGCTGCCAGTACACCAGGTGGAATCAAGGACCAGTGCCCAGAACACCTAGGCTCGGAACATAGATTACTGTTATGTTATAAATTGCAGGGCTTGCCCTCTCCACACACAGCTTTCTGCTACAGAACATGATGGGCTCATCATGGAAAGCGAAGACCTTAAATGTTTTCCTGCTGCCATTCCTGAGCATGCATAAAATTAGTATACCTTTTCGTGATATTCTATCAGAACATTTGTTTTAAATTTTGCTAAGTGAGTTGCTAGGAACTTGTGTTTCATTATACAAAGCATTTAGAGAACTTGGGTTCGGAATCAGGACTGAAATTCTATCATTTTATAGTATGAGTTTATCTAAAGCAGCACTCTCATGATTGACGATTATAAGAGCAAAACACTGATCAAGGCAGGAGAGGACCCGAGATCAGGTCCCGATACCCGCATGGTGCTCACAGCCCTCAGTAATAACAGTCTAAGAATATCTAATGCCCTCTTTGGACCTCCGTGGGTACCAGGTTCACACATGATGGATATGCCTATGCTCAGGCACCCACACAGACACACAAACAAAATGCCTGTCAATACTGAGTATGTGCCTACTGTACCAAATATTCAACCAAGATTTAATTCATTACCTAAAAACAAGAACATTCACATTTTTACTATGCAAATTTGCTTTTGTCTTTAATAAATGGTAAAATTGCATGTATAGAAAGCATAGCTTTAAAATAAATTTATGATTCATTATCAGTAAGTGTTTGGTTTGTATATTCGTTTTGGGACCTATACCCAGGGCTGCATACAGGTGTCTTGGATGAAAGGGATCATACCCGGACACATTCCGAGCCACCTGCCAATCAAGGCTACCTGTCCCAGCTCTAGCTCATCTTCCCGCTGCCGATCCCGCCAGGATCCTCACGCTCTGAGTCTAGAGCTCGGCTAAGCTTCTTGTGTTGTCTCTCTTTATCCAGAGATTTCTCTGCTCGTGGTCCTCTGCTCACTGACAATTTTCAATTTTCAACCGGAGTGTTCTATACCTGCCGAGTAGTGTTTACACAACCCTTCTTTAAGTCGGATGTGGATTTTCCCTTTGACATAGACTGCCACTTGTCAGTCACAAACCAAATTTCAGGGGACATATATATATATATATATATATATATATATATATGCGCACACTATATAATTTTGTGATGTTGCCTAGAAACGCGTGGAGCTCTCTAAAACCCAACATGCCCCAAGCAAGAAGCCTTTGGATTCACGAGGTAATTGGGACAGGGAAGAGCCTGCTTAGTGTTTCCAAGCAACTGAAAACAAGCAGAGGCTTTAACCTGATCCTCATCCCTCGGTTCCTTGGAGTCTACCACCATTTCCTGAAACTTGTAGTCCACAGCCCTTCCACTGCAGCTTCCTCTCCTCCTGACAGTAGAGCCTGGCACCATGTGGTTTCCTCTCCTCCTAGATTCAAGCTGAATACTGATTATGTTTAGCTGATTCTACCCCTCGAAAGCTTTAGCATGCAAGCGCCATGGGAGGAAGATGGGAGTGGAAAGACCATCCTCCTCCTTCATTGCTCTGGACCACAGGCGCCCTGTGTCTGTGGACAAAGGCCTCATTGATACATCTCAACAGGCAGGAACAGACACCCATGAATAGAGCTAGAAATCAAGTCGTTCCTTGTGCTCAGCCTGGGTCTATCTCTGCAACATTGTGTGGTACCTGTGTCAAACCTGGCCCCAGGGCTAGCTTGGTGGACCAGCCTGGCTCTTTCTCTGCCTCTGCAGCTGCCTCCGTCACTGTCTGGAGATGAAGTAGGGTTATCAAAGCTGAGAGGCAGAAGCCATCACCATTGAGAAGGTGCAAAGGCATGCCTCAGTTCTGCAAGAAGCAGCTAGGACCTCTCCCTCCCCTCTCCTGTTCTGCTCCAGGGTATGTATCTATATGGTTATCTTCTTTGCTTGACCATGATAGTCTTTAGCTCACGTCTGTAAAATTTCAACCTAGCTATGCTTTAAAATCTTCTTCATATGCCATCATTTCAAGGGTCGTGATTGGGGCACTGAAATTAAAAATTTCTACCTTTAGCCATCATATATCATAAGAAATCAGAACTATGTATTATATCAAGGGATTTTATTATTTTGTTCCTATTCTGATTTTCTGTCTCCAAAGTAATAATTTTTGTGGCCTGTGTTACACATCTAAAGTGAGTCCATTCATGTGTTTCCATCTCATTAGACTGTGAGTTCCACAGGAAGGCAACAGAGCCTTGTTCCGGGTCCCCGAACACACTCATCTGCCCAGCCACCCAGGAAGCCTTGCCATCTTTAAGCATGGTTTTGATTCCTCTCCTTGATCCTTTGTCTTACTAATTCAGCTCCTTAATCATCTACCTCATTCTATTCCATTTTCTCATGCTGAATTTGCAGATCTACTTTCTTTGTCTGACTCTGAATTTGGGACACATTTAATTAAATTGGGTTAGACTAATTGGGAACCAGTGTGAACCTCATTCCTCAAGCCCGCAAGGGTGGGTTTAAGCATCAGCACGGTAACCTCCCCACCACATCTCCCATCTTAGAGTCCTACCAGTTGCCAGCCGTGGGGACAGTCCCCCAGAGGTCCAGCCCATCTTCTGTCAGTGTTCCTGTCTAAATAAAAAGTTATAATTGACTTTTCGCAGGACACTAAAAGCTTTGATATCATGATCTAAACAAAATTCAAGTGTGCAAGAAACTATGTCACATCCAGTCATTCAAAACCTTGTTTATAAACATTTGCTTTTAAATCTAGCGAAGGATGCCCAGGAAGTTCCAGTTTCTGTGTGACTCTGTGCATGAGATTTGTTGGTCTCTGCTTGTTGTCCTGTCTGCTGCTGTTGGTACAGTGAGACTTTGAGAGGAACCCCAATAGCAGCCACCTCATAGCTGACTCTGCTGGAGGCACCTAGTGTTTTTTTCCAAAACAGAGTTTGTGGTTTTGTTTGAGCAAGGATTGTTTGTTTGTTTGTTTTGCTTTGTTTTTCTTTTCTCTTCCCAAGGCCAGTTAATCCACCCTTTGCTATTTGGTTCACCATCATTACCTAAAACTATGGCTAATGCAGTCACTGTTCAAATTGTAATGAAATGTTGATAAGGAACTTTCAGTTCATAGATGGGAATGAAGTGCTAATAATAAAAATTAATTAATGCCTGTGAGTGAGTTTTATTTTCAGATCAAGAGGAAAGTGGTCATGAGATATTTCATATTATGGGAAAGTATTTCACATTTTATGTAACCTGGAAATCAAAACAGAACTGTATTACATCATTTATGTGCCAGCTATTCATTAGCTGTTTGCCCTGTATGTAGTCCAGCAGCCGTAGGCTAACCACCCCAAGCCTGCTCAGAGGAAGCAAAGTTGCTGCTGCTGCTGCTGCTGCTGCTGCTGCTCCAGAACAGGCCAGAAAAGCCATGACCCTCCCAAGTACAGACACCAGCAGCTCCCCCACGAGCTATTTAATTCAGAGTGCATCATATCCGTGTGATGGTTTACAGGCATGGGCTTACAAAGCTCTTCTCATAACTGAGCAAGCCCAGGATAGACAGACAACTACGTCCTACTAGGAGACAGTGGTCCACAGTCCGGAAGATGGAACTAGAATTGAGACAACTTTCCTCCATCAGCAGGGATGTTGGTGAATCCTGCCAGGAATGTGGGAAGATAAAGCCTGTTCTTAGTCTCCACATTACAAGACTTAAAGAATCCTTCTTTCTTGAATACATTCAGCCTTCCCAAAGATGGGCAGCAGGCTAGAAGAACTCATCCCTTAAGGGCAACATTGTAAAGAAGAGATTTGCTGTGTTTTCCCTGCATTCTCTAAGGTGCTAACCTGCATGTTCACCATGCAAATCCCCTTGGGTAATTCCATTTTAAAAAAAATAGCAGCTTAATTTTAACTAAGATATTCTGCTTGGGAGGTTATGATGTGAAGCATCAATGTTTTGAGCATGAACATAGAACAACTTGGCAACAGAATGAGAGAATTGAGACCGTGTTACTTCTCTCTATGTGAAGATGACCTCGTAAAACAAAAATAACCTCAATAGAAAGAAGATGAAATTATAGTTTTAATCTAAAGGGAATAGAATGTACAGAGAAACTCTTACCATAAAGTTCAAACCCAAGCTCGGATTGAATTGAATAGAGAATCTGTCAGAGAGAGAAAGAGAGAGAGAGAGAGAGAGAGAGAGAGAGAGAGAGAGAGAGAATACAGTGAGAAGCCCAGTGATACAACACTGTTTGGGAGTTAATTGTAGTTAATTGTGGGGTAGTCAACTGAAGCATCATGTTGATAGAGTTTTATAATTTAAAAGGATTTAAAGATAATTATAGTTCAAGCGTTTGCATGAAATAGCAATGTAGACACTTAGCTTTGAACTCAAGGTTAGAGTTCTCATTCTGCCATGCCCCATCAGGTGTTCCAGGCCTACAAAATGCTTCTGCACCTTGTGGGATTCAGTTGAGGGGGTGGAGAAGCAATCCCTCTGGCCGTCTAGCAGATGATGGCATGGGGTTGCAGAGAAAGGGGTCACACAGGAAGTAAAATAGCAGTCGCTGGGGGAAATGAGTCTTTGGGGCAGGTGACTATGTCAGGGACACGGTTGGCACAACCCTCCTGTAGTCTAGGTACTCATGAAGCTGTTGGGTGCTTGAGAAGAGAATCTATCAGAAAGCTGACAATGAGTTGGAATCTGACCACCAAGCTAAAACCAAACTAACTTCTCAGCTAACTCTCTGTTTCCTACCCGATGCAGACTGAGCACTGGTTTTGCCAAATGGAAAGGGGAGAGAGGGAGAAATTACAATAATGTGAGAGACGTGCTGCTTCTACCTGAGAGGAGCAGTGTCAGGTGGCCTTATGCGGCTCCCCCCACTCTCCAGGTGTAGGACCATGAAGGCATTCCATTGGCCACAGGTAGCCCACTCCCCTCGCATCCCTCCTCCATCTCTTCTGTTATCATGTGAAAGCTGACTCTCCCCTACAGGCTCATGGGGTTGAATATTTGGGGGGGCACTGTGTTGGAACGCTGTAGAATCTCTGGGCATAGATTTTGAAGGTTATAGCCCGCCTCGGCTTACAGGCTAGCTCTCTGTTCCCTGTGGTACCCCAGCGTTGTGTGAACACCACTATGCTCTCCTTGCCATGACAGACTGTCCTTGGAGCAAAGCGAATCTCTCCTCCCTTAAGTTGCTGTTTTTTAAGTGTTTGGTTATAATAACAAGAAAAGTAGCTAAGAGCATCGTCATAAAGCTCCTATTGAAAGAACAAAAAACAAAACAAAACAAAAATTCTAATTTTATTTGTACGTTTTTCTTTTAGACAGGGTTTCCCTGTGGCTTTGGAGACTATCCTGGAACTAGCTCTTTAGACCAGGCTGGCCTCGAACTCACAGAGATCCGCCTGCCACTGCCTCCTGAGTGCTACGGTTAAAGGCATGTGCCATCACTGCCCAACTTGTCTTATTTTTTCAAGGCCTCACATTTTCCCTCAAGACATGGCCCCCTGCTCAGCTTGAAACATTGGCCTTCCAGCACCGTTTCGCTGGATGGTCCAACTTCTTGCCCTGTCTTGAAATGGTAGATGCCTCTTACATCCTTGGGCTCCGAAATGATCATCTCGAAATCTGTGCCATTCCATATCCTACAGCTCCAAAGGCGCCTCCCACGGGTGACAGATCAGTTCCTGCTGATGGTTGTTTAAACCTCCATCAAGCACACATCTCAGAGCATGCCGGTTGTCTCTCTCCCGTATTCCCTACACTCTTGATTAGCTAAACCTCCTCCAAATGAAGAATGACCACCCATGACACTCTATAGGCACTGTGTGCAAGATTGGCTCTTGAGGATGAGAAAATAGTCAAAATGTTGATTTCATTATTCCAACACAAATGACCTTAAATAGGAAAAGACCAGTCAAGGCGCACTGCACTACAGCCTGTTCACGGTGAGCACAAAGTCTGCATGTCAGGGGGCTGATGTTGGTGCCATTCCTGGTTCCCATGGGAGAACTGTAGGGTCTTGGACCATGCCCAAGAGCAGCCGCCATCCCCACCCAGCATGGATTCTCCCTCTGCCACTTCTCCAGACCCCTGAGGACAGACATGATGCTTCCCTAACCTAGAGTCCTGACCCCTGGAAGAAGGCGAGAGAGAGCAGTAGGAGAGGTGTCTACACTGGCTCCTTCTTTTCTTTCCAGGAAGCCGTGGGTGGAGGTGAAAGGGATAGCTCACATAAGTTCCAGACAGAGCACTTCTAAAACATGAGTGTTTCCCATGTTTTTGCCTGAAAAGGAAATTATCGGGCCTTGAGACTGTTTCAAATCAAAACACAGGCACAGAAAATACTAAATTCTACCAGGGAAAGGAAGCCACAATGCCACCCGCCTCCACCCCAGTCACCAAATTTGCTTTCTAGACTGTGACCTCAGACCACCTCGCTCTGTGACTGCCTCTGTCCCCAGTGTCTCAGCTGTGACGTGGGAGCCCTGGGACAGATAGTCTCCGAGGTCCTTCACAGCTCCGCCATGCATCAAAACCGTCAAGCCCAGCCCAACCTGGAAAGCTCGGAACCCACTTTGTCAAAGCACACGAGGTTGATCTGGCCGCACATGTTGATTCTTTGGGGGGAGATACAAAAGATCTTCTTCTTCTTCAGTCTCTTCTGGGCATACACATTGCCTATGGTCAGAGCGGCCGGGAGCACGGGCGGGACGGTGGCTGTGAGGAGGATCAGGGCCATAGTTGCTGTTTCTCTCGGAGGGACCTGGGGAGGAGAAAAGGGGTTGCACAGGGTAGAGCAGGGCAGGACGGTGCCACCTTTCTTCCAACTGTCTTTTGTAATACCCGGAGCCCTGGACCTAGGCTCAGAGAATTCCCGGACAGTTGGTTTTTTTTTTTTTTTTTTGGTGGGGCTGGGTGTCTCTTTGCTGTTCCTAACGCATGCACATATTGTCCCTACTATACACCAAAGGACACCTTTGACCCCTGTTCGAAGTCTCTGCGAACTTTCCTGACTCAGTTTCCCTCCACCTGAGCACCCATCTGTATCTCCTCTATTTATCCTCTGAACTCCTGGGGGTTCACATGGGTGCCACTCTGCTCACACAGGCAGTCTTAGGTTGCAATAGTTCACTCCAAAGTTTGACATTTGGTTTTCAATTCTCTCTCCCTCACCAGCCTGCAAATATCCTACATACAGGAGCCGTAGCTCATTCACTTTTGAATCCTTGCTTGTCTGAAAGTTCAAAGGTCAGCTCAGTGTCTGGGGCAGAAGCAGTACTGGGTACACAGACAGAAGGAACGGTGACCTGACAAACCCTGGGAGCAAGGCTGCCAAGATCACAGCGTCGAAGTGTGTGCTTAGCTCTGGGGAAGCCAACGCCGAGGTTAGTTTCTCTCGCTATGGCTGTCACGTGTCTGCAGCAGATGCATTATTTAGTTGTTTGCTGCAACCGCTGCTTTCTCCACTCTCTCCAGCTCCTCACACAGAGGACTTGTGACCCTACAGACTCCAGCCTGAATACTTCTGAACCTATACAGACGGAGGCAGCCACGGAGCCAAAGTTTCTGACCCATGAGGCTTGGCATCCAACTTCCAGCTTTGGTGTGGATTGCATGTTGATTTCTGTCCAGGAAACCTTTGTTTCTAGGTTATACCGAGTCTTGGTTTGCTTTTCTGATTGGTGTTTCTCCTCCCCAGGTAAAACTGGAACACTCCATTACATTGTGGACTTAATGCCTTGGTACTCTGCCTACTTCTCCCCAGATTCCATACCAGAGTTCCTTCTCTGGACCCTTATGCCAGTTTGAAATGACTATTTAGAGGGTTTTGGCAGGAGCATCAACTAGAAAAATCTTTGGATTATGTCATTGTCCACCAAATTTCTGGCTGCTCGCGCACTCACCAACACTAAGAATTCACTGGTACTGCCAGTTTGTACAATGCCCAGCTTCACACCCATGCTTAACTCATAATTCTCTCTTCTCCTCGACCCGCCCATAGGATCCCAGCATGTCTTAGAGGCCACATGAATGAACACAGAAAGCAGAGTCTCAGGACCAAAAAAAACCCTCAGAGGTTAAAATGACAACCTCCCCCTCCCTGGCTACTAGTCAAGAGAAGCACCCCACATGAACTTGGTATCCTATAGATCATCCACATGAACTTGGTACCCTCTAGAGCACCCACATGAACTTGGTATCCTATAGAGCATCCACATGAACTTGGTACGCTATAGAGCATCCACATGAACTTGGTACCCTCTAGAGCATCCACAAGAACGTGGTACCCTGTAAAGCATCCACATGAATGTGGTACCCTCTAGAGCATCCACATGAACTTGGTACCCTCTAGAGCATCCACATGAACGTCGTACCCTCTAGAGCATCCACATGAATGTGGTATCCTATAGAGCATCCACATGAACGCGCTACCCTCTAGAGCATCCACATGAACGTGGTACCCTATAGAGCATCCACATGAACTTGGTACCCTATAGAGCATCCACATGAACGTGGTACCCTCTAGAGCATTCACATGAACGTGGTACCCTCTAGAGCATCCACATGAACGTGCTACCCTCTAGAGCATCCACATGAACGTGGTAGCCTCTAGAGCATCCACATGAACGTGCTACCCTCTAGAGCATCCACATGAACGTGGTACCCTCTAGAGCATCCACATGAACGTGCTACCCTCTAGAGCATTCACATGAACGTGGTACCCTCTAGAGCATTCACATGAACGTGGTACGCTATAGAGCATCCACATGAACGTGGTACCCTATAGAGCTTCCACATGAACGTGGTACCCTGTGGCTTAAAGGGAAGTAGGGATCCCACTAGGTATCATCAGCTCTGGAAAGGAAAAGCAAATGTTTAAGTCTGCCTCAGATACCAAACAGTAATCATGAGTAAGCCATTTCTGTCATGTCTGGGGGTTATTTGGGACACTACTTTCCAAACTGCATGGAAAATGTTAACACTAGAGGTGCCATTCAAGATCCCCATCATTCTGACCTCTTTCTACCCTGCTAGGCATCTCCCTTAATTGCTTGTCAGTTCTAGAAGGTGCTTTCATATTTCTGTGTTTTTGTTCATTTTAATTACTGTGCTCTATCTGTCCCCTGACCTGATTAGCACATTTTTCTTACCTGTTTGAATGGGTGCTGAAAACATGTACTTCCTATAGAGCTCTTTGGGTTGCATACTGCCTATGTCACCCCTGGAGCAACCCCTCATTAGAAACCAAACGGTGAGGCAGCCAATGAACTGTGCAACAGTGTGTGTGTGTGTGTGTGTGTGTGTGTGTGTGTGTGTGTGAATTAAACTCAGGCAGGGCCTTGTACATGCGGCTCATGCACTCTAGCATTGGGCTAGCTGTATTTCTGGCCATGTCTTTTCATTTTGGAGAGATAGACAAAAAACATTTCTACAATCTAAGAAAGTTCTTTTGGACAGTGGCACTGACTCCCAGAATTATGGGAGCTAGACTCAGTCTTATTTAATCCTCTGGAGTTAGGTTCAGCTCTCAGAAAACTTTGATTGACAAGATTTAGTCACAGTACTTACTTCATGGTACATATAGACACCTAGGCCATAGAAAAATCCCACAACACCAATACAGGCCAGGAACACCATGAACTTGAAGGCTTCATTATACAGTTTGAAGTTCAGAGGTCGTGGATAGAGGATGGATCTCACCAAGTCCCCTTTGGCTGTATTATAACCTAGAAAGATAACCACAGGGGAATCAAGGCTCTGCTTCTTTCCAGACTTACATGATTCTGAGGGTTGTTGTGCCAGTGGGGTCTCAGAGGGGCTGTGCCACTGGGATCCAACAGTGGTCATGCCACTGGGGGCTGACAGATATGGAGACAGCATTGCTCTGACCTAACAGTGCATTTGTCTTCCTTGTCAAAGGTCACATACAGCAGTCTGTTGCTTTCACTCCATCCTGTGTCATTCCTCTTGTCCTGGGAGTCAGTGCTTCAATGTCCCCCACAGTATAACCATCCCTTCATCTGCAGAGCTAAGGAAAACCGGACTTGCGAGTTGAAAACTATGACCCAGAGAAAATGAGAAGCCCAGAGAAACCTTTAAAACGGGTATGTGCTGAAAACAGGCACAAGTGAGGACAGAATTGAGAAAGTACAGAGGCAGAAGGCAGAAGGCAAGTCATTTCTTTAAGATGTAACTGCACAGGCTTCTTTCTCATCATGACTCCCTTGTGCTTCCAAACCCCACAAGGCACTGGCTTCCCTGGACCAAAGCTCAAAGTTCTAGTCACAGTACTGAAAGTCCCTTCAACATTATCTTCCTCTATCTCGACAGACTAACTTCACTATTCAACAGTCCCAGAAGACCCCCATTCATTTTATTCCATGCCCATCTTTCTAGTTCTCGGACAATTGTCCAAACACTCCCTCACCCTATCAGGCTTGGCTTCCTGATCAGCCTGATCAGATGCTACCTCGTTGGAAAAGCGTTTCCTGAATTCTATGTCCATGCTTGAACCACAAGTAATGTATTTCCTGCAATACTTGATCATATGGCTTCTCTCACCACTCCACAGTTCAGTTAACTGAGAGTTACTGCAAGTACATCCATCTGTCTATTACTTCATAGCATAACCTTCCTTAAAGGAGCAAATGCTAATTTGTTAACTTATATAACATTCTGTATATGCTTACTTCTGCCTGACTTATTGACTAAATCGATTGACTTGTCAATATTTTAAATATGGGTCAGCTATTGTTTATAGGTCTATGTACACACACACACACGCGCACACACACACACACACACACACAAAGTGTACCTTATCTCTATTTCTTGCCATTTAAGCACTTAGAAGCACTCACAGAAAGGTATGGTCTCTTAATTCAGCATCTTGCTAAAGTGAAAATGTTATTGCTTTATAGGCCTCTAAACTTTAGCTTCTGTTTAGACACCTGGCTGAGGGATCTCAAAAGTTGTTTTTAACATAGAAGCCATTTTTTAAATTAAAGCAGTATTCAGCAAGCTTACCTAAATAACGGACCAATCTAAAACATAATATCAAAGAGCAAGATGTATTTTTTTTTGTCCACGGATGTGTGTAGCAGCACAAACATCCACTCAGCCAGGGACAGGACAAGGGAGGCGTTGATTGTGCAATGTCATAGGAAAAATGAAAATGAATATAACTATGAAAACATTCTGAGCATGATAGGAACGTACAAACCCAGCTAAGGAAATGAGTCTGTGCTGGCAGTCTGAGTAACAGTCTAGAGAGAGACTAGCACAAAGGCAGAAAGGAAAGAGTCGTCTTTTTGGTAGGATGCTATGGATGTGAAACGGCAAAGCCTTCATAAACCATAATCATGACAGAGAAAGTGAGGGCACAATGACTCAGCAGGTAGGAGCAGAGTCCTTAGGATTTGCTGCCCACTTGGCGTGAGAGAAAGAGAAAGCTTAAAGACGATACTAACAGCTGAGCTGGATGGTGATGCTGTTTGCAGAGAGGCGATGCAAGACAGTGAGTTCGTGTCGAGACCCCTGACTCAAAAGTATCCGGCAAGCAACCTTTGGCCATGAAAAATTCTTCTGAGTTGTGGCTGGCATTGCTTTACAGGGAAACCTTGAGAGGAAGCATTGAGAGAAAAAGAGAAGCCTATACACACAAGCCTTTAAGGACATTCGCAACATCTATGCATGTCACGCAACACAAATAAGAGTTTAATAACAAACATTCAATTTAAGGTGATGACCACTTAGAATCATAAGGGTCTGGTTAGTAAAGCATACGGCTACTATTACCAGAATATGGCAAACTCCAAAATCCTAAGCGAAATTTCCCACCTTCAACTCTCCCTACCTCGAGCACAACTTAAGTTTACAAAAGCAGAATCCACTCACCTGTCTGCAGAACAACAGCTCTAACAGGTCCCTGCCCAGATGGCTTGACCTGGATCACTTCCGTTCCACAGAAAAGTACGTGTTTCCGGTAATCCTCTAAGCTGTGGGTTTTCCAGGGCATGGTGTTCTCCGTCTGAGGCAATGGTGTCTTTGTAACAGGTATGCTTTCTCCTAAAGAAGATTGCATTTTGTTGGGTCTGTGTAAGCTCAGGTTAGTTATTCAGAAAAGATGCGGGCCAGTTCCAAGAAACTGTATAGCCATACCAAACCCATATTAGAACTCATCCCATGAGTCAAACGACTGAACAATGATGCCCGTGGTTCATGCAATGGTAGGCTTAGTTCTGGTAAAAATATTTTCTTAAACTCTGCTTAGCACTCCTCTACATGGAATGCGTGCTTTGCTGCCATGATTTAATGAGCAGTTAAATTATCACCTAGCCATGTCCCCAGCATCCATCACCCGACATTGTTCCGGAAACTGGAAACATGTGTGTGTTTCCATTCGCCTTCCATCTGATCATTTACACACACACACACACACACACACACACACACACACACACACACTTTCCTCTTTATTCCACAAATACCTTAAAGTGCTTTTTCTGTGCCAGAAATCAAAGTGCTTATTCTGCAAAGAACTAGGAATATAAAGATAAACGCGACACAGAAACCTGGTCCTCATAAAGCTCCTGGTCCCGTGCTGGAAAATGATGCTCCTTCCTCACATTTTCCAGGTGACTCCTAATAAAGCCACCTCTTCCCCCTTGCCATTGAAAAATAAACCCCAGACTCCCTTTTTCCATTACCAGAGCCCTAGAGTCCCAGTGGACCCCTGGGCTGATCCCCATACAAGCTGTAGCTGAGCAGGGCCCTTCCTGACTTCTCAGTCAACCTCTGTACACTTCCTAGCCTTGGCTGTCACAGTCTCCGCCCCCTTCTCAAGCAAGAAGACATTCTGCAGGACAGAATGTTGGAAGTTCAAAGAATGCAAGGCAAAACTTCATTTCACAGTTTAAAAAAAAGTGGATAACTTCCTAGGTCCCAGATTTAAAAGGCACTAGAGCAAATTTAAAATTTCTCCAGTCTTTTGTTAAATGTTCGATTAGCAAAACAATATGTCATCTTTCTAATTTGAAATTGGTGTTATATTGATTATATTTACAATTCTCTCTATGAGGGCAAGAACTTTGACATAGGGAACTTTCTATACTCCTCGTTTTCCTCTATAGCATATAAACGGTTTTACAATGTGTTTTCTGCTACGTGTCTGTCTGAGTCAAATAAAAGCATTACTTAGGTTTTTCTATTACTGTTCTTTCAAAGCTACCTTTCCGAGCACAGAGAATGCTTACATTGTAAAGCATGGGAAACTCTAACATTTTATTGCAGACTTGCATATTCTTCAATAAATCCCTTAGGTGAGCACTGTCCTTGCTCCATTTTCTTTAAAGGGTGGCGATGCCCCTCCACTCTAGATTTACTAGTCGCATCCAAAACGGCTCTGTAGAAGAGACAAGCCCCCACATAATTGTACTACATTGTTTTTGAAGTCAGCCCCTGTAATATGTAGATACTTACAGATTGCTTTGTGACAAGAAAGATTAATCCAGATTATTGCTTTGCCTAATATGACATTAGCAGCTAGTTTTCTTTTATATGTCCTAGAGAAATTAAAACCAGACAAGCACTGATCAAATAAAATCACCTGGAAATACCGTAAGGGAAATGATACTTCAGGCAGATAAATTTACACAGAATTAATACTGCTCATATAGTATTAAGACTCTCAAGCCTTGCCTTTTCTGGTGAAGTCCAAAAAGAGATGGATTCACCTGCGAAAGATTAGGGTGCAAAATGGCTTATATTTCAGGAGAAAGTACTTTGATTTTGTACTCTTAGTTATAGAGTTGGTGCAAGGGACCTGGAGACCTCAGCACCTGTCAAAGAGAGATTCTCCCATGTCCCCATGGAGCTGGATGCCAGTTCATGCTGACAATGCTTGAGATGCCAGGCTCCACAAGCATCGTTGCATCACTGGGGCCGTTCGACAGAAAATAATGTGTCCGTGGAGCCAGTTCTCCTTTATCTCACTGATCCCAACACAGTGCCTGGCACATGATGGGCATTTCAGATCTTGTGTCAAGTAAACAGATACGTCAGCAAGACAAATGGGGGGTGAGAAGGAAAGAGTAAAAAAATGAAAGGAAGAGTGTCAGAATAGGTATGATCTACCCGTTGCTAACAAGTTTGTGTGGCAAAATATCAATTCAGAAAGACCGCAGAGGAAAACTCCTGTGGGTCCATCTCAGGTGACTGCGTCTGTCCTAAACTTAAGCTCCAAATCAATCAGTTCTTTCAGGAATAGAGGAAGAAGGAAGAAGGCTGCACTGTCTCGCATGAGCTTCCCCAGGAGAACCTAGCCTTGGCTAGTAGCATGGGCTCTGGGGAGGCAGTTATTAGGAATGTGTGCCATTTCTGACTTTCATGATTTCCATTTGCTCCAAAAGCCTTGCCGGCCCTGCTCATGGCTGTAGCCCCAGTAGGTTTTCTGCTCATAAACTGGCGAAATCAGGGAGTGGCCAGTCCAGCAAATGCACCCAGGTCTCAGAGGCACTGCTTTTCTTCTGTGTGAATACTGGCAAATGATTGCTCCTCTCCTGGCCTCATATTCACCCATCTAAAAGAGCTGTGGAGTAAATGAAACGGTGTGCAAAATGTTGGTCGAAAACAGCACACACGAGCTGGGCAGCGGTGGTGCACACTTTTAATCCCAGCCCTCGGGAGGCAGAGACAGGCAGATCTCTGAGTCTGGGGCCAGCCTGGTCTACAGGGCGAGTTCCAAGACAGGCTCCAAAACTACACAGAGAAACCCTGTCTCAAAAAACAAAAACAAAAACAAACAAACAAAAGAAACAGCCCATACTAAAACTAAGAAAATGGTAAATATTAATGGCTTCTTTCCGCCCCCCCCCCAATCACATGCCCCTTTGTGTCTTGCCTCCTCCCTCTTGGGGAAAAAAAGGACCTGAAGGAGGCATGGGAGACAGGGGAGTTGGATACTGGCTTAGAAAACGATGTCTAAGCTCAATCACAGACTCTAGGGACATCTAGAGAGTAAGAGAGCCCTTTTCCTCCCCCATGCATTGCCTCTTCTGAATTTTCACCTAAATTAGTAGTCCTGAAAAGAGTGGAAGGAGACCTAACGGGGACTTATGCACCATGTGTCCCTAAGAAAAGGGACCTGCACCTTAGGAGGTTATGAGAGCCCTCAATAAGACCATAGAAGCTTGGTGTCAGGCCTCATTTAGCCTTCCAGATGTGGGGAGACTACAACCACAAAAAGACCTGGGTCTAGCTTTCATCCCATCCCGCTGTTTTGTAGGACTTGAGTAGCTAGAATGAAGTCAAGAATAACTGAGCCAAGACCACTGACTTGTATCAAAATAAACACCAAGCCAATAGCATGATGAAGTGAGATATAAATGCTATTTATAGAATATGTTATTATAGGATAGTAGGAGTATTTGGATATTATTTCTACATAAATAAAACTTCTCTATCTGCAAAGAGTTACTTTGCAAATGGAAAGTAGATGCCTCTGAGCTGCGTTTGTGGGCACACGCCCTAGCACTGACCATATTTCAGCCAGGATTCTGATGCTAACACGGTGGCTCTGTTGGGATGCTTTTCACTGTATGTGTGCCAGTGAGGTCCATGTCCTCCATGAAATACGCTAGTGCATGCTGGGATTTACATGTTTTCTGAGAAATTAACAAGATACATACAGTTAGTTGTATATATATATTTCTATTTCACCGAGTCTGACTCTGAAATGGGTCATTTTATTTTATTTTATTTTCAGCACTCGGGATATGTAGATATTGGTGCTGGTGACTTCACTTTTGCCATACGTGAGCTTGGGAAAAGCCCACTGTCATTCAAGGTCATTTTAGATCAGTTTTAATTCTCTGGTGCATTCTGGCTTTTCCTGAGACTCAGGACAAATCCTGTGGATCGGGAAAGGATAAGAGACAGATGGAAGGCCTGAGCCGTGCTGTCTTTCCTGCCTCTAGTGTCCCCGTGTCATGTTCTCTATTACCCAGTGAGAGAAGCGTTCAGAACACAGGCACACTCAGGCTGCGGGAACACGTAGGGTAGAGGCCAGTCAACATCTTTCTTAGCTCGAGGTCTGCACACCGGATACTATGGCAACATTCATTACCACCATCATAAGGCAGGTGGATTTCAACGTATTAGAGATAGTTTGTAATTATACCAAACATGTTTAGGTTTACCACATCATGTGCCCATTTAAAATTAAGTAGAGCCATTTGTTAATGTTAAGTTCTGCTGGTGTTGAGCACGTGAGGAGCAGACCACGGGTTTCTACTACCCTCAGGTCATGTTCAAGGTTTGTGTGGACTCCTTCCCATCTTTGTACCAGATGGAGACAGGAAAGTGTAACTATCTATCGGCACAAAGGACAAATAGCCTTCAACTTTGCGTTTCCAAATAGTCTCTCGCTAAAATGCGCTGTGTTACAGGATTTCCTAAACTAAAAGGGCAATTGTATAAATAGCATCTTCCTACTCACACCATCACAAGAAGCCTTTAAAACCTGTCGGTGAACGCTCCAGCCCTCTAAGTCACGACATGAGATCCACGGGAGCGGTGGGACTGAGGAACAGAGCAGCTGGCTGTTGACTATGCCAAGGCTCACTGGAACTTTCCTGTGAGCCTACCCCGCTCTAAGCAGTTCCCACCTGCAGAGCACAGGGCTAGGCAGATCTCTCCTCCCTCTGCCTGGGACCTGATGGTCTTTCAGGCTGTGCTTCGTTTCCATGCAGACAGAACTATTCTCAGATTTACAAGGAGACTCCATTTCCACCTGCTTACATGCCCAAACCTCCTTCCACTCGCTCTTTCAGGCCACCAACCAGCAAAAACAAACAAACAAACAAACAACAACAACAAAAAAACCCACAGGTTAGTAAATGTGTCCTCTAGGTTTCTGCTTGCTTTGCTGCTTTGTGGCTTAGTCCTATTGTTAACCAGCACGGCTTGTGTGTTCTCTGTCTTTGTTTGGATAAAAGGGCAGCATGGATTTCCATTATCTACGTTGTATCCTAGTGCAGGGCTTGGTCCAGCCAAACAGGAACAGTTAATCTGATTTGCTAACATCTGGGCTAGCTGTTGGGTAAGGAAGAGGATGCTGGGTGACGGCAGCCTACCTGTGAGCATCCCTTCATTCACCACGCAACTCCCATCGATCAGGACAGCATCACAGGGCAATGAAATTTTCCCTGGAAGGATGAGAATGTCTCCTGGAACCAGGAGACGGGACTCCAGCTCCTGCAGACCTAGGTGACAGCAAAAGGTCCATGACTGACTTGGCCTTCTTCTGTTTTCCCTTAAGAATTAAAATAACTAAGAACTCATATTTGCTTATTTTCCTGTTGGATAGGACCTACCCCACCTGTTCACCTGCCCAGGGCCCCTTTCTGCTCAACTGAAAATCACCAGGGAATTAGATTGGGAAACTGTTGCTTGGGATCTAGAAATGGATGAAAAACAACAAGTTCCTGTTTGGAACCTGGTACCCAGCCAGGCTCTGTGCAAAGCAAGGTTTTCAGAGCTTCAGTCAAAAGGGAGGCGCCCTCTGGCTGCTACTTGCTCTGTCTGGGCACTGGAACTCTGAGCGCTTTGGGGCTACATGTGAGCCTTCCAGAGACCTTCTGCTGCTCTCGCTGCAACTCTCTACTCCTTACACATAACCGTGGCTACCCTACCCCAAGCTAAACTCAGAGCCAACGCCAAGAGTCCAGACAGTCCACATCAAAAGGCTCCATCCAAGCCTACACTCCAGATGACAGCTTGGAACGAAGGATGCAAGGTCTTAAGGATACAGCAAGTTGAAAAACGATGTAGGAGCCTTTAGTTTTCACATGAGATTCTAATTGTCTGAAATATGAAAGACAGAAGGAATTGGAGACTGAAATCTATGAAGAAGATGATGTATAGAAGTCGTCTGACCAAACTTTGGAAGGAGGCGAGGCAAGTCAGGCCTGGGGCTCCAAGCTGAACAAGGCAGTCAGTCACTCGGGGTCCTGCAGATATTAGGTGGCATTTGAGGTCTTAGCCTCCTGCCATCTTAGAAGTTAGATGTCTCATTCATCTCATCATGCTTGCCATCCTGGGTTCAGTCAGAGAGAAGTTCTGTCCTTGATAGTGAGTACAAACGGCCTGCCTAAGACCGTAGAGGCTGTAAGACTGTGCCGAGAAGGTAGCCCGAGCCACTCACCTTTGCCTTTTATGGTGATGATGACCTGGACTTTGTTGTGATCCTCCACAAGGTCGTGTAGCTTCACGGATTGCTGCCAACAGAAAGACAAGGCTTTACCAGCAGATAGCTCGTATCCTGGCAACCACCTAAGTAGAGCGAAGGACAAAAGGACCTGGGCAAACGACTCAGCTTCCACTTGATCTATTCTTTTTGATCTTTGAGACGGGATTTTGCTATGTAGCCCAGGCTGGCCTGGTACTCACTATGTAGCCCAGGATGACTTCGAACTTCAAACAATCTACGTCTTTCTTGGCCTCCGAGTGCTGGGGTTGTACATATGGTCTACCACACTCAATTTCTACTTTGGCTTTTGAAGCTTCAGCTCCCCTTCTCCCACTCCCAGGCTCTTGACATGACTTCAGGGACAATTCTCCCAATTCATTTAACACAGCTTTACTCCAAGGGGTAAAAATGATATACTTCTACGGAGTCCAGGACCCAGGGAGAGGAACCAAGGTGAGGAAACAAGCGTGGCCAGCTTATGAGAGTGTCTGAGTTTGCTGTGTACATGACTGTCCACTGGGAAGAGCAGGCCCTGTTCAACTGCTTGCTCACACTGGGTGAGTTGAAAGACCAGAGTCACGCCTCTAGATTTGGAATCCCGAGGCTGCTGTGAGCTAGATGCCCCCACTCCCCCTGACTAACAGCAGAACTTCCTTGTGGTCTGTAATTGACAAAGATCTTTGTATTCTTTCTGGCCGGTGTTTTTCCACAGAAGCAGTAGAGGTATAAAAGGCTTTAGCTGAGGCAAAGTAAAGGTTGCTGTTCTTTCACCTGAAAAGAAGCCTCTGTGTCTCAATCCCTGCACACCCCACCCCCACCCCTTGCCAGTCTCTGCAGCCAGGCCACGCCAGCAGTGCGGCAGAGGCTAGCAAGGATGAGTCAGTAAGTCTGTCTAACCCCATTTTGCTCACCTGAAAGGGGAGATGATAACAAGCCTATGGAGAGGTATTTTGAGTTTTCAGTTAATTAAATCTCAAAAAAACCCTCTGTGCGATGTCACTATGCTGAGGGCACGTGAGTGCAAGCGACTACGAATGACTAAGCTGCTGGACAAACTGCAATGAGACGGAACCTGGAAGCCCTTGCTGAGGTGTAACTTACTGAGATATGTCTGTAAAAGGTGGAGAAAATGAAAGGGTCGCTGGAGAGGTAGCAGCAGTTCCTAGGATAACGGGGACAGGATGGCAGGGGCAAGAGGGGACTCAGTTCACACACTTCCCATACTGACATGGTGTGACATCATCATGAGAAAGGGGGCACCTGCAAATGGGGGAAGGACGGACTGCTGGGCAAGGTTCTGCCGCTTTTCGAATGGTGTCAGAGAACTGGATGTCTCGAAGAAAAAGCAAGTCTGGCTCCTGATGTTGCTATTCCAATTCAGCCTAGACTAAGCCGAACAGAGCACTTTTCTCCTTTACAGTTAAGTTACTTTGATCTGTTCTGTTAATGACTTTGAATGTTACAGATCTTTCCAGACTGATAGGCACCATGCACAACCCTGTGCCTGTCCCCAGAGAGAACATAATGAATTCAAGAGTAAGATTTACATGGGAGAAAGAAGAATATTTACTTTAGTTCCACATGAAAAAACAGATTTCACTCATTTGGGTCAACTGTGCGGAAGAAGTGTTATAGCTCTTAGTTACATATTCATCACCGTAAAGTGACTACCGGGGTCTTAGCTGTCGGGTGCATTCATTTACACCTGGTCTTACCTAGGCAGCTGAGAGAGTCAGCCACGGTTCTGTGTGAAGGACTCTGGATTCGGTCAAAATTCTTGAGTTGGAGGTGTGGCTTATCGCAGCAGCCAGCCACGTACAATGTGTGCTAAATGTCCCCTGAGATGCTAGTAGCTTCTTTGGTAAACAGCTGGTAATAGCCTGAAGTTACCTGTAAGCCTTCAAGTGGCATTCTGCTGGTGTGTTTTACATGCCAGGGACTTATTCCTTTGGGAATGCCTTTGAGGCTTCATCGAAGAAATCCATAAGGTATTGTAAAAGACTCAAATGACTATGTATATAATCACTCATAGTATCGAGTCACGGGCACATATTAATGACTGTGGAAGACCCCTTAGAAAAGCTAGATATACACAAAAATAAACAAAAATGCTATCTCTGCCATACATAGAAACACAGAGGCAAAGGCCTGGGGTGGAAGATGCTGAAGTGCTTTGCCACCGTCACACACTTATGAAGCATTGAAGGTGACAGAGAGGGTCACCTGAATCAAAGCATATTCTTAAGTGTGTTCTCTTTATGCTTAAAGTAGCTCCCTTTTCCTTTCGGAGCTAAACTCCTCCCAGTTTCTCTCTGTTCAGTCAGCTCCCTGAGCTGACGCCATGATAACTTCAGCTGGAGAGGATGCTAATCAGCACATTTGGAAGCGGGGAGGGATGAGTTAATAGCGCTTGACTGTAATTCTCAAACCTCATTATGCTGGGAAGCTGAATTTGTTTATCAGACTTAGCATTCTGGGGCGTCTGCCATGCTTCCCGGCCTCTGCTGGGGCTATTCCCTAGGATGTTCAGCCCAGCTTGCCACTAGCAAGCTCTTTCTAACCCTTCCCATGAAGGGCTGTGTAAATATGACCTCCCCCGACAAGGACCAGATCCAGGAGGAAGGCAGAGCTCTGCTGTTGGCTGCACACCTCTGCGGGCATACTGATAACTTCCGTTACAGCTACCTGTTGTCCTTTCTCCCCTGTGAGATACCCAATTCCCAGGGTGGAAAAGGAGCCGTGCATCCCTCTCCATCCCCAGACTCTGTCATGTAGTAGACCCTCAGCAAAAGTGTCTTTCATAGACCTGGAATGTTCTACATCTCCAACAACACAGGGATAGGCTAATGTAAGCATTCTCTTTGAGCTAATGTACTCGGAAACTATAAGCATGGGTTTCTATGACAACCAGCCAGCCAGGAGAAGGCAAGCTCTGTGATGCTCTCCATGGCTGCAAAGCTCACTGCCTGATTTTCATTGGGCCCCCTCTGGTTTCTACATTCCCTCTTCAGGGGGACCAGGATCAGTTTCCACAGCTCATTTGCATATTGCTATTATCCCACATCTGCTGCCGGATATCTTTGTGTTTGCTGTGGCTGGATTTTCTCCAGAGATATTGGAAGCGGTACATTAACTCAGGTGCCCCAGGGCCCTGCTAGGTCAAAGCCGAAGGCAGAGTCAGGAGAGAAGGGATACAGTGATACCCTCAGTCCTATGCTAGCAGGTGCACTGGTAGAACCCAGCTATACTATGTGCAAAGTAAACACAGTCTGGGGTTTGCATTCAGCCCTGGCTTGCATTCTCCTAACTTCTTAGCAAGGGACTACAGCTCAAGTGTTTCTTAGCAATGGTAATGTAAGCTTTCTCTAAGTGCCATAATTTGGGGTAGAGTAATCAGGCGGGGAGATTATCCTTCTTAGCTTCAATTCAGAGAAACGATGAACTCAGCACAATGGCTTAGATATTCCTTTCTTCATTCCTGCTAGCCTCTATTCCTCCAGATCTTACTGTTACCTCAAAGTCCACAGGTCAGGTTTTGAAAATGCACTCAGTGCCATAGCGTGCAGCATGCTGGGAGCCAGATAACCTGGCCACCGTTTCCCATGTGCAGAAGAGCAAGCTCCTCTCAGGTGGGAGGAAACTATTCTATGGCATGTGTCTCCTTCTATAAACACTGTGCCCAACATCTGTATGTGATGGATATAGGGACCTATTGCAAATTATAAAATCATAAATGGCATTAATGGTTGAAGGCTCGTGACTGAGGTTATGAATGAAATAGGCTCACTTGGTGTGGCTTCACAAGGCGTTTGACGAGTTAGGTCGGTTAAGTTTTGTAAAGGAATACCAGCTGCTAAGAAGATTAGTGTTTGCCTTCTAATTCCTATTCTTCTGAAACCCTTTGTCGCGCAGCCATTAAAACTCATGTTCCCATGTGGTTCACTGTGTTAGGGCAGAGTAAATTAGGGATTCTGTTAAGAAGACATGAATTTTCATTTTTAATTTTTTTAGATTTATTTAATTTTTATGTGTATAGCTTTTCTCACGTGTGTGTATGTGTGTGTGTGTGTGTGTGTGTGTGTGTGTGTGTGTGCACCACTTGTGACCTCGTGCTCCTGGGGGCCAAAAGAGGGCATCAGATTCCCTGAACTGGAGTGACAGATGGTTGTTAACCACCAGTGGTTGCTGGGTCCACTGCCAGAGTAGTAAACACTCTTAGTCACTAAAGCATCTGTCCAGCACCAAATGTTTAATTTCGATACATGGTTTAAAATACGGGAAAAAAAATAAAAATACCTAACTTTGGACAATGTTCTGCAACAGTTCCATCTAAGATTAAAACTTTCCATCTTCCAGGGAAGTTCCTTAAGCAGGAAAGCAAACAAAAATAACTACAGGAAGTCCCTGAAACTGACCAGATTCACTAGGTGCCTCTCTGTCACAGTTAAGTCACAGTAGCTGAGATGCCCCCTCAGACAGAGGGAAGCTGAGCTACAAAAGACCCTGAGATCAAACCAGTTGCTTGGAAGAAGCAGAAACCAGCAGAGCTGCCTGGAAGAGGTTTAGACCCAGTCACTGGCAAAGGGCAGTGCCCAGCCTGTTGAGCCGCCTGCAGGCTGTGCAGTGCTCCACGTTCACAGCCTTGGGAGCTGTCACCCATGCTAGGGTGGACCTTGACGATGCAGCTGCTTTTGAGTAATTGCTCATTCTGTAAGTAACTTCTCACCCATAATCCTGTAAGAAACCCCAACACAAGTTGGACTTCAGTGGTAGCCATACTTTGGTCTCTTGTGGGATCCCTGTCTGGGGTGAGTAGATGTGGGTGTTGTATCTCCCTAGGAAATGTTTTGTGACACAGCAGATATGTGGAACAGGAAACCAGAAACCAAGACGGAAAAGAGAAGTACGTTTGCCTCTGTATAATCTTTAGTGTGTGTAAAAGGCAAAATCAAGTAGGAAAGATCAGCTAAAAGTGAAAGTTTTCCATATGTGTGGTGGGTATGAGGGGCCCTTGAATGTAAAAGAAAACTGGAATGCTCAGTTAAATAAAATACGTCTCCTTTCACTAGCAATCAGTGAGTGTCCTTTAAAACACCAAACACTTAGTTCATGAAGACTTCTGCATGCCAGTATCTATCACACAGTGCAGGTGAGGATCTGGAAAAATCAATGATCTTGCGTGTTGCTGATAGGAAGAATTATTTCATTTTGACAAAATTACACTGCAACATCTATTTCAATTCCAAGTATCCTCATCCTCACAGCTAGCAGCCTGACTTTTGGTGGTCATACTAAAAAGAAATACGAAGTAGTATCTTGTGTCTTGGTTAAGGTGAGCTTTGAGTCACTGCCCCTCTCCAGCCTTGGCAGTAAGACTGTTATCAGTCCATGCAGCATTCTTCACACCTCCTCACACACAACCTCAGAGTCCTAAATACAGGCCGTCCAGTTAAGCCTCCAACTGATGATCAAAGTTTGCAAAGATTTTTGAATCTTCTTGATACTCCCAATGCCCTGTCCCCAAAGTGTCCCCTTGCTAATGTTACCTTATGACTTGTGTTTGACAGAGCTGCACCATGCTCCAGGGGCAAATTCTATAGGCTTTTTGTTTGTTTGTTTAGCCAGAAGCTAAATACAAATGGAATCCAACCATAATCTCAACTCTTACCTGTCTCAAGTCGTACACACTTAAGACAATAGAGATAACGGTCAAAATGATGATGGCCACAGAATATTCTATGTAACCCTGAGATAGCCACAGAGTTAGGGTGAAGGCTTGGAGCACATAGAACGGATTTAAAACCTGCAGGTATAAAAACAGCACAGGAGTCATTTATGTGGTAGCGATCAGAAGTATATCATTACTTTATAGAATGTCCTTTCATTTTAACAGCATATGATGACCTCCTCTATCTAAGAATTCACTTAGAACTTAATTAGTCCAAGCAAGTGCAATGGCAAGCGCATAGAAAGTGATATGGTAGAAGTTGCTCTAAGTACTCACAGTCATGCTAAAACATTCCCTTTTCTTATTTCCTAAAATACACTTTACCAGTAACAAAATCTAGCAATTTGCCATTCATCCATATGTCGTGCAGAAGTCTCCAGGTTAAAACCCTCCATTTGGGAGGGAGTCACAGAATGTAAATGAAAAAGTGAAACAACAGGATGTTTTAGGAGGGGATCTTTCCAAGGAAGTGAACCAACAGGATGTTCTTGGGTGGATAGGAGTTGGAAGCACTCCATTTGACAGGAACGTGTCATTAAGACCGGAGGTAAGCAATTAGGATAGCTTCAGGAAGTTCCCGAAACTGGCTGGATTCACCAGACTCCTCCTTCCCCAAGGATTTCTAAGCACTGAAGACTGATGGGAGTAAACTGAGCTGCTTAGCAATCACTCTGACCGAACAGCCTAGAAGAAGAGGGATGAACCAAACTGCTTGGAAGAAACCCAGAACAGCCACAGTACCTGGAAAAGGTCCAAGTCCCCTGAGACACTAGGACAAGACAGTTCTAACCCATTGAGTGGCCTACCCGTTCTGCGGTCCACTTCAGCTTTCTAGATTTTGTGAGCTGTCATCCATGCTGAGGTGAACTTTTCTGGTGCATCTCCCTTTGAAGTTTCAATGCACTCATAAGTAATCCCTCACCCATGTTCCTGGAAGTAATCCTACCCAAACTAATTGGTTCACCAAGTTGGACTTCAGTGTTGTGAGTAGTTTGATCTGTTGTTCAGTTCGCTGTCTGAGCTGAGTAGGTTTTGCTCATGTCTGCCCAGGAATAGAGTCACACAGCACCATGATGGAGGAAAAAAAATAATTCAGTCTTATTGTAAAATCATAGGTTTATCTTTTATGTTCTCCCATGCTGCGGACTTAGATTAATTGTGTTATGAAAATGGAAGATTCTTCTTTTATCCAGGCTATTTTAAGATAGCATATTATTTCTGTTGCAGGCCATAGTAAGATCCTTTTAGAGGCAGTAGAATCAGCATGTTCCTCCCCTTGAGCTCAGAAGGACCCTGAGCAGCAGTGGCTAAAGGGACTCTGATCAGCTCAGGCGTGGAAAGCATGGCTCTCTCAGGCCTTGCCCTTCTCCCCATTCCCTCTGCCTTCCAGAAAACCATTAGATTATATTCTTAAAGATAGCCACTGAGGTCTATTTCCTTATTTGGCCATTTCCTCCTTCTGAGAGTGCCTAGCAATGTCTAACTATCAAATTATTTAAATCCAGTAATCAAAATCCCTCTTTGGCTCACCTAATTAATATGCCCAATTAAAATTAAACACTTCATTCTAACAAAGGGTTTCTCCTTTACCTTTATAAACAGCCATTTGCCTGTGGACCCGTCTTTCTCCTCTCTATGCAGAGGCAGTCCTTTGTCCCTCCAGGACAAACTTCCCTTTCCCTTCTTCCTTGTCCGTTTTTCTTCTCCCTTGTCCTCTATCTCTGTCTTTGTCTCTTAACTCTGATCTTTGTCCCTCTGGGGCAAATAAATCTCTTTTGTGCTGAGAACTTGGCCTTGGAGGTCCTGAATCTTTACTTTCCCTTTCAGTGGGTTTCCGAGGATTTAGCAAACAGCACCTGGGATGGTGTCACCAACTCCAAAGCTGATCAGCAGGCATGGGTGTCTCCATAACACCTTTCGCTCTTTTATCCCCCATATTTCCCACTTTGGCCTTATGGTTTCCTATGATGATCCCAGCAGAGCGTTGGGGTGAAGCTCAGCTGTAGATTGCCTGTTTAGCACACCCAAGGCCCTGGATCAGCCTCAGTACCCCTAAATAGATAAATATAACAATCCCATCAGGAAGAACAGCTTTTAGGAAGGAATTGGAGGATGTTTCAACAACACACAGAGACAGCAAACATGAGAGCACCCACTAGGATGAAGTGGATTCCCTTCCCCGGGAAGGGCTCTTTATCTTCCTTGCAAATTAGATGAAATACTGGCTAACATCAGGGGTACTCTTTCCAAATACTGCTTTCTGTAATTATCTCACACACTGAATAAAATTCCACTTTGCTCCTAACAATGAACTGATAGCTACTTAATAAGTTAATAAAGCTACACATTAAGGGTTTCTCAAGCCTTTTGGATATTATTTATAAATTTAAAAAGCTTTTGTTTCTTGGTGTTCCTTATTATCCCCTTCTCAGTTGCTTTACTTACAAATTATAGCTCTTGAGTTCACTTGGCATAAAATGCTCTAATTATAGATTATGTACTAATGATAACATGATTCTGGATTTATAGAAATACAGTGGAAAGTTGTTTAAATATTTCTTCGGAAGAAACAGCAGCAGCATAATTAATTTAACCTCCTTATTCAATACCCTTGCAAACTAAATGTGAAATAATTTACACCCCGCCCCCACAGACACACCTTTAATTTTGCAAAGGTTCTGGCTGATGTGTGCAAAGAAATACAAGAGTCCTTTTGAAAAGGATCAAATTTTGATCCTTTGAAAAACACTTCACAGTTTTCCAATGTATTTGGCGAGCAGCTCAGAAGGTGGTCTGCCTTTCCACAGCTGGGGAGGCTGTGCACTTGTGGGGTGGAAATGCGCACATGAGAAAGCTGTGCCCCCCCCCACTCCCTTTGGCTGGAAATAAAGCACGACTCTAGGATCTAATGCTGGAATAATAACAGCCTGGTGCTTGCTCCAGAAATAGAAAAATGGAGGATGATATTTTATACTAGACAGATATGGCCATTCTCAAAAAAACATTGACCATTTTCAAGGGTTAGAAAAAGACTCAAAATATGCTTGCTAGCAAGATGGCTCAGTGGGTGAAGACATTTGACAGTGCAAGCCCGTGGACGTGAATTCCATCCCTGAAATTCACGTAGAGGTGAAAGGAAAGAGTGAACTAAAAGCTGTCCTCTAACCGCCACACATGCAAGCCTCGGTACATGGACCTATGTTTCCCATATGCTCATTTCCACTTCACACATCGTGCATAGTCACAGATACATATAATCATCTTTTTAAATGGGTTGAAATTGCAGGGTATTGTGTGAAACCAAAGAGCGGCAGCCTGGATCAAAAATACATAGCACAAGGTAGGAGCACATTGCGAGAGGAAATAGGGACAGAAAATCTCCCATAAGAGGCAAGGAACTGAAACCAGGGCTGTGGAGAGAAGAGGTACCAGTGTGCTTCCTGCCCCAGTGTGGAGGCTGAAAACACAGCCAGCGGAGGTGGAATGGGATAGAACAGGGTCCATGGCACAGCCATGACTTGCACCAAGCCCCTTACAGACCAAAGGGCCCATGGGTAAAACAATGTTCTCTCTAATATGGGCCCGGCTCTGACTCAATAAAACACTGGGAACCAGATGGAGGTAGGTACAAAGTCATCAGAGAGGGACAGCAAGCTCAGAGAGGGGAAGGGGAAATTGTCCCACTGAAGGTTGGCTTACACAAAAGTACTAAGAAAAGTGTCAAAACACACCATACTATTTAAAAAATAATAAAAAGTCACACTCAAGGAGAGAGAAAATAGTAAAAGAAAGTGTAAGGACTGAATTTCAAAGTCTTTGGAATCATAGCTGTAATAACGTGACTCTATGTTTAGACTGCATGCTTATGGCCTCTCCAAAAGTCTTTCCTTGTTGAAGCACTGACCACCAGTGTGGTGGTACTGGAATGTGGGGCTTTGAGGGATAATTTCGGTTACATAGGTCCTGAGAGGCAGAGATCAGGCCTCCTTCATGAGAAGACACAAGGAGAGGCTGCTGGTCCACAGGTCAGCAAGTGTCTCTTGAACTTGGATTTCTACCCAGTCTATGTGATTACGTTGTCGTACCCTGAGCAGATTAAGATGCCACAATACTGCCACAACAGAAACTAAAGGCAACAAAAGGAACAAGGTATTACAAAACAGAAATCTGACTCCCACTGAGAAGTGTATTTCAACCTAAATAAGTGTTGTTGGGCTGATGAAATGGTTTAGCAGGTGAAGGCACTTGCTACCAAACCTGACTACCTGGGTTTGATCCCTGAGACCAACTTGGTGGAAAGGGAGAACAGAGTCCTGTGAGTTGTTCTCTGACCTCCACACACATATGCATGCGCGCGCACACACACACACACACACACACACACACACACACACACACACGACTATGTCCCCAAATACTAGATAGATAGAAAGAAAGATAGATAGATAGATATAGATAGATAGATAGACAGACAGATGATAGACAGATAGATAGATAGATAGATAGATAGATAGATAGATAGACAGACAGACAGACAGATAGATAGATAGATGATAGAGCAATAAATAAAAGGCAATTGTAAAGGATCAGTCAGAAATCCTGATGTGTATGTGCGTGTGATTGTATGTTTGCTGAGTTTAAATAAAACTGAAAGGAAGCCTTAATAAACAGAAAAAAATATAGGTTAGTGCCAAGAAGCAGCATCACGAAACTCAGATAGCATTCCCACTAAGGAATGGAAGTGTTATTTACAATCCCACCGAGGCCAAGAAATTAAGAAGCATATTCTGTTTTTCAAAAAGAAAAAAAAAAGTGTCTAGTTACCTGTTTAACCAGCAGCTTCCATATAGGCTGGATCTCCACCTCGATAGCGTTGGGCCCACACACTAACCTTCTGTGGAAGATTGGCATCTGTTAGTGTCAGCCTAGAAGGCCGTGACAGTGAGCACAGGCAAGCTGACCAAAAATCAGCCACCTCTGTTTTTCAGGCGTCTTGTACCTTGATAACTATAGTCTTATTCTAAGCCATGAGTATATCTTTAAAATGAAAGTTGACCCATGATGGTTTTTTCCTGCTTTAAACTGTCTTTACTACAACTCAGTCAAAATGAAATTAGAAAGACATTTTAAAAAAATAATCGGATTGTATCCTAGGAGCAGCTAAAAAGACACAGGTCTGAAGACATTCCTAGACTCATCAGTCATTCAATTTACCCCAGACTTCAGTGATGGTGTCTGTCTTATCCTGGAATCTCCCAGAGCAGGTTCCTCACATGTGAACCCATCAATGCACCAGAAAAAAAAGAACACGTTCCCAGGAAGATGCTCTAAGATTGTCAATTGCAAGTGTCTGCTTCCCACACGAGGTGCATGACACATATCCACTGCAAAGAGAAGCTCTCATGTTTGGGTTATGCTTTATGATTTTTCAAGTTTTTGCAAAAGATTCATTTGATCCTTACAGTGTTCTATAGAGTTCTAAAGGGTCAATCTTGCCAATAAGAAAAGTTGTTCACTGTGAGTCTTCAGTCAAAGGCTCATCCCGCTAATAATTATGATCAGGAACTTTTAAGTTTCATATGATCACTGTTTATAAAGAAAACTGAAGTTGGAGCAAATTAAGTAGCTGTCCCAAGTTCTGAGGACCAGAAAAGAAAGCTCCACCTAACCATGCCCTCCATGGGCATCAAGTTCACAACTCCACCTCTGCAGGGACCAGCAGGAAGAGCCTATGTGAGGTGCCTTTGGTCTTGCTATCGGATAACAGAATGGACTAAGTTCAAGTTCACTTGACTTTTAAGGTATGTTACACCAACTTTAATTATTGCTTGCCACAGGCAGAGATGACTTACTCTAAAGTCCGCTAACTCCATTATGGGGGGGGTTATGGGGGCGGGGTGCTGAGGCTCAGGGGATGGAGAATCAGAGCAGAAGAGGAACCACATTGTTGTCTGAATATGAGCCCTAAATCTCATTCTGGAACCTCAAAAGACTTGAACTCAAGCCACATTGAGTCTGTGACAATAATCAGTTACCAGCCAACTGTCAGAATCTTTCAGGCCCAAGGCAAGATCCATCCACCTTCCTCCACCCCACCCTCACCCCACATTTATGGTGTGCTCGCCCACAGTCTTCTCTTTGTAAATGCTACTCAACCTTTAAAAGCCAAACCTGACAACCAAGCCAAGTAGCTCAGAACGGTGAAAGTGACCACACCTCCCTTCACACCCAGCAAGCCTCTGCCCTTGCCCTTCCTTCTACCCAGACCTTACATCTTTTGGGTGACTTGCTTCATTCAGGGCTCTAAAAGGTATTTCTCCCTCTTGAGGCCTTCCATAACAATCCTATGGAAAACAGCCCCCCACACACCCCCAGGCCTGGGGATATGGCATCATGGTAGAGCATTTGCCTAGTACATGTAAGACCCTGGGTTTGCTCCCTAGCACTAGGTGTAGGTAGAGAGGTAGAACCTACTTAACTTTCCTTAATTTCTTTAACCCACCTTACTTTTCCTTGCAGCACATATGATTACCTGCACATAGGTCTTATTTGAGCATATGTGTGTTCATGTGTACATGTGTGGGCAGGTGCATGTGCATATTCACGTGTGTATGTGTAAGCCATATGGGAAAGCCTTTACTATCCTTCCACAGAGGCTGTTCACCTGTTTCATTAGACAAGGTCTCTCATGGAACACACCATGCAGGCTAAGCTGGTTGGTAAGAAAACCCCAGTTCATGTCTGTAGCCCTTCCTAGCAGTGGGATTAACAATAAGCACCAACATTGTTTAGCTCTTTTCACTTGGGTTCTAGAGATCACACCCAAGTCCTCGTTCCTCCAGGGCAAGCGCTTTCCCAACTGAGATATCTGTCTCCACAGACCATGCCTTCTTCTTCCAATGTGTTAATTGGCGGTTTCTGACATTATAAAAACGTAACTTTTGAAGGGACGCTTAATACATCCTGCAGGACTAACGGAGAGCCTAACACATACAACTCAGTCACGAATTATCTGCTTAAACTGACGGATAGCCAAATTGGAGGTGGGGGACAACCTTAGTTCCCTCATCTGAGAATGAATCTGAAAAATATGACGAATAAAATTGTGATCAATCTCTTAGTAAGATAAATACGCAAAGCAGTTGTCGGAAGTGTACCGAGGACATGGCCAATCCCAGATAAGCGGCAGCTGTCTTTGAAATACGATTCTGTCTGACGTAATCAATTTTTTTTCTCTCCTTCAACAACACTTTCCTTTGCAGTAGCATCACTGACTTCATTGAATTAAAGCATATATTTACATGTTTCCTCCTCAGATTGCTTCAGCTGTTTTTAAAGGCAGAAAGAGAGCTTTTGAGGATCTGTTTTTCTAGGATCTGGGGCTAGACAGACAGTATGTTTGCAAAAAGGTTGGAGTTAATGAAAATTATGGGGTCCCATGTCTGGAGTACTCTCTCCCCTGACAAGATTCAAAATTCAACCCTGATGGACAACTAAGGACATATTGATACTACAGAAATCCAACTGAGAATCCAACACCCCTGGTCTCTTCTTGCCTGGTGATATAGTTCCTGATATTGCCATTGAAGGCAGAGCTTAGGTCATGGAAACACGAAGGATGGGATAGTGTGGATCAAGCCTTGCCTGTGATTGATGCTTTGGGGCTCATCTGAAACTATGATGGAATCACAACCAGCCTGCTCTTTGCTCTTTCGCCATGTCTACTACCCTTTGCCAAAGGAAATTCTCGTATGTTTAGAGATTGTGTACCCATATCAATCTCAGCCAGCCACAGAGAACTCTCAGGGATGTTGACCAGCGGTGGATTAGGCTTGATGCCAACTCACACAGGGAAAGGTCAAAGCTATACGCCACCACTGAAGATCTGATGAGGTGGCAGAGGAAAGAGACTGAGCTCATTCTGTGTGGCCTTTCCAAACAGTGGAGGTCAAACACAGCTAGGTAGGTTTCCCTAACATGTGCCACTATCCATTATGGGGGAAACTGCCGTGATGGCAGACGACTCCTTCTCAGAGACAGGACATGACCAGGTCTGCAGCTGAGAATCCTGGAAGGGGATGTCATTCTCCCTGCGAATTTGGGTTTGTGAGTCTGGGTTCATAAGGGATTTCCTCTGGTTCTGAGATATTCAAATCTTGTAGAATGTATGGTTCTGAAATACCAAGTGTGAATGGTTAGGAGTATTTTCCTTTGAGGAATAAATCAAATGAATACATCCATCTCTCTCTCAAAGAATTGCTAGAGATTTGTGTGAGGCCCTGGAGCCCAGACAGCTAGAGTCAGGGTCCTTACTGACGAAGTAGAAGTGTGCTCCAATCCCTGGGGCCCATCTCAACCTTCACAGAAGCCCTCAACTTTTGCCCACTCTTTCCATTCGGGTAGCCTGCTGGCCTGTGAGGGCATCTCTGGCAGGAGAGATTCCTGCAGTTTCCCAAGTAGTCAAGACCAAGCAGAAGAGTCCAGCATGACTCAATTCTGTAGGAAAGCGATTGGGAAAGCTCCTGAGGGTGTCTGCTGGCCCGTCACTCCCTCCCTCCCTCGAAATTCCTGCTTTCCAAAGAAACAGAGGTCTAAGATACCCAGGCCAGGACATTCGGTGCCTGGGATTTGGACATAACTGCATAGTACAAGTGGGTTGGTCCTAGAAATCCCCCATCATAAAACACTTTGGGTATGCCATGGGAGATTGTTCACTAGAAGAAATCTCCAAGTTCGTTACTGAAACAGCGATATAAAGAAACTCCACGCCTCTAAATGACGTGCACTAACAGTTGCTTAGCGTTTCGTTCTGATCCTCCTCTGCTGCCTATCGATTTCGTTCAATTCCTAAATTCCAAGCTTCCGTAAAATCGGGGGAAAACAGCTCAGAAAGGAATTTGGCTCTCCGTACACGCTAGTGAGGTGCTCCCAAGAGTCTCTGCTGATGGAGAATGCTCGAGCATTTCATATATAAAGGCCCAGAAGGAAAAGAACCAGAAAGGGCCGGAAAGCTGTGGTTAAGGTACAGCGAAATCTAGGCAGCATCTCCATCATTTCGCCTAGAAGGCTCATCAGAACTTACACACACTGCTGGCTCCACAAGGTTCTACACTGGAGTTAGATGACTTTATACTTCCAACAGACCCAGATCCACAAAACTGTGGGCCTGAAAATTCCAACTTATTGAAAAGAGACCATTGATCTCAATTTGCTTGATTTTATCAAATTATGTTCTAAATAAAGTATAGATAGTGTTTTAAGATAACTTCCTAGCTCCTAGTTGAATGTTAGGGGTTGGGATCATGTTTTTAGCTCTAGAGGATGAGTAAGACTTCTCTACCATTCTCCGACCCCTTTCTAGAAAGATGATGTGGCGGCTGAGTGTGTGTGACTGGACCATTCTCTCAGAGTGCAACTTTCAAAGGCAAAAGCGTAACCGTTGTTTCTCTTTCAAGTTTTGGGCCCACCCACACCTGAGGCGTACCTCAGCAAAATCCCATGGTGGTTCGAATTTCTCTTTCCTTCCCTCCTCCATCTTCCAGCTGGTTGTTTTTCTGCTTTCAGGAGCCTAAGCAACAGGCCAGGAGTAGGATGGGCTGAATGGCAATGAAGGTGAAAAGACACCCTAACCCTGTCCTAGTAAGAAAGCCTAGCGAAGATCAGCTAGATGCGGTGTTTTCATACTTAGCTGTCAGTGAGCCTGTCCAGGATGGCTATAGTGATGCAAAGCTGAGTTCAGCTCATGAGAGAGTGAGGATTGAATCAAGCCAGTTCCTGAGACCATTTACTTACACACATTTGATGCCTTTTGTAATTTTTTTCTGCTGGGTGAAATCCACTCTCCTGGTGACCTGATAAGCTTTTTGTTGCCGAAAAGTGAGAATAATGAACATCCTACACCCCGTCTCCTTGCCAGGCTGCTAGGATCCCACAGAGAAGTGTGTGCATTCAGATGCCGTAGCATGTCATTTTGTCAGAGTTTTGCTCTCCTTCCTTCGTCTCGTGCAGTGAGCTGTTGGTTTTTAACTCAAGCAAGCTCAGACTCAGTTATTGAATTCTCATGCCGTCCAATCAATCAGTCCCTTTTAATTTCTCTGGAAAGGCCCCCAGCTTACTCTAAGGAATGAGGGGGAAGTGTGCCACATCCACCGACCCCTTTTGTCCTTCAGTCTGGCATGCCTACAAGATGAAATACGCCTCTGCTTATGAGATTATTTCTCGATTCTTCATATTTGGGATACTGTACTCTGTCTTGCTTATTAGATTGTCAAGTTCTTTATGTGTGGACCAGATTTAAATTTAATTATGTATGATATTTATTAAAGCCTGGCACTTGATAAATAAGAACAAATGTGAGCTAGCTATACCGATGGGGAATCTTTCTTGTGGAAATGGTTTCTTGTGCGGAATATGCTGACATCTATCATTAGGAGCTCTTAAATGTTCTAGATCAATCCTCTGAACATCTTGTACTAAGTATTATCAACTAAGTTTCATTTTAATGACTTTGAAAAGTCTCTGTATCTCAGCGTATGAAACATCCATTTCTAACACATTTTGCAATATTGCTCTGGTTATAGA
Organism: Myodes glareolus; assembly: GCF_982192425.1. Taxonomy (NCBI): domain Eukaryota; kingdom Metazoa; phylum Chordata; class Mammalia; order Rodentia; family Cricetidae; genus Myodes; species Myodes glareolus. The sequence continues at coordinate 71,855,381 of NC_142027.1, read as the reverse complement.
CACCCGCTTCCCTTCTCGTAGTATGTCTACAAAGGAAAAACTGAAACCGACACTTCATGTTTCCTAGACTTTGTAGAAGAATTATGGTAATGGGCAAACAAGCAAGCTGGCTCACTGAGCAAAGGCTCCCGCCGCCAAGCCTGTGAACCTGGGCCTGCTTCCTGAGACTCACATGGTAGGACAGAAACGCCTCCTGCTAACTTGTCTCCTGAACTGTCCACATGCTCTGTAGGCATAAGATACATGAAAATCTAAAATGTAAGGAAGAACTTGTGTGAGGAACTTGCTCAAATTCCAGCGCTCTTTGTCTCATCTGAGCTGCCTTGCTCCTACGGAACTCTCAGCGCTGTGGGAGTACAGCCCAGAAGCCCTAATTCAGCCAACATGTTTCCTCTTATTTTGACCATCGATGTTTCGGGTGGATCACAATGATGTCTGGCAAACAGTGTCCCTGGAAGTGTCTGAGGAACCACAGATCATCAGAAGGGCTCAGCTGTTGCCTTTGGAGCTCACCAGCATCGGAAATTTCAAACGAGAGCTGAGGGAAGCAGGGACTTTTCCCTTTGGTTAGTAAATTAAATGGCATCCCCTCATCTCTGGCATCCTACAAACACCGGCCCCATGATTCTACCCCCCGCCCATCAATAACTATGTCTTTTTCTTTAGATCACCCGTCCCTTGCAAAATACTTGGCATATCAGAGACACACTGATAATAACTCAAGGAATACCATCCTTTATTTGTCTTCTGCATGTGTCTGTTGAGCTCCTTGAAGGGGTTCCAGCTGACCTGAGTAAACATGACTCTGGCAGGCTTTGCCCTTCCCCCATTCCCTCTGCCTTTCAATCCTGTTAGAGTACTAAAGCTGGTTAATGCCATCTCCCCCCTTATTCAGCCACTTCCTCCTTCTGAAACTGATCACCAAGGTCCAGGTATCAGAGTATTGATATCCAGCAATCAAAGCCTTCTTTTGACTGCCCTAATTAACCCACCCAATTAAAATTAAACACCTCATCCTAACATGGGGTTTCCCCTTTACCTTTGTAAACTACGATTTTCCTATGTGCCATATCTTTCTCCTCTCTGCCCAGAGGCAGCCCTTTGTCCCTCTAGGGCAAATATCCCCACCCCACCACCTTGTTCCCTTCCCCTTCTCCCTCATTCTCTATCTCCTATCTTTGACTCTTATTCCCTCCCCTTTGTCCCTCTGGGGAAAATAAATCTCCTTTGTGCTGAGAACTTGGTCTTCGGGTGTCTTTTTTAAAAAATTTATTTATTTATTAAAAATTTCCACCTCCTCACCTCCTCCCATCTCCTTCCCACTCCCCATACTCCCCCTCCCCTCTCCCTCTCCAGTCCTAAGAGAAGACTGGTTACCCTGCCCTGACGGAAGTCCAAGGCCCTCCCCCATCCACCCAGGTCTAGGAAGGTCTGCATCCAAACAGAATAGAATTCCAAAAGGCCAGTACATGCAGTAGAATCAAATCCCAGTACCATTATCATTGGCTTCTAATCCTTGTAGTGATGCATGGATCCACACACAACAGGGAGCTTCCTCCTGGACTCTGGACCCTGGACCCTGGACCCTGGATTATGGCACAAACTATGTCTAATTGCCTATTTTTTTCACAGAGCTCCTTAAATAAGTGGGTAATAAAAATTAATGTGGCTGCTTTCTGACTCAGACAGAAAAACAGCAGCAAATAACCTTGCAGGCTTTTAAGAAGAGGAAAAGGGGAGGCCTGTGTTAGAATGGGCTAGGATGCAGTGGTGTGTTTTGATTGGGCGTATTAATTAGGTGAACCAAAGGGGATATTGGATAGCTGGACTTCAATACTTTGATAGCCAGACCTTAGTGATCAGCCTTAGGAATGACTCTGGCATAAGAAAGTGTTCAAATACGGGAACAGAACTTGGTGACTAGCTTTGGGGATGTGATCTTTGGTTTATAAGCGAGAGGGAGGGAAGGACCTGCAGCCCCATGTTTGCCATAGGCAGGCCTGTTAGAGCCCTTCACTCCTGTCATGAGTCCAGGGTTATTCTAGGTACAGCATATGCAACGCGGAATGCCACAGCCAAGTAACCAGTAGAATGTTCATTTCCATCGCTGTGGTCTCGCAGCAAAGCATGATCTGGATACCGTCTTTTTGGCTCTCAGTCAATGCAGCAAGATTGAGAAACCAATGTTTATGAAAAGACTCGAGATTATTATAAAGCCTATTCTACAAGTCTGAGAAGGGGTGGTATTTTACTTGAGTGGCTCGTTCTTTCTGTGTCTTTTGAATAAGTTTGCCTAAGAGAATTTAGAATGTCTTTCTGATGCCAGCAAAGGGCATCAACCTGGCAAAGCACTGTGTCAGCAGCACACCAAGGAGAGTCCATTTGATACTATATGCCGGCAGGGTGAGGCTCAGTAAGCATCCTTAAGCTTACCTGACCTCTTGCTCTTCACTGGTCAGACCCAATCCAAATGTGTGGTGGATGTCGAAGCAGGAGTTACTGTCTTCTAGCAACCTAGGATGTAGTTGGGATAGGAACCACATGTCAGCTTACAGTCCCCAGTGAGTCAGTGGTCTCCGGCTGCATCCTAAGGTGGTGCTGAGAAAAGGCTATACTTACCCAACCTTCCGAAAGCGCTTCTCCGAGAAATCCCACACGTACCTGATTTTCTGCACTTGGATGCATTGTAGCTGCAACCACAAACGTGAAAGGGAGAGGCGTCATTCACAGAGGAAAGCAGGTCAAAGGTGCAGTCCAGGTTCCCATGTGGGTCTCATAGCTAGCTATCAGTTCAGCCCAAACATATCATCGTCAGAGCCTTGACCATCAAACCCACACTCTATTCTGTTTCCACAAATGTGCCAGAACCGCCCACACATTAGATCGCTTACTTTTAATTCTGGCTTCAGTACAGCTTGGTTTATGACTGAGTGGCGGTCCGCCACCAAAGGTTCTTCTGGGTTCTTGCTTCTAGGGGACTTCAGTGCGGATAAGTGGAGGCAGAAGACTTTTTTCCTTATGTACCTTCGAAATTCATCCTTAAAAAGTCAACAAACAAAAGAATAGTCTCAGACCTCAGTCAGAATGCAGATTTTTAGGCACAGTCTAGACTTGGAGAGAGGAGCTCAGGTAGTGGAGCCGCAGTCTGTGTTTCCGTGAGCCTTCCAGAGGCTTCTGCTACACACAGGATTTTGAGAAACACTGGATGTTGGGGGGGGGGTGTGGAATTCGTAGGGAAATATTATGTCTAGAAATTTTCTGAGATGATTATATTTCTTTTTATTACTTTATTTAATCTTTTGAGACTGTCATTCACGTGTCTAGACTGACCTTAACCTCTCGGTTAGCCTGCCCCAGCTTCCCACGGCCTGGGACCCCAGGTGTGCACCACCACGCCAGGCTCCAGTTACTTTTAAATGCTATCTACAAGCTAACATTACCTAGTATACGCCAAAGCATGTATTGTTGAAAATTGAGCATTCCTACGTTATGTAGCCTCTGAGAGTTGTTAACAGTGACAGCCACTGCCCATGCTCTGGCAAGGAGCAACATCCTTCAACCTAAAATACGAGAGATTCCCCCGGGCTGGAGTGAAGAAAGTGTCAGCATTCCTGGGCAGGGCAAGAGATAAATAACAGGAAGCTTGCAGAGATAATCTTTCCTTCTCTTGTTCTGGCCTGGGTAAACTGTTTGGACAGATGAGATCTATTCGGCATCTCTGGAATAATAACTAGTCATTGCTAGACTGCAGATGCAGTATTGAAGACATGAGCATAGTACTTTTTTTCTTTCAAAGTTATATTTAATCTTTTAATTGAGATAAGGTACTTGCATGTATTTATGGGTAAGGTATTTGCATGTATTTATGGGTAAGGTATTTGCATGTATTTATGGGTCTTTGTAGCCATTTCTTCTGAACTGAAACATTCTCTCCTTTAAAACTCAGGAAATAAACAAAACTCACAAATCTGAAGAAGTTCCTTACATGATTCCCGAGGCCCCTCCCACTAGCTGCAGAAGCCCTAACAATTGGCTGAAAGAGAAGACTCTCTAACCTACCTAGTTGTTTGCAGATAAAGCAAGGAGTTCTAAGAATGGGGTGGGCTTTTCAGTGTTGCAGCCACTTGAGAGTCACCCACAATCCTTTAAGTAGTGTGTGTGTGTGTGTGTGTGTGTGTGTGTGTGTGTGTGTGTGTAATATGTAATATAATTCCAGTAGATGTATCGGTTCACTAAGCTGGACTTGGGAAAAATCATTCTTTTGGTTTGTTGTTAATGAATAGACAATTATTCATGTCTCCTCAGAAACACTCCCACAACAATGGGGTACGTAATGAATTTTAAGTATTTATATGCTGTATATAACGATTAGACAAGACCAGGGTAATTGACAGCTTAATCACTTCAGAAATTTACCATTTCTTTTTTCTGAGAACATTCAAAACCCTCTCCACCAGTTTTTATTTTTTTTTAAATTTGCTGTCAGCCGTGTTGTCCTGTGAGGCTACAGGTATCCCCCCTATTCAAGGTCGCCTTGAACCTACTAATCATTTCCCCTCTATCTCCCCTTCCCCTTCTTGGGCTCTGGGAATCAATATTCTACAATGCCAACTTCATCACTTCCACGTGTAAGTGAGAACAGGCAGTATCCATCCTTCTGTGATGACCACGGCATTTGAAATGGATAGCAGAAAGGTACGCACGGTTGTCCTCAGCAAAACTGTGTCTGCTTCTTGCAAAGGGCACGGGATGCAACTGGTCCACACCCACCACTCAGGCCTCCAGTAGAACATCAGCTGAAGGGCGCCAAGAGTCAGGATGGCTGTGACGAAGCACAGGGCTCTCCGGAGACTCTGGGTTTGGTAGCCAAACACCTCCTGAATAATAAATACAGTATCTCATGCTTCAGTAGTCATTTTGATTCAAGGGTTACATGCTTGCGATGCAGGGTTCTTGGTTGAGAGAAGTCTGGCATCAATTGGTAGAATCAGGTTGACTGCAGCTGGCAGCTGACATAATAAAAGGAAAGAGATGCATGAACCCCCCTACTGCCCTGCCAAGTGAAGTTAAGCATGAGATGGAAGGAAAAGGGAAGATCTCCCTGCTTCTGTGCATTCATAGGCGGCACCTCAAGTGTTTATAACATGCCTCGTGTTTTAAAGCAGATTTATTTCCTCTAGGTGTTAAAGGAATTGTTAATATTAAAGAAAGTGATTGCGACAGACATGACCTGTACACATCCACCTTTATCTGTCTTCACATTTGGTTATAAAAATAACTGAATATGATTGAGAGTATGGATAAATGAATTGTTGTCTAATCCAGCAAAATGTAAATTAAAGGACTAGTTGCAGCCATAAAAGGCTCTTGAAGGATCGATTGCACTTACTTATTCTTTTTTAAATTATGTTTTTAGTATATAAAGCCATTTTAAATATAAAAATATTCTGATCATATTCTTCACCTCCCCCAAGCCCTTCCAGACTTTCTCCCCCTCCCTAATCACCCAGCTCCAAGTTCTTTCCTCAAAACCAAAAACCAAATACAACAACAAAACCAAGGAAACAAAATAAACCATCACCACCACTCCTGCTGAAACCCACCTGTTACCAAATAAAAGCACACAAGCACACACACACACACAAAACCCTCGGATTCTGTTGTACATTGGTGAACTAATCCTAAGCATGAGGCCTGCTCTGGAGCGGCTGATGTCATTCTGCTGGAGAAATGACCCATTGTCATTCTAGTGCAGAAAACTGGTTTTCCATCTCCCAGCAGGAATAAGTGGTATGTCAGTTGTTAACCTTTACCCTAGTGACTAGGTTTTCATTCTTTCCTTCCTTCATTTTTTTTGATGTAAGAAGACAAAATATAATAAGATAAAACAAAAACTTGCATTGACGTTGTAAAAGGCAAACCAGAAGAGGGAAACGACCCCAAGAGATAACACAAGAATGAGAGACCCACTCATTTGCACACTCAGGAGTCCCATGAAAACACTAAACTGGAAGCCACAATATTTATTCCGAGGACCTGCTGCAGACCCCTGTTGGTCATGTGCATTCTCCTGCAGTCTCTGGGAGTTCATATGAGCTTTGCTTATGTTGATTTAGAAGGTCCTGTTTTCTTGGTGTTGTCCACCCCCTTACACTCTTTCAACCTCCTTTTCCACAGGGCTCCCTGAGGACCGAGGGAAAGGATTTGATGGAGACATTCCATTTAGGGGTAAGTGTTCCAAGGTCTCTCAGGTTCTGCATAATGTCTCGCTGTGGGTCTCTGTATTTATTCCTCTCTGCTGCAGGAAGACTTTTCTCTGATGGCTGAACAAGGCCCTGATCTATGAGTGTAGCAGAATATCATCAAGAGTCATTTTTTCACTAAGGCTTTTTTTCTTTTTTAGATAGGTATTGTTTAGTTTTATTCCTGAGCTATCTAGTCTCAGTTTCTTGGTTGCCCGAGCAGTTTGGGAATGGGTTTCATCTTGTGGAGTGGGTCTGGTTCAGTCAAACCAGTTATTGGCCAGTTACTCATGACACTGAGAAGCTTCTGCATAGCAAAGGACACCATCATCAGATAAAGCAGCAGCCTACAGAATGGGAAAAGATTTAAATCTACACACGTGGTAGAAGGCTAATATCCATAGAACTAATATCCAAGAACTCAAGAAACCAGATATCATGAAAACAAATAACCCAATTGAAAATGGGGTACAGATCTAAACAGAGAATTCTCAATAGAGGAAACTCAGTGGCTGAGAAACACTTAAAGAAACATTCAGTATCCTTAACCATAAGGGAAATGCAAATCAAAATAACATTGAGATCTTACATCTTTCGTCAAACACCTGTCAGAATGGCTAAGATCAAAACACAAGTGATAACTCATGCTGGCCAGGATGTGGGACAAGAGGAACACTCTGCCATTACTGGTGGGAGTGTGAACTTGTTCAGCCACAATGGAAATCAGAAGATGATAAACTCAATCTACCTTAAGATCCAGCTGTACCAGTTTGGGGCATTTACCCAAAGGATGTTTCATCCAATCACAGAGACACTTGCCCAACCATGGTCATTACTTCTCTATTAATAAAAGCCAGAAATTAGAAACAACCTAGATGTCCTTTAACAAATGAATAGATGAGGAAAATGTAATATATTTATACAATGGAGTATCACTCACCCATTTTAAAAAAACTGACATCGTGAAATTTTCAAACAAATATATAAAACTTTAAAAAAATAAGTCTTAGTGAGGTGTCCCAGACCCATACAAATATGGCATATCTTCTCTTCTATGAGTATATTAGCTGTAAAGTCAATCGCAATCAAGCTATAGTTCATTAGACCCACAGAGGATAGGTTATAGAGTCAAGGACTAGAGCAGCAACTCTCAACTTGTAGGTTGCAAGCCCTTCGTGGGTTGAATGATCTCTTCTCATTGGTCACATATCAGATATCCTGCATATCAGACATTTACATTACAATTCATAATCGTAGCAAAATTATAGTTATGATGTAACATTGAAATAATTTTATGACAGGGGGGTCACCATAACAAAAGAAGCTATATTAAAGGGTCACAGCATTAGAAATACTGGCCTAGAGGGAACCGATAGATCTCATTGGGTTAGGGAAATGGAATAGATAATAGATATTGGGGGGAGGAGCTGGAATGGGAGAATCTAGGCGGGAAAGGGAGAGTAGGGGAATTTGTGGGAGGCAACCCAGGGAGAGAAAGCTAATATTAAGGGTCATTTGAGGAGTAGTATGCAAACCTAATACAGTAGAAACTTCATAAAATTTATACATTTATGAAGGCAATGTAAATAATATAGACAAATATTTATTGGGGAGACAGAGACCAAACTGGCTATCTCCTGTCACTAAATGAAGCATCCAGTGATGGGATTAGATTATGTCTAATTGGGTTGTTGGCTAAAGGGGCCCCATATGAATCCTTTGTAAACAACCTGGGCCGTTGCCAAAATTATAGGTTACTCTCCACAACCTGACAGCAAGGCCCCATTGCTGAAGGCAGCAGCTACATAGCTCATTGAAAATGGAGATGTTGAAAATGGAGATGAAAATGGTGACATGAGCCTTATATCCCAGCACTTGGGAGGCAGAGACAGGCAGATCTCTGAGTTCGAGGCCAGCCTGGTCTACAGAGCAAGTTCCAGCACATTCAGGGATACACAGAAAAACCCTATCTCAAAAAAAAAAAAACAGAAAGAAAAGAGAGAGAGAGAGAGAGAGAGAGAGAGAGAGAGAGAGAGAGAGAAAGAGAGGTGAATGGAGGGAGGGAAGGAAGGAGATGGAGAAAGAGAGAAAGAAAGAAAAGAAAGAAGAGAAGGTACCTGCATAGAGCCATCACCCTTACATTCCAGCACCATTGATAAAGGAAGGAACAATGCATGCTCTCAAAACAAAAATGTCGTAATCATCAAGCCAGCCACAAAACATTTACCCACAATGCTGTGCTGTCTGTAAGATATGCTAGGGCACTTACTTATTCTTAGAATAACACGCTGAGATATTTGTACCTCTAACAGTAGGTTAGCTAATATTTGTTATAAATTAAGTGAATTTGAGATTTGTTTTAAAGGGGGAAAAGATTTTGTTATTTAAAACTAAAATTTAGTTTCTACCATCTTCAATGAGGGTTCACATAGCATTGTTTCACACACAAACTTTTAGAGCACTTTGAAATACCTGAGGGATACTGGTTATTACAGTTGGGTTACAGAGTGTCACCCTACAGGGAATGCTCATGTGTTGATGACTTTGCTATCAGGAGCACTTCTGAGAGATGATTGGGTCATGTATACATTAGCTTCATCCATTGATTAATCCATTGGTGAGTTCTCAATCGAAAGGGCTATTGGAAAGTAGAGTCTAGTTGGAGGAAGTGGGTCAGTAGAAGTTGTGATCTAAACGATATATCAGAGAGAGAGACAGAGAGAGAGATAGAGATAGAGAGAGAGAGAGAGAGAGAGAGAGAGAGAGAGAGAGAGAGAGAAAGTTTTTCTTTGACTTTGACTTTCCTGGATGCCATGAGATGAGCAGCTTCGTGCTGACTTTTCACCATGTCCCTGCCTTGACACAGTCACAGACTTAAAAGCAATGGAACCAACCAACCATGGACCACTGATTTGAAATGTCCTTCTGTATATGTGTTTCTTTTATTGGTTGATAAATAAAGTCGTTTGGGCCAATGGCTTAGCAGAGTAAAGCCAGGCAGTGAAACAGAACAGAGATATAGAGAGAGAGTAGGCAGAGTCAAGGAGACACTATGTAGCTGCTGAAGGAGAAAGATGCCCAGAACCCTTACCGTTAGGCTACAACCTTGTGGAAATACAGAGATTAAAGAAATGGGTTAATTCAAGATGTAAGAGCTAGCTAGAAATATATCTAAGTCATTGGCCAAGCAGTTTTGTAATTAATATAGTTTCTGTGTGATTATTCGGGCATGGGTGGCTGGTAAATCAATGAGCAGTCTCCTACTACAGACTGAATCTCTGAAACCATGAGCACAAACTAGTCTTTCCTCTTGCAACTTGTTCACCTCAGATATTTTGTCACATAAATGAAAACTCACTACCACAGAGAGTGGTATGGCATACGTGCTATCCAGTGGCTTTAAGCTGACCTGGGAATCTCTGTTTGTCTTTGTTTCTCAATAACTCTAAATACCCATGTCCAAATCTCAGAGCTGTAATGTCAGCTAATGTCTGCACAATAGACTTTTCTTTACTTTGTTTATGGACTGATTTTAATGACAGAACCTCTTGAATTTTATGCCAGATAATGCATAATATAACAAATCTCTTTGCTTAATTCTTTGGAAAGGTATTCATCTTCGATATGACATTTTTTATTAGCTTTCTCTAATAACTCAGTGGTGAATAAAGAGTCTAATAAGAGGTGTTGAAAGCAATCCTTAGACAGAGAAGAAAGGTCACAAGTTTAAGATACAAGGTGTAAGTTTGAGTCACTGCTCTGCTTATTATGGGTTGCATGACTTCCAGCAACTCATTCACCTCTGGGAGATCCCAGGGCAGTTTTTGCAGAACAACAAGGAAGACTTGCAGCATGGGGCTGCTGAGCTGAGCCATGGCAGCTTCTGCTTGCATCCTCTGTATGGCGAGCATGAGACTGGCGAGCTCCTTTCACTGCTGCACAGTTCATGCACGGAAAAGTGCTGGTTGCTGGGTAGTTTGATATTATTGGCAAAGGGGCTCTGATTTCATTTAGAAACGTGCAATTCCCATAATTTACAAGCACTTCCAAGATCTCTTCCTCTCCCTGTGTTCATTCTGCTTCCATAACTCTTGGTCTTATCTGTGTATAAGAGGTTAATTAGGTCCAAATAACATAAATATGCCAGTTCTCATATTGCGTGATATGCAGTCTGGGATTACAAACAGTGTCGAGGGCCAAGAGCGTGCAAAGCAGAAGCATATTAATGTTAATATTAATATTGGAATATTAGTCTGGCTCATAGCTGGAAAAAGCTCACTCATAAACACATTTTCTGTCCACTTTCACACAGCAATGACACTCATCATCACAATTCTGTTGCCTACTTGGGTTTTTCTCTGCATAGCATTTTCTATTAAACAGGGGAAATAAAAGCCAAGCAAGGCTGCAGTCAACCCAGTAGAGCCCCGGACTACCGATAACCTCTTCAACGGAAACAACTCCTCGGGGAAGGCAAAGTTACAAATTCTATCAAGAGTTATACAGATGTTTCTACTTTTAATCAATAATTCTTCAGTTGGAAGGATGCCCTAATGAAAAAGCACACAAAATGGAAAGTAATGGGCACAGGATGCTCAGCGCTGCGTTGTCTGCAATAGCAACACTATTGAGGGAATGAAGTGTTAGTCAGTGGTTCAGTGAGTTTTGAAACATCTGAACAGTGTTCTGTAATGAAGCCATTAAAAACAGAGTGAATAGTATCAATGTAGAAACCCAGGACCCCTATAATACAGTGTTGAATGAAGAAAAGTCATGCAGAATGAACGGATCCTCATAGCAGCAGCATAAAATTTCACCCAATTGTATCAGTAATTACATTAAATGTAAATGGTCTTAATACCATGAGTGAAAATTGGGTCTACAAGTGAGCTCTTTCCAGCTAGGAGCTGGACCAATATTCCAATACTATTACGCTTCTGCATTACACATACTTGGCCCTGGACACTGACTGTTTGGAAGTAACTCGCAGACTGCATATCACATAATATGTGAACTGGCATACTTATGTCTTTTGGATCTAATTAGCCTATAATGCACTGCATGCTGTTTATAAGAGGCATACTTTAAATATAAATAAGAAAGTTAAGAGGGAGAACACAAAAAAGCCATAGCATGCAAATGTTAGTGAAGAAAAGCTGAATGGCTATATTAATCTCAAACAAAACGTACTTTTCACAGGTATTTAAAGAAGAAAATATGAGAGAAGAGAAGACATTTCATGATAACTTCAACAGCAACAAAACAACTCTAAACAAAGAAAAGAAAATCAGTCATTAAATTATTCTTTAAACCAAAATGACTTTAGAATCCTTTCGATATTTAAGTTGAAGTGAAACTGCTCTTGTCTAAACTGCTTTATAAATGGGGGATACAAGAATGTTCCTAAAACAGGACCTGAACCTCACTTGGGCAAACAATAGAGCCAACGTAGTTGGCAGGAGCTTGGGTGAGCCAACTCTGAAGTTGTGAACATGGGAGAGCTGTTCCCATTACCCACCTGTCATGCAGCAGCATGGGTGAGGGAGAAATGTCCCCCATCAATGCCTGAGACAGGTGGGAGAGCTGGCCCGACCCCTCACCAGCTGCAGCACTCAGGAGAGCGGTCCCTACACCATGCCCGGGCAACACAGTATAGCTAACCCTGAAGGTGTAGGTGTGGGAGAACCAACCCTGAGGGCACGAAAGCGGGAGAGCCCCTTGATCATCACTGCCAGGGATGAAGTAGACAGGGCAATGCAGGAGAGCTGGCCCCGGTGTTGAGGACAAGGGAGAGCTGGCAGGCCGACCAACCTGCAACTACCCAGGCCCAGAACCAGGGTTATGATTTGGCCCACCCCAGCATCCACCCATCTGTGATCTGTTGGAGCAGGTGAAGGGACTGGTCCTGCAAACCCAAAGCTGCAGGAATGCCACGACACAAGGTAACAACAGGAAAACCAAGAAGAGTTCCAGTGAAGACCCAGTATTGACAGTGTAGAAGAAACCAGAGGCCTCAAACCAGACCAAGGACTCTTTATAATGAACAATTGCAAGTAAAGATTTATGAATAAAGTTTGCTGTGTGATTCACTGGTCACACTACAACTTCCATTTCCATGACAAGATTGATTTTTCATTTTTTCTTCTTTTTCTCTTAGGTTTTATATTAATTTATTTTGGGAGAGGATGTTTCAAGGGCGGAGGGAAGATATGAAGGGACAAGGAAATGAATGGGATGGAGATGCATGATGTGAAATCCACAAAGAATAAATAAAAGGAAAGTTTAAAGTGTATGTTTCTAACTTGTCATAACAAGGCCACAATTGCCAGACAATTGAAGCATGTTGAAAGTTTAAGTTATGATTTATGTCACTCTATATCAAATTATTGTAAAATATGTTATATAACCAATGCTTGGGCATAATGAAAATGTAACATTATTGCTCAACAGTATTTGCCTTAGGAGTGTAGTGATTTGAAAGCCAGTGTGATTTTCAGTGTTAGCATTCAGGAGCAAGAATGAAAAGGTTTGTATGAGAGGCAAAGAAAAAGACAGATATACATAGTTACATGCAAGTAATTTGTTTAAGGACAGATAGAGAGTAACTATTTGTGTTTGTTTGGTTGGTTGGTTGGTTGGTTGATTTTCGAGACAGGGTTGCTCTGTATAAACCTAGCTGACCTTGTTTCAAAGCTGACTGGTCTCAAACTCATAGAGATCTACCTATCTCTGTCTTCTGAGTGATTTTAACTATTAATAAGTGAATCCATTAAAGTTGTAGGATAGTAGGTAAATACAGAAAACACAGATGGACTTATATATACTCATAGAAATTTGAAAATTAATTGAGTACAAATAATAGCAAGAAAAATTTGATCGCATTGTACTAAATCTGAGAAAGATGTGCCAAACCTTTGAACTGAGAACTTCATATTACTGCTGAGAAAGTAATATCTAAATAAATGGGAAGATGCACAAATTTTGGAAAATGGCACTACATTCCCACTTAGAGGCTCATTAAGTGCTTTTCTGGTCACTGGTTAAATGATTCTAAATCTTCTAGGGAAATACCAAGAACGTAGGGTAGACAGAAATAAATTCAGAACAAACCAGAAGCATGTAGGACTGAGAGCATGAGAACTGGAAACCGCCTACAAAGCCGGGTAATTAGGAAATTCAGCTTTCCTAAAATGCATGATACAGAGAAAAGGATGAAGAATGACAGAGTAGAGTGGGGAAAGGACCTGAAACATCACCACTGTCTTTCCAAAGAAGGAACCACCGCAGTCGGGGGCTTTGGGTACTTGTCTCGGCAGGACGGAGCTAAGGGAAGGATGCTCAGGAAAATGAGATTCCCTTTTATCTCCGTGTCAGACACAAAAATCCACTTGCAATTAAATGTGAAAACAAATGCCTTGAAAGAAGACTTGAGAAAACTTTAGGTAGACTAGTAATTCTTGAAACATGAAAAACATGTTTTATTTCATTGAAGCTAAAGGCAGCTGTTTTTCAAAGGGTCTCTGGAGAAGATAGATTAGCCACTTATGAGGCCTGATTGTTTATTTCCCATATAGTAAAGGTAATGTGTATTTGGAAGTCACAAAATAGCTACAAATCAATCAAAAAGAAATAAAACTGAAAAATGGGGAAAAACATAAATAGGCAACTTTAAAAAGCCAGAAAATGATCTACAACCTTCAAGAGGAAGCTTCGGACTTTGATAAAGAAATGAGAATGAAAGCCACAATGATATGTCACAGGCTAGTACAGCCTAGATCAGACCAAAGAGAAACAAGCTCTGACACACCATATTGGAGGACTTTGGAGATCCACTGATGCCATTATAGAAGACAGATCAGCTAAAATTAAAAGCATTGAATACTTCAGGTGGCAGAGATTGGGTAAAACTGGTAAAGTTCAACCAGCATTCAACTAAAGTCGCTAGAACTGTGAATTGATGCGAACATGTTTAAAAGCAGTGTTGCTACAGAAATGAGTACTCTACTCAACTCTTGGCATTGTGTAGAAGAAAGATGAGTGTCTTTTCATCTTTCCAAATGTTGAGCCAAGCAGTGGTGGCACATCCCTTCAATCCCAGCACTCAGGGAGACAGAGGCAGGTGGATCTCTGTGAGTTTGAGGCCAGCCTGGTCTACAGAGTGAGCTCCAGGCCAGTCAGGGATACACAGTGAGACTATGTCTCAAAAAAAAAAGACAAAAGAAAAAAATAAAAAGAAAGAAAATGAGAGAGAGAGAGGGAGAGAGAGAGAGAGAGAGAGAGAGAGAGAGAGAGAGAGAAGGGAATAGAGTGAGAGAGACAGGAAGGGAGGGAGAGAGAGAAAGAAAAATTCTTAAATAAGAGTAGTCAGACAAGCTGTATTTATGAAAGCCAAGGAAGGTCTAACAATAGAAGAAAGATAGTAAATTTTGTGCTGTCATCCAATGGTAAACCACAAAGCAGTTTTTAAAAGTAACAGCTAATACTTATACCAATGTGGATACATTCCAGACAACACAGAGAGTAAATCAAGTACTGGAGAAGCAGTATATGACTCCAGTACAAGTCAAGATTGAATGGGAGTGATTGACAGCAGCTGCTGAGCTGTATGCATGAGTACCATACTTCATTGACATCACTGTGTTTATCCATGCCAATAAAATGTGTAAGAAAAAGAGAAGTGGGGTGGATTTGCTTACAAGACACTATGTCCCGAGCAAATGGAAGGAACTTTAATGGTTTTAATGGGAATATTTGAGAAAGGGGAAAAAGGATCTCAAATCTAATGTTCCAATAAATGAAAAGACTTGGTGGTGCATACCTTAGTGCCTCGGCCCCCTAGCACTTAGTGAGTTTTTAGGGCACCCTGGACAATATAGCAAGTTCCATGTCAACTGGGCCATATGCTGACGCCCTGTCTCCAAAATAACAAATAAATAATATTTCTATTTGAAGTAGGAAGTTTGCTGACATAATCTTAGGTAGGAACTGACATCCATGAAAGTAGAGGTAAAATCCCTACTAAAGAACTGCCGAGATAGGTAAAGATGCAGTGATGGTTTGACTGAAAATGGCCCCATAGGCCATGGGAGGTGTTGCCTTGTTGAAGTAGGTGTGGCCTTGCTGGAGTAGGTGTGGCTTTGTTGCAAAGGTGTGCTCCTGGGGGTGGGCTTTGAGGTTTCAGATGCTCAAGCCAGACCCAGACTTTCTCTCTTTCTGCTGCCTACCAAGATGTAGAACTCTCAGCTAGCTACCTCTCAAGCACCACATCTGCCTGTGTGCTGTCATGCCTCTTGCCATGATGACAAAGGACTAAACTCCTGAACTGTAAGCCAGCCCCAGTTAAGTGTTTTCCTTTATAAGAGTTGCTGTGGTCATGGTGTGCATTCACAGCAACAGAAACCCTGACTAAGACAGATACGTGCACGGCTTATTTTTGAAGCTGGGAACATCTTTATTATCAAAATGCCCACCTGACTCGGACTTGGGAGTCGGAGGCTGATTTCTAGTTCAAAGCCTGCCTGGGGTACAAAATGAATTCAAGGCTAACCTGGGGAACTCAGTGAAGCCTTGTCTCAAAATAAAAGTCACAAAAGGTCCAGAGATACAGCTCAATGGCAGAAAGCTTGTCTGACATGAAGAAAGTCCTGAACTCAGTCTTTAGTATGAGGATGGGAGGAAGAGAAGACTGGAGGAGGGAGGAAGGGAGGAAATGCAGGGAGAAAGGAAAGGTAGAAAGAAGCTTATAATATCAAAGTAATATTCTAAAGCAGGTGTTTTCCTGAGCAAAGAGGAAGAGGAGTGATATTTTTGCTTCCTTGACAAATTGAGCCTCCTAGCCCTTGGTGAGAGTCCTTTGTAAATTGCTTCTCAGCTTTTCCCAGGGCGTGAGGTCCAGGGTGGGATTTGATGTCTTATTGAAAGCATTGCTGCTTTACCTGGTATTCCTTTGTTCTAATGCTCCCCTTGGCTAACCAGTGCTTTCTGATTACAGCTTATCATAATACGTTTCCTTTATGCTAATTAATCTCAAGCATAATTTAATTTTGATGACTCTTCCTCCAAACAGGGTCACTCGATTTTTTTCCCTAATGATTTGTATCATACAACACCAGTAACATCCACTAAGAGATGGAGTTTAGAAATGGGAGGGAGGAAAATAACCAGAGACCTTATAAATGAACATGTAGGGAAGGGAATGGAAAGATAAAGTTATCCTTTCTACACAGTTCCTGGCAGATACTGAGTCTTGCCGCCTCTTACCCATGTGATTTTGGGCTTTGATTTCCTCAAGTCTGTTCCATCTCTCTACTCTGGATAACACTAGTAACACACACCTGGGAGCGTGGTCATTTCAAAGGGAGTGATATAAGAGAGGTAAAGGAGACTCCTTGTAAGCAGTGGTTTGGTAAGAGCGTCAGGCAAAGGAGAGGTGGCTCAGTTTCTGGTTGCCGCACGCCACGTTAGGTCTGGCGATGGGATCAACCTACCTTCCAGGAGGCCAGAAACCAGATGTGCCACCGCATAGTGGTAAGATGTCGGGTGACTCAGTTTGAGAGTTTTTCTCTCTAAACACCGCCATTCCTTGGTTTCCTGATTCTGACTAGATTTCTGAATTTCAGACGCCAGGAGGTAGACCTCAGCTCTGACTGTTTCTTCTAAATCCAGGACACAGAACCTGGGATTTGGAGCGACAGCAAAGTGCACGCATGTTGTTTCTACAGAGGCTGTTGTATAAAATGTCCTAGTTCAGAGCCAAGGCTCTATGCAGGTCTGACAAGATAGGCCTGATTCTTTAGGCCACACCCCAGTGCCTTCTAGAAGCTCTTTTCTTCTATTCCTTTCTCTACCACTTGCCAACTATGTCTTAAATTGGCTGAAACTTGGACTTCTCACGTAAAAAATGGAGCTGCTTCTAGAACACAACAGAAACAGTTTGGTGTCAGTTAAAGGCTGAGGATGTGTCACGAGACAATCAAATTCAAATCAACTCCATTACTTCGGCAGCTGTACGACTTCAGAAACCCACGGCACATGTCCTGGTGCCTCCTTTTCCTCCTGCATAAATGGGAATAATCAATAACCATCTTCTGCAGGTGCAGTGAGATAGTAATAAGACAACCCAGAAAGCATGCGTCCTGGTCCCTGCGGCGTTTTGAGCACTCAGTATGTGTTGAGCTAATATCATCACGGCTGCTACACACTTTTACAATACTTCCGCAGATTAGCGGCTAGTTCTTCTGAACTCACTGTAGAACAATTTGGCCACAGGCAACATGCAGAACAAAATGCTATTTCTAAAGGTGATTGATCCACTGGCTTAAGTAGATTTTTTACTTTCCCCAAAGAGAACAAGTTGTCAAAGTGAAAGTCAAAGACAGGCCCCGAATAACACTGCTTGCCCTTATGGTCTACGAAACTGGAGGAAAAGGCTTGAGGGAAGACCAAATTAATTCAAAGATTAGCTGAATGTAGCAATTACATACTAAATCATGAACTCACACACACACACACACACACACATACAGGGCAGGGGATAGAAATACAGCCTGTGTAATGAGAAAGCAACGGTAATAGAGCACCCTGCCTCTGAGGCTTACGCAGTGCGATCTCCTATATCTTCTGTTACTTAACTGAGCCTCACTTATACCACAGGCATAAAATAGACATCTGATGAGGTACTGGCTCATAAAAAGCACTTCTCATAGTCCTTCTTTGTTCTCACACAGGTAGCTCCTACTCTTGCCGATAGAGGAGGATCCGCGATGGGTGACATTCCTGAGGGAAGGAATATTCAAGTGTCGGGGCATTCCTGTTGTTGAATTTTTCACTGTGCCTGGATTAGCAACTGACAAGTTTTCATGGCTCCTTTATCCCTGTCTCCTGTTCATGGCTATGGCCATCTGAAATACTCGGTTCGATATGCACAGCTGTAGGCACGGCAGTACATGAATGATGTGCTCAGGAAAGATGGCTTTATTTTACAGTCTACAGCACGTTCCCTCTGCCTTACATTGTCACGGTACAAAGTTACTTACTCATCCAAGACATAGCGAAAGCCTTCTCACTACTGCAGCTGCCTTCTGGAAAGAGCAGTGACAGTTGAGTTCCCTTTCACTTCTGTTTGTGTTTTGTTTGTGGTTTTCTTTACTATGACGTGTCTGGCTATTCTATGGGCAAGAATGTTCTGACTGCCTTAGAACATTTCTCTGTGCAAACATCCTGCTTTAGTCTCCTCAAGGCCAAGGAGATCAGTTTCCTTCTGGGAGGGCAGAATTCATTATATGTTATCTTTTCCTTTCAAGCACCAACCCCAGCACCACCTTTCTGTTTATTAACAATTCCCTATGAGTCTCGTCTGTTTGGACACACCACATCACATTCCCTTAAATTTTCATGGAGAGAGACTCCTAAAACTCTGGTCTCTTCTCTACCCGTGCCAGGACATCAAATTTCTCTTCAATGTCAATGCAATATTATGCACATTAAGTGGATCATGTTGGTGTGATCTTCATTCACAAACCTTTTATCTCAATTTGGCTACATGTAGTAATTTAGACTATCACCGAATACCAGCCTAGGAATATCTTTGCGCATTTTACCTTGCATTCCTTCAATGGACAGCACTATTTGTAGGAAGAGGAAGTCTTTGTTTTATTTAGATTGGTATGTTTACTTATTTTTGGAGATTTAGGACAGAGATTTTCCCTCTCTGGCCTGGAACTTACTATGTGGATGAGACTCTGGCTCAGAACTTTGAGTGACCCTCATGGTTCCTCTTTTCTGCCAATTGTACGTTGAGCCACCACACCTAGAAGGTCTTGAATCACCTCTGCTTATGTAAATATTTCTTAATGGTTTACTTATCTATCATTTAATTTTCATAATAGTCTGTGAAATTGGCTTTGCTGGTTCTTTAAAATAAATATGATTTATATTTATAAATTATTCTATTTATAGGTCAACAAACTGAATTTTGGTGATGTGAAACAGTTGCTAAGTTGTTCAGCCCACTGCACTCTGCCTTGTGTTTTGTTTATAGAGTCAGAGACGCCCTTTGGCCAATAGCAATGCCAGTCAAAACCCAGCTCTTAAAAAATAAATATACTGTCACTATGTTATAGGCATCACTATAACCAATTAATTCTACCATGCAGTCATAAGCTTTCCATGCAAGTGAGGGTACAACCAGGGACACTTGCTGGTGAAGCACACGAGTGTAGAGCGTAGGATGACAAGATGCTGACAGACTAGCAGAGACAGTTTCTAGAACCAGTGTTTGCCCTGCCTTCAAGCCAGGGAATGGCATGAGATGCTCTCTGACAGGCCATGTGGGGAATACAAGTGTCACTGTTCAAAAGAGGAGTCTCAGAAAGTTTTTGGATCTAATTCCTTGCTATGAAAAAGACAGCCATTCTACATTTGGCAAGTGGGAACCTACTGTGTGCTTCAGGGGGTTTCTGTCCTTCACAGGCAGTGTATACCCTTGTAGGCCAACTAGTTTTCTAGTGTTGCTTACTGACCTTAGCTGCTTGAAACAACAGAAAGTATAGGACTATACATTCTTAAATCTTTTTCTGAAAGTGTGTTTCACCACGAAAATTCAGGCGTAAAACTTTCAGCTCCTTCTCCAGCACCATGTTATGTCACCCACCATAATGATAATGGACTGAAGCTCTGAACTATAGTCAGCCTACTTAAATGTTTTCCTTTGTAAGAGTTGCTGCGGTCATGGTGTCCACTCACAGCAATAGAAACCCCAACTAAGACAAGCACTGAAGATAACTTCTCGGAAGTTCTCTCTTTAAACACAGACTCAGCAGAACCCGCTTTATTTTTACTATTCTGTCAAACAACTGCTCTGGAGATCCCCCGGAACTAATTGTTTATGGCTATATAGACGTAAGATTCACTCTTAATAAAAATCAAACACTTTCATTGCTGCTTCATACGCAGATAACCAAGCCCATTTCTCTGCCATGCCTCACCCTGTACGTTACTGGACATTTAAAACCACTGAGGCCTGTTAAACGGTATCTACAGTATCTGTTCCGCAATCCAGCCTAAAGGAACTTTTGATCTTCTTTCTATCACCGATATTACCTCTCCCTTACATTCAGGAATCACATGGAGATGGAAAAGCTTATTTTCATTCAAGTTGTTCAAGATATTGACTGGCACCACTAGGAAACTCCAGTAGAACTACCTTTTATATTTGAATATGCACTTTTCAGTGTTGATCCTTTGGATGTCTTTTGAGAGAATGGGGGAGGGTGTCCTTTAATGGGTGTAAGAAGTGTACAACATTGTACACAATGATCTATAGACTTTTCTTAGCAGCTAATCTTCATACATTTGTCTCTATGATGGTGGCACCCAGGCATTTACGATTTCCCAAGCTTTCATCAGAGAAAGGAGAAATACATTTAACACAGCCTGTCTGCCTGCATCTTCCTGTTTGCATATCATAAACATAATGTAAATGAACCTCTTTCTTGTTATAGCATTTTCCATGTTCTGGACTTGACCTCACAAAACTTACCTGGTAGAAGGGCAAGTGGTTCTGGTTCCAGGCAACCAGCCACGTCTAGAAAGATTTCCACACCATTTGATTTACAGGAGCTCCTTGACTGCAGCCCGGATGCCCTGCCTTAGAGAAGGTCCTGTCTGTGGGACACCATGTGAAATGTTGTCCTTGTCATTCTATGTCTTCCACGCCAAACAGTCATTTTCCTTTTTTGAGTTGTTCCCACTTGGGGTCTTGACACCCAAGCAGTCAGTATCAGCACGAAAGGAGAGCACGGGGCACCATTTGTGAATGAAAGTGATACTGGTGACCCTCATGCGGTCTAAGTGAAGACCATGCTCAGAAAGCAAGCAGAGTTCTCATAGACAGAGGATGCTGAAGGAGAGGCCAAGGTGCACACAGTGTGCCTCCAGACGAGTCTGGATCACAGGAGATGGAGCAACCTGGGGATGATTTTCTCAACCTAGCACTGTGTCCACCTGTGACGTGAGCACAGAAGAGGCCCGCAGCACCTTCATTCCCGACATCCAGGCCCTACAAGCTACCGAAATCACAGTCCAGTACCTGACCTGAGGGGGTTTGTGACTCAGATGATACATTTCAAGTTTCAGAAGATAACAGAGTCTCCTGGAATGTACCCTAGGATCGGAAGCTTGTCGAAGACCTCACATTCAAATCAGAGAAACAGAAGGGCGAGTGGTGTGTGCCTCAGCACCGGGCCTTTGCTGGTAACTGGACTAAAATGATAGATGAAACCTCTTTCCTGCTGGTCTCGTCTACGTCCAAAATCTACCCAAGATTAGCTGTTGTCTCAACTCAGGCCTGTTTTACAAATAAGAAGCCTGGGCTCTCTGGCTTGCTGTATTTACTCTCACTGACAACAATCGGGCCGTGGGTATGAGTTGATTTAACAATGGTATGTGAAGACTTGTACTAGTTTTGGTTTGTGTGTGTCTGCCAAAGGTGATGTTTTCTGTCTTTTGTACATTGTTTTCCCTTCCTATAGCTGCTATATATAAGCATTAAGCTTTTGTCTCTTTCATAAAGAAATTTTTAAACTATTTTAAATTCATTGTTCAACTTCAACAACCAAGTGAAAAAAGATCAGTCCTGTTTGGGTTTTTTTTGTAAGGGTTACAGGTAAGAATTTTAATAACACTCTTGCTTTTATAACTTAAGTCTTCAGATACATTTAACAAATGTATCCACCTTTTTGCACAGAGATTAAATAAATTTTCTGATACGCAAAAAAAAGTAAAACAACACATGTCATTCATTGAGACCGTTCTGGCTTTTCTTATTGATGTTCAATGAAAGAAAACTCATGAATCTGTGCACACATTCACACACATGGTACAAACACATGTACACATGTATGCACACATGCTTGCACAAATGTCCATACACACAGGCACATGAATTATCCCATGGATCCCTATGTGTGAGCATAGAAACACAATGATGCCTTCATAAAGGTTCAGAAGGAACAGTAATGTGTTCCAGACTCTGGGATTCCCTGCTGCCTGCCTTCCTGCCCTTTTCACCGAGAATCTCTCAAACCAAAGTGGCAGAGGCAGTGACAAGTAACTCTGGTTAAGGAACTGACCTAACAACCAAAGTTTAAACCCCAGTCATCCTGAGGCCAGGAGCCTCCCACTGGGCCTGGTGATACACAGTGTGTCTGTGGTATGCAGGCTCTTGCGACTGTCAATGAGGATGGGGCCCTTCCAGAACACTAACAAGACAGAAGAAAAGTCTGCCTGTGAAGAGTGGGGCTGGAAGAAGCACCTGCCAGAGGCACAGCTTCAGGACGAAGAAAATAAAGGGGAGAGACCCAATTAGAGCTGGGGTTCGGGGAGACCAGCAACGGCCTGTGAAGTTAGTGTGTCTATCCTCCCAGTCACTGTGCTGGCAAAATGAGCCTCAGATCACCTGGAACGGTGACAGGACAGTGGGTGTTCCGTTGCTCTACTTCAGAGGACTCGGGCCTGAGAGTGGGAGTCGAGAATGATGACGGAGCTCAGCTCTCCAAGCTAATGCGAGGCTTTCTAGTTATGCTGAGCTCAGCAGAATAACCCCAGGCCACCCTGGAAGAATTCCCAGGCCTTCTCCATCTGCTTAAGATTCTTCCCGGGTATTGGACTGAAGCAATTTATTATTTGCCCTAGCAGTGTCTACTTTTCACCTCAGATTCTCTCGCCCGCTTGCCACAGATCGTCTACTTAAAGCGGTGTGCGGAAGTAGAAGTCACACGGGGCCTGGAGAACCTTCAGGGCTGGGAGAGCAAGTGAGGCGATGCCGTCAGTGTCACTGTTCCGCAGCCCCCAATGCGGACACTAAGCCAGACCCAGGCTGGCATGGATCTTATGGTTGATTTTCAGAAATTTCATTTCCACAGCGTATGACCTAGCTCTTTGACTGTTTGACTAAAAACTCGAACATTTTCAACTTTCCTTCTCTGAACTCTGCAGGTTCTACAGCACTGTGCAAAGGACTGTGGGACAACAGTTCTCTGGTCACCTCACCCAGTTACCCACAGGCTGGAAGAAGGCTTGCCTCTGTGCTGCCTGCCCCAGAGTAAGGTTTGCGGAGGAGGCTCCATGGCCAACATCCCTCCCAGAATGCCTCAACAACATAAAGCTATAGGAACACTGCTGTTCCCAATAATATTCCCAGTAGGGGTTTCCAGCGGACAGCTCTACAAATATTTGATCAACTGTAAAACACAAAGGAAACCCTAGCACCGGCCCATTCCCAGCCCTCTCATTGCCCAAGTATATAGGAGGATTAAAATGCCAAATGCAACACATAGTTAGAAAACAATGAACGCAACATGACGCTTTCAGGATGGCTCATCTACGTGAAAAAACATCAGACCCTACAGTGGTGAACGGGGGAGGCAGATCCTAGAGCAGGATGCTATCGCCAAGCCCATTGAGGTACAGCGATGCCTAGGAGTGGGCTACCTTTGTCACTTCTATTTCCCCAGAAGCTCCAATAAGGAGTGAAAGGAAGCTGATAGGATTAACTTGTATAATAGATTCTATCCAACTCAATCTACCTGAAATATCGCTTTAACCCGTAACCAATACAGAAATTATTGACAGGGTATTTTAGCTAAATTCTCTGTCTAACATGGATTTTACACATAGAGGACCTTTTTGCTTGGATCAGCTCTTCTGTCGCACTGGAAAGAAAAACACAAAGTAGCCATCTTACTGCACAGCGTAGCTGTAGCTGCAATGACTTATTAATAAATAAGTATAGTTGATTAATTAGTTACTGATATAATAAATAAGATTAATAAATAAAAATAAATAGAGTTACAGATGAAGATTTCCTAAGGACTGAAGGAAAGGACAGGTGGGAACCTGACCCCTTCTGATATACGAGCCAAGATTCTGGGTTCATTTCGGCCTCTGTTCAGTCTGCTGTTCCCCTGGTCTGTCATTTTCTCAAGTCCTCCTCTCATTGCCACTATCAGAGACACTGCTGGAGTGTGGACAGGCCAGGGTAAAGAGTCAAGGAACGGGCTGGAGTTCCAGTCTAATGACCTTGGGTGAGTTACCTAATCTCCTTAGTCTCCGATTTCTTTTCTAAGAAATAGGATTAGCTCCTTCAGTACTGCATTGCAAGGATTAAGTAAAATTGTAAATATAAACTGCCCAGCATCAAATGGACACTATAGAGCTTTCAAATTTTTAGTGGTTAATTTTTTTAAGATTTATATAAGTTTAGAATGAGGGGCAGAAGGGGGAAAAAAGGAAGCAGAAAAGAAAGAGAACAGTTGAATGTGCTGAAGTCTCAGACTCAGCGTCGCTTCTCAGCCCTCGGTGCCTCGAGTCTCCCTTGACCTCAGTAACTTCGTGACTTCTGCCAGAGCACCAAGCCCAGGCTGTGCAGACAAACCAACAGGAGAAGAATGAGAAAAGAAACTTCCCATTTTCACCAGTTTGTCCAATGCCATAGTGACCCAGGTGGCCAGGGGGAGAAACCTCAGTGAGCACCCTGGAGGGGATAGACCCCCGTGACTCTAGCAAGTGTCTTGGACACTTTGCACGGTCCACTTCTCACAGCCTCTGCCATCCAGAGCTTCAAAATTGCTCGTTCCCTGCAGGTTCCCCACCATGTTACCAGACCCAAACCCTGCCGGGGTCTAGAACTAGCACCATGGCCGCCACGCTCTCTCCTCTACTGTCCCTACAAACAGCCACCTGTTGAAGGCATCAACGACTCACCAGCTCGTTCTCCTCTCCCTCATTGAGCAAGGCCTGATGATCATCCTTGCTCTTCGCCATCTGGAGCAGCGTGTGTGGCCTCGTTCCGACTACTGCGTGGGGGACTGCGGGAGCCACCTGCGCCGCTGTGATTCAGGCTCCGCTTGTCATCGCTGCTCCCAGGTGCTTACAAAACCGCCTGGCACCTTGCCCCTTAGAGCAACAAAGGAAAAAGGGAAGGCTCTCCACAGCCACGGGATTGGTCTGCTAATTTATCTGCTTGATGTGTGTTTTTCCTTCCTAGTGTTTATTTACTGAGCTACATGTGAAGGGCCTCCAGACTGAAGGAATGATGGGGTGTAGGGGGGCGGGGGGAGCTGCTGCACTAAGAAGTAATTTCACATGCAGCCCGTGGAAGTCCCCACCAAAGAACGGGAATGGGACAAGGCAATCGAGTCCCATTTCTCTCCTGGGTGCTGCGGAAGCTCTACAATTTAGAGAAGCTGTGAACACAGGGAGCATGGCCATGAAAACTGGAGGAAGGGGGAGTGGGACCCCTCCTGGAATCAGGGGGAAGAAATGCCGTTTTAATCCCTGCTCTGCTGATGACCCTGGATAAATCACTTATAATCTGAATTTCCAGTTTCTGATATGTAAAATGTCAGTGATAATTATAGGGATGATAGGAGGGTTCGTGATGATGTTTGCGAAAGGGCAAGTGTGGCTTCTGCCTCCTCCAGGGAGAGACAGACAATCATCTCTGCCGCAATCATAGCGCTAATCAAGGAGAGGTGCTTTGGAAAATGAACTACGGAATAGCTTGATTCCACAGTTTACAAAACTGGAAGGGAGGGAGAGAAAGCAAGAGAACTGAGTACCTAGGATATATAACCTGAATTTTCCATCCCTGAATTGGATGTTTTTCTCAAAGGGAGTAGGAAAATGGACCCATTCTTGAGTGAACCAGTCAATTTTTAATTAAGCACACGCACACACACACACACACACACACACACACAGAGAGAGAGAGAGAGAGAGAGAGAGAGAGAGATTTTTTTCCTTGTGGTTTCTTGCCTCTAGTCCCCTGAAGGGAATATCCTGGACCCTTTGTCTGTGGGAGAAAGCTGACTAAGGTAAAAAGCATCACCTGTTGCTTGTGTGGACTCGTGTGTCCTCTTCAACATTCAGGACAGATCAAGGTAATTTCTGACTCTGGAAGACATCACTGATGAGCATGAACACAGGGTCTCAGCTTTCCATGTTAGCAAAGCGACTGAGGTGTTCCTTGTCCAGAAACCTAACGGTGTCCCAAATGCTGCAGTCCAATGTCAAGTCAAGGTCAGATGTGAGGACTGTGTTAAGCCCTAGCGAAAGGCGTGCATGGCCCCTCTTGGTCTTTTACTCGTAATCCTGCTCATGTTTCTTGCTGAAGTAATATCAGGTGTGTGTCTGGGTGACGTGACTAAAATGAAATGTATCAGTGAGTCATGACTTGTCTAAAGTGGGTCCAGGACTGCATCCTAAATAATGACGGTAAAGATAACTGAAGGCAGCTGGAGGGAGGGTGCGATGGTTGTCCTGGTATTAAAAGGAAAAGTTTTTGTTCGTTGTTTGTTTTCCCTTTTTTCTTTATTTCTTCCTTCCTTTCTTTCTCTTTCTCTTCTTTCTCTTCCTTCCTTTTCCTCTGTCTCCCTCCATCTCTCCTTCCTTCCTTTCTTTCTTCTTTCTGTCTCTCTTTCTTTCCTTCCTTCTTTCTCTTCTTTTCTTCCTTCTTCCTTCCTTCCCTTCTCCCTCTCTCCTTCCTTCCTTCCTTCCTTTCTTTCTTTCCTTCTCTTTCACTTTCTTTTTTCCTGCCTGTGAGGATGTTGTGCTTCAAGCACAAGGATTGTGTGACCAAAAGGAAAGAGTGCATCTCCAGCTCTGGTGCATGAATCTTACTCAATAAAGCGGGTGGGAAGAGTAGAGCAGGTTAGAACCACGCCTTACACTCTTCATGGCAAAGACAAGTTTCTCAATGCCCATGGCACAGTTTAAAGCAGTGGTTCTCAACCTGTGGGTTGCAACTCCTTTGGAGGTCACATATCAGATATCCTGCATGTCAGAGATTTGCGTTCCAATTCATAACAGTGCCAAAGTTACAGTCATGGAGTAGCAACGAAATGATTCTATGGTTGGGGTCACCACAACATGAGGAACTTTATTAAAGGGTCCAGCATTAGTTTGGGTATGACCCACTGCTCTAATGAAAAACCAGATTTGGATATTGATCTAGGCCTAAGGACTCTTTTGTTATTGTTTCTGCTTACCACCATTGCCTTACTGGACTCTACTTCATCAATACTCCTGAGTTACCTCAACATGAGAAAAATGGTTTAATTAAGACAGGCAGTAAGAGTTTCCAAATTCCGGGGCTTTCCATCTTTGGCACAACAATCTTCAGCTGGTAAATTCTTAGAGCTACATCCTCATGAAAGACAGGGGCAGTGAGCCAAGGTTTCTATAGACCAGTCTTGGAAAAAGTACTCCATACTTATGCCAAAAGATGGGCCTAATCTCGGGCAGATGACCACACTTCCCGGCAAAGTGGCCTACAAACATGAAACAGGTGACTGACAGGAAGGAGACAGGGATTTGGTGACCATCTAGTCAATCTCGGAGAGCAGCAAAGGGGTGGGTCGGCCCAGATTGCTACAGATTCACAATACAGAAAAGAGCAAGACGACCCCACAATGGACGGACAAATGTGCGAGGCAGAAGTGAGGAAGGCTTGGAGGCCGACAGTGTGAGGAGGATCAGACACTGAAGAGCCTCTGCAGCAGGTGACAGTATGGGGAAGTTATGGTGTCATTGAATGTCCTGCGATCTTTTTGCAGCAATTACAACAGGTAAAGAAGGCATATGAATGTTGGTACATGGCCAAAACATAGACTCAAATGCCCTTCCCCTGGATCATAAGCAGAGCCAACCATCCCTTAACTTTTTCCTTCTTATCCTAACAGGACTACGATAACTCACATATTATGTACAGATAGAACAGGAGAGAGGCATGTTTTTAATGCACTTAAATATGGCTGCTCATAGTGAAAGTGTAATTGTGATCTTTCCCATTCTTTACCTTTACCTTCAAGTTAGAAAATCAATAAACTAAGAATTTTTGTGAC
Organism: Myodes glareolus; assembly: GCF_982192425.1. NCBI lineage: Eukaryota > Metazoa > Chordata > Mammalia > Rodentia > Cricetidae > Myodes > Myodes glareolus. The sequence goes on along the minus strand of NC_142027.1, from coordinate 71,827,237 downwards.
CAAGTGATAGACAGGTAGAAAGAAAACCACATTATCAAGGGACATGAAGGGAAAAGAGACCTTTAACTCCCTAAAAGGTCTGCAAGTGGCTGAGAGATGGTTTAGCAGTTAAGAGCATTGGCTGCTCTTCCAGAGGCCCCAGGTCTAATTCCCAACACTGACATGGAAGTTCACAGTGGTCTTTAGCTACAGTTCCATGTGCTCCAATACTCTCTTCCAGCCTCCACTGACATCAGGCACAAAGGTGGTACACGGATAAACATACAGCCAAAAGAAATATACCTATTTTAAAATGTTTTAAGAGGTATTAAACTCTCTCTCTCTCTCTCTCTCTCTCTCTCTCTCTCTGTGTGTGTGTGTGTGTGTGTGTGTGTGTGTGTGTGTGTCCAATGTGTTCAGGTGCCTATGAGTATCAGCTCTCTTGGAGAACAGTTACAGGTGTTTTAAACCATCTGACATGAATGCTAGGAATATGAACTCAGGTCCTTCGAAAGCACAGTCAGTGAGTGCTCTTAACCACTGAGCCATCACTCAAGCCTCCAAAGGGACCTTTCTGTATTGCCTGCCAACTTCTTGCCCTGTTAACTTATGTCAAAGAGAGTGCCTGAGCTTATGAGTCAGTGTTAGGATTGGAGATGGATCCGAAACAAAGCAGACAATAGTTTTGTTCTTAAGGAGTTCAAAGTCCAGGCAAGAAATAAGACAACAGGATTCTTTTGTCGAGAGATAGTGGGCTGTGCCAGAGGTCTTGACTGCAGACAGGGCTGAGAAAGAAGGAGGGCTCCATGACTCATGTCTAGTCCCGTAGGAGCGTGTTCAGCTGAACACAGAGCTTGGAGAATTATATGACATACGTAGATCTTTCTTTCTCCAAAATAAGGCGCATGTATGTAACATGTGCACATTTTGCCTACATCAGAGTCTTCTTTATGTCATGGTTCTTCATAAATTTGTCGAAAATGCATACTAAATATATACTAAGCTTTCTCTCCCTCACTGTTCAAAGTGTTGAGAGGAGAGTTGGGGAGAGGGAAGATAAAAAGCCAGTGAGGTGACTCAGTGGCTCAAAGGAGCTGGCTGCTTAGCCTTAAAACCTGAGCTTGGTCCTCAGACCCACATGGTGAGGGGAGACAGAGAGAAAGATGGGGGGAGGGAGGAAGAGAGACAGAGACAGAGAAAGAGAGAGCAGAGTCCCACACATTGTCCTCTGGCCTCCATGTGTACACTGGACATGTGCACAGCCCCTGCACACATATATGTATGTATATAAATATGTATGTAGGTATAAAAAGGAAATGAAGATAAAAATCACTGAAAATCACTGGCTCTGTGAAGCTGATATTTCAGTGATGAAAGAACAACAGACAGAACAGATTGATAAGTTGGGTCCATAGTTTAGTAGGCAATCATATGTCCACGAAATGAATAAAGGCCCATGTGAACACAACATGATAGAGAGGGAGGAAGGTCACAGAAGTGGGGAAGACAGGGACCAATGGAACAGCATTTTTAAATAAGATGGTCAGAGCTGGATTTGTAGAGACCTGAGGGCATATTTAAATAATGTTGGTAAACACATTGGCACAGGAGACCACTTCCTAAATATAACCCCAGTAGCACAGACACTGAGAGCAGGAATTAATAAGTGGGACCTCCTGAAACTAAGAAGCTTCTGTAAAGCAAAGAACACAGTCAACAAGACAAAATGGTAACCTACAGAATGGGAAAAGATCTTCACTAACCTGACATCAGACAGACGGCTGATCTCCAAAACATACAAAGAACTCAAGAAACTTGACATCAAAAGAACAAATAATTTAATAAAAATATGGGGCTTAGACCTAAACAGAGAACTCTCAACAGACAAATCTCAAATGACTAAAAGACACTTAAGGAAATGCTCAACATCCTTAGCCATTAAAGAAATGCAAATCAAAACAACTCTGAGATTCTATCTTATGTCTGTCAGAATGGTCAAAATCAAAAACACTGATGACAACTTATGCTGGAGAGGATGGTGGGGTAAGGGGAACTCTTCTGCATTGTTGGTAGGAGTGCAGACTTGTACTACCCCTTTGGAAATCACTGTGACGATTTTTCAGAATATTAGGAAACAATCTACCTCAAGACCCAGAACTATCACTGTGAGGTATATACCCAGTGGATACTTAATCCTACCACAAGGGCGTGTGTTCAAGTACATTCATAGCAGCATTATTCGTAATAGCCAGAACCTGGAAACAACCTAGCTGCTTCTCAACTCAAGAATGGATAAAGAAATGTAGTACACTTACACAATGGAGTACTACACAGTGATAAAAAATAATGACATCTTGAAATTTTCAGGCAAGTGGATGGATATAGAAAAAAAACCATATTGAGTGAGGTAACCCAGACCCTGAAAGACAAATATCATATGTACTCACTCATAAGTGGCTTTTAGACATAAAGCAAAGAAAAACCAGCCCACAGACCACAACTCCAGAGAACCTAGACAACAAAGAAGACTCTAAGACAGAAATACATGGATCTACATAGGAAGGAGAAAAAGACAAGATCTCCTGAGTAAATTGGGAGCACGGGGGTACAGGGGAAGACAGAGGGGAAGAGGAGAGGAAGGGGGAAGCAGAGGAACTGTATAGTGCAATAAAAACAGTTTTTTAAAAAGAATGTTGATAAATGAGCCTTGGCCACTCCACAGCCAATGCTCAGGATGTTGTACATCAAGTGACTGTCAAACATCAACATCTGGAAGCTGGGGCCTGAAAAAGGCAGCATGCCGAGTGTGTGCGCACAGGACAAACTCTGGGATCCGGGGAAACCAGGTGGCTGGGTGGAGACAGCTTATGTGACTCTGAGAGACGATAATTCTTTCCACTGTCCTCTTTTCTATGACAAACGTTTCAACAGAGTAACAAAGTGAGTAGCAGCAATGACTATGGGAAACAGACGACGTAAATGTGATCTTTCCCTGGATTTTGCATATATGATCTGACAGCTGATAGAAATTCTTAAATAAACATCAGTATACGAAAGGAAGTCATTTATTCTTTTCGACTACGCTCAAGGCGTTTTATAAAAGGAGAAAAAAAATGTCTATTGTAATCAACAGCAAAACTGACGCAACCAAAACCTACATTTTAATAGAAATACAATTCCTTCCAGGGGTGAAGCCTAGAAAGCTACTAAACCATCACATTGATGGAACATTTTCTTTTTATAATCTACCTTAAAAAAAAACTTAAAAAATGGGCCAGGGGGATGGTTCAGCATGTAAAGGCACTGGCTGCCAAGCCTGACAACTTGACTTCAACGCCTGGGTTTCGCATGGAGGAAGAAGAGAGCGAACTTTCATATGTTACCCTCTGACCTCTACTCTCTCTCTCTCTCTCTCTCTCTCTCTCTCTCTCTCTCTCTCTCTCACACACACACACACACACAGACATTTCCTCCCTCTTTCTGTCTCTCTCTTTCTCTCTCTCACACACACACATACATGAGAGAGAGAGGGAGGGAGAGGGGGAGGAAAAGAATAAATACTTTGAAAAGATAAAAACTTGAAAAAATACAACTGCAAAGGTAATATTAAAGTTCAGTAATATATTTCAAAGTATGAACTGAAATTTGTACGTAATCATACAAAAATACTAGAACTCGTGATCTGGCCTCCCTCTTGTCCTTCTAGAATATGTAAAGAGGAACTCTGAGGAAAAGTCTGGACAACTGGATGGTCTGACTAGACATCCAGAAGATGAATATCTGGGCTGTGTGCTTGAGGAATTAGTACTTGTGTGGTCACCAAAAGCATCCCTTGGCCAAACCTCAGTAGATTACAACTTCTTCCCCTTCCCTTAGCTAAATTCCACCTCTGTGTGAAAAAATGGTCACACATGAAGCCCCCTCCTCATCTCAAAGTGAGATGCATAGGTGAGCAAGCCAGAGACTGGCCCTTGAGCTCAGTTTCCCGGCGATGCACTCCTGGACCCAAACCTTTCTCAAAAATGTGTTTTCATTCTTAATTAATACATCATCATACATATTCACGGGACAGCATTAGGCACTTCAATACCCATGTAAAAATCAGACAATGCGATTGGCCTCATTTATTCCTTCAGACATCTGTCCATCATTTTTTATATTAATCTTCTCTGGAAGATACTTTAAAATACATGATTAGCTTTTTGTCAACCCTCATTGTCCTGTTGGTCTTGACAACACTAGAAGTTATTCCTCTGTCCACCTACATGTCTGTACCTATCTCCCTCCCTGACACCCTTTTCATGCTCTGACAATTTTTTAATTTTTATTTTTTAATTCCATTTTAGATTCCGTCCACAGTTCTACCCCACTCTGATAACTTTCTGTTCTAGTTCTCGAAGGTCAACTTTCCTGTGTAAGAGGCTCTTGGCCTCTCTATGCTAATCTAACAACCTACTGTCTATCCGTGTTTCAGCTAATGGTACAATCGCATTCCTTATGTGCCTGAATGATGCTCTGTGATGTAATATACATGTTTGATTAACTCACCTGCTGAGCACCTAGGTTGATTCCATATCTTGATTACTGTGAATAGAGCTCCAATAGAAATCTGAGTTCGAGGTCTCCTCCACGTTCTGGCTTTGGAGTTGCTACACTATAAACTAGTGTTACCCGAGTGCAAATCTTATGTGTTCTTCGTGGATCATGGAGCTCATCTTGTGACCTTTTATGGTAAAGGAACTTTGACAAGTTCATCTCTCATTGTCAGATCCGGGCTTGAATTTCCACTGCTGTGTGTGTGCATTGGAGTGTGCACTATACTTGCTTAGCCGTCTTCTTCGAGTTCTCTTCTTTCTGGAAAATCTGGCTGGATATTTCTTCCCAGAGTTTTTGTGTTTGAAAGTGGCTGATCAATAAATTATCTGCAGCTTCTAATAGGAAACAAGGAAGCCCAGGGTCTGCTGATTAGAGCGGAAGGAGCTAGGAGAAAGGAGTGCTTCATTTACCCACTCATTGCTGACTCCGGACCCGACAGGAGAAGGCTCCCTCCCTCTTCCACCCGTGTTTTCTCTGGGGCTCTCATTTCTGGACCTATTCTAGGCATGGCTGCCCTTCCTGCTTCCTCCAAAGGGGCAAACACATGGCTCAGGAAGCTGACTTATCTTTTCATGGCTCTCCAGAGAGTCAAGTCCCACAACTCGGGTTTAATCCTATGCTATGCTTGATTTTCACTGTAAAATGCGGCTCTGTGCTCCACAGATACTGTTAATCTGCTGTGCATCACTGAAGTGGTTCTTCTCGTCTTAGTACTTCTGTTTAGAATTTCAAAATCGCTGACTCTCTAGTCACCGAGTAAATACTAATTGATTTGCCCTCTTACAGAGTCACTTCTGCTTTCCAGGTTCTTTATACACTCAGAGTCAGACGTATTTCATTGTCCAGCAGGCTTCCAGCTTTGCTTTGGGAGTTATCCTAATGACACCTGACCCAAGTTAATAACAGCCCATCCCATTCAATGAGAAATCAATTCATCTTCAAATATAAGAACTTAGCCCAGGGAAAGGTAGATGTGGTGGACAGTCAGTACACACCATACGAATGGACAATCTCATTTTCCACCTGTGGTCTGCCTGTCCTCGGCTTGGTCAGTGGCAGAATGACTAAACCAATGGCACATGTTGTCTTTTGTCTGCTCAGGTCCCCTTCGAGGCCCTGGATGCCTAACACTGGCAGATCTTCTTAAGGTGACCCAGTTCTACAATACTTGCTAGATAAGCACCTTGGAGCCCTTTACCTTGGTTCTCTTTTCCTGTGCTAAAATGTGCCAGGAATTTACTATGTCCGTATTCTGCCCAAGCAGCTTCACACCAGTGAGTGATGAAGGCAGGAGTCCAAAGACCTGCTCCTTTGCTAAGAACTGGGACAGAGCAAAAGGGGTCCATATCCTAAGCCTCCCTGGTTGTACCATGCAGAATCAAAACTTGCAATCACTTTTTTGTTTGTAGCATTTCCCACTCTCTCACCAGGTTCTCCTGGGAACACGTCCTTACAGATAAATGTTCCTGGGAACTCCATCATCAGAAGAGAATGCTTCCACCTTATTGTCCAGGTAGATGTCATCAATCTGCTCTGTTTGGGGGAAGAAACCCACCTACCATTCATACAGAAACATACAGGCAGTTTCTGTCATTCTACTCTCTTTCTTGACTCTTGGTCTCCCACTCTGAAGCCTCCAGTTTCTTCTCTCCCTACATTAAACATTCTCATTCAACTCTGATGGCTATAACCTGACCCTGCCTTCTGATGAAGTGGTTAGGACAGTTACATGGAAATTCGACATTTTATTTTACATGACTAGAAACGTATTGAGTACTATTAACCCTGCAGTAAACATGTGCCACATTTCCTCGTGCTCTGTGCATTCAACTGCACAGGAACACAGCATCTGTTTTGTTTACTTGTTCTGATGGGCTTTCAGTATGACGAGCCACAGGAATAAACCTACTCCAACCGCGAGCTGTGTAGCTGCGGCTTGTCTAATGAGAAGAGCAAGTGCCAGTAAGAGTGATGGACAAGTGTTAACTGTACTTGTCACCAGCCTGAGTCTGATGTGGTCCAAGAGATGCCTGATGCTGTCAGCCCTGGGTAGGTGCTGAACTCATCTCTCTGCTCATACTGCTCCTGTCCCCAGACACGAGCAACCAGAGAGGAGTGAAAGTTGCAGAACAGAGGGCAAAACTGATGTTGCCGCCACGGGTAGAGCAAGGGTCCAAAGGCGCTTTCCAATGCCAAACCCCCAGGAAGAAAATAGCCGGGAGGGGCTAGGTGGCTATAAAGACTGAACATATCCGTCTCAAGATCTCTCCTGAAAATATAAACCTCAGTGTTGCTGTCCCAATACAAACTGATTTCTTACTAATCATTTGTGAGGAACCTAACCTGCTCAGTGTGATGAAGACTTCCTTAAAACAGCCCTGCCTGAGGCTTGTCTGGGAAGGTTCTTTCTCTCTCTTCTCTGGAGAGCAAGCTAATCTATCCGAGAATCTTCAGGAACAGTTTTTGAGTTAGTTCTCAACTATCCTGAAGAATGAATGCCAAGTACTGGGCCCCCTCCAAGTTCCTGCTATTGACATGTGGCTGTGCGTTTGCACAGAACTTGCTAGGAGAAGTCACAGGAGACTCTGTGGTCAAGAACACAATGCTCAGAGTGTAGCAAAGGGTGGGGATCAACAGACTTATATCTCTGGGAGAGAAATTATCAGATTCCTCACCTGGGCCTACTTTATCATATAGAGAAGGCCCGATGAGGAACAACATTTCCAAAGGAAATATATCCCCAAAGTTCTTTCAAAGCAAAGCAAGTCAGCAGGGGAAATTGTAAATGAGTGTCTACTGGGTACTGATGCACATTTAAAGACGACCATTTAGTTATTCTCTTAGCCCTAAGTCCCTGACTTTTGAGTTCTCTGAATCACCTGGGGAGCCTGCTGAAGACACAGCTCTGGAGGATCCAGCATAGAGACTCCAACTGTCTGTCTGAGGCTGGGCCAGGAATTTATTTCTAACAAGCTGCTTGGGGATTTTCATGTTGGGTCATGTTTGAGAACCATGCTCCAAAGAAAGCTTATGGTTGCTGTAAACTCCTCCGTGGAGTGAATGAGCTTGCCCACGGTGTGGGAGCAAAGAGGTCACGTAAACATTACCTAAAGCTACGCCTAGTCAGTCTGGACACTTTGTCCAGGTCTCTGCATCTCACGGGAGGACATCTGGGCACGTGGAAAGAGCTGGGAAGGGCCAGTTTAGCATATAGTTCTTCACGTGACCGGAGGGGAAACTGAAACTGAAATCTAGAAAATAATCAACTCTTCTGAGAATTTTCATTCTGGAAATAAGAACTGGTATATCACTATATTTTATTTTAAATAAGAATAACCAGACTGAGTTTTTAAAAAATAGTAACTTGAAACAACTAAGAAAACTTCGATAACGGGGAATTGTGTGCATTCAGCCATATACCTCTGTAATGGATTAATCAATTCATTCATTCTTTGCTTACACATTCTTTTGTTTGCTCTTTTATCGATTCACGCAGCAGATAAAATGGCTATTCGATGGACCAGAGCAAGACCTGAAAACTCTCCTTATAGCCTGAGAGATGGGAGAAAATAAATCATGCTGCCTTCTCTTTTCTTTGATTGTTTTTGTAAGTGAGGTGACACTGAATGTCCCAGCGCCAAGAAAACAGCAACAGGGAGCTCTTCCTACAAACCAAAACAAAACACAACCTGGCGAAATTTAAAGTCAGGCCCACATAAATTACTTTTATCCTTTGAATTCTATATGTCAATTTTCAAAAGCAATGTTTTGGAGATGACTACCAATGGCGTATTTGGGTGCTAGTGCCTCTACCCCCCAGAATCCTCCTGCCCTGCTCAGTCCACTGTAACCCAACCACCCGTGAAATTTCCTGCTCATGGTGAGAAGCTGAATTTTGGACCATCTGAAGATCTGGTGTTCTCACTAAGGCCTCATGGTCTGTAGCCCCAGTTGAACTCCAGGATCCACTGAGAAAGACCTCAAGCCTGCAAAACTATCCTCAGATCAAACTGGTTTCCAACTAGTAATGCCATGTACCCAGATTCTTTGTGTTGTTTGTTTTTAACCAATTCTCAGGGCTAGGCTTTGGCTAGACCAAGAGGAAGTTGGCTCAGCTTTAAGTTTCAACCAGCTGCTGAACCTCCTTCTCCTGTGCTGCTAGTCCCTCAGAGTTTCTGGCTGTGTGCGGCCTTGCTGCTCAGTGGTACTTCAGAGACATCGGTCTCTCCGTTCTCTTCTGTAGACTTTTGCTCTAATGGAACTCACATTTGTGGCCATTTTCTCCCTAGCACTATATTTTACAATTCTGTGGGCCCATAACCTGGCATGGAGGTCCAGAACAAGATCCCAGAAACCTCTGCTCCGTAACCCTTCTGAGTCATTGAGAAGGTCACAGGAGCCCCTTCCATGGGATGCAGAACGCACTGCTCCTGGGTGCAGCGTGCTTTCCCTCCCCTGACTTCTGTTGAAGCCATTACGCCATTGCCATCACTTGGAGGTGATCACCTCCCGTGGTCAGGCATTTGTGAGTTTTGCCTGACCCTGAGATTGATTGATAGGGATCCCGGGATGCTGTGGCATGTGTGTTTATGTTGTCATCTTTCCCCTTTCTGCACCATGTGATAGAGGGCAATAGATTCCATCCTCTCTGCTTTTACCACATTCTGATAAGCAGATCACAGACCTTAAGATAAATCTTACACTCAACCTCTTTTTCCAGTTCTCTCTTTCTGCCTCTGTATCAGTGTGTGTGTGTGTGTGTGTGTGTGTGTGGTATATGGAGGTGTGTGCATGCATGGTGTATGTGTGTGTGTGTGGTATATGGGTGTGTGTGCATGTATGGTGTGTGTGTGTGTGTTATCTGGGGAGTGTGTATGTATAGTGTGTGGGTTTGTGTGGTGTGTGTATGTATGGTGTGTGGGTTTGTGTGGTGTGTGTATGTATGGTGTGTATGTACTGTGGTGTGTGTATGTATGGTGTGTATGTGCTGTGGTGTGTGTATGTATGGTGTGTATGTGCTGTGGTGTGTGTATGTAGTGTACTGTGTGTGTGATGTGGTGTGTGGTATGTGTGTATGTAGTGTGTGTGGTATATGTGTGGCATGATGTATGTATGCCAGTGTGTGGTGTGCCTTTTATTCACGACTTTCTATTCCTTAGACATCTATGAAATTTTCTCCAAGTGAGGTGAAATCAGAGAACAGAATAAAATTGTCTGCCTTTGTGCCCTTGAACTTTGTTCTCAATTCCTTTATAGGCCATGCTTGGCTTTCAAATAAACTGGTTTGCTTCAGCTATTTCTTTGGATTGAGTATTTTCCTATGAAGGTCCTTGCATCCTTATTAAAAACCATATGTCTTGCACGTATTAGATAATCTCTGTAGTAGTCACCTAACTTTCCAGTTCTCTACCACACTCCTACACTCTCACTACGAAAATGGAAAAACTCGGTGTATTAGCCACAACATTGTAATCTCTGGGCTTTGCGTTTATGGTTGAATTTATCCATAGTGCTATTGTTTGAGTTCAGTTTCTTCGTACTAGATGGAAAACAACTGTTCGTAGACAAAGGAGAAAAAAAAATCAACTGGCAGACTATCCCAGATTCTACTTTCTTATTCAATCATGCCACAGCTGCTTACGGAGCCTGACCCCACGCTAGGGGCAGGGCAGGAGGAAGTCATCAAGCAGACTTGTTCCCTGTCCTCAGAGAATATACCCTCTAGTCAAAGTTGAGGTTGGGTTGGGGGGAGCAGGAGTTGTGACACTGTAAGACCATACATGTAAGGTAAAGATGGAGAGCTGTACACAATGGTTGTGTACGTAGGATGTGGTGGTTGTTGCAGACACAAGGGCATCCCACTCCACCTGCTGTTCTCATCAGATATGAAGAAATAGGTGGGATTTGGATTGCTGAAATGAGAATTCGAATTGCTGGTTCCCTGGATAGAGTATGAGCCAGGGTGTTAAGGTGGGGATGTGAGCCCTGATTCTAGAGAAGAAAATTGAGTTTACTACAACAGGACGTTCAAGAAGGAGGAAAGTCTGAAATGAGACCGTAGCAGGGCAGGGCAAAGGATCTTGAATTCCTTAGTGAGCAATGTGCACTTTATATGGTAGATAATTCAGATCACTAAGCATTTCTAGCATGGATACAGCATCATCAGATTTAGGCAGTAGAATTGACACAAATCTGAAGGAGAAAGAGGGGAGCTGTTGGTCAGGAAGTCCATTTAGATGCTCTTGTAGTCAGGAAGTGACTGAAGCCCTGGCAGAGAGGAATTTCTGCACACAGGGCACTCCCAAGAGAGGGCATGAAACTTAGGGCAGGAGGAATAGGTGGGGCTCTTCACAGTGCAGCTGTTTTGGTGTGCATCTAAAAACTCCCTGGTGCAGTTTGGGTTGGTAATGCAGGATAAAAGATGTCCCCACAGTTGCTCAGTGCATACCACACACTACAGGAGTAAGGCTCTCCGCCATATGGCCACTCCTAACCACAACTTCAAGTCCAACACTGTCCATAATCAATATGTGTGTGCTCTTTATCACAACACAGTCATCAGACATTCCACGGACCCAGCACCACAAGAAGAGAGAGGAGGGAAGGAAGGGAGGGAGGATAGGCAGAGGGAGGGAGGGAGGGAGGAGGAAATGGCATGGAAACAGAGCTAGAGTCTGATTGATTTCCCTAGAGCTTTGTATTCAGGTGTGGGAAAAGCTCGCCAATGCTGTGCATTCTCGTTGCCAGTGGATCAGCTAATGTGATCAGCAGACTCTGACCACTGATGGAGACGATAAAGAATCTTGACTTAGAAGCCATAAAACCTGGATTTTTAGACTCAACTAACTGATTTTCTAATGAAGTTAGAAACAGTCTCCTGAAACAGTCTCTTTCCACCTCAGTTACCTACAAGTTATATAAACATGGTGCAGAAACCAAACAGGGCACCGTCATATCAAACGGCCAAGAAAGGTTTCTCTGGAAGAGAGAAATGTGGCTGAAATGAGCAGTACGAATGGCTCCTGATCTGAGGGATGTCGGGTAAGAGAGTTCAAGACCGACAGGAGGGCAAACACACTCTTCCTCACACACTCTTCCTTGGGCAACGGGTCAGCTGCTCTTCTGTTGCAGTAGTGAGAACACTGTGACCAAGGCAACTTGTAGAAAGAAGACTTCCTTTGGGTTTAAGATGCCGGAGGAATGGGTCCTCCATGGCAGGGAAGCATGGCGGCACAGCAGCAGGCAAGGCAGTTAGAACTGGATGCTAAGACCTCACAGCGTGAATCTCAAGCAGGAAATAGAGAACAAACTAGAAACAGCGTAAGTCTTTAAAGTCTCAAAGCCCAGCAAGGCCACACCTCCTAAGCCTTCCCAAGTGGCATCACCAACTAGGAACCACGTATTTAAATTCCTGGTACTATGAGGGTTTCTTATCTTTTCAACCACACAGGGCTCACCAGCTTGATGTGTTAAAGGCCTGGAGGCTCACTCCAAAGGCTGCAACACTCACAGAGGTACGTTCCCTTCTTGCTATTTGCACATTTGTTTAGTTTTAAAGAAAATCTTTCTATTAATCCCGTCTGGAAGGTCATTTGGACAAGTGTAGTGGAAATCAAAGGCAGACCGAACATTGCATGGCATCATCTTTCAGACATTCTTTTTTTGTGTGCACAAAAATTGAACATAGTTCAAAGCCAAAGGAGAATCTAGATGACCCTGACAAGCTCTGTAAGGGAGAGGTTGAGCAAATTCGAGCAGAAATGTCAGTTTCTGCTGGTAGAGGCCGAAGTCAGAAACCAAGGCTTCCTCTGACCACATGAAACATGCTCGCAGGGCGGCGGTTATGACTTTTCCTCTCCGCTGTGGGAGCTGACCTTTTCTCTGATTGATAGTGGAGTTCCCGAGAACTTCTGGGAGAAACTACAAACTCTTCTTGGAGGAAAATATCCTCATGGCAGCAACTGCATTTGGAGAGTTACCATGGCACTTGCCTTTCAGTGCTCCAAGCTCTTCATCTAGAAGAAAATAGCATTAAAGAACCACACAGCGGGGGGGAACTGGCAGATAGAAGAGCTGTGTCTGAGTCCAGTTCTCTACCCCTGGCTGTGTGTCCTTGGCTTTATCATTGACACTCGGAGAGTGTCTGACACCTCACATAAGGAGGAAGATAGTAGATTTTGCCTGACTTTTTCTCCAAGGATGGTAATGACCTTTAAACAAGAGGATAAATATTGTAAACTACACATCTTGTATATAAAGTAGGAAGTTAATCCCCTCTGTAACATTATGACCACCTGGAACTTTGGGACAGATGTTATGTTGATTAGGTACTATTGGAATGGACCACATCTATTTGTTAAAAAGAGTGAAAGACTGGAGAGACAGACAGAGAGAGAGAGAGAGATTAGCAAACCATGGTTATAGGTTTTACTTGCATATTCCCTGTATGTTATTTATTATGGCACACACTGAAAAACGTTCTGTGTAAGTTATCGCTTTACCATTACCACATGAGCAAGTGTGCATGTGCACACTGCTGCCAGCACACACAGGAAAATTGGGGCATGTGTTCCTCGTTGACCTCTGTGTGCGTAGGCAGGAGAACCCAGGCTATGTGTGTCTCTGCAGGCATAGGGGATCCCTCAGATGATTTGTATCATTTGACCCAATTCTTTTCTCCTCCAAGTCTTGGTCAGAAAAGTGCATCATTGCCAGGAAGAGCCACATTCATATTCAGGACACTCACCATGTGTTTTTACACCTCCCCCTTCAACACACATCCTATTCTGCCTTCTTAATCCACATCGCAGCCTAAGGAAGAGACATGGAGGATGCCAAGCCCAAGGGAGATCTTGCAGCTAGCTGAGTCAGAGCTGATATTGATGTAATGGGCCCCCATAGATGTATAGGGAGTGGTGCTATTAGCACGTGTGGCTTTGTTGGAAAGGTGTAGCCTTGTTGGAGGAAGTGTGTCATTGTGGAGGTGGGATTTAAGGTCTCATATGCTCAAGTCATGCCCAGAGTGACAGTTTACTTCCCGTTGCCAGATGTAGAACTCTCAGCTCCTTCTCCAGCACCATGTCTACCTGCATTCCACCGTTAAGATAATTCTAAACCTCTGAAACTGTTAGCTAGTCCAAAATAAGTGTTTTATTTTGTAAGAGTTGCCATGGTCATGGCATCTCTTCATATCAATAGGACACCTAACTAAGACACGTGACTTCCTTCTCTTTTCACTCTTGGAAAAGTTCCTTACATCTTTGATGTTTTGGAGCTCAGGCTGTGTGCTAGTTCTAGTCACTGTTAGCCTGAAGATGCCCCTGTGTGTTCTTCATCCCTTCTTCTTCATCTACCTGCTCCGCAGTCCTGTTCTTCCCTTGGATGATAACTCTTCAAACACTTGAGTATAGATCCGTAGTTTGGTGGCTTTATTCTCCCCAAATTGACACTACCATCATCTCAGCCTTCAGATTGAGTCCCTTGGCAGTGGATTTTATGAGAGGGTAACCAGCAGAGAACAAGCCTCACAGCCAGCCCCATGCTGCCCATTTATACATTGCTTTCAATGGAACCTCTGAGGACCAAAGCAAGAGCAACTCAAAGTTGAGAAACACCAACAAGTACTTACTTTCTGCTTTTATTTTATATATATACCTCTAGTCTTGGCCTGGCAGTACACCTGGAATTCATTTGAACAGAGATCTCTTAATACTGAAGACTTGCTTCAGCCTGCAAAGAAGAAGCCCGTTTTCTGCCTGATGCTCATGTCACGCTGAACACCCTGCCCTTTTAGGGCCTTGCAATTGGCAGCTGCTTAACGGCACTGTGTGGCTTATTTAGGAGATCTGTTCAAGGCCTGGTCTTCTCTCACCTCTTGTTTGGTGGGGAGGGTAAGACCTTCCTGTGGAATCCCAGAACTACACAGACTTAACCAGTTAGTGGGAGGGAATGCCCCTGGCCGAGGAATCATCTAAGCATGAACTGTCTGTGTTGTCTTCTTCCTGATTACATTACATCCAGAGGCACTTGCCCCAAACCTTCTCTTTTGGAACAGGGGAAAAGCTGCCAATTCTATAAAGGCTGTCGGAACTGCCATATTGGTGGAGAAGCAAAAGAAAATCTTTCTTTCTGTGTCCAGGAGGATAATGGCTCTGTAGTCTTGGGACAGGGACAGCTCTACATGCCCTATTTGAAAGGTAGAAGGAGTGAGGTGTCCTCTGGCTAAGAGACACCATGTCCCCCAAATCAGCTGCAGTTATGGAGCCCCAAAATCTTACTCAGTGTGGAGAGGAATGCTTTGAGTGCTATTAATAAATAGTAAAGACTTTCTGGGCCAAAATTCTTACTCCTACTTATAACACTCATTCAGGGTTTCATGCTTATAATAGATATTTTGCTTTACTTTAAAAAATTCTGTGTGTGCTGTGCATACCAGGTTGATGTGGGATTCCCCTCTGTATGCTGTGAATACCATTGGTTAATAAAGAAACTGGCTTGGCTTGATAAAGCAGAGTAGAGCTAGGTTGGGAAAACTAAACTGAATGCTGGGAGGAAGAAGGCAGAGTCAGGAGAAGCCATGCAGCCCCACTGGAGATAGACACCGGAACTTTACTTGGTAAGCCACAGTCTCATGACAATACAAAGATTAATAGAAATGGATTAAATTAAGATGTAAGAGTTAGCCAATAAGAAACTAGAGCTAGTAGCCAATAAGTGGTTTAATTAATACAGTTTCTGTGTGGTTCATTTGGGCCTTAGTGCTGAGCAGTTGAGAAATAGACAAGTGATCCCCCTACAACACTAGGCTGACCTTGAACTCACAGAGTTCTGTCTGCCTCTGCATCCCTAATGCTGAGATTAAAGGTGTGTTTCTTCAGACCACCATGCTTTTGTTCGGGCTTATTTTTTCTTGACTCTTTGGTGGTCATTTTGATCTTTTCTTTTGACACACACACACACACACACACACACACACACACACACACACACACACAGAGAGAGAGAGAGAGAGAGAGAGAGAGAGAGAGAGAGAGAATAAGAAGTTGGATGGGTCCAGAGGTAGAGATGGATGGGGAACTGAAAGACGGGGAACGGATCAAAAACTAATTTTTAAATTAAAAAAATTCTGTGGATGTTGTCCTGAAGTTCGGTCTTTCCCACAGACCTAAGAGAAATCTGGGTGTTTTCTATGCTGGGTCAGCCCCATATCATCCAGTTGTCTGCGATGGTAGAATAAGGGGAAGTTTTGTTTTTTAGAAGCAGGTCACTCTTAAGCCAGAAAGACATAGGGTGTGTAAGGACTTGGCTCAGTGACAGCATATACTGCAGAACACGTAAGAAGGAGCATTCTGAAAACAGCAGCATAGAGTGTGAGATGAGGGACTCCTACCCCATGGGTGCGTTCATACTGTCAGGGGAGCAAGCCATACTTATGCTCTTGAATACCCTTGTGCCTTGTCCCTAGAACACGGTGAGACAAGTATGTCATTGTGGGTCCTGAAAGTAGGGGACTCCAGCACAAAAACAGTAAAACAAGTGTGAGGATCTACCAATTAGGGGACTCCTTAGCCACAGGTCTTACTTAACCCTGGATACAAGAGACATCAGTGCCCAGCCCCTGGGCCAAATCTCTGCTAATGGGTGAGAGTAAAAGTGAGACAGCTGCTGTTTTGAGGGTGAAACAGTGACCCTCCCCCGGGCTGTCTGCACTTTTCCCTGTCCCTGTTCTGGTGAACACAGAGTCCCTGTGCTGCAGCGGTAGAGTTGTCACTCTGGAGTGATGGCCGCCCTGGGTACAGCTGTCCCGGAGTCCTAAAGCAAGAGAAAAGTTCTAGTACGTGAAGGCGCTGAGACAAAGGTGTGTGTGTGTGTGTGTGTGTGTGTGTGTGTGTGTGTGTGTGTGTGTGCGTGTCATTGTGGCAGATATGCAGAGGAAGGCCGAAGGGAAATGGAAGGCTGTGGATCCAGACCCAGGGAAGGGAGATTAGACGACGCTTCTCTTGCATTACTTGTCCATCAAGAGACAACTGGAAACTGACCCTTGCCATGTTACAGCTCCATGAATACACACTGGATGACCTTCCCTAGATTCATTTATTTCCAGAAAGAGTTATTCTAAGAAGATACATTATCCTTCTGATAGCTGCCAGTCTTTTGGCCCATTGCAACCCTTGCTCCATTCTTGGTTCAATAGGTGCCACCAATGCTTCAGAAGCCAGAAAGAGAGACATCTTCTGGGGAAACTGTTCTCCTTAGACTCCACTGAAGCAGATGGACTTTAATTTGTCACCAACTATTGGCAGTTTATTCCCCAACCAACTCCAGCTGATAGTTTTAAGAGTCAAATTGCTTTAACATCTCTGAAACGAGTCCATTTTGTCTTCATTTTGATAACTGTTTAGATATTGCTCTCCTTCAAAGTTGTTCCTCATTGCTCTCAAACACAGGGTTGCTGTAGGACACCCCCTGCATGTCAGAGTAGGATATTTGGTTTAGTGGGGGCCAGCTTGAATCATTTGCCAAATTCCTCTGCCATATTCGATACTGGCTTTTTGATTGATAGCCAAAACATCTCTTGACCGCTAGCCACAATGCTCGGTTTTCAATAATGGTCTTCTGCAAGATAAAAGACAAACAATTTTGTGATTTAAGTTACCTAATTCCATAGATCATAATCAGACGCTCTTTCCGTGTTTGCTTAGATTCCATTTAACAAAAGTCTGGGACCTAAGCAAATCTTCAGAAGTTTTGCAGCCATATTCTCAAACTTTACTTAGGGAGCTCAGCTGGAAGAGGGTATTTTCAAAAACCTGAGCATTACGCTAGAAGCAACCTACCTCAAAGATAGCTCTTGGGAATATCACATCTATACTAAATTTAAAATTGTTCAAATTCTATATTTCACACCATACCACATCCAACTTTGTGCCTTATAAAATGACATTTTATAAAATTTTAGCATCTCATAGAACCAAGAGTGTGGAAAGATGTGTGATGTGCCTTTGATACACCTCAGTCACAGGCCAATGAGATTTAAATAGAGGCCTCAGTCTTGGGATTGGAGAAATATTGGTTCATTCCATAACTGTAAGACTACGCCCAGGTCATTAGTCTGAGATCTGTGTCTAATTCCCAGCACTGAAGAGGAAAGTCTAGTAGCTGAAACCGGTTGAGTTAGAAATAATAATCCCTTCCTTATAAATGCTGTAAGGATTATACAACTCCCCTTACAATGCAGGGCAGGGTAGGACAGGGCAGGGCAGGGCAGGGCAGGGCTATCACCCTTTACCAACCCCCCCACTACCTTTTTACTAATGGTTGTGTGCTGAGGCCCTGCTTAACCTGCCTTCACCTTCACTTAAATGTCTTTTTATTATTATAAAAGTGATATAGCTTTAAAAAAAAACATTTAGGACTGGAGAGATAGCTCAGCAATTAAGAGCTATCTGCTGGCAGCTCTTATAGAGAACCAGAGTTCAATTCCTAGCACCACATGGCAGATCACAGCCATCTGTAGATCCAGTTCCTGGGGACCTGAAGTCCTCTTCTGTCCTCCTTGGGTGTGCACATGGTGCACAGACACACATTCGGGGAAACAACACACACACACACACACACACACACACACAAATTCATTGCACTTTGAACTACCACTTCATTCCATGAGTTAGCATGAGCCTTAAGCAAAACTAGTCATAAGGAAAATCACAGAAGAGGTTCACATGTGTGTGCTCAAATGTACGTGCATGGGTGTGTATGTGGGTCGGTGTCCCATTTTGTCATATGTTGTCCAAAACTTGAGCGTCTTAGATATTTTCATAAAGGAAAAGGAGAGCAAAGTGACAAAATTGGAGCTGATTTTGATGTCCATTCAGGGCATCTCTTGTGTACTGAGGAACTGTGGAAGATGCAGGATTCCTGAAATCTGCCCTTCTCTGTTACTTTGGCCTTGTTGTCTATAGTAAAGATAGGAATCACAGCTTGCCAGAATCTTTTCCTGGGAACACTGATAGGCCTCTTGGAAGGAATTAATACCCAGAGAGCCATCTTCAGCATTTGGCTAACCTGTTAATCAGCTTTCCCCATAACAGGAGCCCTGCAGCCTTCCTGGAGCCAGGCGAAGGCAGGGGCACTGGTACCAACTCCAAGTTTTAAAATATATCAGGTGCAAGGAACCTAAGCATTTCTTCAGACAGCTTAAACGAGAGATGAGATGGAGATCTCCATGTTGTGTGGAACTTTTCTCCTTCTAGTGTGCTCCTCTACCCCCTTGCCACTCTCCGAAGAACAACTGAAGCATTTGTTGCGGCGTGATCTGCCTTACGAGTCTGCCTTATAAACTAAATGCATGGCTAGAAGGAAAATCAAAGCTTTGATGCAAATCCATTTCTTTAAAAAGAGTTCTCTGTACACTTTTCCAACTGACTACTTGATTCTTAAGTACTTATGGACATGCACATGCACGCAGAGTAATAAAAAAAGATAGGCATTATTAAAGCCATTCAGCTCTCATGCTTCTGAGCAGACAGGAAGTGAGATTCAAATAGTAAGATCTCACTTGAACTCATTTGTTCTGGGCTACTCTAAGATTAGCGTTAGAGTCAGACCCCAGCAAACCAGACAACACTTCAAATGCTGCAAAGGAAGCCAGGTGTCGTGCCTACCCTTGACAAAACTGTTTGGACTATGTATAACACAAGCTGGCTCCTGTTGAAGTTAGCTCAATTCGAGAACTAACCAGGCTAGCCAAAAAATAAAACAAGTATATTTTTATTTATTATAAGGGGAAAACTCACGAAACAGAAACGAGAGGTCCAAGCTCAGGTGTGGTGTGAGGGAACCACACAGAGAGAGGGCACCTGGACAGATAGCTTCCATTTTTCTCCAGGTCCCACAAAAGCACGCCCTAACTTGGTCCCACTTCTTAAAGATAATTGGTTGACAAAGATTCCCCATCAGGCTTCCAGGATGTCTTTGGCTCGGTTCACCCAGCATGTCTCTACACTTTCTGGCACACATATAGAATCACCTAAAGGAAAGACATCTTGCTGGGTCCATGACAGTCCTTACCTACTCTCTTAGGTTTATTCACCACATGAGGCAGGGAAACATAGCATCCATCACTTCCAATTGTAATAGTCCTCTATCGAAGATTCAGTAATTCTACTCTGTCTCTAAGCACCTGCTGACTGCAGAGAAAGGGCTTGGTGAACAACAGAATGTCATAGGAAAGGGTCTAAGGTGTTTAATTTTTCAATTTAGAACTTGCTGTCAGCCCATAGCAAGCATGCATGTGTGTAGCTTCATCTCTCATTCAGAATGAGAACCAAAGAAGATGCCTCGCTCTTATGAGTATCAGTGACCCATCCCAACTGCCGGGCATAAACAAGGTCATTGCTAACATTCAATTTAAATGACTCCTACACAGTCCCTACTAGAATTTTAAATGCAGTGATTGCAGGATTAAATGCAATCGCTACTAACACAAGTTCTTGTCTGCGGAGCTTAGTGGCAAGAGAAGGCATCAACATACAAATACACATGTTTGCTTACTGCCGATAGATTGTGAGCCCCACCCCTCAGCTATCTTCTCCTGGTAAAATACCCTGGGATGTGCCACAGCATCAATGGACTGTTGTGGAAAGAGCAAATGTATAAAGGCATGATTGAAGGCGTGAGAGAAACAAAGTAAAAAATGGTACGTGTCACCGGAGATGAAGATGGCTTGTGGCTTACACTGGTTTTTGCTGTTGTTGTTACTGTATTTGCTTTTGTATGTGTTTGAGGGACCCTGTTTCCTTTTATTTTTGCTTGGTTTACTTAGGTTTAAACTTCTGAGATTGAATCCCCTTGTATAGCCCAGGTTAGCCTCAAACTCTTGATCTTGCTACCTAAGTTTCCCAAGTTCTAGGATCACAGACAGGCAGCACCATTATGCCCAGATAGGTTTATGTCTACTGAACAATTATTATGTGCTTTTCACTGCTCATCTTTCAGCCCATATGTATATAAAGTAAGGTGTGATTACTAGTAGCATTTTATAGAGGAGAAACCAAACTGAATGAAACAGGATAATTTGGGTAAAATCAAGCATCAGTGAAGAGCTGAAGCCAGGATTCACACCAGAAGGATTGTCTGAGCCTGAACTTTTTGCTGAAAATATAACTGGAGCAGGGCTTCCTGCTAGGACACTATGACAAACTTGGACACTTGAAAACCATTGCTCTTCCTTGTCCACCCAACCTAAAAAGAAAGAAAAAAAGAGAAAAGAAAAGACAAGAACCAGTCTAAAATCACCTGTCTGAACATGGATTCCATTACCCAGAATGCCTTTCTACTCAGGCTAACAATGAGACAGTCCTAACTAACGAAGAAACCTGCTGATGTACTTTAGGGAAATTTGTGTTTCCTAGTAATGCATTCATATCTGAGGCAATAAAAACTTGCAAGTGCTTTCTTTCTACCCATTAACGGGTGTGTCACACAACTGAGCTGGAGGCCTGAGCAGAAAGCCACAAAAGGACACATGGAAGGCTGATGGTTCTGAAAGGTGCAGACCTCTGGCGTGTGAGAGTCCTGAAGAGTCTACCTCAGGTCTGGCCCCCAAATCAGAAAATGCCTTTGCTGTTTAATCTGCATTTAATGAGATTCGTCAACTGCCTGGTAGACCCAGGGATCAGGAAAGGTTCGTGAAGAGGGCCATCCCATGATTGTGCCGTCGAGGATGGAACGGAGCATGCAGATATAGAGAAACATGTTCCAAAGAGCAATCAGAAGGACATGTGCATGAGAGTGTCCTTAAAATCAGTGGTTCTCAGCCTGTGGGTTTTGAACCTTTTGGGGTCACATATCAGATATCTATATTATGAGTCATAACAGCAGCAAAATTACAGTTATGAAGTAGCAACAAAATAATTTTACATGGTAGAGGTTACCATAACAGGAGGAACCATATTAAAGAGCCACAGCATTCAGAATGTTGAGGACCACTGCTTTAAATGATGGGGAACCCTCTTCTGTGACTCAGTCTGAGGACACACACATTAGTCTGACTGCTTTGGAGAATGTACAGCTTGGCATAGTCCTCACCCAGTGAAGGGAGAACTTGATAATCAGCGCTCCCATTTTAAAATTTTAACAAGCCTGACTGATGAGTGTGGGGCCCGCTCTGCCTTGGCATCACCGGATTTAGCTTCAATGCCCTGATTCAGGGCTCTGTTCTTCTACTGTCCACTGTGTCCATCTTTGCTCTACTAGTAATAGAATGTTCTCAGAGATTCTGCCCTCGCAGCACTAGCTGGGACGTCAGGTTGGAAGGAAGTCGCAGCCCACTGTGACTACTCCAGTTCTACAATTCCAAACAAAAATGGAGACAGAACCCGACATTTCTCCACGGATGGCTTCATTAGGTACTACCTTCCAATGCCAGGCTTTGAAGAAGGGGGATTGTGTCTAATGTCATTGAGAGAAGAGAGGGTGAAACAGTCAGATAAAAATGGGTACAAGCTCATTTCTCTAAGAAAACGGAGCATGCAGGGACTGCAGAAGGAAAGTTGGAAGAGCTCGCTGTGAGGCCCATTTCCCATCACAGGTAAAAACAATACAAACTGTCAAATGCAAGAAGCTGGATACAAAAGGCACATGCCTCTGATGCAAAATGTTGGGTGCCTGCAATTCCAACACTCAATAGGTAAAGGCAGGATGACTGGGAGTTCAAAGCCAGCCTGGGTTACATTGTAAGACTCTGTCTTTTAAAAAACAGACAAAAAAGAAGTTTGTGGGAGTGGCTTAGTGGTAGAGTTTGTACCTAGCAGGTACAAGACCCTGGGTCCAATCTTCAGCACCAAAGACAAAATAAAAAACAAAGCCATGTGCAAAATGATTTAATCACCTGAAATGTCCCAAATAGGAAAGACCACAGAGACAGACAGTGTGTTTGTGGTTGTCAAGGAAGAGGGGTTGCTAACGGGTGGCATGCTTTCTTTTGAGACGATTGAAGGGTTCTATAAGTAGGTAGTGCTGATGACTGAACACTCAGCTACTATACTGAAAACATTTAACTGTTCACTTTAAAATGGTGAGTTTTCTAATGCACAAATCATATCTCAACTTTAAGTGTAAATTCTGTTTGTGTCGGTATTGGGGAATTTTAAGAATGAATAGTACCTGAAAGATCATGATTGCATCCTCCCTTCTACACTTTGCAGATGAAGAAGGCCAAATGTTTGTTTTTCCGCCAGAGAAAGCGAACTACACACTGTGCTATGCCTTTGCTCATAGAAAGGATCACCACAGTGCCGGATTTTGCACATTAAAGTCACTCCATTCTCAAGCTCCTAATGGACTGGGCCCCACTCACACACACTGCAAAAAACCCAGGGGCACTTACCTCCACAGCAAGGGACACAACAAAGTTGGAGCTGATCATGACAAGAATGTAGACTCTCCACAGGACAGGAGTGCAGAGCAGCTGGCAGAAGATGACGAAGGACAGTTAGTTTTAGAACACATATGCTAGAAAGGTGTCCATGCTCACACGGGGACACACACACACACACACACACACACACACTCACACACAGGAGCCAGAGTTTGGGTGTTAAGCGCAACCGTGTTTTTTCAGAGGCCCAATGGCTCAGTTCCCAACCCCCACATCATCAAGCAGCTCACAACCACCTGTAACCCAAGCTCCAGGTGAACCGACACCTGCTTCTGGCCTCCATGACAGCCTCATGCATTTAAACAAAGTCACGCACTGACATACACACAGATTAAATAAATCTAGACTATAAATGGCATGTGTATGTAGTACATATTGCAAGCATATAATTTTACGTATACATACACATAAAAACTTGCCAAGTGTGGAAGACTAGTTTGAGGGTTGTGACTGGTTTTTCTTTCTTTTCTTTCTCTCTTAGTCTCTCTCTTTTATCTAAAATTTCCACATTTTCTAATTTTGGTCACTTTGCAATGAAAATAAATAACAGTAAGCTCTCTTTATCCACTTGCTTTTGTTGTTTTGAAGAAGGAATGCAGGAACGTGATTTTATTCCCAGGCGTCTCTGAAAATGCATGTGTGGAACCTCCACTGTGGGCAGTGTGGCCTTCTGTCCTCTAGTACAATGCTTCTCTTCATTGAAGACTGCTTTAGAGTGTTGGGTTAGGGCTGCTCTCTCAAGGCTGTGCCTATAGCTTCACAGCCTGTGCCCTTACAAGGGTACTTGCCCAAGGAGCACATGGCTAAAATCAAGCTCTGCATACTTCCTCTGCCTTCTTCTAATCCCGCTTCAAACACAGTTCCTGATATTTAAGTGTGCATGGATGGATGGATGGATGGATGGATGGATGGATGGATGGATGGATGGGTAGGTAGGTGAATGGATGGATGGGTGCATGGGTTAGCCCAGTATACTCTGCTGTGTATTACATGCCATATACAATGTCTCGTATGCTGATGGGAGTAAAAGCTGATGCAGTCCTATGGAGAACAATGTTCTCAAAATTATTATTTGAAATCCACTTCTAGGAATTTACTCCTGACATATTCTTGTACAAGACTAAAAAGATATGTGTATGGTTCTTTTGCTGTACCTTTGTAAGGTACCAACTTAGAAACAGTTGCATCTTAATTAATATGGGACTGCACATAAGGGTACACAATCTATACCATGAAATAGAATGCACATTCCTATGTAACAAAATATTGTGCTATCACTAAAAGTAATAGAGAAGGTTTGTTTGCTAGTATGACACAATTACTCAGCCACACCATTACATGAGAGCAATAAGGCATGGGGCTGTGTGTGTGGTTGTAGCAGCCATGGAAATATTCCACCCAGCTCTCCTGCTGATGGGAAGATAAATACACACAGCTATGAAAATGTTCCACTCAGATCTCCCGCTGTTGGGAAGATAAATATTGGCAGCCCCAAACACCATACTCCAAATCTACCACAATTTTGATTCCAGCGCTGTCCTTCCCATGGGCTACTAAGGGCCTGCAAAGGAGGACAGCATGGATTCCCATGAGACTCACTCCTGCATGATGCCGGCCATTCCTGATGGACAATCTTGACTTAACCCTTCAGTCACTATAGACCGGAACTCTTCTCTAGAACCCTCTTTCTTCTCCTCCCTCTCCACTTCATGGCTTTGATCTTCAAGGTAGTGTGACACCTCTCCTTACCTTCCCTGCCTGCTACCCTTTTCTGCACAGATACCTTCTACAATGAATTTCTTGCATGACACATTCCACTTTGATATCAACATCTCAGAATACTGACAAATGAAATAGTTTGTTTGCTGCCTTTGTGTAAAAATGTGGGAGAAGATTCACACACATAAGAAGTACATGTACTTCTCTGCAGATGTGGAAAATAATGTGTGAAAATATGTCAAAAAAAAAACTGATACCATACATTGCTTCCAGACAGAAGCTAGGTTAGAAAGAATGTTTTACTATATTTACATTTAAATAAAATTTAAACCATGTAAATGTATTTCTTACTTTTAAAAAATGTGGGTTGTGAAGCAACATGATTCAATTCATAAAAAAACTTCATAAGTTTGAAGCAAAACCCATTTACAATACATAAATTTTAAAAGATGGAAGGATAGCATAAAGCGTCATAATTTTCCTTGCCTGAATATTCCAGGTTTTCAAGAATAGGCCCATATTTATGTGATAAGAAGGCTTGGTTTTAAGCTGAACAATGCCTCTTTTCAATATCCTTTGTAGCACCACTGTCAGGGACTCCACACAAGCTCTTCCCAAACAAAAACCTTCCCTCTCTTATCATTACAGAGGGCCAGCCTATCTGTAACAGGTTTATGTGTGCTTTTCCTAGCTTGAGGAGGAAAGAATAAGGTATCTTGTAGGATTTCAAAGTTGTCTCAGTTACATTTTTTTTTAATGTAAGAGAGCGCTTGAGATAGAGGAACAAGTTTCTTTCAAAAGCACCTTTTCAGATATAACTACTAACATAGAGAAAAACATGATTTGAGAATTTGAGAATTGAGTACAAATTTGAGAATGAACCTAAAGATGGTTGTGGGCAAAATTTCTTTAAATGGCATTTAAAAGAGAAAATATATATGTAGATTTTTTTTTTACCAGTCTTACAGGGGTTTTGTTTTCAATGAAAGGTGGCGCATATTCTTTAGAAGGCTGTCTTTAGTCTTCGAATCAACACTTGATGAAATTTTATTTCCTGATTAGCTGAAATTAAAACTAGATACAGTTCAGCATTCTTTTAAACTCTGCCAGTTCCAGAGTACAGAGCCAGTGTTGGTAGTTCATGTCAGTTCCAACAGTGACCCGCTTTCAAAAGACGGTGACAAAAATACACAACCCCATAATTCCAGAGGAGATACTTACGTCCAAACGCCTATGCAACTCTGGAATATCCGCAAATAGAATGAAAAGACATACGCCCATCTGTAAAATCAGCACAAGGACAAATATATCTGAGGAAACAAGAACACAAGCTATCATTTTGAGAAGTTGCTGTTTGAAGCATTGCATCTGTTGACTGATATATTCTAGGTTAATGCTGATTACATTTACTTGACTTCTGCATCCAAATACAGCATAATGAACGAAAGCACTCATGTCTATGCGCTGGGTCTCACCTCCATAATTTCTATGCATGTCCTTGATGGGGGATCTTTTTTATATGTATATTATGCTCCAGTTAGCACAGGTGGTAAATATATAGAGACTAGCAATGATAAAATGCCCTTTCAATGAGTGCTTTAAAGACATTCAAGTAGCTGCCTTAAATACAAGTCATCTGCCCCAAATCCATTTCTGGAAAACCAGGAAATGCCATAAATACATGAAATTTTAAATTGTGATTATATAAAGACAAACATTCAACGGCTTCTTCATTCCAATGAGGGAAAAGGTAGAATCATTTTCTTGGTCCAATTTGGTATGAGGGTATTGATCCTTCAACTTGTGCTCCCGAATTGTAACAATTAGTACCAATTATATAAATATATGTCTCAGAAACTAACTTGGACACACACTTCTCCTCAACAACTTCTCCAGCTAAGAGGGTTCACAATGTTGGATGATGAGGCAGGTTTCTCAGGTCAGACCTACTCCCAGTCGGCTACCACACGATGCTGTTCCAGCTGAGGGCTGTGGCCCTTCTCACGTCCCCAGGATGAATCCCAACAGACAATGACAAGTAAAGACTAGACTTTACATTGATCTTCCCCAACTTAGACTGATCCCAAGAGAGATCATTAAAGACAACTTCCGGTGGAGCACTGGGCTGAAAAGAGAAAGCTGTTCTTTGTTGGAAAGAGAAAGACCGGGGAGTGAGGTCGCTGCCTTTTTCGGAGTTCTGGAGTGGAACTCTAGCTGAGACTCAGCTGTGTAGTTGATTCATGAGTGACCTGAGCATGCCTGTGCTAATGATCAGCGATGGTCGAACCAACAATTCCCCCATTTCCACGCAGTGTTACTCACAGTTTGTATAGGTAGGCTGCCTGAATGGTTTGCCCTTAGAGAACACAAGGGCCACGATGATACAGTTGATTGTTCCCAGAAACCATATAGTAGTATTCTCAAAACTCGCAAAGGTGCTGTTACTTCTGGTTTTCTCGGGAACATGTGGAGATGTGGTTATAGATAAGATGCTCTCATTTCTCGTTGGGCAGGCACTACAAAGAAAACCAAAAGAGCCAATGGAATCCTCAAAACATATTTGCATCTGTGATCCACAAATTGTGACCATGCAAACAGATAGCCAATATTTAATAGCTGTCTCCATTGTGGGAAAAAAGACACAAGAAAAAGGAAAAATAAAGACAGACAGATGCATAATTTTGTATGTTTGAATAGGGAAATTGATACATAGGCAGGTTCAACTGTCTACTTATTAAGTAAGCTGTGCATCCATCATGTATGTTAAGGATATGTGGATAGGGGAAGATGAGTAAATTGTGATTCTTCCCTTAGTAATACATAAGGTGACATATACTAATCATTGAACAGGGGCAGTTTTGAAACAGTTCTGCCATGCTGGACTGGACAGGGCAAGCAGGCAGTACCATATATACCCTAGCAATGCTGCAGCTTAGATTCTTAAGAAGCATTTAGCATTTTAAGAAGCACTTCTGCTCAGAAAATAATTACAGATATGCAATAAACACAAATCCAGATAAAAAGATCTCTAAATGGGTCACAGTGTTGGATAAATGTACATAGGCTTGGAAGAGATTTTGATCATTTCACCAGACATGGCTTAAACTAGGCGCCTTAAACTGGGACAAACCAGGAAAGTTATATAATCCCTTGCCACCCTTATTATTATTAAACAACACAGCCAAAGATGTGTGACAAAAAGACAGATGGTTATTTAAAAACTTTCCAAAAGGACTTAAAGGAACTAAAACCATTGTCTGATGAAGACCGGTTTGCCTCCCTTCGGGTGGGTCAGATGATGTTTGACAGAAATCAGGCTTCAAGGAGCTGGATTTGTGGCCACACTGATACCTATGCAGCTCCATGAGGTACCACGGCTGTTTCTGCACGAGGACGAAGCCCACGATGTGCATAGCCAAACTGAGGAGGATGTTGAGGATCACCGAGAGCAGCAGAGGTGGGGAGATCAGCCGCCCTGCAGGTCTGAAAGGCACTAGCTTGGGATTGGCACCATTCAGATTCACTACAAAAGAAATCCAGAGTTTACATGTGTGAGAGCAGGAAAGTGTTGCATTCTTTTTTCTCTCTTATGATCTTTATATGCATGTCTGTAAAATAATAATTTTCCTTACTGTACACATGGGAATTTGTATTTTCAGCAGGTTAATAACTTACATAAAAATAGCGTTAGCAAATATGACAGTTCATATTTTTCATTTTTTGGCTTTCCCCTCCCCCACTCACACTGCCAATTTGATTGTCATCCTGACTTCTTTTTCTAATTTTTATTGCTTTATAAATAATATCATTCAAAATTTCCACTTCCTTCCTTCCTGTTCCTCCACTCCCCCTCCCCCTCCAGTCCTGAGAGAGGGCAGGCTACCCTGCCCTGTGGGAAGTCCAAGGCCCTCTGCCCTCCATCTAGGCCTAGGAAGGTGTGCATCCAAACAGATTAGGATCTCAAAAAGCCAGTACATGCAGTAGAAACAAATCCCAGTGCCATTATCATTGACTCCTCAGTCAGCCCCCATTGTCAGCCACATTCAGAGAGTCCAGTTTGATCACATGCTCGTTTAGTCCCAGTCTAGCTGGCTTTGGTGAGCTCCCATTAGATCAGGCACACTGTCTCAGTGGGTGGAAGTGTTGCATTCTTAATGGTAAGAGTGGTATGATTAATGCACCTGTCAACCCTTGATCTGAGAAGCTTCTACTTGCAGCAGATGGTGATTAACACTGACACTTATAACTGATCAAAGCAGAGGATAGGAGACTATAGAGTGCTCAGCCCTAAGCAGAACCTCTGTATCTCAACCCAGTCCCCCCACCACCACAAAATGCTGGGATTTTTGCCAAAGAGGAGCCAGAAAAACTGCAAGTGAGAGGGAGCAGATGACCACAATGGGACAGGGACACAAGTGGGTGCTCACATAGCCAGCTAAAATTCACGGAAAATCTGAGAGAGCTTCAAAAGGAATCCTAGACACAAAAGAACAGAGTTAAGCATGGTTTGGTAGCGGCATTTTCTTGGGTGGGCTCTGTTTTCTAAAAGCAAGCAGAGGCATGGTTCCTTTAAGAGAGGTTTTCCTGATTCAGCGGTAGCAGAGAAAGCCAAGCTGTTTTGACACTGCAGCTTTCTGGCCTGTGCTGCCAGTGCAACCGCTGGCTCTTTCAGGAGACCGAGCATTTAAATGGGGTTTGTAACCAAAGTGCTACAACTTGCTTAATGGCAACATAGCCCAGCTGTGTGCCTAAAAATGGGGCAATGTACTTGGCTCTCAGAGGCAGTGAACAGCTTTGCCATGCTAAACTGTGTGGGGCAAACAGGTAGTGCCATGTATACCCTAGCAATGGTGCAGCTTAGATTCTTAAGAAGTGTTTAGGATTTTAAGAAGCACTTCTGGTTGAGATATATACTTCCCTGATCCCATATCCATCCATCCTCCCTCCCCCCATCCCAATCCCCCGAGCTTTCCCCATTCCTCCCCTACTCCCTTCTCTCTAACCCTCTCCCTTTCCAACACCCTCCCCACCCTCCCCCATGCACCCAAGGTTGCCTGGCACTCTTGTCTACTTCCAATCTCCAGGAGGATAACTACATGATTTTCTTCAGGTTCACCTTAGAGTTTACAAGAGACTTGATTATAAAGGGGATCCCAGGTACAAGGAGAGATCCCCAGATTGTTCTCTGGACAGAGGAGAGGGTGCCTGAACCGGCCTTGGCCCATAATCATATTGATGAATATTTTGCATATCACCATAGAACCTTCATCTGGCGATGGATGGAGATAGAGACAGAGACCCACATTGGAACACTGGACTTAGCTCCCTAGGTCCAAATGAGAAGCAGAAGGAAAGAGAACGTGAGCAAAGAAGGCAAGACCAGAGGGAACCTTCACCCGTTGATGGATGGAGATTGAGACAGAGACCCACATTGGAGCACTGGACTGAGCCCCCAAGGTCTAAATGAGGAGCAGAAGGAGGGAGAACATGAACAAGAAAGGCAGGACCGTGAGGAGTGTGTTCACCCACGGATACAAGGGGACTGATCTAATGAGAGTTCACCAAGGCCAGTTGGACTGGGACTGAACGAGCCCATGATCCAATCAGATTCTCTGAATGTGGCCGGATTCTCTGAATGTGGCTGGCACGAGGTCTTTCTGAAAAGCCGTTGACAATGACATTGGGACTTGTTTTCTCTGCATATACTGGATTTCTGGGATCCAGTCTGTTTGGATGCTCACCTTCCTGGACCTGGAAGGAGGGGGGAGGAACTTGAACTTTCCACAGGGCAGGAAATCCTGACTGCTCTTAGGGATGGAGAGGGAGGACGAGAGGGAGGGGGGAGTGGGAAGGTGTTGGGAGGAGGGGCGGAAATGGAAACTTTTATAAATTAATAAATATTTATAAATTAAAAAAAGAAGCACTTCTGGTCAGAAAATAATTACAGATACGCAGTAAACACAAATACAGATTTAAAAAAAATCTCTAAATGGGTCACAGTGTTGAATAAATGTATATAGGCTTGGGAGAGGGGAAAAAAGAGTATAGAGAATTATATAAAGAAATAAATAGTTTAAAAAACAAGGTCTTTAAAGAGACAGAGTATAGACAGTCGTAGATTAGATTAAAAGGAGTGAACAAATAAGCCACAGAGAAATATACAGAGTCTGGATTATATATATATATATATATATATATATATATATATATATATATATATGTTTTCTTTGAATTTTTTGTCTGTGAAGGAGCTAAGTAACCAACATATATATCTTAAAGGTATCTTGATTTCAAAATATGGATCTAAGGATAAGTTGCTTTGAAGGAGAGGTTCTTCTTTTATTTCCACAGAAGATGAGAACCTGTGAATAGCTTCCAAACTAATGTGGATTAATGAACCTAGATCCCCTGAAAGGTCACTTTGAACAAAAATTATTTCATCAAATAAAAAGCAGGAAGCAATTTGGAGAAGAAATATGCCCATATTCACAAATATTGTTTATAAATGTTTGTTTACATTTAAAGGGGGATATGGTATAGAGATTAATATTTTGCATTGATATGGATCTTGACTTATTGATACAAATTTAAGGTCAATTTTGTTATATGTACATGTATTTCTGATCTTGATTAAAGTATTGTGTTTGTCCAGCTCATTTAAAAATGTAATGTATAAGTAATAAATATAGGTTAATAGATAATCATCTATAATCCTGAAGCTTGTAGTCATGTTAATTAGATTTTCTAGATATATAAAGATATATTTCCAGAGGATAGATAATCTTCAAATCTTTCAAAGACTACAGAATATGGCATTTAAATGTTTTAAGAATTTAGGACTTTTCCTGACAGTGAGACACATCTGCTCCTGGCAGCACCAATTTACTTCAAGAGGATGATGAGCACTGATAGAGGCTACTTATGGACTTTCTTAGCCATTTGGGTACGAAACTGCTGTTGCCTGGACTGCTTGATAAACTGGACATGTAGGACACACAGAGAAATGACTGCTGAACTTGCCTAAAGGTGAGATGGTCCTTCAGGGTTCCTGCCTCATGAAAGAGTCTGCCAGGTATTCTGCAGGAGACAGAAGAAAGTGACTGACAAACTGTCAATATAGGTGGAACTGTCTTTGAAATTTCCTGCTTCATGTAAAAGTCTGCTAGATACTATGGGCCTGAAAGCTGAAGATGGATGCCCCAATGGTACAGAAGAACTTTAGGTGACTGTCCAGGCAGCAAGAAGTCTCTAACAATTCTAGAGTTTTGGAAGTTGCTTACACTGCACGTCCTGTTTACTTAGGTAATATTACATCGTTCTGGAGTCTTTGATGGAGTTGAAGGATTTATAGTTATAGTTTTCCTTAGTTATGATAAAAGATAAAGTAGATATAAAAATTGTAACTGTAATTCTTGCTTGATACCTGTTTTGTATATGTAATTTTGCTATGTTAAAAAAACCTTCCTTTTTTATTTAAACAGAAGAGGGGAGGTGATGTGGGATTCCCCTCTTTGTGCTGTGATTACAATTAATGAATAAAATACAAAAAAGATAGCATGAACCCTTTTGTGAACTTTTGTAGGAATGTGAATTGAGACAAAACTTCAGTGCCATAAAGAAATAAATATGAAAATGAAAAAAGATTCCATTTTTGATTTCCACTTTGGGAAGTTTATTCTACTTAAAGCAATTAAAAATTCAGAATAGTGTTCATCATGACATCATCAATATCAAGTACAGTATATAACACAATTCCTGCAAAGAAATGCTTTCTAATGATTAATGATGTCAAGAAAATGGAGAAGGCATACTGAAAGCTCCCATCTCCCCATAAAAACATTGAAAAACATGCAAAACCATCCAAACTAACCTCTGTCAGAAATCTGGAACACATACAAAAGTTGGCAACAACAAAGCATGGAGTGAATTAAGAAAAAGGAGGCCTAATTTTAAGTTGTAAATATTTTTTAACTCTTTAAAAATGTGTTGTGCTCGTTCATTTATTCACTATTTGTCTGTTTGTTTGTTTATTGTTTGTGTGTTCACAAGCACACACCATGGCAGTGTGTGTAAGGTAGGAGATAACTTCAAAGAGCTGATTTTCTTCTTTCACCATGTGGATTCCAGGGGTGGCACTAAGCTTGGCAAGCTTGGCGCAAGTGCACTTACCCACTAAGCCATCTCATTAAAATTACAGGGGAGTTTGGTCACATTTCTGCATGTGCCTGCCCCACTCCTTCATTAGGTCGGGATCAGCCTTGAAGATGGCCCCTGCATTCCTTGAAGTGGTCTCTGGTCCTTAGTCACAGAAGCTGCACAGCAGACTTTACCAAAAGTCTCATGTGCAGGTCTGATGTGATGTACCTGGAAACTTCCTGAAGAAATGATTCCAGATTCCCATCTCCATTTCACTTAATATGGGGTTCCTAATATGGAATTCATTCATGGCAAAACCGAAAATCAAACCAGCAGACAGTACTTGAAAATATTGTAAGGTAAATATTGTAAGGTAAATTTTTCTCTGCAAAATATAAAATATGTAACAGGCATAGTATAACCACTGAAAGCTGAGGAACCTTGAAGAATTTAAAGTATCGGTGTATGCTTTGGGATACAAAAGCTAGACACATGCTTGAAGCTTGGTTCACAACTACAGACACAAAGCCCACAATTCTACATGGTCTCTAGACTCAGTGTTGGTTTGTCTAGGACTGAAAACACATGCCAGGAAGAATCAATCTGCAAAAGCTGAGAGAGCTGGTTTGCTCATTCATTTTTAACAGTTTAAGGATGACTCTGTCAAAGCATAGACTAAAGAAACAGATCAGTGGCTACTCATTACAGAGATATGACTTAGTAAATGCAATTTGAAGAACTCAGAAATAAATTGATGACTATAGCTTTCAACCAATAGCAAAACAAAACTACCAAACCTAGAAAAGGAGGTTAATTTTGTACCCAAAGTTATTATATACATAATAATGCTCAGAACAAAATGAACTAAAAGAAATCACCACTGAAGAATCACACACATTAAATTTTATATTCAAAGACTTTCTAATAGTTGTTGCAAATATTGTGAAAACCTAATTGAAGGGTCTGGAAAGATGGCTCCATGGTTAAGAGCATTGACTGTTCTTTCCAAGGACCCAAGTTCAATACCCACCAGCCACATGGTGGCTCACAACCACATGTAACTCTAGCTCCTGGGGATCAGATACCCTCTTCTGGCATCTGAAGGCACTGCACACACAAGGTGCATAGATATTTATGGAGGCAACAGCCACATGCATAAGATAAAATACATGAAAACATTGTTATTTAGACAAGAACTATTTTTTAATGTGAACAAAAATAAGGAAAACAATAGTTAAATGAAATGAGACTGTCAGCAAAACTAAATTATTAAGTCAAAAGACATAATGTCACAGGAAATACAATAAATGATGCTAAAAGAATTATTAAGGGAGTAAGGAGCTACTTCGATGTGTAAGAGAACTAGATGTTAAAATAAGATGATGTGAGTTCAAATCCTTAGCACTCATGTAAATAGGTGAGCATGGCTATGTGTGCTGTAAACCTAGTACTGGGAGGCAGAGTCAAGTAGATCACAAGTAGGCCTAGTCAAAAAGTAAGCTTCGGGTTGCAGACCCTGTCTCAAGAAAGAGAAGAAGAGAGGGAATAGAGAAAGACTCCTAATTCTTCAAGTTGAGGACATCCTGGGCTACATATCAAAACCTTAGTTCACGAAAAAAATATAAAAATAGGACTGGAAAAAATGATTGAGCAGATAAAGAGACTTGGTGAACTCAGAAAACCTGAATTCAATTACTGGGACACAGATGGAGAAAGGAAATACTGACTCTCACAAGCCGTCCTTTGACTTCTGCATGTGTACCATGTGCGCACATGTACACGTGCACAGACACACACACGCACAGACACACACACACAAATTCTCTCTCTGTCTAAATAAAATGTAATTTAAAAATTTTAAGATCAAAAGGCAATATGTAGAATAGGGGAAACTGTTTTATCCTTTTGTAGTAAAGCTGAGAAATTTAAATCAAATCACGATAGGTCAGGCTGAATTTATATACGTAGCAATAATAAGAAGAGGTCATGAATTTGAGAAGGAGTGCAGGTAGCATAGAAGATTTGAAACAAGGAAAAGAGGGACATAAATTGTGTAAATATAGTAATCATGTATAAAATCTCAAAAAATTAAAATAGCATTGATAAAATTATTTTTTCAAAATTAAATACATAGTTTTTGTTGAGGCTGCTAAGAAGTTAGAACTCTCTTTCATTGTTAGTAAAAAATTTAAAATGGTACAGTCTCTAGGAAAATGGTTTAGTGTTTGCTTGAAGAGTTAAATATGTAGCAGTCACATAATACAGAAAATCCATTTTATTACTTACAGAACTGAAAAAAACTCAAGTAGGTTATTTATGCAAATATTCATTGTAATACTGTCCACAACAGACAAGAAGAGGAAGCAACATAACTCCATCACCAGAGTAAGAGAAAAAAATGGTAATACATACATACATACATACATATTCAGGGAATATCTATTCACTGAAGTATATAATATTTATCTACAATACAGAATGAAGTTCTGATTCATGATGCAAAATGTAAGGAACCTTGGAAACATCTTGTTAAGTGAAAAAAACAGAATCCAAGGAACAAATAATATAACTTCATGTATATAAAATATGTGAATTATGCAAATTAGCACAAACAAAAAGTAGAGAAGTCACCCCAGCTTGGAAGAGAGAGTTGGGAGTGCTTGCTGGATGGATAAGGTATCTGTTTGGGGGCAGTAGTGATGGAGGTTGCACAGAATTTTCAATGCAATTAGTATTTCACGATAATATACTTAAATGAAAATTTTTATGTTATAGGTATATTTTACAAAAAACGTAAAAAATTTTAAAAACAGTTGTCAAAGTAGAGGAAAATAATTTATAAAACAATATTAAACCAGTCATGGAGGTGTGCACTCTTATCTTCCCCAGACTTGGAGTATGAGACAGAAGAATCACAAATTTGAAGGCAGCCTGGATTATACAGCACTGCCTGGTCTCACAAAAATTCAAGATGTATAATGCTAGAGCAAACATAATTCAAATTCTCAGTTTATATGAAAAAGACTGGAAGAAATCCATCAGAGCACTTAAAGGCTTAGGCCCTGGATGGAAAGATGAACTAGCCTTGCTTGTTTTCATTGAGAATAGAATTTAAGAACACACATATTCAATATTTTTTAAAAGAAAAATGATCAGGTTATTTAACAGATGATCGAGTAAATCCCCTGATGTCACTAAACAGTTGAGAAGAACCACAAGTTAGATGAGAGATGTGTCCAAAGAAACATGAAGAACTTTGGCGGAAGAAAAGTCAGGCTGTTTGGTGTCATTCTGAAAGGCAGACTTGGGATAGGTGGAAGCCCAGAGAGAATGCTGGTTCTGGGAGAAGGAAAGATCTGTTTGCTGCATATGCTGAGAAAAGTATTCTTTCCTAAGACCTAGCAGACACCAATAAGCTGTTGCCTGCGCCAGTCCTCCCTGAGGTGCTGGTAACACAGTTGCGATCAAAACAGCGTCCTGGTCTCACTTAAAGAGGTGGAAAGGAGGCCAAAAAAATCAATCAAAATAAATATAAAATCATAGTGTCAAATTATGTAAAAGTAATGTGAAAAATAAAGCATATTTTTATGGCAAAGAATAATTATCTTGGACACAACGTAATGGTAATGATATTTCAGCTGAGACCCAAATAATGAGAAAAAGACAAAGTCATGTGAGGCACTAATGGAGATTATGTTACCCAAAGGGCAGGGAAAATGCAAAGCTGCTGTGGTGACCATTTGACAATGCCCACAAGCAGAACCACCAGCCTGAAAGGCACAAGTAAGTGTTCACATGCTCAGAGGTGGTACTGACATAGGCAGGACCCTAGTCACATAAGATTTGGATTTCATGGGATGGGAAGTTACCAAAGATTTTTGTTTGCATTTTATTTGCTATTAGTATTGCAGTGGGCATGTGCCCACTCACTGCATGAGTGTGCCCAGAAGAAAATTCTATGGAGAAGTTTCATCCTCCCCTTCCACTCCCATGTGGATGCTGGGGACACAGGTCTCTTGGCTTGCATGGCAAGCATCTGGACCTGCTGACCCATCTTACCAGACCCTACTGGAGCATTTTTAAGCAGGAGAACAGTGTCATAATATTTACAAAATTCTTTCTGTTGTGTGAAAGGTAAATGGAGACTAAAGACAGTTTGTACAGAAATATTATAGGGCAACCTGTGACTTGGCATGCAGCTTTTAAACAGGGCAAATGGAGTTGGCAGCAATGGAGTGAAATGGAGTGAAAGCCAGATCCACTTATAAAGGCAGATAGATGGATGGATAGAGATGGATAGATAGATAGATAGATAGATAGATAGATAGATAGATAGATAGATAGATAGATAGAGGCAATGCTGGCCTGGTCCACTGTTGCAGAATACTATTTTAACTAGGCAAAGATGTGTTATATTTGTTTATGCTACAAAATATTACTTTAACCATGTAAAGGTGTGTCACTCTTGTTTGTGCTACATTTGTTTAACGACATAAGGATGTGTGTTTAATTATGTAAAGATGTGTTGCATTTGTTTCACATTGTCTGGTTGGTCTAATAAAGAACTGAACAGTCGATAGCTAGGCAGAGAAAGGATAGACAGGGCTGGCAGGGAGAGAATAAATAGAAGAAGAAATCTAGGCTGATGAGGAGGAACGAGAGAAGGAGGAGGAGGAAAGAACGAAGGAGATGCCCAGGACCAGAAGTGAGGCAGCTGTCAGCCTGCAGACATGAGAAGCCGTGAAAGTCAGAATACAGAAGGGATGGAAAGAAAAAGCCCCAAGGAAAAGGTAAATAAAGAAAAACAGGTTAATTTCGTTAAAAGAGCTAGCCAGAAAGGAGTCTGAGCTCTCAAAACTAATGATAAATTTCTGTGTCATGATTTGGGAGCTGGTTGGTGGCCTAAAAGAAAACATGGTACAGCCACACAGGAAAAGAGGTGACAGAGGTAAGAAAGGAATCAGGATGTAATTGGAGACAGATCTAACTGGGACTGTCCTAGTCAGAGTTCTATGGCTGTGAAGAGACGTCATGACCACGGCAGCTCTTAGAAAGGAAAGCATTTGATTGGGGATAGCTTGAAGTTTCAGAGGTTTAATCCACTGTCCTCATGGCGGGGAGCGTGGCACCACACAGCCAGACATGGTGCTGGAGAGGTAGCTAAGAGATCTACATCCAGATTTAAAGGCAACAGAGAGAGAAAGACATTGGGTCTGGCTGGTACTTTTGGAACCCCAAAACCCACCCCAGATGATACACTTGCTCTAACAGGGTCTCTCAAGTAGTGCCACTCCCTAATGACCAAGCGTTCAAATATATACGTACGCCTATAGGGTCCAATGCTGTTCAAAGCTCTACATGGACATCATATGTATTAGACATACAGGGTGAGAAAAGGAAAAATCCAGAATGACTATAGGTCTTAAATTTGAATAACTAAGGAGGTAGTAATGCGATCTCACAGACTGCCCAAAGGCCTGGAGCATTAAGTAGCACAAACAAGCTACTCAGTAAGTTTACATAATTAGGTCTGGTAGAAATAAGAGTTTGGCTTGAGTATGTGCGGACCCTATTAAATATGCAAAGCTGGGTGCTTCATTCCAAAACTCCAGATAATCATCTCGTCTGTAGCCATAAACTGTGGATTCAGCACACACAGATGCCTCTAAAGTCATGCGTCTAGTTAAAGTCCCCTGGAGCGAGATATGCAGGCTGAAGACAAGTTGCTCTGAGAACAGGGTTTAAGAAGGAAAAAAAGGAAAGAGACAGAAGCTGTGTCATCCAAGAGGTAGACGACTTCGGCAGAGTGTGGTATCACTGAAGGAAAAGAAGAAACTTTGTGAGGAAAGAGCGCTGTGGCGCTGAGAGTCCGGTGCTCAAGGAGAAGCGGCTGATGCTATCCGCAGCAGAAAGGCAAGGCGAACTTCGGCAGCAGCAAGCAGCGGGTAGCGGCTGAAGCGGAGTTAACGGTTGCTCCATCTGAGCAAGTCCGTTTGCGTTTCTGAACATGTTTTGGAAATGAATTGTCAGGAGAACTGTTAAAATTGTGGAAGGAAAGGCGTGTGTGAGAGAGTCAATGAAAGACCCATACTGTGTAGTGAGTGAGTCGTGTGTGCCCTCCCAGACACTGGTGCCTGGGGGGGGGGGGGAGTCATAAGGGGTAACGCTGTTGAATTTGCAAGCGAAAGTGGGCAGCGGAATTGAAAATGTATGTTCACGCGAACCCCTGCACACAGATGTTTAAAGCAGTTTTATGCTTAATTTGTCTGAATTCAAAGGCACCAAGATGCCCTTCGGTAGGCCAAGGAAGAAATAAACTGTGACCCAGAGACCACAGAATGTTCGTCAGTTTGCTACAGAGGTGAACGTCAAGCTCTGTAAGGTGTGTAGAAACCTTGACTGTACAGCATTACTGTCCAAAAGAGGCTAATCCGGAAGGCCTGCTGACTACATAACTTCAACTGCAGAAGTTTCTGGAAAAGTGTAGGGACGGTTAAACGATTACAGTGGCTGTCAGAAGCTTTGGAGAGGGGATAACAAATAAGGGATGAAACATTTGAGGGTGAACATCCTGTCTGGTGTGCAACGATAACTGTCTGTCACCTGATGCATGTCCAAACTCAGAGTGGGAGACTAAGAGGAAAGCCCCATATAAACTATGAACTTTGGAGCAATCATGATGTATTAATGCACGGAGGGTAATGTGCTCCTCTTGCGGAAGAGGTGAGGTTGATAACAGGCAGTTGTGTACCCTCAGGGGAAAGGTACAAACTTGCCTCAACTTTGCCGCAAACCTAAAATAGCCTGAAAATGCATTCGTGAACTGAAATTTTCCCCTACGAAGAAGACAATCCACATACTCATTAGGAAGGTGGGACGTGGGAGTCCTACGATGTCACAATTGCCCTTAAGTGCCACTTTCCACGCTGAGCGGCTGCGACTCGGAGGTCAGAAAGATCCAAGCCATTCAGCTCGGCAAGCAGAGTGCATTTCACCCACATCTACACCTGAAAGCCGACTGAAGTCAGTTCCTATTTCCAAGGTACCTAATTGGAGTCTAATTGATGGGGGCCCATTTATAGAAGCTCTCTCTTTTGTGGAAAAGGCAAAAAAGCTAGTTTTTCCCTTTGTTAACGTTTTCTTTTAATAGAATCGAGCATTCTGTGGCCCGTCCCCTGCCTCTGGGACTGAGCCACACTTAGTTCTGTTCCTGCCTTTGGGACCGACAAACTTTCCTGGGGTGGAGGGAAGGAAGCAGGGGAAGACCCTGCAGGATGAAAGCTTTAAAGTTCTTACTTGTTACGCCAATAAGAGTCGTGATGGCAAGATCCTGGAAGAGAAACTGGTAGTTTGAAAGGCTGTTTGTCTCCTGGAAACAAAAATGAAAGCAGATTTTTAAAAGAATGGCAACTTTATAGATGAAATTTAACAAGACTTGCAATAAGTGTGGACCTACAACTTTAATTTTTCAAGTAGCTCACGAGGGATATGGCATTGTCTTGAGCCCATTGGGGTTGGTGAGTGGTAGCGGTTGGGAGGGGAGGTCCCCCATTCTGTGAAGCGCCCTCACGCTGGAAGAGCATCCTGTGTGTGCTTTCCAGGTGAGATTCCCTGCATCAGTGCTACTCAGTGTTGGGGGGACACTGGCCAGATCTATCTCTTCTCTTTTGTGCCGACTTACAGAAAATGTGGGTTTGGTCTAGCGCAATAAACCACGCATCCCCAGTAGCCTCATGTACCAGCTGCTTGGTGGCCTGACTCAAATTTTCAGTAATGGGAAGTTAGAATGACTGAATTCACAACGTGCATCTTGGGCATTGTTAGGTGTCAGTTACAGGTTTTTAATAAATTGTCTCGCTACTCTTGCAAAAGAGTGGTCAAGCCTCTGAGTTCAGGGATGCTGCCCCACCACTTTTATGTGAGCGGAAGGGAGATCATAGCATGCCAGATTGAATTATACTTCTGAGGATAATCAACTATTCCAAAATAATAAGTTAGGCATTCTGAAACAGGACCAAATTCTTGCAAGCAGCTTAACCTCTAGCCCCCTCATCAGACAGTCAGAAAACCTATCTGAAGCAATGAGATCAAGAGGTTGAACCTAGGAGAAAACAGACACAAAGAGGAGCCTGGTTGAGACTTCTGTAGGGACAACCCCCTTCCTCAGAATTACAGTGAAGCATTAGAACACATACTGAATTCACAAACAATAGTGATGTCTCATCCTCTTTTATATCCTCCTAAATAATATGAGCCATCACTCAATACACATATTTTTATAACATAATTCACCAATTTTCAGATCTGTGTAGTTAGGAATGAGAGCTACGCTAGCTTCTTTACCCTTGAAAGTCAATTGCTGAACTTTCAGGAACATTAAGCTCTCATTGTTAAACACCTAAATCGTGCAAACATACCACCAGATTAATTGTACTAAATTGAAGTTGGGGTATATGCCAAGCTTGGTACTGCCTATTTATTCTCCTCCATTTGCTTTTCTTTTACCTACGCTTCTGTGGGTATTTACGACTCCTGTGTCTATGTGGTACATCGGTATGTGATGCTATTGTACGTTTCTTCCCCACTCATGTTCAGGTGTACCAAGCAGGTAGCTTGATATTTACAACCCTGAAACTGTAAAGCACCAATAGTTAGGGAGGCCTGCTGGGATGGCTAGTGTTGGTTTCCAACTTGGCACCTAGGAAAGGGGAAGCTCAGCTGAAAATCTGCCTCCATCCGATCAGCCTGTGGACCTGGTAGTGGGATGTTTTCTTGATTGTTAATTGGTAGAGGAGGGGCCAGCCCATGGTGGGCTGTGCCATCCCAGGCAGGTGGGACTAGGTTATGTCAGTAACGCAGCTGAGCAAGCCAGGGGAAGCAAGACTGTTCCTCCTCTGGTTCCTGTTTCACACTCCTCCCTTCAGTGGCAGACAGTAACCCAAACGCCAAATAAACCCTTTTCTCCCCTAAGTTTCATTTGGTCCCTATTCTATCACAGTGACAGAGAATGAAGGAATGAAGCTAGAATGCCGGTTATTAAGCACCAGGGTGGTACTGGAATCCACTCTGTAATGAGTGGGATTGGGAAAGCAGGTCCCTGGTCCACACAGGCGAAAGCGACAGTGAGAATAGACACGAAATTCAATTCTGTTCCTCCATTACCACCCGATGACCTGCTTTCCATATCAGGAAGCCACCGCTTGTCCTGCATGCCTGTCTAGTCCTGGTTTACTTTGCCAACTCCTGAGGGCACTTCTAAAGACTCCTTGGTGCACAAACATCCCATTCTCACTGAGCGAATGACCACAAGCTTCACTTCTCACTACACGGGGCTCTCAGTCCCAAGTCATACCCAGTAGAGCAGCAGAACACCAACATACTGAATCATGCTGTACAGGGCCATGTACTTAAACATGCAAAAGGACGTCACGAGAGCAGCTCGGCCTTCCCTGTGTGAGAAAGGGAAGGAAAAGGAATGAGGGAAATGAGGAGAGAAATGGGGTGTTATCCTGTGCTTTCTCATCTTGGCTTAGAATAGCAATGAAACAAATAGGGAAAAAGCCAGACATCTAGTTATATGCTCGCTTGTCTCAAACCAGAGACAGCCTTGAGCCAGTTTAGCTAAATGACGGGTTGATCAGAAAAGAACACTTCCGGGCCAGTGTCCAGAGTCTTGAGCTGGTCGCGGACTATGGTTTACGGTTGCTTTTGCCCATAACGCATGGGATTGCTTCCGGTACTGAACTCACAACTAGGAGACCTGGGAAGCAGTCTCAGACCTCACGTGCACATGCTAATATGGTTTGGAAGGTCATTCCCCTGTCTCAGTTTCTGCATCTGTGTACAACAGGAAATAAATTAGATCTGGGAGCATTTTCAAGTGGGTGCTTCTGGAATTTGGCAAACATTTGATCCAAACCTCACCTCAGTCATTCTAACTTTTTCTAAAACTGAACTAAATATAATGTGTAAAATTACTATTATAAAATAATGTATAAAAATAATTACTAGAGCATCAAATTTAAATAGACGGGACACAATGAGTGTACTCCTTTGTGCTGTTGCTGAAAAACTTCAGCAAGAAACAAGGAATTTACCACTTCATGTTATTTCATACGGGGGTCACGGTGAACTTTAATCTACTCATGATTGGTGTCATAACTTTCTAAGAGTTCAAGACCTGATCCTCACGCCAAATCCTACTGCTGTCATTGGCTCTGCCCAGAAGGTAATTTCTTCCCATTTCTCACCTCCTCAAGTAAAATTTTCCCAAGACAATCTAGAGCAGCCAGTTTCTCTTCCCCAGTCACCTTATACCCTTTAACATTACCCCATCTCTTATAGTAAATAGGACTTTCTGTAAGAGTTAGTTGTTTTTGCTGATCTCCCTTAAATCCTGGTGCTACGTTCCCATTCGACAAACCCTACTCAAGCTCATAGATCAATATCTTAAGCAAAGGAAGCTAGCCAAGTCATTACATCAATATGGCAGAAAAAAATATAGTAGATAAAACACCTTATCTCCTGCTGTCTGCAGTCTCTGAGCACAGGCATATCAGTCATGCTCTCTGACCCTTGGTTTCGTGATTTACGAAAAGAAATACCAACCATATCTCCGCCTGCAAACTATTTTTTTTAAGTATAATAGACTATCAGGGACATTTTAAAGTATAAACACGTTAGTGGTGATGACAAAGATCGTCTACAATGTTTTTTCTACTGTTCAAGCCAAAATGTACCAGCATTACAAACATAAGACCAAGGCAAATTCAGTGGGAGTACCAAAGAGTAATAGATTTTCAAAACAGAGCATGAGAAGGGTACCTCAAAGAAAGGCAAGGAGCCAG
The DNA here is from genome assembly GCF_982192425.1 of Myodes glareolus. Lineage (NCBI taxonomy): Eukaryota > Metazoa > Chordata > Mammalia > Rodentia > Cricetidae > Myodes > Myodes glareolus. Next base: position 71,783,521 of record NC_142027.1, on the reverse strand, counting down.
GAAGGAAGGAAACCTTGTGGGTTTTTCCAATCTCCAAGGACAAAGCATCTAAACTAGTAATTGCTAGTGCAATTCAAAGCAGTGATGACCCTTTTAAAAATGATCCAACCAATGGCTTTTTCTGGACACGGTCCCACTCTCCACTCTCCCCCTGTTATTTATAACTCCTTTGAAGTCCGCGAGGCAGGAGAATGTATTTTCACAGAAAGCACCTCCTGGCACACAACTCTTCCGTTCCCCCCAGAGTAGGGTTATCTGCACCCGAAACTCCAAAGAGAAAACAAGACTGGAGTAAGTGACTACTTACTTGATGAGCTGAGGCACGCATTCTATGTTTGGAGTTTTGGAAGTGAAAGGCGAGGCCACCGACGCCTCCTGCTCTGACAGAGAGATGCCCACGTGAGCCATTTTCAAAGCCTGCAAGCAAAGAGTCTGCTTGTTGCCTATGTACGCAAACCTCTACACCTCTACAGAAGGTCAAAAGGTAACCTGTGATCGCCAATCAGACTTTACCTATCTGCCATCTAAGAAGGAGGTGTCGCTAGTGGAGGTGTCACTAGGATACCTACCCAAGGAAGAGGGAACTCCAGAGCCAAGCTCTCCCTTAGGACATAGTAACCATTGAATATTTTGTAGCTTCAATCAAAACCTTCCCAAGTCCTTGGTGTCGGTTGACTACATCCATGACAATGATACCCATTGCAAGAATTTTTGAGAAATTCTGGCCACACACTGACAGCCACTTACCCCACAGTCATTGGCTCCATCACCACACATGCCCACAAAGTAGCTAAAAAAGAAACATGAATTATAGAGGATGTCAAAGCTAGTTTTGTCATAAAGCTAATTTCTCTAGTTAAAAAAAAAAAGAAGGAACCACTATATTTAAAGATTTAAGCTTTTTACTGTAAGGAAGCTCCCTGCTAGAGACTGGTCAAAGCAATGTGTGACTGTATGGTTCACACAATGGATGGAGAAACCCTGCACACACCACTGGGCTTCCCAGTGTTTCAAACCGGCATTTCACTGACTAGAGAACAGGTTTTTTTTTTTTCCTTCACAGAAATGGTAGTGACACACCACAACTATGTGAAGAGACAACACACAGGAAGATGGAGTTAGAGGGAGAGTCACATTGATACCGTCCATCATGAGGTTTTAGTCACAGGAAATAAGTTGTCAAAGGGACAAACGCTGGACACTCATCTGTAAATGGAGACTCTTGGTGTTGAAGCAGATAGAATAGCTGGTTTAACAAGGGTCTATTTTAATATTGAGGGATTTGATGATCCTCTCTGTTGTATAATTGTGATGATAGTTTATCAGGATAAAGGCTAAATTCTTCCTCCTTCAATGGCTGGGCTTAGCTTACATTTCCTGTCTCATTTCCCACCATACCCTATTGTGGCCCTGTGTTCTCTTATGGCAGTTCTCAACTTTAAATGCAATAATGACTGGAGTCGGGTATTTTGCCAAAACACTGTGTTCCAGCCCTGTGTGAACAATTAAATCGGAACCACTCGAAAGTGTGGAACTGATCCTACTACTTTTTCTAAGTGTCCCCTGGTGACTGTGATCTGCCCAGGGTAAGAACCGCTATGCTAACCCAACTGCACAGTTCCCCATGCCCCATTCATCCCCTTGACTGCCATGCTCCCACACTTCATGAGAGGCAGAAAACCTACTCCAGTTTCTGAAATTCTTCCACTAGACTTGACTTTTGCCCTGGAGACATTCTTGCAAAGATGGTCCCATTGATCAATATCTAAAAAAAAAAAAAAAAGAAGAAAAGGAAAGGAAAAAGGAAAAACTTTTTGTCATGGCAAGTCACACACAATACAATTGAAAGTAGAACATTAGCTGGTAATGTCCATGAATAAGAAAAAAGTTTTTTCCCCAAGGAAATACATACATATATTTATCTATTTATTTATTTTGTATTTTAAGATGGACATTGAGACTTTTGTTATTAAGTAACTTCAATGGAAACAAAAGATAAGTATTTGTGAAAATAATGCCCTATTGAATTTAACCCAGCTCCCCTGAGAAATATGAGCCTGAAAAGTCTTGAGCTTTGTGCAAAATTGAACCAAAGGAATCTGAAGAATCCCAACATAGAAACAGAGCACAGCCACAGGAGAAGGCAAGAATCCAACTGTTTCCCAGAAAATTGTTCCCAGCTAGCAGAAAGCCACCAGGTGGCAAAATAGCGATGATCTGGGCCTCTGGACTTGAACAATTGTGATGCTCAGCTGGGTGTCCCAAACTTGATGAGCCCTGGAACATGGATGGTAGCCTGCCCTGGTTCCCTGCTCCATACCTGAAATTCTTCTATACGCCATCATTGTGTCCCTTGCTCTCTGTGTGAACTCAGCTTAGGGTCCAGTCGAAGTCTATTTGTTTGCAAATGAGTTACTTGGCCCTGTTAGAAATCTATTCTTTGTAAAAGAGCTCTAAGTTTGGCCCCATCAGAACAGAGGTCATATACCATAAGCATAATGGCGCTCTCCTGTCCTTGCCTGGCTTTCTGCCCCACTGGTGACTTCCTACTAAGCGGTTAAAGGCCCTCACCATGACAAGATAGTGAGAGCCACTCAAAGTCAACCCTCCATGCCACTTTAGCCCTATAAGTTAGCATAAAGTCGACTTCTCATATTTACTATTTTCAAATCTAGTAGGGAATAATAGTAACGGTTCAAAAACATTTCCCTGTCTTGTGAAATGTGTAACTAGATGTATTGTTCTTTATTTTATTTACTTACACATTTATTTTCGTTTGCTTTATTTTCTGAGACATGGTTTTTCTGTGTACTGCTGACTGTCCTGAAACTCACTCTGTAGACTAGGCTAGCCTCGAACTCAGAGATCCACCTGTCTCCACCTCCTGAGTGCTGCACCACCACCACCCAGTTCTAGTTGCATTTTATCTGTTTCAAATTTTTGAAAGTATTTGGGATGGGAAGTGACAGGTTCATCATCTTCACAGAAATGGCATTGCTTTCTTAAAACTGACCTTTGGCAGTAAGCTGCTGAAATGTTGACTTATAACATGGAAGGATTTTCCACTTAGGGCAAAATGGTAACTCCCTTCTCTGCCATTATCTGGAACTTCTTCTCTGATGTTGATGTAGTTGTCCTGCAAAGCATGGGGCAAATGTTTCATTGTCTTCTGACTGCTCAGGTGATTAGGACCACAACATATCTGACAGAAAGAACTAAGTTCCACCAGGGTCTCTCTTTAAAAGTCTCACTCCAGCCCTGATCCTTCAGAGAACAGCAGCGTCTTTGCTGGACTGATCTTTGCACACCTCAGCTGCTGACGAATAAGAGAATAGCCCTCCCTCGTGCCCTGTTCTCATCTCTATGTGATCTCTACAAGTCCCAGAGATGAGTGCACTTCACACATTTTGAGTGTCAGATACAAAAGCCCTGCAAATTAGCAACTCTCTCCTTGAAGGGAGAACTCATTGGGTGTTTTTTCCCCCCTAACAGAATTAGTATTGCTCCATATGGGCACAACGGAAACAGAATACTAATGAGATTGGAGATAAATGAACAAAATTTTTTCCTACCCTGAAGACATAGTCTGATTGTCCAGTTAACACATCAGGTCTTGCCAAGGCACTAAGTCCCCTTTGAACCTGGTGGAGTGGCTGACAGGCAAGGGGAAGTGGGAAGTTAAGCTTATTGCTCTGCTTACTGTGTCTTTCAAATAGAAAGGCAAAAAAATTACTGTTTCTATTGAGCTATATCTTCTTCTCCACTCCCCTCCCTTTCTCTCCCCTCCCCCTCTACCTTTTCCCATGGTCCCCATGCTCCCAAATTACTCAGGAAATCTTATATTTTTCTACTTCCCATGTAGTTTAGATCCATGTAGGGTCCTCATTGTTGCCTAGGTTCTCTGAGACTGTACTTATAGGCTGGTTTTTCTTTGTTTTAAATCTAAAAGACATTTAGGAGTGAGTGCATATGATATTTGTCTATCTGGGTCTGGATCACCTCACTCATTATGATGTTTTCTAGATCCATTCATTTGCCTGCAAATTTCAAGATGCCAATTTTTTTTTTTGCTGTATAGTACTCCATTGTGTAAATGTACCACATCTTCTTTATCCACTCTTTGGTCGAGGGGCATTTAGGTTGTTTCCAGGTTCTGGCTATAACAAACAATGTGGCTATGAACATAGTTGAGCACATGTCCTTGTGGTATGATTGAGCGACCTTTGGATATATACCCAAAAGTGGTATTGCTGGGTCTTGAGGTAGGTTGTTTCCTAATTTTATGAGAAATCACCGTATTGATATCCAAAGCGACCATACCAATTTGCATTCCCACCAGCAATGCAGAAGTGTTCCCTTTATCCCACATCCTCTCCAGTATAAGTTGTCATCAGTGTTTTTGATCTTGGCCATTCTTACAGGTATAAGATGGAATCTCAGAATTGTATTGATTTGCATTTCTCTGATGGCTAAGGATGTTGAACATTTCTTTAAGTGTCTTTCAGCCATTTTAGATTCCTCTGTTGAGAGTTCTCTGTTTAGGTCTGTACCCCCTACTTTTATTGGATTATTAGTTCTTTTAATGACCAATTCCATGTGTTATTTGTATATTTTGGAGATCAGTCTTCTGTTCGATATGGGGTTGGTGAAGATCTTTTCCCATTCTGTAGGCTGTCATTTTGTCTTGTTGACCGTGTCTTTTGCTTTACAGAACCTTCTCAGTTTCAGGAGGTTCCATTTATTAATTGTTTCAATGTCTGTGCTACTGGTGTTTAGAAAGTGGTCTCCAGTGCCAATGTGTTCAAGTGTATTTCCCACTTTCTCTTCTATGATGTACAATGTGGTTGGTTTCATGTTGAGGTCTTTGATCCATTTGTACTTGAGTTTTGTGCATAGTGATAGATATGGACTTAGCTTCATTCTTTTACATGTTGATATTCAGTTATGCCAGCACCATTTGCTGAATATGCTTTTTTTCATTTTATATTCTTTGCTTTTGTCAAAAATCAGGTTTCGAAGATGTGTGGATTGATATCTGGGTCTTTGATTTGGTTCCACTGGTCCTCCTGTCTGTTCTTATGCCAATACCAGGCTGTTTTCAGTACTGTAGCTCTGTAGTAGAGTTGGAAGTCAGGGATTGTGATGCCTCCAGAAGTTCTTTTACTGTACATGTTGTTTTGGCTATCCTGGGTTTTTTGCTTTTACATATGAAGTTGAGTATTGTTCTTTCGAGGTGTGTGAAGAATTCTGCTGGGATTTTGATGGGCATTGCATTGACTCTGTATATTACTTTTGGTAAGATTGCCATTTTTCTTGTGTTAATTCTACCTACCCAAGAGCATGAGAGATTTTACCATTTTTCTGGTGTCTTCTTCAAGTTCTTTCTTCAAAGATTTAAAGTTCTTGTCATACAGGTCTTCCATTTGTTTGGTTAGAGTTACTCCAAGATATTTTATGCAATTTGTGGCTATTGTGAAGGGTGATGTTTCTCTGATTTCTTTCTCAGCCCATTTATCACCTGTGTAAAGAGGGCTACTGATTCTTTTCAAGTTAATCTTGTACCCTGCTATATTACTGAAGGTGTTTTTGAGTTGTAGAAGTTCCTTGGTAGGACCTTTGGGGTTGTTTATGTAATCTGTCATATCATCAGCAGATAGTGAGAGTGGCAAAGAATTTTTTAAGAGTAAAAGAAGTATTACTTTCAGAAGTCAAGAAAGCCTGTACCTTAGAATACAGGAAAAGTGTGGAAAACTGACACAATTGGGTTCATATTTGTTAGACACCTGCAGAAGTTTATGGACTCGGAGTTGTCTCAAAACTTGTGCTAGTCACAACTGTTAACCACCACTATGTGGCCAGTCTGATAATGCAGCAGAGTGCCCATGTTCAGGAGTACCTGATTCCCAAATGGAATACATTTCTTCTCTTCTACTAGTTTCCAAGAGATAGATGCTGATGAAGAACTGGTGGCTTCATTTGCCTCCACAAGAATGATTTTCTGGCCTTCAGAAACCATCCCTGACTTTCTGGCCACTGTTATTGCAGTCTGAAGATTGTCACCTAGAATAAAGGAAGAGCATCCCAAGACGGTGATAAAGAGAACACACCAGTGCACACAGGACTTGGAAAACTAGGCTAAGTGTTTGGTTCTTATGTTAGGTATGAAGGTCTTTCCCAGCCTGACCTGAGATTCCAGAATCCCTGTTCTGATTCTGGCTCTTTTTCATCATGTTACTTCCTAACTAACCGACATTTTTTTTGTCAGCAAGTAGGAAGGAAAACTTATAAGAAAAATATATTCATGCTATTTGTTGCAATATTTATAAATATGTGGGAAGTCTTTTGGTTTGGAGTCATATCTGGTAGCTCCTCTCCTGGTAAGTCCATTACCATCTATCTCTTCTATTGATTACAACTGAAAACTAAACAAAAACCACAAAAGCAATAACCTGAATGGTGCGGAAAGTAAACAAAAGCAGGCAGACTGTGGAAGGTAAGAAGACTTGGCAAAACAAACTAACAAGGGGTAGGGTTCCCAGTGTTTGCCTCTTTCCTCTGGAGTGTTCAACTTGAGTATGCATCCTACTGTGTATGTATCCTAGCATGTATTTTGTATCCTAGTACGTATAGATATATGTGTGTATATCCTAGTATATATGTAGACTAGTATGTATGTATAGATTTATGTATTCTTGTATGTATGTGTGTATCCTAGTATGTATGCATCTGTATGTATGTATTCATTATAATCTGTGTGCATTATGCATTCTAGTACATATGTATGTACTCATGTATCTTAGTATGCATATTCCCAATATGTACCCTAAACTGCTCTATCAGCTGCAACCAAGAGAAACCCAGTCTTTCTGGCTAAAATAACCAGGACAAAAGGGCCCCTAGAGGGTGTAAACTATCAAGAAAACCAAGGAAAGACAAAAGTCACAGAAGGGAATTAGTGCAGTGTTTGAACTGTGTAAGTCCCAGGCTCTATGAAGAATGGGTCATATGTGGAGCAGACCAATAGAAAAACATGAATTTCAAGAATTGTACTGAAAAATGTACAGTTCCCTACTTGCCAGAGCAATGCCTAACCACTTGAAAGAGGCAGAAAAAAACAGCAAAACACTTTTAAAAGCTAATACTGAGGGTATTGCTTACAAGAAGCAAGAGGCTGAACATTCTACACAAAGTATTAAAAGGATCAAAAATCTTGTAACAATATTTAAGACATTGGGTATACTCAGTGACAACAACAAACCTGGTCAATTGTCAATATTAAAAAAGTCAGCACCAACACTGCCGATCCTTGGCTGATTTCATGTTGAAATGAAAAGATAATGATCTTAAGAAGTTATTAACCTGACTTGGTGATGCACACCTTTAGTCCCAGCACTTAGGAGGCAGAGGCAAGTGGATCTCTGAGGTCAAGACCAGCCTGGTCTACAGGATGAGTTCCAGGATAGGTGGGACTATGCAGAGAAACCCTGTCGAAGAAGAAGAAGGAGAAGGAGAAGGAGAAGGAGAAGGAGAAGGAGAAGGAGAAGGAGAAGGAGAAGGAGAAGAAGAAGAAGAAGAAGAAGAAGAAGAAGAAGAAGAAGAAGAAGAAGAAGAAGAAGAAGAAGAAGCAGCAGCTACTAATGATGAACTCTAGGCATAGGACCCTGATGAATGTGGAAAGAGAGAAGACACTCCACAAATTTGTCCTCTAATCACCACACATGTACCATAGCACACACATTATGCACACAATACTGGCAATAAATAAATTTAAAAGAAGTTATTATAAGTATCCTTTATATAGTTAAAGTGAACATTTATAAAGCAAAGAGAAATATTCAACCAATTAATATGTATTGTTAAATGGATAATTTAGAAATGAAAATATAACACTTGAGGTTATTTTATTAACTAGATCTCTTTAATACACTAGATACACTCAATAGCCATTACACACATTGGAGAACAAAGAACACTTACTTTAAATGAACAGAGGTTGGGGTTGGGTTACTAAAAGGGCTTGCATTCTTGTCAGTAGAGATCAAAGAGAAGATAAAGAAATTGAAGTGGGAGTGTGTGTGCGTGCATGGGTGTGTGTGTGAGTGTGGGTGTGTAAGAAACAATAATAGAAGAAAACTCCCCAAAGATTGTAAGACACTTAAATCTCTAAATTCAAGAAGCTTGGAGAACCCCAAATCAGTTAAATTCTGTGAGAACTACATCCAAGCATATGATAGTCACACAGCTGGAAGTCAAAGATAGAATTTAAAAAAAAAAAGACTGTTAAAGAAAAATGGTGCATTGCATACAAGAGAATGATGCTTAAAATGACCACAGACTTGTCATAAAAATCAGGAAGACAAAAGGAAACGTACTAAGTGGAACGAACAGCCCAGGCATGGCAGAGAAACTGCAAAACCTGTAGCAATGTAGAGATTCCAGCAACCGGAGAGGAAACGATGCAGCAGAGCGTATGACTGGCGGGTACAGGAGCTACGGGGGACAGGTTAAACACAAGGAGCACTCAATGCTGCTGCACCAGGGTCAGGCCTGGAGCGGGGTATCTCTAAAGCCACACCCATAGGAGGACAATAAAACACTTCCCTACTCCACCAGTGATTTGAAGGAGGTAATGGTCACTGCTCACTGCTGGGGACTCTGTTGTGATTTGGAGAGGTTATGCGACCCCCCTCCTTAAACCATAAAGAGGAGGGCAAAATTATAAAACCACAGCAGTTATAAGAAAATCAGAGACTGTTGGAATGGATCCAGGAGACTTTCACAGACCTGTAATAACCTGTCGTGTAAAAGATAGAGATTCCAGAATAAAAATATAATGAAGACAGAACAAAGGCAATAATTAAATGAACAATAGTGTATATTTTCTTCAGAGGAAAAAAAGTACTTTAAAAATGCTATGCTCCAGATTGAATTATAAAAGAAAAATATATGAGAATACCCAGTTAATAATTCTGAACTCCAAAGTGAAAGGAGAAACCCTATGTATAGGTGAAGAGTGAGCTTGCTGTCACAAGCTGCCATTGTGCTTTCTGATACCAAACAGACCAAACAGCACTCACTGACAGGCCATTGCTAGAACAGAACTATCTGCCTCCATAAAGACAAAGGAAGATGTTATAGGGATATATGAAAAGTCAGAAAACATTGTGCCCTTCATCCATCCAAGGACAGTAAAGAAGAAACTAGAAATAAGTGAAGAGCAGAACCAAATTTTCAACACAAGGAAAAGAGGAACCAAAGACCCAAGTGGAGAGTGAACAGCCCTTACCCACACAATTGCAACATGGCTGAAGATAGACTATGAGCATGTGCGTGCTAGCTAGTTTTATGTCAGCTTGACACATGCTAAAGTCATCTGGAGGAAGAAACCTTAGTTAAGAAAACCCTTCCAAAAGATCAGGCTGTAGGCAAGCCTGAATGGTGTTTTCTTAAATACACCATTGTATTTAAGAAATAACACCATTGATGTTATTTCAAATACACCATTGATGGGGGAGGATCCATCCTATTGTGGGTGGGCCACCCGTGGGCTGGTGGTCCTGGGTTCTATAAGAGCAGTCTGAGCAAGCCATGGGGAGCAAGGCAGTAAGCAGCACCCCCCCCCAGAGCCTCTGCATCAGCTTCTGCCTCCATGCTCCTTCCCTTTGTGAATTCATGTTCTGACTTCCGTGATGAATCGTGGTATGGAAGTATAAGTCAAATAAACACTTTCCTCCAAAACTTGCTTTTGCTCATGGTGTTTCATTGCAAAAATCAACCCTAACTAATGCAACATGTAATGTTAGCACTAATGATGTTCAAAATAGCGAAGGCTACTGGATAAAGAAAATGTTTATGAGTACCAAAGTATCCCAGGACGGTCTAGGAGTCAGATTGGGAGTTAGAAAGGTAGAAAGCAAACTATGCATAGTGCTGTGGATGGTGGGATCTAGAATGAGGAGTGGGTAAGTACAGATTCCAGAGTCCCCAGCTTTGGAGTGGGGCTCAGGAGGTGTGTGTGCAAGGGAGTAAATGCTTTGGAGAAGATGCACGTCAGTGACACAAGCAGTAGTGTTTAAAACACTCTGACATCAGAAGGAAGATAAGACACTCGGAATATAAATTAGAAAGTCAGTTTTTCACATGTACTATCTCCCTTATTGAAAAGTTCACAAGTATTCATTAAGTAATGTCATAGATTTCGCTGGAGTGATCCCTCCCCATTACCCCCTTGTTTCTGAGATCTGAGGCTTAGCATTACAGCTGAGATGACAGCATGTTCTTTTTTAAAAAAACCAGAATTAGAGATTCTATGACTGATGGATTGTCAGCATAGTTTATAGACCATACTGACTAAGAGTCTTCTCCTTCGAATACTTGACAATAAAAACCACCATCTTTGCATGGCCCAAATTTCCTTGCTGTTCCGCTCTTATTTCTAATGCCGCCACTCTGAGAGTCTTCACTAAAATGCTTCAGGCAGAGCGGTTGGCCAGACACACTTTACCAGACTTCTCTAGCTGGAGTTTTGTTGGTTTTATTTTGTTATGTGTTTCTGTTGTTTGTTTTAATTTCTTTTCCTTTTGTTTCAGTGTGTGTGTGTGTGTGTGTGTGTGTGTGTGTGTGTGTGTGTGTGTGTCTGAGAGAGAGAGAGAGAGAGAGAGAGAGAGAGAGAGAGAGAGAGAGATTGCCTGCATGTATACCTATGCATGCCCAGTGCCTATGGAGGACAGAAGAGAGAGTCAGATCCCCTGAAGCTGGAGTTACCAAAGGTTGTGAACTGCTGTGTGGGTGCTGAACCCTAGTCTTCAGCAAGAGCAACAAGTACCTTAACTGCTGAGCTACCTCTCCAGCCTTTTGCCATGTGTTTATTGTTTGTTTTTATTCTGTTTTTTTTCCTTAGAAACCTGTCACTCAATCTGGCCTGAAACTATGTATCAACAAAGCTGACCTCAAACTTATGGCCATCCTTCTGCTTCAGATCCCCATGTGGTGGGACTGTATCTCCACGCCTTCCACCAGACCACCCCAGTGTGTGTACCCAAGAACATTCATTACACTACTTGACTAATTGGTTTTGTCTTGCCTCGCTGTGACAGAAGCCTTTTTATTGCCAACGTCTGACACCTAGAGCAGCATCTTGGCATCGGTGCCTTCTTTAACCCATGTGTCTCTCAGCTGCCCCCATTTCCACTTTGCTGTATACCTGTGATCATCACAGTGCGTATCCGGGCAGAGATGAGCTCTTCCAAGACAGGCTTCGTCTCCTCCTTCAATCGATTCTCCAAAATCAGTAATCCCAGAAATATCAAGTCTGATTCCACCTTCTCCCTGATTAAACAGAGATGCACATGTGGCTTTTTTATAGCAATGATGACAAGAAGATTGAACTCCCCGCTGGATGGCCCCGCCCCAGCACTGTTCCCTGGCCACAAGCAACCCTGACTGGGAGCAGCAAGAGTCAGGGTGTGCAGGGCTTAGCTCAATTGAACCAAGAGGAAGTACTTGTAGAACAAAAATTTGACTTTGGCCTTTGCAGAAAATTAGCTCATGACTGCAGGGGTCTCTGGGGTGGCTCAGCTGACTCTCAGCCCCTCATCTATCCACCACAGAGGGGAGACAAAGTCATGGCAATTAAATGAGAAACAAGGAAAATCAAACAAAATGTCAGTTTCTCCAGAAACCAAGGCCGTATAGATTGTCATTCTAGCCCCGTGAGGTGTGATAGAGACCAGTGGATGGGCCCTTTACTAAAGCTAAGCTGGACCCTTATTTCTTTCTCAGCTGGAAGCTCTGTTCTTCTGCACAGAATGGCCCCACACTTCGGGGAGGCCGCCATGAGAGCATCTACAGGAGTATCCTACAGGACCAAGTATGGGGAATGCATTGGGGTTAGAGACTTGAACATTCCCTTGACTCTATTATTTAGACACAGACAGAGAAACAAGTCCCCAGCACTGCCTAATTCACACTGAAATGTAGATGAAAACAGCATCCACTAAAGTCTTCATGCCAAGCTTGCCCTGCATGTTTATCCTGGGTACGGGTTAGGGCCGTGACAGTGTTGGGGATGCTCCTGGAACCTTGTGCATCCCTCCACTAGGTGGCAGGAAGAGAAGAGTTTCAGCTCCTCACCTCAGGGCAGATCTGCGAGGGTGGCATTCCCTATGATGCTGTGCACAGTGTTTCAGTCCCTGGATGGCCAGCTCCCAAGCTATGGTCCAACTTCATGCATCAGTAGCTTCTCCCACGGGCTCCACATGAGCCACGCACCATGGATGTGCTCTGTCATTAATCATGCCCAGACTTTTGCTCCGGACTGTTGGAGACTTTCTCGTTTCACGGCAAACATTAGTTCCCACATCTATCATAGACATCCTCCCCATGTCCTGAGTCCCACCTCATGCTGCCTGACCCTAAGGCGTCTCCAAAGAGGAACAACTGCCGTCTCTACAGCTCGCTTCTAACCCAGTTAGCCGGTTCCTTATATATTCACGCAACTGATGTATTAGCTTTTTGATCTGCCTCCAATCCCGGAACAGAAACCCACCTGAGTCAAGATTCTACTCATTAATGCCCACGTGATGCCCACGGACAGGAACCGCTCAGCAAATACCACCTACTCGGAACACTTGGCTGCCTGTTTGTGGTCTTGTTTGGCCATACAATAAAAGTGAAGTAATTTGCTCCTTCTGCATTTCCCTGGGAACTGAGACCGTGAGTGAGGACCACTGGCATCCGTTGAGTACCTACTAAGTGAGAAAAAGGAGCAGCTTTGCAGAGGTTTCAGGAACTCCAGTTCCAAGATTTCACACTCAACTGGGAGGGGAAGGTTAAGCAGGGCCTCCTTGTTTATATGCAATGCTGGGAATTGTGTCACGACCGGTCTGTGGGATCAGAGGAGGGAACAGGTATTTCTGGGTGTAGCGATGAGAGCCTTCTGGAAGGAAGTATTTGGATTTCCCTTCAAGAATAACTCAACTGTTACCTGGTGAGAGTTCCTCAGTCTTTCTATGGCCTCATACTTAGTCCACGGGGTTTAAACATTTTCAGAGATTATGTGGCATGAGCCAATAATAAATTATCATATTAGACCAAGAAAATGGCTGCAAGGTCAAGCACCCAAGGCCATCTTACAACTCCTATTTCTAGCTCCTCTGGCATGTGGCCAGTGTAGAGGTCAATGATAAAATCAGAACACCACGGTTCCAACCTCAGTCCTCTTCTGCCTTGCTTTGTGACCTTGAGTAAACTGCTCTCCCTATGTGGACATCATTAGCTCCCCAAAGGTCCTGCTGTCTCCAACATCCCTTCACTCTTCTTAAATCTGAACCAAGACGTGAAAAGAAATGGTCACATTGTACCTCCTGTAGCCTCCACACTAGTAAAGAATGGTAGTTGTAACACAGACAGCTGTCAGTCCTGACAGAACTTCCTGTTCTTAAAACTCCCATGACCTTTAAAAGAAGAAATATGAATAAAGCAGGGCAAAAACCATCGATAAGATCTTTATATCAATGTTAGAAGACAGGGAGAGAGAGAGAGAGAGAGAGAGAGAGAGAGAGAGAGAGAGAGAGAGAGAGAGAGTGTTAGTTCTTGGTCAGGGATAAGCGAAGGATAGAGGATTTTAGCTTTAGCCTTGGGTACCCATGGTGATGATGGGGCTTAAATTTGGGAGAGCTAAGTAGATAACCTAAGACAAGAGCCATTTTGTCAATTTGTGTTTAGGCCATACTAGATTTTGCAAGATTAGAATTTCGAGTTCGATCGCTTTAACAAAGTCAAGCACTCTCCTGCAGACCACACGGTTCCCAAGTGCAGTGATTGTTGTCTCTACTATTCCCAAACCAGGAATTTTCAGCTTGAGAACGCACACACATCACACTAGGTAAGAAGCCAGAGCAGCACTGTAAACAGTATCTTATCACGCCCAATTCTGCACCAGCCTTCCCTGACTCGAGATTTCTCTGGTTCAAGTTGTGACGTCTAATCTCAAGGTTCACTTCCAATTCTGACTTCAGAGATCTAGAGCTGAGTCGACCTAATCACAACATTCAGAGTTGAAATAGTCAAACTTCAGGGGCCTTTCTGAACTGATTAAGCAGGAAGTGCTCTAATAACCCCCCAAATCCGTCCCTCAATGACTATCCACACACCGCTTTCCCTCCGGGCCTCCCATTTCCCATTCCCAGTGTCAGGAGGTTGGTCAGATCAGGCCGTCTCAGTAGAAACAGAAGTAACTCTAGGTGACATTTTAGGGGGGAAAGTTTTGCAAGTGTGCAGTGCTGTGTGCAATGACAGCTCACAAAGAGCTGCCACTCATCCTTCGCACCTTGTGAATAATTGAGTTAATATTCAGGAGCTTTTTAAATCACCAGCAGTTTGTATTATTTATATTACATCATTAGTCTACTGTTAGCGAACCTACTATCATTCTATAGTTAATGCTGTTGCATTAAACAAGAATAAAAATGTTTCTAGTATATTTCCCCCAGCTATGTTTTTCTCATATAAATATAAGTATTTTTGGAACTCCTAAATTTTGCAGGAATATCTCTACTATGCATATTGAGAGGAAGTTGTACTGTTTCCTTCCATATTTTACTGACTTCACTGAGCTGTCTTCCTTGCAACAAGGCTGTGTGAGGCCCTGAGGCTGTGCTCCAAAGAACACTGACGGAAGTCACTGCAGTCTCATTGAGTCTACTCTCAGATATAAGCAATTGTTCAGTGTGTGTGTATGTGTGTATGTGTGTGTGCGCGCGCGCGCGCGTGCGTGCATGTGGAGACCAGTGGACAGTCTCTAGCATTGTATCTCACTGGCCTAGAGCTCCCCACCCGGGCTAGGATGACCAGTCTGTCCAAGGACAGTCAGCCTTTCCATCAGTGTGATTACAAGCCTGGGCCACCAAGCCTCACATTTCTAGTGGGCTCTGGGATTGAACTCAGGTCCTTGTACTTGCAAGTCAAGTGCTTTCCCAATGGAACCGTCTCCCAAGTCCACAACCTGTTCTCTTTGTTTTACTGGCATTAGCCAAGAATTTATTAAACTATTATATTTTGTAATGGACTGTTCTCTTCTTCCTTTTAACTCCTACATTGGAGGATATGTTTTACTGATAATATATACAGAAAATATCACCTATAAATTCAAAGGTGCTAATGGAAGTAGTGAAAATATAGTTACAACTAGAGAGGGCTAAGTCATATGAATTTGAAAATAAATAGATGAGACTATCTGAGTTTAAAATACTATAGTTCAAAATGAGCCTTGATTAACCCTACAAAAGCAGAAATAGTAGTGGCTAACAAAAAAAAACCATACTAGAAATGACATTTAAGAAAAAATAAATAGAATAGCCCCTCAAAAAATGTCAGAAAAACAATGACAAAAAGTGGAACTGTCACTGCTAAAACCCGTTTCAGGGACTAAGCATCCTTACTTTAATATGCACACATCACAACCTCCTCCAATATGACCCCTTGGAAGGGTTTCCTATTTTTCTGCAAACATTATCTAGATTACAGAAACCCGATTGACATTTATTTATTCCTATAGCTGTGTATTTTATATTACAAAGGGTTTTTTCTAAGTAATGTGAAATTTTATCATTTCTAACCGGTTTACATTATATCCAAACCGGGCCCACAATGTCAAACCCTTAAAATACTGATTATTTCCACACAACTTTTCACACAGCCCTAAGGTCACCTTGTGTTTGGTGTTTTATACAGCTGTTTCTCATATATTCTGCCAGTGTCCGCATCAGCTCTGTGATTCGGGCAGGGCAGGATGACTGTATCTCTGTTTACCATATTCGGAGAGACCTTTGCACAAAAAACCAAGCATGGCGTTTTGCCGGGCCCACCCCAGAACTTTTGCCTCCCGTCCCAGTCAGACGCATCTTGCCCGAATCATCTTCTTCAGGAAAACCATCTCCTTTTACCTTGTCAGGGCAGTTGCCGGGCAGTCACTTTCCAGCTTCTTGTAAGCCAGAGCTATGACCCGGAACCCCTGTGTCGTATAAATCTGAAGTTCACTGATAAAGCTGGATGGTACTGTTTGAAAACAAAGAAACAATATTAGTGTGCAATGTTTCCTTAACCAGCATGGGTAGAGAAACCCTTCACGCTCATCTAACTCTTACCCCAGGAAACACACTTTTAAAAAGTTACATAAAGCTGGGCAGTGGCGGTGCACATCTTTAATTCCAGCACTCGGGAGACAGAGGCAGGTGTGAGTTAGAAGCCAGCCAGATGTACAGAGTGAGTTCTAGGACAGCCAGAGATATACAGAGAAACCCTGTCTTAGAAAATCAAAGGGGAAAAAAAGGAGTTCCATAAGCAAGGCAGTAGGAAATTGTAATCACAACTGTATCATCAGCATTAACATCTATTTTTGTTTTGGTTTGGTTTTTTCAAGATAAGGTTTCTCTGGAGCTTTGAAGCCTGTCCTGGAACTAGCTCTTGTAGACCAGGTAGACAGGCCTCGAACTCACAGAGTTCTGCCGGCTTCTGCTTCCCAAATGCTGGGATTAAAAGGGAATGCCACCACTGCCCGGCTAGCATTAACACCTTAAGATCCAGTAAAACTGAAACATTAGCCCTGAGCCAGAATCATTTGAAAAGCAAAGACTAGGGAATGCGTGGAATTCTTTTTTCTCCAGTTTAAACAACAAATATTAGCTAAGGGTATGTAATATGTACAAACTCTGCTCTACAGATGTCTGTTTAGTTGGGGAAAAACAGTATACTGATATTAAAACTAAAACCAAAATGGGCCACTGCCATTATTGGCTATGCAACAGTGTGCAGAGTGCTGTAGGGGCTTCTGCGCCTGGGTAGGAGGTGGGTGGGTGAAGGAAGGAAAGTCCTTGCTGGCTGAGAGATCCCTATGTACTCAGGCACAGGGGTTCCAGACAGCTCAAAGAAGCCCAAGATGTGAGGGATGAATGTACAGAAGGGAACTCAGATCGTGAAAGACTGATCTATGATCTCAAAGGAATTTGAAAATCTGCTGGTGGCTGTGGAGAGCAATCAAGTAAAAAATACAAAAAAAAAAAAAAAGGTAGCAACGCAGTTATAAGGGAGGAATCGGGCATGTTGGGAACTGGAGGATGGGGTGGGGCAGTCATTACCCAAGGCAGAAAAGCTTGGAATACTCATGAATCAACCACTAAGTGATCGTCAGCTGGCCCTTGGATCTAGAGTGTTGTGGGGACAAGTTTGGCTGAAAACAAAAATTTGGCATTTTTTAAAATTGTTTTTTATTGAACTATATGTTTTTCTCCACTTCCCTCTTTCCTCTCCTCTCTCCTTCTATCCTCTCCCAAGGTCCCCACGCTCCCAATTTACTCAGGAGATCTTGTTGAGTCTGAACTGCCAGGCTTATTTTGTGTGCAGCAGGTACCGCACAGTATTTCCCATGTAGATTTGGCGTTTGTATCCCATGTCTATTAACTAACCTGTGTCAGGTTGGCAAAAGCTGGCCACTCTCTCCGGTGCACCTTTCATGAATGCCAGTCTGGCACCTCCCATCTCTTGAGCAACGACTGTCATCCTCTGCAACGCCGACGAGAAAGGGAACTGGCGCAAGATCGCAAGCCCTTCCACTGGGACCTGTTTGATGGACGGGGAATGGAGAGGCGCATACTGGCAAAGCATCTAGCTACTGGGACTTAACTGCTCCACCCTCAGTCTTTGTTTTACCAAAACAGAGGGGAAATATAATCCACTTTTCACATCATCAGTTCAAGACACATCCGCAGTTTCCCCTGGTGTGGACGGACACTGTGGGGAGACTGACATGCAAGGCTTACCTGGCCAACTGCGTCTGTCGGCTTAACGACCGTGACCGTGGTGTGTGCCGGCATTCCCTTGAGGTGGAAATCACCCCCAGAAGTGGTCATTTCCTGTTTCAGAAGTGAGATATTTCATGGGAGGAGTTTGCTTATTCTTCATACACCGAGACTAAGTTTGCCCCCTTCTCTTGCGGAGACCTGCCTCAGCCACCTCAGGGCCTCCATGGGCCTGCTGTTGGCCTGGTGAAATCAGACGGATTCTACTCCAGGAAAACAAAACCAAAAGGCACAAGGCAGTGGAAATGCTGGAACGTGAAGGACATGCACTTCTGAATTATTCATGCAATTTATCTGGCTTTCGCTGTTGGAGTTGCTGCACAAAGGTTCATTCTCGGCTTCTGAAGAGCTTAGCTGGAAAATGTTGAGTCTGAACTGCCGGGCTTATTTTGTGTGCAGCAGCAGGTACCGCACAGTCTTTCTTTCCCTAGAGTCGCTGCTGCTGCCGCTGTTCCCTGTCTGTCTAAAGTGGCCCGAGCAGGGCGTCTTTTTGCCCTATGCATGATTGCTATCTAGGAGCAGCTGTAATAATGACTCTAAATTATAGGCAAGGAAACCTTTTTACCTAAAGATATTGAAGTTCTCTGTAATCATTTAATTGGGTGGCTAACTAAGAACATCTCAGGAAAGAAACTGTAACCTCTACTTAGAGACACAGAATCAGTATTCCAGAGCGAATGAGAGACTGAAAAGCAATCAGATCTGTTAGAGGAGGGAGAGCCTCCGGAGACATCTCTCCCAGAGGTGCTCACACAGTCCCCGGGGCCTGGGCTGCACGCAATGGCAAGGAGATACAATAGCTATAGGAAAGAAGCTGAAGCCATGTCGTCTCTCCCTCCCTGCTCTGCCCACAGCCACAGCAACTCCGAAGACAGGTTTTAGAGCTATTGCCGGATAAAGTTCCCTTTGAGGACAGGTTAGCACTCTTTTTTAATATGGGTATCACATGTCTGATTTGGTTCCCTTGTCCTAAAGCCATCAGAACCAAAGTCCTAACATGAAGGAAGACTGCACACGGCTGAGCATCAGTTGAGGCAGGGGTGAAACTAGAACAGAACGAGCAAGACCCTTAAACCTCAGGAGCATCTGCTCTTGGGTCTCGTTTGGAATCTCGGGGGAAACTCTAGTGAGTTTCTGCTCTTGGTCTTGGAAATTAGAGGGGCAGTCAATAAACTGAAATAAAACTCTAGGTTGCCGTAACTCTCCAACTTACCCAAGCACTGTGGAAAGCAGTGTTTTTAAACCCCCATGCGCTAGAAAGTGTATTTTTTCCCGTCATTATTTTTAGTGAGAAATAACAATTATGCGTATTTATGGGATTCAATGTGATGCTTTGACCTATGTATGTATTATAAAAAGGTGAACTCGTGATAATTAACTTATCATCACCTCGCCAAATTAACTCCAGAAAACTCTGAAACAAGCTCACAGAATGGTTGAACTAGAAAATAATTACACAAGAATTATAATGATCATGATAACTCTTAGACTTACAGTAGGCACCAAGTACTCTGGAACTTAACTACACCAAAGATTTTTATTGTACCATTTCATTTAATCCTACAGCAACCCTACAAAATACGCAGTTCAGATCAGAAAGCCAGGCTTAGACCAGTTTGCCCTTTACATAATACTGGAAATCCCACATTTCCTTTAAGTAGCAAAGAACTGTGATACAGCTTGTGCTGTGCTGGCATTAAAGACGTTTCTGGCGTTCTCTGAAGGTCAGGCACTTACCCATTTGGTGGCTTCAAACATTTTCAGGTCCAAAGGGTCTCCCTGGATGGCCCCATCAAGAAGGATCAAAGAGTGACAGCTGGCCATGGCTGTACACAGCGGACCCTGGGGCAGAGCTTTGCCTGAGGCAAAGCTGTGAACTGCCTGGAATCTGAGAGAGGAGAGAGAAGAAGATTCAGGGCTGTGCCCTCCTGCCATAGATGGAGCTTCTTGGAGGTTTTTGATTTAATGCGCACGGCTGCATTTCTCTAGTCTCGGCAGGACAGTGGTGTGTTTCCCATCCTGCCTTCTAGGTCTGTTCAGGAATACTAGGAAGGCTCAGAGCCTATTCCTTACTCCCTTTCCAACTTTGCCTTAGTTCTTCCTAGATTTATTTTATCCACAGGGGTTGACAGAACAAGAAGTACCCCTTTTGTTCTGAGGTCTGCTCCCACCCCAGTGAGTAGATCACTTCTCTTCCAGTTATGGAAAGACTTTCAATCCTATGGGGCTGGGCATATTCTCTGTATCTGTCTCCCAGCATGTTAGATGTTTGGTCCACCATAGATATTCAGTAAGCATAAAAGGAAATGGATGAGTGGGTTAGTTCATAGGTGAAGAAGTGAACAGTAAAAACATTTTGGAAAGGACCCTGTGCATCCCTTCTTCAACCATGGCATCTTGTGTCAATACTGCCTCTATTTTCCTCATCATTTCCCACAGAAAGTGATTTTATCTAAAATCAGTGGAAATAAAACACATATATTGTACATGAGATTCATTCACTAATTGAAAGAGTAAGTTATTGAGTTCATCCTTGGTCCCACTAGGGGAACGTCCCCTTCAACCTTTTTGCGCAGCCCCCTCTCAACTGTATAGCACAGTAGTTGGGTTGAGGGAGGGGATCTCATCACAGAGTGTCTGAATGATAGTAGCCTCTTCCCACGAAGAGGCGAGATCTGCTTCCCAGAGGCCGTCAGAATCTACTTGCCATCCCTCCTCTCATGTTGGCATCTTTTGAAATTTGAACTAGCTCTGTAGCCTCAGTCAGGCCTTGAGACTGCCACCTTCCTGCCTCCTCAACAGCTAAACTTACAAGCCTGTACCACTATGCCCAGTCTAAAAATAGCGTTCATGGGTGTGTGCGTCATCTGTGGCATATAAAAGCACTACGATCACAAATTGGACTTGATACGTTTGAAAAGAGAAAGGACACAATGCTCGGCATATAAAGAAGGAAATGTAGGTCAGGGAGGAGTTGGAGAAGGCGAGGAACATGATCAAAATGCACTGCAGGAATTCTCGAAGGATTAATTAAAATATTTAATTACAAAAAGAACCGCAGTCAACCTTGTCTGCGTGAAATATTTTGAAGAAAATGATCTCGCTTTCAGACAATAGTGTGCCCCATGCCACGTGCTTCCAGTCCTGACCACGCTGGAGCTGAAACTGGTGACATCAGCAGACAGGGAAGCAGACTCAGGTGTGGCCACGAGAGGGCTAGCTTTTCAAGTCTCCGAGACAGGAAGTCGCCACCACCACGGGCCATTCCTAGCCACCCTCACCACCACACACCCAGACCCACAAACACAAAGGAATCTTTTCTCAAGGATTGGTTTCTGGCAGGCAGAGGACAGGGTTCCCAGAATCGGGATACTAAGAAACCGAGTCACCAACTAACGTCCCATAGGCAGGTCTCTTCCTGAAAAGCAGGATACAGTGTCACGTTGGTCTTTCCTGCTATGTCACCTCTGTGAAGGACAGTGGCCTGGGGCTGTCTAGAACACTGACAAAAGGGTCAATGTCAGGCCTCTGGCGAACAGGCTTAAAGCAAAGTTCATTTCAGAGAGCGTTTGCAAACTCCCCCTCGCCTCCTCAGTTTGTGGGTGGTAGGCCTGCGATGGACTTAGAGCTAATATGTATGTTTAGAAAGACCTGAGAAATTCTAAGAGGAGAAGTGTAAAGATAAGACTTCAGTAATCATTGCTTAGCAAAAGCCAAAGTTCAAGTGTCTCCATTAGGAGTTCTGAGAGTAAAGGCAAGGGAGGCCCTGGGGAGAAGCAAGTCACACAGGAATCCCCAGTACAGTTAGCCAGAGTACTCACCCATTCTGGTCACAGGCCACAACTCCCCAAGGATCCAAGCCACCCCTTGTTAAGGTGCCTGTCTGAACAGAAACAAATCTTTGTATTAAATGGAAGATCTACTCACACATTAGGGAAGATAAATCTGGTACGTTTTAATAGCGAAATACACATCAGAACGATATTATCAACATGGGTTCTTTAAGGAGGACAACAATACAGGTATTGTGTAATGAGTATGTGAGTTCCAAGGAAGAAGTTGCAGTGAATTCAAACATGATGCTCCGAAACTGTATGTAAATTTTTGTGTCCTCGGTGGTAAAAAGAGCCGAGTATCTTCCGTCACCCCAGGGGACTATGTTGAACATCTCCTTGCAGATGGAAGCACAGAAAAGGCCTTGGTAAGGCCGTTTGAACAACAAAATGGGTGGGTCCCTATTTTTACAGCAGAAGCTAAAAGAATGTCATCAAACCCTGAGTAACAGGGATGAAATCTTACATACAAAACACTGCTAAGACTTTGAAGAGAAGTCTAACAATATAGCCTACCATCTGATTCTTTTGTTTATAAAAAAGTACATGATGATAATTTCCTCCGTGTAGTATAACAACCAAGAGTCAGGATAAGCTGAAATATCATCTGTGTAAGTGGAAATATCACATAATCCCTCCAACACTGGAGCCTTATCTATAACACGATCCTAATCACACAGAGTTGTCCTGAATATTAAATGAATAATAGGAAGTGATTGGTTTAATATCAAGCCCACAGTAAGAACTAATAATAGTGATGAAAAAGACAGCTACTGCTCATTGTTCTGTTCAAATTTATGTTACAACTATCTCTTCTGTTCCTTGTTTCTCTTTTCAAACTCACAATATGACATCATAAGTAATTAGTTTTCCTTTATGATGCCTATCTGGTCACAAAATAGTACTACATGGTGACATAAGCCATGTGACCCTTCTGCTCTCGGTGTGACTTTCTGATTCACCACTAATCATAAAACAAGGTTCTCATCCCATCAATGTTCACAGCCTTCGGTGATACAGAATTTCCACGTGGGAAGATGAAGCTGTTTCTCAAGACGGACCATGACGGTTGTCGTAGGACAGTGAGAAAGTGGTTAGTGGCAGTGCACTAGACTCTTCAAACGATCGACATGGCAAGTTTTATCTTATGTTTAATTCACCCGAATAATTATTAATTAAAAGGAACAAAAAAAAACGACAAAGGCCTCCAATGGTTCCCTGTAACTTTAAGAAACGTAAAACTGTGTTGACGAGACATTCAACATTCACAAACACCCTACTCTGCCCGAGTCCAGATCATACTGTCCTGCGCTATCTTACCGCCAAGTGGGGCTTTTACTCACTTTATATGCTGCCATGGTTTCCATCCAGTCCTCTGAACAACCCCTTATATCCCCTACTTATTGTGTATGACACAAACAAACAGCCACAAGAAAAAGTGAAATGAGAGGCTGCTTGGGAGAAAATAGCAGACAGCCAAGATTTCATTTTAAGCATAGACAACAGCTGGGAACACTAAGCAAGGGTTTGAATTATCAGACTGTATTATCAGAAGAAGTCTCATATTAGCACACAGATTGCTAAGTCCCTTTCTCTTTTCTTCATTCCATAATTCAATAAATTCTTATTGAGCAGTGATTCAATTGCTGAGCAATGTACTAAGCATTGAGAATACAGCAGAAAACGTAATTGTTTAAGGTGTGTGTGTGTGTGTGTGTGTGTGTGTGTGTGTGTACAATAATGAGTATACTTGTACTTCTGTGTGAGGGTTGTGACTGCATGGGACAGAGTATACATTGCTTTTCATAGACTCTTGCAATGGAAAGAACCCTAAAAGGTTCATTGATTCAGTTTCTACTCCCTCTTTTTAAAAGCTCAGGGCCAGAACATTCATTTCCTGGATCTCTCACACACAACCAAAGCTAAAATAAGGTCAGATGCCCATAACCTACCTACTATTTCTGCCTCACTAAAGAGAAAATCCCGTATCCATTACCATGGCAGTGACAAATGGCCCTGGGAGCGAGGATGAAAGACACATACCTTGTCAAAGCAGACAAGGTTTAATTGCCCACACACATTAATCCGCTGCGGGCTAATGCAGAATATGCCCTTCTTTTTCAGCCTCCTCTGGGCATAGATGATGCCTGTGGTCAGGGCAGCAGGGAGGGCAGGGGGCACTGCAATGGTGACAACATCCAGTGCTTTCCTCACCACCTCCTCGGGCGGCTCCTGGAAAAGGAAGAAGGCTCCGTGATGCGAACTAAATCAGCAATGAACAGCTCTGTGCACGTGACCTTCGCCTTCTCTGCTTATTCTGAGAAATGACATCAACGGCACAAAGGGTCTGACTATGTTTGTGGCTCTCAGTATCTTTAGAGTTCTCACCCGATAGGTACAAAATGCTACTTTCATAAAGTATTTCACTTTTTAAACTACCTGTGAAAGCAGCGTAAAGAATGGGGATGTCGCAAGAACAGAATCGTGCTGGCATTTCAGTAAACAAACTGTTCTTGTACTACAATCTGATTGCTATCACAGAACTGAGCAACCGACGACTCGTAGGTGAGGTGAGGTGCCTGTACGCAGTCTTCGGGGTTTAGCTGGTTTTACGTCTGTTCTTGAGAAAAGCCAATATATAGAAGTAAGGTTGACACATAGAAATAAAATGTGTAGAAGAGAGTGAGTGTGTGTGTGTGTGTGTGTGTGTGTGTGTGTGTGTGTGTGTGTAATAATACAAAGGTTGCTTACCCCACTGAGCACATAGACACAGAGAGTATAAATCATGCCAATGGTGGCTGTCCCTACAAGGCAGAGGAGGAACCTGATGGCGTCCCTGTAGAGCTTGAAATTCATGGGTTTGGGGTAAAGAATAGATCTCACGAGGTCCCCCTTTGCAGTGTTGAACCCTGAAATGGCAAACACATGTCCCACATTTTCAAGATAACAAATCATACTGTTAGGAGTCTCCTAAGCATCTACGTTGCCTTGGTTTTCTCCAGAACAGTGTTTCCCAATATGTGAATCTCGACCCCTTTGGCAAACCTCTCTCCACAAAAATATTTGCATTATGATTCATAATAGTAGCAAAATTACAGTTATGCAGTAGCATCAAAGCTAATTTTATGGCTTGGGATCACCATAACTGTATTAAAGGGTCCGCAGCATTAGGAAGGTTGAGAACCGCTGTGCTAAAGAATCAAAACCTAAAGATTAAACCTAAAGACAACAGGTTTTTTGTTGTCTAAGGTAATGCATAAAGCTAGAATGGAAAAGCACTACCTTCCTCAGAGCCTAGTCCTCTCCTTGGCTTTCTTCCCCCTCTATTTCTAAGTTCAGTGTATAGCAGAAATGGGGTTTTCTGTACCCATTGCCGAGCACAGCTTAATTATAAAGAAGTGACCCTGGAAGTGTGCGTGCATGTGCACTCATGTGCACATACACACACACATGTCTCCCTCACTTGGATTAAAACTGAGTGACCTAGTAAATATTGATGCATCCCACATTCTTTACCCTTGTGATAGCTTCCATTGCTAAATTTTGAGTTTCTAGATCCCTGCAGGGAATTAACTTGGGATTCCGGTTAGAAATGATGGGTTTCTGGCCCGGCTTTGTCAGTTTTCAGTTTCTTAGTCTTTAGCTGTCTACTTGAATAGCTTCAGACTCTTCATGTGCACAATGTGGAAGGGGTAGGCACTATGTGCTATGTATCTTTGCTGCTGGCTTGATGCACAGAGTTTATAAACCTCGAAGCGCATCAACAGTGGTCATTTTAATCTGTGCCATTATTATGCCACTAAAACGCATTTGCCGCCCTTCAATCAGCAAGCCAGCATTTAAAATACACAGCCTTACATCTATTTGTTGTGCTATCCAAAGATCGGCCCCAATCTAATAAATGTAAGATATTCGACACCTGAGCAGAAAGGTGTGTCTAGACAGCCTACAGAGAAGATGCTCACCTGTCTGCAGGACCACTGCTCTCACACTTCCGGAGCCAGCTGCCTTGGCCTGAATGACCTCTGTTCCACAGAAGAGAACATGCCGCCTGGGATCTGCGTCCGTCTGCATCTTCCAGGGTGCAGAGCTGGCCATCTGGGATAATGGAGTTTTAGTGACAGGGATGCTTTCTCCTGTGGGAAACAAGGCTCTAGCTCACTTTGTGAGGTGGGATGCCTTCCTCTTGTAAAGCACGTCTACATTCTCTCATGCATCACAGAACTTCGTCAAGAGCTTACAGCAGAGCAAAGCAGCCTAGGCGCTAGGGATACAAGACAAGCATGGGTTCTGTTGTTGAGAGTTCTGGGCTTTAGAAAAGGACAGTGGTATGTAGCCTCATAAGTGAAATGTCATGTTATAAATGCCATATGTACTTCAGATTAAACCTAAGCATTCAAATAGGTTGGGGAAAGACAGTTATGGAAGAGCAAGCTGTGTGGCAAAGAGTCTGGGATGCAGGGAGTGCAAAGCCATTAGGCCTACGCAGATGCTCAAACATACAAAGCCCCAAGTATGACACAGTAAGTGTCTAACTTTTTTTCATATGCCCTGGGATCAGGAAGCAGGGATGTGGTTAACTGCTTTTGTTTGTAGAATAATATTACAATGACTTGTAAGACAAGTCATCTACCCACGATGCAAGGGATGAGTTAAAGTCTTAGGCAGTTGGTTGGTAGAAAGTCAGCTGGGAAGGAATCATAAAAGTCGCAGCTGGAGGGGATGGAGCCTGTAATGCAGCAGGTGGGGTGGCAATGGAAAGGAAGCACTAGAATCAAGAAATAAGAACTGAGATGCTACAAAAATCAGGAAAGTTTTACATCACCAAGTCATATCAGAGAGACAGAGAACTAAATCGGTTTCCTGGACCCTGGCTTGGAGGCTGAACAGAGGACAGACAACAATAACAAAAGTAAGGTTTCTGAAAGGACCAGGAATTGCCTTTGGGCTACTGTGAACTGGAGCTACCTGTAGAAGAGCCATATTGAAAAGCCTTGTGTATGGTTGACAATTACTTGGGGCTGGTTTTCATACAGAGCCTTGTTTCAGGACATTTGGTCAGCGCTCACCAGCTTGGACATGGTGAGGAGAGAGAGAGAGAGAGAGAGAGAGAGAGAGAGAGAGAGAGAGAGAGAGAGAGAACTTAAGAATCAAGCAAAAGGTGAGAAGAGAAAAGGACAAGAATATAGCCCTGAATGGTGCCAGCAGTTAAGGATACAGAGAAAGAGAAGATAAAGAACAAACTGAATGGGCGTGGTCAGTGCTAGAAGCACCTAGAAAGAGCAAGGTGTTAGAAAAAAGTTAGGACAAGGAGACATGGGGGAGAGATAGACTAGTCAAATGAGACAGAACAGTCAATAAGATGAAACAAAGAGTCAGAGACATGGCATTGTGACTTTGGCAGCTTGTGCCAATGCAGTGGGAGGCACGCACTGCAGTGAGCTGAGTACTAATACAAGCTAAGTCTGAAGCTATGGAAGCCGCCATGGGCAGTTCTGAGGAATAAGCCTTCAGAATTTCCAACTGGTCTTTGCAGAGCAGGTAGTAAAAAGTCAGCACGGGGCTATGATCATTACGAAAATAGTCCTGAACATTAGGGAAGTCCCACAGATGGTGGGATTTTATGAACCTGTGGATATTTGGGAAATAAACCTAATTCGCCATAATCACCTCCCACTTTATCTGTAAACACACAGTGAAGGGAGATGTACATTCTTGTCTCTGTTCACGTCTTTCAGGCCTGCTTGGGAGAAATGTGTTTGCTATGGACTTTAATAGAAACCACAATACATTACTGTGCTTCTACTGGTTCCAATTTCATCCCTGAAAAGGACATCCTCATCTTACAGAAATGTCGTGGTTGTGCTTCACAAGTGCAAAATCATAAGGACACCCCTCAGCTCAGCATGCAAGTTAAAAATGAGTGAAAGCCAGCCAAAAAACTGCAGAGCAATTCCTGGGAGTTACAGATCTGTCCAAGGTTGCCTCACGGACTCTTTACCCTTTTCTGTCAAGCTTATAAGGCCCTTGGCTTTGACCTTGTGGATTTGAGGATGTCACTGGTGGTTTACAGAACTTCCGAGTTTGTAAGGGGGATTTTATGCAAGTTTGCTAAAGAAAAGACATGATTTTGGAAGGTCTAATGATCCACATCATCTTTTAAGGTAAAATGAAAGGCTGTCATCAGCTTTGACTGAAGGAGAAGCTGTAGCACAGTCAGTAAGTTCTGAATGTGCCGACTCAAGCACACAAAGAACAGTCTCGAGTTGAATTCTCAGCTACAACTCCAGGAGGACGAAGCAAGATTTGCAAAAGCAGGAAGGTCACACGGCAGCGTCAAAGCTTGCTCTGAGCAAGACAGCCATTCGGGTAGAGGAAGAGCCAGCCAGAACCATGGTAGCAGTCACCCTGAGCCAGCCCAGCGGAGGCTGCAAACGAGGCGCTCCAGCCATACCTGTCAGCATGCCTTCATCTACCACACAGCCGCCATCAATCAGAATGGCATCACAGGGCATCTGCACTCTGCTCCCTGTCAAAATTAATAAATCTCCAGGCACCAGGAGGCGGGATTCCAGGTCTTGGACTCCAGCTGAAAGTATGAGCAGACAGTAAGGTTATGGGCCTGCAGTGAACAGTCCCGCCGCTCCATGCTGGAGATTCTTGGAGAAGCAGGAGAAGCAACTAAAACGTGCAAAAAGAGAGGCCAGTCCTCAGCATGGCTTCAAACTCTGAAGACGAAAAGAAGGGAGGAAAGAGACTCCGTGAAATAAAGCCCCCAGGGTGGTAACAATGGAAACAGCCAAGAAAAAAATAATGACAAATTCAGAAAACATGTCTGATGCTAGCAGACAAAAGACTAATAGTTTTCACATAGGAAGACATCTTCAAGCAAGGCATGTACAGCAACTGTGTGATAAATAGCCAGATACTAACAGGCCACACACATGCACAAGTTGCATGCTGAGTATTTCAAAAGCTACTTGTTTTCTTCCTTCCTTCCTTCTTTCCTCCCTTCCTTCCTGGATCCCTTCCTGGATGCCCCAGCATCTTTCTTCCATTATTGATCTCAAAAATGTCATGAGGCCAATGTGAGGGATTTAAGTGTCCTCTTGACACAATCTGGAGCCATCTGGGGAGAGGGTCTCAATAAAGGACTGTCTATTAGGTTAGCCTGTAGGGAATCTCTGGCAAGGGTAGCCTCAGATGGGTTAAGATGGATGAGAAGACCCACTGTGGTGATTAGCATGAGATGCCTCCCCATATTCTCAAACGTTTGAATGTGTGGTCCCCAGCTGGCAGACCTACCTGAAAAGTTCATGGATGTGGCCTTGCTGGAGGAAGTATGACACTGGGTGTGGTTTTGAGAGCTTAACACCTCAGTGTCATTTTGAGTTTACCCTCTCTGCTTTCTGTTTGCAGTTGGAGACATAAGTTCTCAGATGTTTTTGCCACCATGCCAGTGTGCTGCCACACTTCCCCACCACGATGGTGATATAGTCTTAACCTTCTGGCACTTTAAGCCCAAATACACCCTCCCTTTTCTAAGTTGCCTTGGTCACGGTAATTGTATCAAAGCAATGGAAAAATAACTAAGACGCCCACCTTGAATGTGGGTGGAACCATTTCGTGGGCTAGGGTGTGGATTGAGTGAGGGGGAGAAGGAGAGCTGACGCAAGCAGGCATTCATTCATTGCTCTCTGCTCTCGACTATACATGGAATGGGCCTAGGTGCTTTGTGTTCCTGTCAGGTTGACTTCTCCAATGTGGGGACTGAGTATTAGTTACTCTTTCTGTTGTTATGATCAAAGCAGCTCATGGAAGTAATATTTAATTTGGTGCTTACGGTTCCGGGGGAAAAGTCCATCACTATCATGGTAGGGATGTGTGATAGCAAGCAGGACTGACTTCTGGAACAGCAAGCTAAGAGTTTGCTCACATTTAGAACCATAAGCAGGAAGTAGAGCGCATACTGGGAGCACACAAAGGCCTACCCCAGTAGCACATTCCTCCAAGACCATACCTCCTAATCCCTCCCAAACAGTTCCTCCAACTGGGGACTCACATTCAAATATCTAAGGCTATGAGGAGCATTTTCATGCAAACCACATGGCTGGGAAGATGGCTGTGTGCATGGCTGGGGAGGTGGCTATGCACGTGGCTTGGAAGATGGCTGTGCACGTGGCTTGGAAGATGGCTGTGCACATGACTGGGAAGCTGGCTATGCACGTGGCTTGGGAGATGGCTGTGCATGTGACTGGGAAGATGATTTGCACGTGGCTGTGAAGATGGCTGTGCATGTGGTTGGGAAGATGTCTGTGCATGTGGCTGGGAAGATGGTTGTGCACATGGCTGGGAAGATGGCTGTGCATGTGGTGGGGAAGAGGGCTGTACATGTGGCTAGGAAGATGACTTGCAGCTACTGGTAGTGTTGGAGTCTAGGTGAGATGAAAGGTTATGTGCATGGCCTTAGCTCTGACCAACCGAGCCCAGGTTGGCACCATATACCACAGTGGTCCCCTGCCATGAAATGTTGGGAGCTCACAGGTGATTAAGGTGTTTACATGGTAATGAGACTGGGCATATTGAAATCATCAACCATGATGGAAGATTGGTCACACCCAGGCTGAGCCAATACAGTAAGCAGATCTAGTGAAGTCAGTGAGAGCCAGGCTTCTCACAAAAAAAAATAAAATTCAAATACAGAAGGACATAAACCTTGAAAGAACCCTATTATGTGAAGTTGGAGACATCATGAAGTAATGCGTAAATATATAGGAATATCCATATATTAGTATGACTCTGGTCAGTTTGTTAATATGTACTCTCTTACATTCTTCAGAGAAAGCCTCAGGGCAGTGATGCCTGAATAAGGACAAGCACACTTTACACCCACATATTGAGTTCTCAATTCCAACCTCACTCCCACACCCCCAAAAGGAAATCATGAAAACTTCTTAAAGAAAAATCTGATCGTAATCTGACAAATATATAACATAAGCTGGACATGCACTGGGATATTAAATAGGAAAATGTTAAAACAGTGAAGACAGACCAAAGAGATATCAGAGCCATATAAGGGGGGCTGGCTGCCTAAATCTAAAAAGATTTTAACAAAGTAAATAAAAATAAAGAATAACAAAATCATTGAGTAAGCAGGACTTCATTAATTCATAATGGCATAGGTTATGGGTTACTTATGGGTACATAAGTAAAAAAATGGATTAGTTTCTTGCAGAAAAAAATGGCCATTAAATAATTAAGAAGTTCAAATTAGAAAGTCCTTATTTAACAAGTATGAAAGTAATAATTAAGTAAAGAAACATCAGAAGAGGGTGAAAATTTGATGAAGATAGTCTATTTATATAGTCTCAAAATATTTCTCAACAAAATAACTGTTAATTACAAAGGGAAAAAGAGCAAACTTTAAAAAGAAAAGAACTGGCAGACACCATATAATTAAGTAACCTAACTTATCATCATTAGTAATAGAACAAATTTAAATTATGTACATCCTGATAAGAAGGGACACACACACGCACGTGCGCGCACACACACACACAAACACACACCATCATGACTGTGAAATGCCAAATTCAAACATAATGGCATTTTACAAAATAACCAGACTGGGAGAATGTGGGCATAGAAGAAACAACTGAAAAATACTAAGGATCTATGGCAAAGAACACCGTTGTGTGATCCTGGATCCCTTTCTTACAAAGAGAATTACTGAGAAAACATAACAAAGAGGCAACCAAGCGCGGTCAGTTAGCTTCCTGATGACACTTCAATTTCCTCAGGAGATTGTCCTAGTCTCTAAAAAATAAACACTCCACTATGTTGAAATTGTGGAACCACATGTCAACCATTCATTCACTTTTTCCTTTTGTGTCTATATGTATGTGTGGCATAGGCACATGTGTGTCTGCATGTTTGTGTGTGGATGGGTGGGTGTGCAAATATGTGGATGTGCACGTGCAAACTCCAAGCTTACATCAAGTGTCATTCTCCACCACGTTTGACTTGATGTAGTGAGGCAGGGTCTCTTGCTGAACCTAGAGATGATGATTCTGTCTAGCTAGTTTGCCCCAGGGATCCCCTATCTCTGCTTTCAGGACACTGGAATTTCAGGAGGCTTCCACATGTGCCCAGTTTTTACATGGGTTCTGAAGAGCAGGACCCTCTTCCTCACAGGTGCTTAGCAAATGCTATATTAACTGGTCCATCTCTATAATCTCAGCAACTTCTTTTTAAGTCATTCAGGAAAATAGAGATGATCTCTTTTAAAAATTTCCCTGTACAAAAACGGTAGGGAGGCAGATATGCATGAGATAATATTGTTTACCTCTCCAATTAGAAAATCCAGTAATCTGCCAGCATATTCCGCTGGCAGGGCTCTGAGGAAATGGGCACACACACATTTCTCTCTAAATGCAAACTGGCGCAATCTCTACTGAATGAAATTTGGCAATATTTGTCTAGCCAAACTGTGTATGCCTTTATTCTCTAAGCTAGAACTTTTGCTTCTCAAAATCTATACTAAAGGCATACTGATGAAAATATGGGAAAACATATATAGAAATGCGTTTCTGCAGCATTATTTTTGGTGGTGTAAGACTGAGAAAATACTCAACTGAGGACTGACTGAATTAATAGTGGTTCCTCCACATGAGAGAACTACGAATCCTAAGGAATGAAGAATGTGTATATCTCCTGATAGAAAAGGCCCATAAAATCATAGATGTGTAACTAATAGTTAAATTTGGAATACTTTTGTTCATAAAAAAGGCAGTGTGGTTATGTAATCTCTTTTGTATGTATAATATAAGCTTTTAATTTTTATATAATTTGCTAATATTTTAAATTTAAGAATAAATTTAAAAGTAGCGAAAGTTATTATGATAAATAGCTAAGGCAAAGGGGGAGAGAAAGAAGTTGAACTCGCCTGAATATCTTCTATCTTATAAATTTAAATTTTAAAACATTGAGATATTTTTAGAGTATCTATGCAAAATAAAAATAAATTTGAAAAGCTGACACTAAAACCCTAAAACAAATGAGTGAAATGAATCTATTACATTGTTGGCAGAGCCATGCAGAGAACTATTTTGAATGATATTGAAGCATAATTTATTAAATCAAATTGTATGTTTGGCTCTGTTTCTAATGAGCTATCACAATTGGAATGGGGGACTCTTCAAAACCTTGTAAAGTGTTTTTCAGAACTGCTTCATTGCTGAGAACATCAGTTTATTATGTTGAGATCATTGTATGCAGGAGGAGAAAACAAGTGAGCCATTCTTGGTTGTCTCTGAGAACTGGCACTTCCAGTGGACAGTGGAAACACAAGTGCAGTCCTCACAGCAAAGCAGAGCATTTTAGTCCTAAACTCTGTCTCTAAGTGTCATTAAGAGACCTCACACTTCACTGTATCTTAACTCCTTCACTGAGTATGCTTCTGGAAAATGCCTCCGAACAAAGACTCACATGACAAAAATGAGATACCTAATGCTCCGGCTGAGCACTCTCAGTCAATGCACGCCATAGATAAGCAAAGAATGAATAAATATTTGCTTTTAAAAATATTTATAATAGCACCATAACTCAGATATACTTAAGAATGAATCTGAGAAAGAATGTGCAAGCTTCACATACCAACAACAGCAAACTACAGATGAGGGGAATCAAAGGACACCTAAAGAAGTCCACATCCATGGAGAAAACATCCAGAGCTATAAATATGGTCATTTTCTGCAATTTACCTAAAGATTCAGCACAATACCAATCAAAATCTCCTCACAGTTTAAAGAAGTAAACCATTAAAGAAATCATTTTCTGAGTCATTTTGAAAAGAAAGGAGTCAGTATTTAGGATGGTGTCATCTCATTTTTACAACAAAATACTTGACCATAATCAGCTTGAGGGAGGGAAGAGTTACAGTCCAAGAGACTCCAGTCCATCATGAAGAGGGAAACACGGTGGTGGAAGCCAGAGGCAGCTGGTCACAGTGTACCCATAGTCAGGAAGCAGAGGGATGAATACTGGTATTCAACTGGCTTTCTCCTTTTTATTCCGCTCAGGAACCCAGCCCTTGGAAGGGTGCCAGACATGGTTAAGGTAGGACAACCCACCTACCTTAGCCTAAGGAGGATAATCTTTCAAGCACGTGCTCAAAAACAGAACTACTCGAGATCATTGCTCGTAGACTTGACTCCAGGGTGACTCCAGAGCTTGTTAAGTTGGCAGTAGCATTGACCGTCACAAGCCATCTCTGATCAACT
This sequence comes from Myodes glareolus, assembly GCF_982192425.1. Lineage (NCBI taxonomy): Eukaryota > Metazoa > Chordata > Mammalia > Rodentia > Cricetidae > Myodes > Myodes glareolus. The sequence continues at coordinate 71,749,552 of NC_142027.1, read as the reverse complement.
TGTCACTTGAGCACACCATTTTAAGTCGTAACACTCCACGCTTATCACTAAGATGTTTCCTTTTCAGCTCAAAATGTGATATACATTTAGTCTGTCTCTAAAAGTCCCCAAGGTCTTTAATGGTTCCAACACTATTCAAAAACTATCCAAGTCTAACCTAAGCATTAAGACCAACTCTTAAGTTATGTTTAAAAGGTTCACATTTCTAGTTGCGAGTGCCATATTTTTAGCATGCAACATCACACCATAAACCAGTGATTCTCAACCTTCTTAATTCTGTGAGCCCCCTTAATACAGTTCCTCATATTGTAGTGACCCCTATACCATAAAATTATCTCATTGCTACTTCATAACTGTGATTTTGCTACTGTTGCAAATTGTAATGTAAATATCTGATATTCAGGATCTCTGCTATGTGACCCCTGTGAAAGGGTCATTATGACACACAGGTTGAGAGCTGCTGCCATAAACAGTCTGATTTCCAAGAGAAGAACGGGTCCTCAGGAAGGAACGCTGAAAGTAAAACACGATCTAAATACAGCGGAGCAGATATCAAACCCTACAGCGCCATATCCAACACCTGGGGCTCATAATGTAATCACATGGGCTCCACAGGGCTCGGGCAGCCCCACCGTCTATTTCTGGCACTTACAACATACGGGGCCTCTTTCTTAGGCCAATTCTACTCCATGCCTGCAGCTTTCCCCATCAGATACACCATGGTCCCAGCATCCTGGTGTATCTGCTGACACTTAGACGCTACAGATTCAACCAGTGCCCTCTTGAGGGATCCATGCAAGGCCTCTGACCCTGTCACACATTTCCTAGCTATAGCAGTAGCTCTCGGAAACAATGGACCATGATCATGGATTCCGTGACCCCCTCATCATTGCATCTTTCATGCCTCTGAAATCAATAACATATGGACAGTGCTGCCAAGTTCCTCTGCCATCTTAAGCTATAACCTGGTCTCCGTGAATCCCAGCTCTTTCAGCGTCTATGTGAGGACCTTGGAAAGAACTTTCTTTAGGCAATTGATTTAAAGAAGCAGGAATTCCTGTTAGCTGTAGTCTCAATTTCAGCTCTCTTCCTTTCAAATAAGTTCACATTTCAAGTTTCAACCTTTGATGAACGGAGTCTTGCCATCAGGGTACATTTCTTATTGCCGCAATGTAGAAGAAGATATTTATTTTAAAAATTAGTCCCTTTTTTAGTATGTACTGTAGTTTCAAAGTTCTTCCTCCCCAGCCAACTGCACAGTTTTGCATCCTTCTGCCCAAATTTCTGCTCCATTTGTCTGTAGCATGGATAAGTGCTGGAAACGGTAGCCATGAAATAGCCAATGAACGCTTTCCTGTCAAGAAATATCCTCCACCTAATTACTCCATTACGTTTGAATTCAACCTCACTCAGGTTCTCCAGACATGGGTAGAATGAAACAAGATTCTTGGCCAAGATATCTCATGAATGGCCCCTAGCCCAATTTCTGATGGAGTCTCCTCGATTCCCATCAGAATGACTCATTAATCTCTGCTTCCAACGCGCTAGAACTATTCTACCTGAAATACCAGGCTCTTCCTTATTCTAGGCACAAAATAATCTCAAAGACCTGAGACCCACATGCTCGTATTTATCAGAGCAACATCATTCCGCAGTGCCAATTTTCTGTATTAATTACTTTTCTCCTTGTTATAGCAAAAATACCTGACAATAAGCAACTTAAAAGGGTAAGGATTTATTTCAGCTTACAGGCTGAGAGAATGCAGTCTAACCACGGAAGTAGTCACACAGCCTGAGGCAGCTGGCTACATTGCATCTCGTCAAGGAGAAAAAAGAGGAATACTACTGTTCAGCTTTTGTCTTTTCCACTCAGTCTAGGGTCTCAGAGCCATGCCACCACTGTCAAAGTTAGTCATCTCACCTCAGTTAGCATATTAAAGATAATTTTCACAGGCATGCTGAGGCTAACCTGATCTACCTAATTACTCACTGGTACAACCAGAAGCTTGTCTCCATGGCGATGCTAGGTCGTTCCAACTTAACAGTCCATATTAACCCAAAGGTGGGGTCTGACACCTCAAAGTAGCACCGAAAGAGACTAAAAGTGAAACACTAACATTGCTGATTTAGACCATGCCACAAATGACATAGTGTGGCCCTGATAGGATAAAAACAAAACCTGAAAGAACAAACCTCGGAGTCCAGAAAGTGGCCCGCCTTCATAGACAACGAGCTCTTAGCTAAGGTACAAAGGCAACCCACGAGTGCACAGTCAGTCTTTTTAAAGAAACGGTATCAGAGAATTCAAATACCTGAGTGAGAAAAGTGAACTTGGGTCTAAAACACACAAAGCAGAGTGGTGAAACCACAATGTGGAACTAAAAGTTAAAACTATATAGGGAAGCTTGATGACCTTGGAATCTGCAAAGATGCCGTAGAAGTCAGACTAGAAATATAACCCTTAAAGGAAAAGGCTCATTGACCGGACTTTCAGAGATGCAAAAGCATTTGCCCTTTGAAAGATGCTGTGAAGAAAATGAGTAGATCGATCGTAGACTGAGAGGAGATGTCTGAGCACAGGCTGATGTCAGGGTCACAATTTAATCATAAGACCATCTACTTAACAAAAGATACAAATGGATACTTCAGGAGAGACATGTGAGTCACACATAAACCCCTGAAAAGATGTTCAGGGCCACTAGCCATTGGAGGAATGCAAATGAAAGCAGTAAGATGCTTCCTCAAATAAAGTGGCTAAAATTACATAGATTGGCCATACGGAGTGGGGGCAGGGATGTGGAGATGAGATTGTCGTATGCAGCAAGAGGGAATGGAAATGCTATAATCATGTTGGAAAATAATTCATTATCTTCTTACAATGTTGAGCATCTACCACAAGGTTAGCTGCTCTGCACCTGGGTGCACACAAGGAACGACAGAGTGTGTCTATGGATGGACCCACACCTGACTGTTCACAGCACTAAGGTTCGTAACAACAACAACAACAAATGAGATAGCCCAAATGTCATCCTCAGATGAATTAAACAAATGTATACCCATCTAATGGGAACTTTAGGAAATAAAAAATAATGTACTATTAATACTCTTAACAAAAGCTGGTGAATTTTGTTAAACACTCTGACCTTTGTTCTCCTCGTGACAAATTCATTCAAAATATATGATAAAAGACAAGAGAATGTATCTTATACAATACCATTCACATACAGTTCTAAATAGAGATGTTAACCTGTAGTGACAGAATACAGACACATGATTGCTTGTGTATGAGGGAGGCAAAGTGTGAGGAAGGACAAGTGGACTCGAGACAACTGTAGGCTGTAAATCTTCTTGACAGCTTGATGGTGTTGATACTCCTGTGAGTATACACATATGTCATAATCTACCAAGTTATGTACCTTACAGGTATATTTGGTTTGCCATGCTAACTCAACCTCTATAAAGTGGGTTTCCTTGTAATGATGAATAGATCTCAGATTCCTCTTTCTAAGCAAATGTATGAGAACAATACACATGCAGCTGAGTTGGTACAAATGATCAGAAAAACCAAACACCGAGTTACTTTCTGATGGCCTGTGGCTATAACACATAGGTATAAAATAGCAGAACTTACCTTTTCGCTCACATACAGAGACTGTTATGCTATTATGTGATTCAACAAGATGGTGCAGTTTTACAGACTGCTGCAAAGAGAAGAAAAACAAACAACATTTATCTATTTAAGTACAGACCCCAGCATGGAGCTCAGAATCGAGCAAGCCCTCTGTCAACATGGAGGGCTTTAGGCTGCCAGCTGGAGATCCTGGATGGAAGAGATCATCTTTCCACTGGTGATTTTTTTTATAATTTAATCACATTGAGAGTGAATCATAGCAAGAGAGAAAAATAAAGAAATATGCTTTATTCCATATTTAATAAGAAAGCATTGGGTGAATGACCTGTTTAAGCTTCTAATCATTTCAAATTTTCATTTTTTTATCCTACTATTATTATTTGAGACACTCCCTAAGGGGACAGGCTTACAAGGCTCTGCCCCTCCCAGGAGGATTGTGGGAAGTTAATGGCTGCTAGAATTGAGACTGTGGTTTTCTTCAGGGATATAGTCACTGGTAAATTGCCTATGCTCCAGAAAATAACACCTAATCTAAATTTACACAAGCAACTTTAGTAAGTCAGTGGGTCACACACACACCATCAAAGGAGAAGAGGGCCTCGTTGGAGAAAAGGTTTCAGCGGGATGGGGAAAGAATGAGAGAAGGTAATGGGGTAGAGAAATCACAGTGTCCTATGTATGTATATATATGAAATTGTCATAGAATATTTAAGTGACACTCTGAATTGCTTTTAAATCTGATAAATATGCCTTAAGAATATTCAGTACAATCAGATACGATCAGAGAGTATTATGCTACTAACTCATCTTTTCATTCATTTCAGCATTCACTCAACCAACATTCACTAGCAGCTTTCATGTCCCTAAGGTTATGTTAACAAGATAGAAGGGGAAACAACAAAAACATCACTCTTACTGTCAGTAAACTTTCTTAAAGATATATTTTTAAAATATATATTAAAATATTTATATGTTTTAGTCACTTAGTCATATAGATAAATAAATTTACAAACAATAAGCTAGACACATGCTTCTATGCAATATAAGTCACTATAGATATAAAGAATGAAAAACCTTATATAAAGTTCTCATTGCCGCTTTGCTTTAGTAGCAAAAGACTATGAAACACCTAAGAATCTATCAGCAGTCAAAATGGTCCGCACATAATTGTAAAACTACATTAGATCTAAGGAAAATGTCTGTGTTGATAAAAGTGTGTGTGTGTGTGTGTGTGTGTGTGTGTGTGTGTGTGTGTGTGTTATGCTAAAATATAAGGAAGATCTGACCCCAGTAGGTCCTAAAAACCCAGCCTGGACACTTGTGATTCTTTCAGTGGAAAGGGATCCTATTTTCATTTACAGTGTTCCTCTGCCTTAAATTATTTAACATACCCACATATTCTTCTTTGTACAAGAGAAAACAACTTGCTAATTTTAAATTTTTTTTAATTTCATTTCAAATTACCTGTAGACTTTGGAATTGCATTGTTGCCGTTAACAAAAGTTGTTTAGGTGGAGGCATGAAGGAAGAAATCATGTCAGCACGTAAAGAGTGAGAGAAAACTGTTCAGAGCATGAGAGAGGGTATTAAAAGTCAAGATTTGTAGTAAAAGGAAGAAGGAAGCCACCGCAGCCACTGAAGGTGGGGGCAGAGCAGAGAGAAAATGGTCCTTCGTTGGAGTTCTGTGCTTAAGATTGACGAAGCTTGAGAATGTTGAACATGGATAACCTCTTGGGAAGGCGCAGAGAGGAGAGTCACCTTGGATTGCGCAAACACCCTGGAGGTAAGAGCAGATGTCTGGGTGCACACAGATGATGATATCTTAGGCGTTTCCTTCACTGTGGTGAGAGGGAGGCAGAGCCAGGGCTGCAGAGATTGGAGCGTTTGGCAATAGAGAGTGGGGAGTTGAGCAAATTTCCTACTGGGCTTTTATCAATCTGAAGAAATGGTTTGTGAGATTGTCTGCTGCGAAAGCGAAGATGAAAGGGCAGGCACCTCTGAAGAGAGACGGCTTGAAACGTATTCTTACAGCGTGGGAGAACTCTTTGATCAGAGTGTACAGAAAACGTGCCAGGAAGAAGTTGGTACTTATGGGTTCATATGTGACCAACTCATCTGGGCTTTGTGGTTTTCTCCCAACAGCACCTAGACCCCCTGCTGTAAGTGTAATGAAACCCAAGTGGTGAACTAGAACTTTAGTAGGCGGACACCAGGCAAACAAAAAGGTCACGGAGTGTATATTAACACAGGTTCCTGCATCATCTGAAGGGCTGGGATTGCAACAAGAGAAAGAGGTCACCGCGGAATGGCGGCGGTTATGCTCAGATTTCATAAACATAACCTTTCACATGGATGGGGCAATGCTGTCTCAAGACTCTTGCAGAAGAGCAAAGCGGTGAAGTCCACCACACGGCCGAGGGAAACTCACCTGTCTGAGATCGTACACAGTCAAGGCTATGGAAATGACAGACATGAGGATGATGGCAAGGGCATACTCCTTGTAATCTTCACTGAACCACAAACAGACACTGAAGAGTTGAAAGATGTAAAATGGATTTAGAACCTGTTAGCAGACAGAAAGACAGGAAGACAAGAATGGCATTTGGACTTCACACAGAGCTGTTCGTTGGCTTGTTCTCGGAGCTGGCACTGTGACATCAATCACCCCGCACGATATGCTATTCTTCTTGTTGTTCTATTTGATCAGCAGGTTCCACGTACTAGAGAATGTGCTGAGCCACGTCACCTAAGTCTTTTCATTTCTTTCCCATAATTCCCTCATTAAACAGAAGTCATTTCTTATCTCTATGATGCAGATAAGGACACAGAGCCTCAGATCTGGAGAAATTTGCTCACGGTCATACAGCTATGATTGTCATGGAGCCAGAAATCTCACCCCTTAAAGTGTTCTAAGCCCGGAGCACTGATTTTAATCACTGCTGCACTGAGCAATCTACCAAGTGGCTCTTCACATGTCACTGTGGCAAGCATCAGAGCCATCAATGAAGAGGAGATGTTATCGCCTCCCATTTATACTTCCTGGACTCCAGTAAGGTGACATACTCAGGTTTGCAGAATTAAACTACTCTGTCTAACGCCCACTCTATGGCAAACAGCTGCCACAAATGATGCTGTTAGAGAACTTTTCATTGGTGGATGAAGATAAGACTGCCCTTTTCCATAAGTAGGGAGCTTCTGGCGGGGCAATCTGTAACCACACATCTAGGTCACTGGGAGGGAACAGACATCAACATCAATGATGGCAGTCCTCCTTTAGATAAAAATTGGTTGCACCTTTCTCAAATTCTTTGTGGTTGCTCACAGGAATGGAAGTCCTGGCTTCTGGTGAGGGAGGAAGCCCCCAGAACCTCTCTCAACCAATTTGCTTTGCTTTCTGTCATTCTCAAGCATGTTTAGAAATATTGAGAAAGTATCTTGAATTTGGGAAGCCTTTTTACGGCAAAGATGAATGGAGACAGAATATCAGAAATACACAGGGGACTGCTATATGGTTTAAAAATAATAAATCCAACAATAAAAGCGCAAAAGAGCATTTTTACCTTAGTAAACGATCCCACCCATTCTCCCCCTCTCACACACACATTGAGATCAGCAGACCTTAGGAAGGCTAAACACAAATGGCTTTCTCTTTACAGTTTCGATTGCTGAGGTAACTGTATACATTGTCTAAGAAAAATATTTTTTTGTTTCTAAAATAAATGTGATTTTGGTTTCACATAACGGAAATGGGCTAAGCAGCGCCGTATTTTAAGAAAAGGGGAAGCCCCAGCATTCATCTAAATCATCAAATAAGAAGAGGGCCCATGAGTGCCACAGCCTGCACTGTAGTGGGCAGTGTGCACAGAGCGTGAAGGAAAACATCACATGGCATGTCCAGAAAGCATGGTTGGCATTCTCTTAAGACGTCTTATTAACAAGCAGCATCCCCAACTGGTCAGGCCAAAAATTCATCATGTTCTACCCAATGTCCGGGCAAAATACTGGAGAAATTACCTCTTTGATGAGCAGTTTCCAAATAGGTGTGATTTCAACATCAATGGCATTAGGTCCACAGATTAACCGCCTACAGAAAGAGACCACAAAGCACTCAGTCACAGCAATGAAAGAAAACTCGCTCCCTGCATATTAAAAAAAAAAGTCTGCTCCACCCGTGTCTCACTGACCCAGGTCAACTGAAGCGCTCTTGTTACATAGCACACCCACGTGTCTCAGAGTAACTGAAGAGTATGAGGGGGTCCCAGGAGCAAAACCAGAAAACCAGATCATGAACTACACTCCCTGAAGTCTAAATATTTCCCTAAGTAGTACTTTCGCTATCTAATATTAGCTACTTTATCCCAAATGCTTTCAGAACTCATATGTTCTCAACTCTTTCTCTCCCCTCCTCCCACTAGTCCATAGACATGGAATGGGAAAATCATGAAGATTGAATATTTTTAGTGGCACGGAAATACCATATATGTTGTTTATGCCTGTATTCAGGAGTTCAGGGAGGCTGAATATTTGTTTTAATGTGAGCAGAAAAGTCCTTGATTCTCAGAAAAAGTTCAGCATGGGACTTATACATCCCACTAACTGAAAATCCCAGAATTGGGACGTTTCCATAATGTAGAGACACGACCTTTATAAACACTTTTCTTGTGGAGAATACTAACCATTCTCTGGGCCTTCCGTTTAGACTCTCCGATAAAACAGCTTTGCAAAATGCGTTCACTATGGTCCTCCATTTTTATGTAAACACGAATAATTTGGGTAATCTCACGAAAATGAAGAGTCTGCTTCAGTAGGAGTAAGGGGCATACTGCGATTCTGCATTGCTTACAAGCATGCAGGTGATACTGTGGCTGCAATGGGTTCCATCAGCTCCAAGTATCAGGAATAGGTCTCTATCCCTCCTGCTTTAAGACTGTGTGTGTGTGTGTTGTGTGTGTGGAGTGCTTGTGGAGTGTGTGTGTATTGTGTGTGTGGAGTGCGTGTGGAGTGTGTGTGTGTGTGTGTGTGTGTGTGTGTGTGTGTGAAGTTGTGCATGGGTACCAGAAGGGTCACTGGATCCTCTGCACCTGTAGTTTCCCTTGGTTGTGAGGAGTCTGATCTGAGTGTCAGAGCCAAACCCAGGTCACCTGGGAGAGCAATAAGTGCCCTTAGTGGTCCATGCATCTCCAGCCCTTTTCTCCTCATTTTATGTCTACAAGAGTAAGACCCAAATGGAAAAGATATTTGCTCAAAGCCACAGATTCTGGACAATCAAGTGTCCTCTCCACATCCTGTTTCTGCACTAGTAATTGATTTGGAATGGTGGAGCTATGCACACACTTCACAAGGCCTTGATCCAAAGCACTGTGACTGGTATTATGTGGAGCTCAGCCAGTTTCCACCACCATGTGTGCTAGTATGTGCACATACATGTGCAGGATGTGTGTGTGTGTGTGTGTGTGTGTGTGTGTGTTTCCATCTTTGTGACCTTGTAGAGCTCAGTCAGTTTCCCCCACCATGTGTGTTTGTATGTGCACATGCATGTGTGGTATGTGTGTATGAGTGTGTGTGTGTGTGTGTGTGTGTGTTTCCATCTTTGTGACCTTGTTCAAGCCATGAAATCTTTCTGAGCCTCACACTGCACATATCTTCTACCAGATTCATGGTCATACCTGTTCTACCCCCAATCCCATACAAAAAAGGTAAGGGGTTTCTCTGAAGATGTATGAGATCATGCACCAGACACACCTTTTTGATATTAGTGAATCAAGACTGCCTACTAGGCTGGAGAACCAATCCCAGCCCTTTGGAGCTAGTATAGGCACAATGCCTGTAGTACCTGATCTCCTGTTCCTCTGATGTCAGTCCTAATCCGAATTTTTGATGTATCTTTGCAGAACTGAGCCAGTCTTCCAGAGAGCTAAAACAATAGAAAGAACCCAGTGACAGCGACGTTTGCAAGACAGTGCCTGCCTTCTTTGGATACATTTGCTGAAGCAACTTACCCAATTTTTTGAAACTGTCCTTCTAAGTTATTCCAAACATATCTTATTTTCTGCACTTTTATGTATCTCACCTACAAAAAGAAAAAAAAAGCATTACAAGAGTCTCCAGTTTGAAAATCAGGGCACACACAGAAACTTCCATTTGTAGAAGAGGCAAAGAGAGAGCCAGAGGCGGTTCTTAAATTTTTTTCTTTTCCTAACTTTCCATCCCCTACTTCTCTATACAAACAACTTTTTTAATTAAAGTCATCATCTGGTTAACACAATTCACCATGTGGATAAATATGAGAGTAAATGAAATGCAGTCTGAACATTTCACCACCTTGCAAACTAATAAGGAAATAAAACATATCACAAAATAAAAGTTTTGGTTTGTAGTCCAATATGAATGCCAGAGAAACATCTGTAATAAATATACAATAGTACATCTATATATAACGACATTAATATGTTGCCTATGTTGCCTTAAAATACTGCAGAAATATAGAAAAGACAGGTGGCTGAAGGCATCATGGAAGAGATAGCATCAGAACCAGAACGTTGAAGGGTGGGAAGAATTTTGGTCCAAGGAAGACTGAAAAGAGTACATCAGTGAGATCACATGCCAGTTAGTTGAAAGGCCAGAGGCAAGAGAGCAGGCCTGTTTGGTTGAAGAGTGAAAAATAAAGCTGAGTGGGGGCATAAACTAGGGCTACATTGTGAGTAACCCAGGTGCTAGCATGAGTCAGGAGCATCCTTGCCTCGCAGACGAGGAGCCTACAGAAGACGTGATGAAGAGCAAGGCTGCTGCAGGGAGAAAGAAACGTCTGCTGCAGCCAAGTGTACTCTGCGAGCAGGGCTCTGTGGGTGTTGGCAGAAGAAAGGAAAAGAGAGTCTCACTTAGGACCATTCTTCCGATTCCCTTAAGCAGTTTTTTATGTGATACAAATTCCAAGAACCGGCGACCTCAGTAAGTGCGAAGAGAAGCAGTGGGGCTCTGGGTTTGCTGTGGGGCAATGGTTATCACCCCAGAGTGCTTGGAAGAATCATCCAGAAAGCTTTAAGGAATATTGCTGTTTGGGTCCTGCGACCACGAGATTTAATTTGTCCGCAGTGTACTTTGAGCATAAATATTTTTAAATTTCCCCCTGGTAATTCTAATGTGCAGCTGAAGCTGAGGAACACCACTCAAGGTTTCCTGGCTTAACTGCTCTTCTATCTGTGTCCTTGAGAACTTCAACTAACTTTCCCTGTGCCTCAGTTTCTCCAGGAATAAATTTTAGCATTTGACCAGATTTTGTCTAAGCTCCATTCAGCTCCTTTCTGTGTAGTCTACACTTATTAATGTTATAGTCAACCATCAGGTAGGTACATTTTGAAGCTGGGAAAAGCCTCTAACTGGTATATGATGAAAGTATTCAATACATTTTTGTAAAATAAACGACTGCTGTGTAAAAGCACATGTCAGCTAGAAAATGCAGTTTAAATCTCTGAATGCCAAAGCCTTACTGAATCATAATTCTATTCAGTGATCATATATTGCTCTCTCTCTCTCTCTCTCTCTCTCTCTCTCTCTCTCTCTCTCTCTTTCTCCTTCCCTCCCTCCGTCCTCTCCCTGGAAGTCAAGCAAAAGTGCTAAATGTTATAATTTGTAAAACTTCCAATGAGGTTTTTTACAAAAGAAATTCTTTGAAAACATGCCTATTTCCAATCGATTTTCCATATGAAATTGGAGCAAATTACCACTGGGAAAAATGTGTCCTTCGTCAGCTGTCAAACACAGGGAGGAAAGAACATTTGGAAGTAACCAACCCTGGGGCTTGTTAGCCAACACAGCCCAGGTTGACACCTCCAGTTTCTTCCTTTACAGCTTAAATTCCTTTGAATGTCCCCTGTGGTCCTGCAAACTGAGCCACCAGCCACAGCTGTGGGCCATGACTGCTTGGTGCTCATCGCCCTAAGAATCTTCAGGTCTTCCTGAAGAAACTCAGGTATTATTATCACTACTGCTTTGCTCCTGACAATGGCTTTGATTGCATCACTCCAGAGGCTAGATAGAGTCTTGGCTCCAGCCTTTCAGGCTCTGTCCTCACAGGAAATGATCCAAGCCAGCCTCAGAGTAAGTCTGCAAGCTCCATGACTTTAGGGTTCAAAGTGCACTAAGTGAGGGATGCTGACATTTATAATTGTACAAATCTGATGATTTGTGTTGGATACATTGTAAACAACAAGCTGTGTGTAGAATAAGAGCATGCGCTCACACACACGTGCGCACACACACACACACACACACACACACACACACACACGGCTCACATTAAACCAGACTAAAAACCAGAACATGATACAAAGGAAATATTCACAAGCCAAGCCTGCAACAAGCCGGAATGAAGAGGTCACTGGTAAGTTTGATCTCAGGCCATAAGATGGAATGGTCTGTTACCTTTTGACAATTTCTGAGGCTATTCCTCAGAAATATTAAAAACCTAAGTCGATGACTGACCGCTGAAGCATTTTTGAGTACATATATGCAAGTAAACTCTACACATAAAATAAATGATTCTTTAATTCTCTGGCATCTCAGAGACGGTATACATTTACTCACCTTTAGATCTGGCTTTCTTATGGCTCTGTTTATGATATATTCCTCATCTGTAATGAGAGGGTGGTCAGGAGTGAGACCAGACGTTCTGTTCAATGCTGACAAGGAGATCCACATTACCTTTTTCCAAGAATAAATTTTGAATTCATCCTGGGGAATAGACATCAAAACCCCCAGGGAGTTAAGAGAAGTCATCAGGCTAAAATTTATGCTGAAAAAACATCATTTTGTGTAATGTTGTGAGTTATTAAGCTAATGAACAATCTAGACAGAAATGCCCATCATTGAAATGTGACACACGTACAATGCCGTTGGACTTTGAGAGACAAGGATTTGCGGCTGTTTCTTAGGGTATCTGAACAGAAATGCAAGACACCAACACAAAGACCGAAGCCATAGAGAAAGAGTCACATTCTCAGACAAGAGATTTCATCATGGCCTTTCAATTCAGCGGGCAGCTTCACTTTGAAGAAAACAAACCCCGTGTCGTTCAAGGGACTGTGTGTCCCTGTGAGCATGAGAAAACCCGATGAATGGAACCACCCCCGTGTTTCAAGGTTTAATTCAAAATCCATTTTTCCTTGAACAGTCTCACTGACATGCTACCTTCAAGAGGAAAAGAAGAACATTTCTAAACTCTCATCATAGTGACTTCAGAAGGTTCTCCATTCTCGTATTTCTCCTAGATGAGCTTGAAGTAAGAAACAAGGCTTACTGACTATAAGCCGGCCCTCAGTGTGGTGTCCTGCCGCCTTCTCAATGAGATTACAGTGCAAAGTTAAAGACCTCTGGCTGCACACATTAAGTGTACACAGAGGTAGCTGACTATATTAAGCAAGGCGGGATGGAAGAAGTGCCCACACAGCATGACCCCAAATGAAATCATTTCCCTTTCCAGTTGGCTGATTTATTCTTCATAGAATAAAACTAGGAGTACAAGCTTGGTGAGCAACTATTACATAGCTCCCTTGGAGAGCAGTGTGATAATAAGAGCAACTGCTACCTGAAAGGTAAACAGGCACCCACTTGACATCTGATAAACCTCAGGGGCTAAGAATGGTGATGATGGAAGTCGAAGCCAGAGAGTTAATGACTGGGGATGTAGATCGGAGCTGAAGTTCATCCTCCCCACCACAGACACACACACACACACACACACACACACACACACACACACACACGCACACACACACACACTTGAGGATGCCCGAGTTCATAGAATTAGGCAACAGGTAGCAAGGGGAAGCTGCAGTAGTTGTGGCTGGGCTTGGTCTGTTTGTTATCCCAAAGAGAAGACTCCTCTCTCCTGCTATTCCCTGGGCGGGAACACACTCCCTCCCTCCTCTCCTCTGTAGTTGCATAGCTAGAGCCTAACCATTCTTCCCGGTCCGGCTCAAAGGTTCACATCTAGGTGCCCATCCTAGTTTCTCTGAGTGAGCTTTCCTCTAAATTGTCAGAGTGCTCAAGACCCCTGCCGCCCTCCGTCCTCGGCCCTCTGCCTGATCACCTTGAGGAAGTTACTAAAGGGTGGCAGCGAGAGGAACACTGATAACCACTGGTCTAGAAGATCTGAATTTTTGATACCTCGGTCTCGTTAAACAGGTTTACATCTCTGCAACAGAAGAATTAAAGTAATTAATCATTGAACCTAAAAGAGCAGACCTGCACACCACTGAAGAATAACTTCCAGAAGTTGAAAATACAGAGAGCACTTATTTCACCTGGGCAGACAAATAAAAGAAATAGCATCATTTTTTCCCCTTAATTCCTGTAAGCTCATTATTTTGAATCCAGAAACACTAGGTTAACTTTGATAGGCAAATGAAGTAGAGTTTGTTGCTTATCAGACGCCAGAGTTTCCCCAAAACTTCAACTCTTGGAGTTTAAAAACAGTGTACAAGTTCTCCATAGTTCTATGACTTCTGCAACTTAAGAGGTCCATCCCCCCACACAAAATGCACTGTTGAGCTTGCCTTAAGACAAAGGAAATCCATCCCAAAGGTCCAAAGAGACACTAAAAACATGAGACTTTTCTCTCAGAAGCGAGTGCATTACGGTACTAAGATAGTGACCTCCACCACGTTGGGGTTCCTGATAGACTCAGCTCATCTTCCCAATGATACTGAGCTTAAAGAGTCGGCATTAACTGGAATTTTGGCTTTAGTTAGAAAATGTATGGAGAATGCCCTGTATCTTTGAGAAAGCACAGACTAGCCAATGTCTCAGTTCTACTGGGACATGTTGACCAAAAAGGAGGAGGAGGCACAAAGCAACCAAATTATATGACAAAGATCCGTGTGAAAGAATGGGGAGGGGGAGAGTAGGAGGGGAAGAAAGAGGAGGAGGGGAAGGAGGAGGAGGAATGGAGAGAGAGGGGAGGAGGGGAAGAAAAGGAAGAGGGAGAGAAAGAAGAGGAGAATGGGGAGAAAGAAGAGGAGGAGGGAGAAGAAGAGGAGGAAGAGAGTAAGAGGAGGGAAGAGAAAGAGGGAGGAGGGAGAAAGAGAAGGGGAGAAAGAAGATGAGGAGTGGGAAGAAGAGGAGGAAGAGGAAAAGAGAAGAGGAAAGAGGGGGAAGATAAGGAAGGAAGAGAAAGAGGAGGAGAAAGGAGGAGAAGAGGAAGAAGGGGAAAGAGGAGGAAGGGGAAGAAGAGAACAAGGGAAGGATGATAAGGAGGGAAGAGAAAGAAGAGGAGGGGGGAAGATAAAGAAGAGAGGAAGAGGAGGAAGGGGAGAAAAGGGAGGAGGGGGGGAAGAAGATGAGGAGGAAAGGAGTAGAGAGGAAGAAGAAAAGATAGACGAGGGAAAGGAAGAGAAGGCAGAGGAAGAAAGGGGAAAGAAACCCCAGAATAGCCCTCCCTGTCTTTGGAGTTTTAACTGAGAGTGTTGGCTTATTTATTGTTTCCTGAGTGGACAGAGAGTCGTGGGTAAACCAGTAAATCTTCTGCCATCTCTGGAGTTGTAGGCACTAAGAGTTTGCCCCTGTTGCAATGTGTGCTGCCAGCAGGCTCCTCCCTAGCCCTCCACTGACCCCACCCTGTTTAGTCTACACAAGAAGAGAGAATCCACCAGGGTCTCACTCTCCTGTAGAGGCAGCAGAGAAAGGGTTAAGTACCTTTGTGTTATGGTAGAAATCACACACTCAAGTTCACATGAAACCCTAGTTTCCAGTATATTTGGAGAGAGCGCCTGGAGGAGGGACTCAGGCTAGCTGAGTTCACAGGTGACGCACTACTCCGGTAGGCATGATATCATATGTGATAAGGGAAAGAAGCCAGAAGTGTGAGAAAACAGAACAGACCAGGTGAGGAGGTGACTAACTGCAAGCCAGGAAAAAAAAATGCCTCCCCAGAAACCAGCCCTGTGTTCCAAAGAATAAGGCCTCAAAGCTGTTTGTCAACGTTTGGTCTTTCCTCAGAGGCCAGCCCGATTTCAGGCCGCATGTCTAGTGAAATGGAGACTAGGTCTCAGGAGAGCGAATGTGCCCCAAGAGAAGCAAGATGCAGAGCCTCCTGCCTTCCCCTGCACAGTTCACTTCAGTATCTAGAGTCAAGATGCAGCGTCTCCTGCCTGCCCACGCACAGTTCACTTCAGTATCTAGAATCACAATGCTAGTGGAAACCGTAAGATTACCTATTATCGATTCAATTTCGTTTATTGAATTTAATTAAAATAAGTACTGGGTACCTGCTGTGGCCATATGCCACAGGTTCTCTTAAGGATGAAACAAAGCTGTGACCACTGTCTTCATAAAGCCGATAACCCAACAAGAGGAAAGACAGAATGAGAGCAGAGCATTGTCGGAGGGATGAAAGAAAGACCTTCATCTTGGAGAGTCAAGAGGTTCAGGGTCAAGCTCTTTGCCCACATGGGTTCCTCTACGTGGATCACCCCCCCCCCTTGTACCTGTCCCCATCAGCCACCATCACTTTTTAACTCATATTTTTCAACCTCAGAAAAGTCCTTCCTGGTTTGGACTTGGTTAAGACTGTTGTATAATCCTGCTGTGCCCATGAACCTTTGCTAACTACCTTCTCAGTGGCTTCATACTCATTTGTGGGGTAACCTGATGAACTCAGTGCAACATGTCTTTATTTGTCAATGTTTATGCCCCCCCACCATGAGCTAGGCCTGTGACCCACAGCAACGGAGGTTTACGGAGTTTATTCAGGAAAGAAAAAGGGAGGGAGGGGATCCTGCTGCCTCTCCCCTGAAACACAGATGATAATGGCTGTTTTGCAGGGGTGTTATGACAATTAGAATAACCACAACGGAATTCTATGTAAGCTGAAAAGTGAATAGTGTATCAATATAAAGCAGACTCCAAATCAGCGTGACGCTCAGAACTGAAAAGAGAGAAGGAGGAGAGGTAATCGCCTCCAGATCTGGAGATGAGAGTGAACCAACAAAGACAAGAAAGCCACCCAGAAGCAGGTGGCACAGTGCTGGAGAACGAGGGAATTCCAGCAAGTGAGATGGAACACCCACTTTCTATGCTCTACACGGGGGACAGGGACTCTCACTAGCATGACTCTTAATAAGGACTGGAATTCCACCTGTCTGGTCACCACCTAGTTCTGAAACCTGCTTAGTGCTGGATAAATAACGTTCTGAATGACCAAATGAATGGATAAGCGAACAAAAGCATGTGTGGTTCTCAGAGGAGCTTAATAGGTGAGTTCAGAGATAAAATCAAGTGTTGTGCTGCTGTAGGAGTGTGAACTTTGAGAGACCAGTTAGCAGAGGAGAAAGGGAAGAAGTGTGGCAGGATCAGTAAGCAAAAGCAGTACTATGTAAAGACACCCGCGCTGGACCTGTAATCTTTAGGATGCCGGATACATGGCTGCTTTGCAGAGTTTCGTAGATTGGCGCTAAAGCCCCTGGCCTTGCCCCCATCCGCTAGAACATCAAGACGAAGTGTCTTGATTTAGGCCTCATATCTACCCATCACTAAGCTCCCACTGCAGATCAGGGGGCTGTGACATGATGTGACACACAATGACAATGAAGGGGAAAATGTGTCTGTAATTATAACCACGATATGGAAATCACCGGGAGGATTTAATTCACGCCACCGATGAATGTAAATCGTGTTATTTGCATAGAAATGAAGCAACACTACAGAAATGGGTTAAAATTCACAAATAGATAAATGATGAATCAAATGCACTTTAAAATTTATGAAATCGGATTGTAATTGCACTCATCTTTGTGGGAAAAAAAGATAAAAAATCTCATGCTTAGTAATGCTTAATAAGAAAAAGAGCTGAAAATGAGTTGAATGCGGAGGATTTGCAGCAAGCACATTGTGGCTTTTTATGTAGAGAAATGGTTAGTTAATCAGTATCTGTGATAATAAACTGTAATCTTACCGGCGTGAGATTGATGATAAAGACCAAGCACTGATATCTTTAATAAGACGAAGAACAGATACACAATGCATTTTCGGGTAGGAGTCACTCTGTCCTCTTAATGGAAACTTGTAAGAGGCTGGCTATTGTGATATAATTCAAACAAAATCTTTTAAGTTGTCGTTTTAACCCAATAGCCTAGCAGAAGACTTTTAAACTATTGATGGTGAGAGCATGTTTTCCTCCAAGTCTCAGATAGTTAGAACACTGGAAATAATTGAGCTCTTGCCTAATTACATAAAGACCAATTTAGAAGCTCATTTATTTGGAGAGTCTCTGGCATAGCAAACCCATTTGAAATGACACATAAGAGCAGGTAATTAAAAATTAAAGTTGAAATCAAGATGGAAAAGGCAAGATTGGAGGGAGCTGAGGCATCTCTGATTAGTTCTGGGGAGGCATAATTGAAGAATGATTCCGTGGTGGGTGTAGCTTCCATAACTACCAGTGAAGACTGACTCTTTCCAGTGTATGTCAGTTTATAAAGTCAAATACAGGAAAATAGAAGAGACCTCCTGACTGGAGAGGGAAATAGGGCTCTAGACTCTTGCACAGCCATGCTAGGCCTGCTGAGTGATGAAGAAAGCACAGCATCCATATGGGCAGATGTGCCTTGACAACAGCAAGCTCTCTTGAACAGAAAGATTTTGGAGGTTTGGGAGCAATACACACACACACATATACACACACACATACTCACACATACACACAGATACAGATACACACGCTCACAGATACACACGTGCACACATACACACACATTTACACTTACACATATATGCACACATACACACATATACACATACACACATATATAAAGACACACAGACACACATATATACACATACACACAGACATACACATACACACAAACACAGATATGCACATATATACACATTCTTTCTCTCTCTTTCTCTCTCTCTCTCTCTCTCTTTCTCTTTTTCTCTCTCTCTTTCCTGGCTTTGGTGGTCTTACAATTTGTAAATGGTTTTCACATACATAAACAATCACCTCACATCAGCTCAAGAAAGACTAACTACTTAATTAGTCAGTAGTCCCATTTTACAAATGAAATAACCAAGGTTCTGAAAAATCTGGTAACAAACTTAAGATGCTAGGACTGGAAGTCTGGCTTTTGAGAGCAAATCGGTTCCATCTGCCCATGCGCATGCACCTTCTGTTCCATCTGCCCATGCGCATGCACCTTCTGTTCCATCTGCCCATGCGCATGCACCTTCTGTTCCATCTGCCCATGCGCATGCACCTTCTGTTCCATCTGCCCATGCGCATGCACCTTCTGATTTTTACTTGTAAGTGCTCTTCCTCCTCTTTGTTTCTTTTAACCTGTTTCCCCATCCATTTCTGTCACTTTCCTACTTTCTTTTCCCATTTCTTCTTATCTCCATCTGTGCCCTGGGTCTGTGAGCAGCATAGAGGTGAGGGGGCATGGGCCGGCCACCCGAGAGTCCTCAGAGCTGTAGTCTCTAAATGGCAGAGGGCTCCTCCACTTCTGGGGTTCTGCTTCTACTGCAGCAAAAATGTAGCTGTCTGGGAGCTAGTTTGGTGCAATGTAAAGTTAAGTTCTTTTTGTGTTATAGGATCATAGTAAAAAGGATCCTGGGCATATAACACGGTGGAAGAATACTGGCTGACCACTTGCAGGGCTCTGTGTAAATCCTCGCCACCATTAAAAAAGAACCCCAAGACTGCTAACAGTGGCAGTGGCAGTACCTCTGGCTCTTTTGCCTGTTCTTGAGAACCTTTTGCTCCTTCTGGGTTGCATCACTCACCCTTGAGATGAGGGTTTGTGCTTAGACTTATGTAACTTGTTTTGTCTTTTTGGTTGATATCTCTGAGAGGCCTGTTCTTCTCTGAAGGGAAACAGAGGAGGAGTGGGTGGGGGCAGGGGAAGAGAGGAGGAGAAAAGTAGAGGACGAGGAAAATGCAGTTAGAATGTATTGTATGAGAGAATACATTTTTTTTAACAAAGGAAACCCAAATGATAGTCTTTCATAAATACTTATGTCCCTCCCCCATTCAGTGGCCCAGAAAATACACTTGCCTTGGTAAGATGCTCAGGCTGTGTACAGGAAGTCCACTCTAACACCTGCTTAAATCTCAAATTTTTTTCCTCTTCATACTGTATAAACATTTATGGCTGAGTCATAGATCAAACATTCTGCTCTCTATCCCTCTCCCAGTGAACAAGTGAGCGGAAAGATAGGAGTTGTAACTATGGCAATCTTGTTCTCACTGTTTGTCCTTTGACAAAAGGTCTCAAATCACCTGAGAGTTTGTTAAAGCCACAAATTCTTGGGCCCCGACTCAAATCCAATAGGTTGGCAGGTCTGAAGGGTTGAGGGTTGGAGCTTGCAATGTGTTTTCGCAGGCCCTCCAGATCATTCTGATGCTGGCGAGACTGGAACAGAAAGAACGTAAATGCAACGCAGTGGGAGCGGCCCTGGATGAGGGCCTAGGACACAGGACTTCATCCTGCCTCCCATTCCATGAGTTTAGGTGCATCCTACCATGTTCCTGGGGCCCTGCTTTCTAATCCATCAAGTGCCGAATGGTAAGTGCCTAATACTTTTCTCTCCTGAACAGTCTACAAGTCTTCGTGATGGGAGCCTTGGGGTAAAGTTCCAGTTTAATACCAATTAGTTGTCCTTACTACACAACAGCCTCTGGATCGCTTCAAGCCTAGAAGTTAAGTCTTCAAGAATATCTAGTTAAATTATCGTTGAACGTGTGAAATGGCCGTTAAGTAACCACGTGTCATGTAGTGGTTTGACAAGACCAGGATCCACTTCAAGGATGGGGCTGGCTCCCATGACACAAGGCAACAACGACCAACCTGGGTGGACTCCCAGGAGAATGAAAGGTTAGCTGAAGCTGTGCTGGATAGCAGGCTTCAGAGAAGCATGTTTGGGTGACTTTGGTTTGGTTTTGTTTGTTTCATTTGGAGATAGTGAGCTGTGTCTTTTGGACTGACCAGCTGTCAAACATGAGGCTATTCTCTTCTCTTGTTGCATAAATGTTTACCTAGAAAGACTGGCATACAATGTGTCATACTCCCCAAAGAGCAGTGGTTCTCAGCCTGTGGGTCATGACTCTTTGGAGGTCTAATGACCCTTTCAACAGGGGTTGTATGTCAGATATTTACATTCTAATTCATAACAGTAGCAAAAGTACGGTGACAAGTAACAACAAAAATAATTTTCTGGTTGGGGGTTCATCACAGCCCAAGGGACTGTATTAAAGGGTCACAGCATTAGGAAGGTTAAAGACATCTGCAATAAAAGTTGATTTTTCAAAAGTGGTTGTTGCCACAGGTCATTTGTGTGTGCCAAAGCCTTGTTAGAATAACAGGGGAAGCTAGTCAGGAAAGAATTCTCCAAGAGACAGTTACTTCATTCTCTCAGAAGGAGTGCCATGTCTACCTATTCATCACCCCACACAAACGCTAGAACTGGGAGTGTATCATCAAATAACACGTAAGAGAGCTCCTCCCCTTTAGTCCCTGGCTTTTCTGCAGGGATGATGCCTGTGGTCTCGATGTCATGAGTACCAAAGGAAGTGACAAGAAGATACCAGAGAGAGCCTCACCTGATGCCACAACCGTGAAACAACTGGGTGGCAGTGACCTCAGTGACAAAATGCCTGCATTTCAGGCCCTAGTATTTCTGCAGAGCAGGACACAAGCATGTCAGAAAACTATGTCTCTCTCCTATCGGCACAGGGACAGCAGTTTCTCCAGTGGGGTGCTCTTCGTCTCTCAGACCCCCTTGTCCCTTTTCCAGAGCCATTCCTGTGGAGGCCTATGTACCAGGCTTGAAGTCAAGAGTTGATAGGAATTTGGAATAAGTAGCTTGTAGCTTTGACTCAATTACTCTACACTATCCACCGTTTCAGCAAACAGCGTGTTTATGTTGGCTCTAACATTTGCTACAGCTGCAGTTTGGAAGAGACGACTCTGTGAAGTCACTCTTCTGAAGAAATCCTATGGTAGACAAATTTCTGGGTTCTGAGCAGGTGCACAGCAATAGAAGAGCCTACCCATGTACCACCTGCCCTGGGGACATCTCCTCCGGCCACCTTACAGCCCAATAGGCAGGAAAGGGGACAGCATCTACGAAAACAGACGCTTACTTACAGTGGTCTTCAGCAACACGACGTCTGCTTCTTGCAGGGAACACGGGACACAGTTTGCCCATACGTGCCAAGCTGGTCTCCAGTAAAACACCAACGGAAGGATTCCAAGAGAGAAGATGGAGCCGATGAGACAGAGAGCTTTCTTGCAGCCTTGAGTCCGATAGCCAAATATTTCCTGCAATAGAACCAAAATGATTCCAAGTGTTGGTCAAACTTGAAACAAACTCCGCTTTTAGGGATGAAAAAGGGTTGAAAGGTACTCTTGTGTGTAATGAGTAGATTCCTTCCTACCACACAAGTGGAGTCAAATAGGAGATAAACAGCAACTTGCTACATTATCTAATTCTGTATGACTTTTCTGAAATGCTCCTAACTCATTTTCCAGGGTAGTCGTCTATCCTGGTGTGATTCTTTCTGTATCTCAAGCTGAAGCTATTGCCTTCCAGCTGCCAACACTGGACCAGCTCCACTCCACATTCAACCTGTAGCCTTGCTTATTAATCCCACTGTAACCAGCTTGTCTACCCTGAGTCCTCCCCAGGTCCTCTTCTGTTCTACAGTTGCATAGATCAGCTTCTCCCCAGGCTCATCATCCTCTCACTTTCCAAAGGTAGTGTTTAAATGCTTTCTTAAATTGGCAGTGGAGCCCCCCTGTGATTTGTATGAGTTACTCTGTGCCAATGTGCAAACTTTCCTATCAGTATTTGAAAGTGTCCTTATGTTCATCATCAAGAGAGAGTAAGCAGAAATTATTATCTTCCTTCTCGAAGTAGAAAAGCTCAAGTTCAAAGTTATCATATATAAAAAGGTTTTAACAGTAACTAATAATCATCGAGATAATACTGCTATTTTAAAATCTCTATCTAAGCACTTTACGAATATCCTCTTACATAGCTGAAAAAATTAAATATATTTCCCAAGGCACAAAGCCCATGCGTAACTCAAAACCAGCTTTGCAGCACACAGAAATTAGGGTGGACTGCTCTTTCTAATTGGTCTCTTCTTTCTCGAGCTTTAATTTCACTTCATCTTAGCAAGTTTAAGTGTTATTCAAACAGCAGACGTGTGATAGACCATGAGAGATGTGAAACAATGTCTCTCATCTAGAGAAACTCACTAGATTTGAGGGGGAAAGAAAGAGAACTATAAGGTTCAGCAAAGAACAATGAAGAGATCTACAGAAGGCGGCCAAAACCCTTATCATCCAAATGTGGCCATGGATCCTATCGTTAGTGCTATTACTAACCCCAGAATAACAGGAGTAGACAGTGACCCTGGCAAGTCAACCACTCCATCCCTCTTAGGCTACCCTGAAGTTCCAAAGGCTGCTTTCTCTTGGGCTGGTGAACACTGCCACTTCCCTAACCGGCTCATGATCTGTGATATCTTGCTAAACTTTCTATAGAAAGGGTCAAAAAATTCACACAAGGCATTTCAATTTTTACTTGTTGAAGTAAGTTAGTTTTACTGACTTGGAATAAATTGCAAGGTCAGAACTATTGACAGATAACGTCAAGTATAACTTGTAAAAGTTAGCACAGCACCATCATAATCATCTGATTTTCTTCTTTTGTTATGGACTGCCTGACCTGTCTCTGAATATGTTTGAAGCAGTTATTCTGACCCCTGTTCCCCAACTGCTGTCACCTCCCACAAAAAGAGATTGATGAGCCACCCAAATGGTATTATATAAATATCCAAAGAGTATTATACAATAATCAACTCGTGTCAGGCTCTGTACATCACAGAACAACACTGTATTGCTCTCTTTACCCTCCCACCCATGAATTCTTTCTCACATAAACACAGAGATACACACACAAACCCCAAGGCCCTGTTCTAGAGAGTTCTTGAGGCCAATACAAACTGATCTTTTAGAGTTCACTCTCAGAAATTTGGCTGTGGGTCTCACACAGTCAAAGACTTGGTAAATGCAGAATTGTGATGACAAGGTACAACTGGGGGCGACATCTAGAACAGGACAGAAGCTATCTTCAAAGAATTGCCCTCGTGTGATTTCGTCATGTAAGGAAGGTTCCAACGAGTCTGCAGGGTAGCCCTCAGCACAGTCACCCTTCATAGGAGGACTCAAGACAAGCAGATGACAGAAGCTGAGCCTACCAAAAAAGGGAAATGAATGTGGCTGTCATGCCCACCAGGTGAACATGTGTGTTTAACACCAAGAACATGTCGCTTTCCAATAGCACCATGACATGCCCACCAGGTGAACACACATGTTAACTCCCAGAACATGTCGCTTTCCAATAGCACCATGTCATACCCACCAGGTGAACACACATGTTAACTCTGAGAACATGTCGCTTTCCAATAGCTCCGCTTCCACAGTCAGGAGTTTTCCGTCTCCGAAGTCCAATGCAAACATGGTTCTTAGAATGGGTTCTGTAACCTTGCTACAACCCTCCCATGGCCTAAATACTATGTGCTTCCTTTAAACACATTAATTCATTCAATCATATTACAGTCAAAACATGCTAGCTTAGACACCTTTGCATCTCTCTGCAGACTTCATTAGACATTTGAAAGTTTAAAAGAAATAAAACTTTTAAGACTTTATCTCCCTAAAGATAATAACTTTCCCCTTCTTTCCAAAATGTTGGGTGTAGAAAGAAGGCTTCGCTGTAATGTGTGCTTGCTATTGCAGACTGTGGTAAGTGGATATGACTGTCCTCTTGCTTCCACGCTAGAACCTGCAGAGATTCTGCACTGATAATTTCCACTTGCCACTCTCAGGCAAGAGGAGAATCCCACAGGCTTCTAAGTTAATTGGAAGCTCAGACTCAAGTGAGAAATTCTCAACCTGAATAGCCTACTCCAGAAATTTGGAGGGGGTGGGGGAGCAAAATGGTTTTGTTGTTGTTATTATTGTTGCTGCGGCTAAATTGGCAAATCGCCTTCAAACTTTAAAGTGGTCCCCAAGTTATTTTCATATAAAAATTCTTACTCAGACATCATCTTTTGAAATACACCCAAAATTGTAAAAGTATTATCCCCAGATTCTTCCACTGTAAAACTCAGCTGGAGATCACAAAACAAAAGATAGGCACAAATAAATTCAAACTATCTAGTGAGTTGGGAAGTTGTGTTGCAATCTGTGCACACTGTGGGATTTCAGCCAGACATCAAGCATATGAACTTTTAGTGAGAAAACAGTAGAAAACGCAGGTGCGGGGGATTACAATAGCATCATTACTTTTTTTTATAACTTTTAAAACAAATTCAATTTAAAGGGAATAATGAACACATAGGCAAAACACTGAGTGTTTTGTTGGGTAAGGCAACATACAGCACTCAAGTTGTTCACTTTCCATGTCCGGAACTCCGGTACTCAGGAAGCTGAGGCGGGAGGAGCATAAATTCAAGGCCAGCCTTGGTGATGAAACACTATATATGGTGGTAGATTCGTAACTAAGTTAAGGCAGCATAAGAACAAATGATGTGAACATATTATGAACCAAAGATTATAGACAATCTAATTACAAATTCCCGAGTCCTTAGGAAGAAAGGGGCACAGGGAACCAGCCAGTGTGAGAAGAGATGCCCTCTAAGGGAAGAAACGCCTCTCCCACTTCCTGTGCTCCTAACCAGACTCTTTTTCCTAAGTCAGACCACAGGTCAGTCAGGTCCTGTTTTCCCTGTCATTGATGGAAGACTCTTCTTTGCTTACTATGAGAGCCAATGGTTCCCATTTAGAGTGATTTTTTCCCCAGAAGACATGGTCATTCTCAACTTGGTGAATGTTGCTCCTGGAATATAGAGTTCAAAAGCCAGGAACTGTGGGGAGCATCCACACTGTAGAGGACGGCCCCTCCTATCCCTCAGAGTGGAAAACATTTCCAATGTTCAAAACCATTACTGTGGACATTTGGTTTCCCCACCTAAATTAAATGCTTTAGTTCCTACTACCTATAATGCCATTCTCAGTGCCAGAAAACCACAATATTTTCAATTAGGAATCTATGGAAGGAAAAGATGTATGCATAATGCTAGCTGGCCACTGCTATGACTTGGATAGAGTTTTTTGTCCCCTAAAGGGTATGTGTGCCTGGAGCTTGGTTTCTAGGTGGGAGTACTAGGAGGCACTGAAACTTTTAAGGGATGTGAAGTAGTGAGAATCTTTATATCATCAGAGACATGGTTCAGGAGAGAAACCTGCTTGCCCGCTGTAATGGAAACAGCAAGTTGTGACAGAAGACTATAAGCCTGAGACCAGAGTATTCTCTGGCTTCCCATATTAGGTGCAAGCCTTGTCTGTGGCCGTACCACACTGGGTTAGCCAGTCTCGCGTGGTTTCATTCCTCAGAAGGATTAGACCTGGTTAATCCTTTACTGGGAGATGGAAACCTTCCCTTCCATATGTGACCCCTGACATCTGCCATGCTAACTTCTCTGGTGTCTCTACTTTCATCCTCCAAATCTATGGACCAAATAAACCTGGTTTGTTTCTTTGTTTGTTTGTTTTTGGTTTGAGTTTTTGGCTGGTTGGCTTTTGATTATCAACAACCTGCCTCAAGTAATTCAGCATTGAATTGGTGCAAACACCATGCTCAGTGGTAGTTACAATACAGTTCAACAGATCAGGGAAACTGAGGTGCCGAGGAAGGAAGCAAAAAGGCCACATGGTTCCCTCTTTCTGCCTGCATGTCCGACCTCATCCTAGGCTTCTCCTCCTCTGTCTCACCCTGTCCCACCCATGAACACTGTTTCTAGTTTCTTGAATTCCATGCCCCAGCAGCAGCCTCTGTCTCCCCGTGCTACTTGCAATTTCGTTTAACCTAATTTCACTTCTCAATCTGGGACGTGGCGGCCCCTTGTTCTCAGCCCTGGAATGCCATGTCTAGTCACAGCTCCCCGTCACAGGATTGCTGAACAAGACAGAAGGGCAGTGCTTCTGTACAGCACCAAAACCAAGGAAACCATCATCAAAGTATTTCCATGCTGTACTCCCCAGGATGAAGCCTTACTTTAGTTCAATAAAACTGTCTACTATATCTAGGGCCATGGGTAAGGTGTGTGCACCAAAGATAAGTTTATCACGCTCAAAGGCCTAGCGGGAGAGAGAGGATGAATTTTAAAATAGCTATGATTTGGGACAAAAAAAATATTAAGTGCCACATGAAATGCACAAAAGGCAAAATTAGTTTCAAATGATGAAAGATCCTACCAAGATGATAATTAGCAAAAGCCTTGCAGGAGAATGGCTACTGGAAATTGACTTGAAAATAATTGGTAGAATTTCAACAACTGTGAAAAGAGAACAAAAGAAGGGGCTTCGAGTGGAGGGACTAAAGCTCCTAAAAGGTGCTGAGTCTGGAGAGAAGGGGAGGGGAGGGAAAGAAAGGGAAAGACAGGAGAGCAAAGGAGAGGAGGGAAGAGGAGAGGAGAGGAAAGGGGAGGAGAGGAGAGGAGAGGAGAGGAGAGGAGAGGAGAGGAGAGGAGAGGAGAGGAGAGGAGGAAAAAGGAGCGGAGAGAAGAAGTTTCTTTAGGTGAGGAGAGACTTGGGGTTCATCTCACAGCCACCCAAAGGGAACTTTACTTATAAACTGCACCCAGATCTTTTCTGGTCTACAGCCATGGGTGGACCTCCTAAGGACCATTTAGGTGCTTGCCCTAAATCTAACATTCTCAATCCGTCAGTAGCAGAGGTCACTGCCTTTTACCAAGAGGTCGTTGCCTTATATCAAGGCCTGACTGAAAGAGGGTGCAAGAGGTGGGTGTGTTTGGGGCTTTAGTTTCTTTTGTCTACTCCATTCCCTGTTCTCAGCCTGGGTGCCGTCATCCAGGGCTATGAAAATTCTTCCTTGTGTCTCCAGTTCGCGGTCCAGAAAGCAACCCATCCAGCGCTTTGACAGCAGACAAGGTGGTAACACCCTTACCTGTGGATTGTCCACCTAAACCTGGGGTAAAGATGAAAACACGGTTTCTGTGAGTAATAACTTCTTGTGTTTCCATCACTCTGAATACAAACTTCTCCAAATATATTGCACTCTCACAACCCTATACAGAAAGTCTCATATGCCGTGGGTCAGAATAAGGAAGATGAAGTTCAGGGAGGCCAAGGGATGCACCCAGAGCCACCCAGCTGGTAGGTACCAGTGCCAAATCCCTCTCAATTAAAATTCTTTCTGCCTAACCAGCCCGCCTCTCATAAAGATTCTCCTCCTCCTCAGCCCTCTGATAGTCTCGTCAGTAGGTGTTACCCAGACGGGGATTGAACACTTGCTGATTGCTCACAACTGAGCTAATGGACGTGCTGCCTGGACAAGTTCTAAGTTTCCCTTCAACAGGTTTTCACAAGCCTCAAACTGCAGAGTGTGAAGAAATTAGCGAGAGGCGCTCCACCCAACGGCCACTCAACCGACGGTGGTTTCTGCAGTTAGCATCCTAATCTCTTGGCCTGGCAAGGCTGGGTAAGAGGTGTTTCCTAGGTTCTTCTGTCATGCTGAAATTGGAACATTTCTTGCCAGGTATGTCCTTAGGCATAACAGGAAATATATTTGACCTTTCTTCCCGGTTCCTGACACAAGCAATCAGAACTCTAGGGATTTCCCAAATGATACCAGTGTATGCTTCTGTTCTGGTTGGGCCCCTTTCACTCATGCCTCAGTTTGTGCTGAGATAGGAATACAAGCTTCAGGAAATGCCGCGGTTACTTCAGGAGAGCTTCAGGGTGGGAGCTGGTGGCCAAAGGGTTGAAGTTCCTGGTCCCACCTCCAGTCACAGGGGAAGGAAGCAGGGCTAGAAAGTGGGTTCAAAGTCAATCTTCTCTATGTTGTGCAGCTTCCATAAGAACCCAATGATAGCATCAGAGAGCTTCTGGTTGTCAATCACATGGCGGTACCAAGCGTATCTCACACCTCAGCTCCATGAGGATGGGAGCTACCGAGCAAGGACCCTTCTAGACCCCACAGACATTTTCATCTGGATGTTTATTTTCATCACTTATAATAACCAAAACATACTAATTAATAAGTACAATGTACAATGTTTTCCAGAGTATTGTGAACCATCCTGGCACATTATCAAACATAGATGCTTGGGATATATGGGAACCACATGACATGGTATTCAAGACAGATCTAAGCGTGGGAAACCTGGGAATCTGATACCTGTGACTTGGCACTTGAGGCGGGGACACTCTTATCAGACTGAGACTGTAAGTTCATGGAGTCTGAAACTTATCTAGGGTAAAGTCAGAATGTAATCAAATGATAGGAGAATACTTTGAGTTCCTGGAAATTAGCCTGTGTAAAGAGAGGGAAATAGATTTATCTGATGACAGAGTATGAGAAATAGAAACAAGAAGACCCAACACCTGAGAATCATAAGAAAATAAGAGCACAAACAGACCAGTCTGCGACCCATATAGGCAGCCTGCTCACTGCACAGCAGGCTGACCCAAGACCCTCAGGGAGAGGGAGGGTGCCCGAGAAAAGGCAGCTCACTTGAAGGTAATGCTCCTGTTTCACCACTCGTTAGCTTATCATCTGGAGATGACTCCCCCTCCAAAAATAAACCAGAGTCGTAATCCCTGATTGGAAAACTACTGTGAGAATGAAGTGGGATCGAAGGTATGCATGTGTCGTTCAGAGAGACACCTGCTGTGAGGGAAGTGGGCTTAGGGTGGACTGGTAAGTTCTCCTTGATGCCTAGGTGAGTTGGTCCCTCCCTTCACATCACTCAGATCTCTACTTTGCTTTCCACAGACTGAGGCAGTTACTGAGCCACTCCTAGCACATCGCTCCTTCCATCTCGAGAAGCCCTTCTCGCTATCTGATAGTTTTATCTGGGGGTGTGTGCATGCCTGTCTGTCTGTCTGTCTGTGTATATGTATCTGCCTATGTCTGTGTGTGTGTTTATGTGTCTATGTGTCTGTATGAGTCTCTGTGTGTCTATATGTCTCTCTCTCTCTCTCTCTCTCTCTCTCTGTGTGTGTGTGTGTGTGTGTGTGTGTGTGTGTGTGCATGATGTTACTAGACTGCATATTTTAAAAGCTCCAAAGAGCTTCCATCTGTATCTGTGGTGTTGATTGCTGAATCCCTGGCACAGAGCAGTCCAGTTTCTACCACACAGCAGGCCTAGAAAAAGCTTTAAATTAATGAAGGGCTTAGACTCCATTGTAAGGTCAATATAAGCAAGCAGACTGTGATATTTCTAGACTGGACAACAGGCCAGAAGGAATAATCATGTACTAGGACCTGGTGACTATGTTATGAGCATCCAAACCAACTCTGCTTTCAGAGTGGAGAACTAAGACCCCACAAGCATTCTTCAAAGGGGCACGAGAGGGAAAGGAACCATAGGAGAAGAAATGATCATCTCCCAAAGACATACCAGTACTCCTTAACCAATGGTGAAATGACCTGGACAGCAAACATTGTGCCCCAGTATGAGTGCGTCTTTCCCCCTGAGCCATCACCTGAGTCATTTGACCCAGGAAGATAGAGATGAAAACCTTCTTAGGCGTTCTGCAATGAAGACAAGATGTAGATGTTACATATCCCTGCTCTCACCACATCTGTTACACGTGTTTTCCCAGCATGCTCACCTCCAGTGGAGCCAAGGAGACTTCCTGAAGAAGCCTGTTCCATTGCCAGACTGCCCAACTGAAAAAATGGAAGCTAAACTCCCAGAATTCACCGCAATCAACATCTTTGCGCAAGCACTTTTTTCTGTTTTATCAAACAGCTGCCATACCGTGAATGTCACCTTCAGTTCACTTGTTCATGCATTGCTCAATATGTCAACAGGTCAGCCATTGTTTACCTAATGTCCAAATTATATTCTGAAGTCAGTAATGAGCTGGAGAGTATCTACCGTAACTGTTTTTTTTTCCCAAACTACATTGGTATTGTTCTTTTGTTTATACCACAAGATGGTGAGTAGGTGTCTAAAATTGTCCATTAAACTCAAGGCATTTCGTGTACTTTTATATGGTTATACAATGTAATATTAGTGTCAACATAATGTGTAGCATTCAATGCCTCACATTCCTCAGTAGAGACATTCTGTTATGATTATTGTACTTCTAATGGTTCCTTCATTCCAGTTTTTCCCTTGTTCATAGAGCTGGCTCACAGAGGAGCAGTCTTCCACAGAAGTTTCCATGCTAAGAGCTACACCCTGCTGCTTCCAGATGTTCTACAAAGACAACAGAAACGTGACCTCGTCTCTGGCTGCTTTTATTTTCATGATTTTCTCTACTTGTTTATTTATTTAGGAAGAACTAGATTTATTCTCACAGGAAAAGACAAAAAAGTAATTCAAGTTTGCATTTTTTAAATTAATTTTGACGTTGTTACTTTGTGTTTGGGTGAATACTAAAATATCATCTTGTGTTAATTAAAGGTTGATTCTAGAAGCTGGTGTGGCTGCTCAGTGGGAAAGGCATTTGCTGCATACTCTTGACAAACTAGGTCCAGTACCCAGACCCCTGTGAAGACAGGTGATAGACTCAAGTCTACAAAGTTGTCGTCGAGCTTCTATATGTGCAACACACACACACACACACACACACGTGGCCACACATGCATAAGTACCAAGCACACAGACACAATATAACTTTTAAAGTTTGACTCTAAACTACACAGAATAAAATATTTCTGTAGCATGGTGTTTGGAAGTTTTCCTATAGTGCCCCTCCCATCACAAAAAAATGATATTTCTATACTGTAGATCAGGCAAAGCAACCAAACTGTTTAATGATGGAAGGACAATATCTCAGCCTCCCTGTAAGAATCCCAGGGCTCAGCCCACCTGAGTAGAGAGTATCTCAGGAGGAGTGAAAGACCATGTCTGAGCCTGATGGGGTTTGAAGCCGTGATCATGTGTTTCTCCGGAGAGGAGTGGAAACACCTCAGTGTGACCCAGACCCTGAATGCTCAGGTGCTGATGGGAAGCTTTGCACTCACGGGTTCTCTGTGTTGTCAGTGTACCCTGGAAGATGAGGAAACTCTCTGCAAGCAAGTGTCAGAGAAGTCCTGTATGTGTGGAGAATCTGGCAAGATAATAAGACACCATTGACCTTCAGCACCATGAGCCCTCTAAGAAAAAGCTGTGGAAACTCAGTAAGTATCGATCATCCTTCCTACCCCAGCCCACCCATAGGGTATCATGGAGCTCACAGGACACAGAAACCCTTCAAAGGCGAAGACTCTGGGACAAGCTTCCAGAAAGTTTCCACTCCCCTCAGTCACTGGATAACTCACCCAAACAGGAAACATCTCTCTTGCAGAACAGGCAAGAATGTCCCCCAATGGGAACTCAACCTCAGACAGCCACCAAAAATCTCACCATGGAGTCACAGCTCACGTGTGTAACGAGTGTGGGAAGGCCTTCCGTTATCTCTATAAAATAAAGAAGCAGCAAAAGGCGCACAGCTTTCGGGTGCAGTGAACGTGGGGAAACCTTCCGCCACAAAGGTGTACTGGCTTTGCACCAGAGAAATCACACTGGAGGAAGGTCTTACAAGGGCAGCAAGTGGGAGAAAACCTTCTTGTCGTCTGCCCCCATTTGCACTAGACTGTTCAAGGTAAAGAAAGATCCTAGGAGTGAAAGGAATACGGGAAGGACTTTAAAGACAGCAGCAGCAGCATCCTTCACCAAGGAGTACACACTGGAGAGGGGCCTTTTGAGTGCAAGGAGTCTAAGAAAACCTATGTGACCTGCTCTGGTCTGTGTCAGCACGTGAAATTCCATGGTGAGCAGAACCATGAGTGCAACCCGGGTGGGTGGGAAACCCTTCACCACCAGGTCCTACTGAACTAGTACCGGTAGTTTCACACGAAAGTGAGGTCCCACCGGTGCCTAAATTGTGGGAAAGCCTTCAAATGGAGTTCTACCCTCATTCAACACAAAAACGTTTCTACTGGAAAAAGACCTAGGTGGCCAGGCCACATGAGAAAGCCTTCAGCCTTTGGAGGGTGCTAACTAAAACAAGCCAAACTTCGTACATTCCATCTTCCACTCAGGAAAAAAAAATTGTTCATGTATATAGCGCCTGTGTGGGCAGCTCGAGGGAGTCTAGTGCTTTCTGTTGGCAGAGTTATCACTGCAAGTTTCTGCCACACAAGCCACCCCGCTTTTACTTCTTGGTAGGTCCAGTGTGTGAATCAGTCAGTGCAGTGTGTTCAGAGAAGCTGATCTCATGTCCTCCTCCCTCCCCAAAGAGAGGAGACTCATGAATGGTGGTTCTCATAACAGACCTCACCTCTTCCCCTTGGCTGGTTTGGACTTGAACTTGACCCAGGTCTCCTGAGGTCAAGTTAGTTCTCCCTTCCCCTCACCCCTCTCTCTCCCTGTAAAAGATCTTTCCGGGTCCCTTACCTTTCTTCAGAGATAGTACTAGTTCTACACATGGTGTTTGTCACACTTGGAAAGACATTTGTATTGTTCTAGAATGTGTAGTAATAGAGGCCTTATTGCTTATGCCTCATTTCAAAACAACAGCAACAAACGAAACAGAATCTCTGGGCTGCCAATGATGGGACAGCAAGGGAGTCGTGCCTTCTCCTGAATTTCTGGCAACACCGTAACTTTTCCGTCTCTCCTTTTGTGTAATCAGAGTCAAACTGGACAAAATTGCACCTAACGCCAGTCTGTTGCGGTAACTGTTAGCTCTCCCAGGGTTGTCCCGTGATGACTACTTCTCTGTTTGATTCAAGCATATTTTCTGGGTTCAACCTTGTGTTTGCAATTGTTTTTGGTTTTTTTCTTTCAGCCCCTGTCTCTTCTCTCTGAGAAAAAAATTAAGCATATTGAAGCAATCTTTTAAAGTACTATTGGGAACCAGGAAATGGGACAGTACACTCTAACAAGCTGTACCAGGAAGCTGAGACAGGAAGATCATGAATTTCAGGCCAATCTGGACTTTGTCTTTCTGTTGTTGTTTGGTTTGGTTTGGTTTGGTTTGGTTTTTATAAGACAGGGTTTCTCTTTGTAGCCTTGGCTGTCCTGAAACTCACCCTTTAGACCAGGCTGGCCGCAAGCTCACAGAGATCTGCCTGCCTCTGCCTCCAGAGTGCTGGGATTAAAGGGGCATACTACCACCACCTAGCCTGATCAGGACTTTAAATTGAGACCCTGTCTCAAGAAAAGAGGTGGGGGAAGAGGGAGCAGTCAGTTGGCTTAGCCCAGAAAGGTACCTGCCACCAGACAGCCTGAGTTTAATCCCCAGGACCCATCTGGAAGGAGAGGAACAACTGCAAGCTGCCCTCTGACCTTTACACATGTGTCATGCATGGCATACATGGGTGCATGCATGCACACACACACACACACACACAGACAGACACACACATGTACAAAGTAAGTAACTGTGATTAAATTCTTTTAATAAAAAGGACTCTTCAACGGCAACTTTCTCCTATCCCTTCCCAAGTCAGAATTGATCAGCAGTCAAAACAAAACACATCATCTACTCCTCCTCTCAGAATCAGCACAATTCATTACATAGCCAGTTGTGACTCAGAACACTAGGAATGCCCTTTAAGTCTCTCCTCCTCCTTCTCCAACGATCTAATTAGCCCAAGGCCTAGCGATTGTCCTCTAGGTGTTTCTCAAGTTGATTTGCTGTGCTCCGCCTCTGATGCTCCCACCTTGGTGAGAGGGGAGTGTTCCCAGATTCGCCACTACATCCAACACCGTCCTTTACTGAGGTTGTTCACACTGCTCCATCATGTTTTCCCTCAGACATAAACCTGATTTCAGCTCCTTACCAGAGCCCTAACTTGTCTATGTCTATCTATCAGGCTTCCTGTGATGTTCGACATTTAGGATTATGCCCATAAAACCTGAGCAAATACATGTGGTTAACCACATACTTCAAACCTGTCAATCACTTTACATTATGTAAGAGGTTCTGTCTTATCTTTCCCCATTACCTTTTCAGTTGCAGCTCTCTGTTTGCCCATCCTACCCCCGCCACACTCAGAGGCACCCTGTGCGGCAGCCTCACTGGGCTACACTCAGTTCTCGGAACAGAATGGTTTTTGTTCCTTTACATCTCAATATCTTTGAACACTGTCTCCTTGGCTTCCAATGTCCTTTTCCTCACGGGGCTTCTGACATGCCTATTCATATCCACCAACATTCCTTTCAAATGGTGCCTTCTCACTGGAGCCATCCAGGAGTTGGATACAGCTTCCTCCGTTCTGACAGTTCTTGCGAGCTGCTGACACAGCCGGAGTGCCCACACTCTGTCCCCTACTGGATTTGGAACCAGACTTCTCCTAGCATAACTAATACATAGCATGGGGACTTGTACACAGTGGGTATTTGATACATGACCAAAAAAAAGCCAGAATAGGAAAGGGAAGGGAGGAGAATGGGATATAAATGGATTAACAGTATTTACCTAGACCCCTCCAGTTACTGTGGTAGTTAATCTTGACTGTCAACTTGACTGGGTTGAGAAGTACTTGGAAGATAAAGTAAAGCACTCCTCTGGGTATGTCTTCAGGGGATTAACTAAGAAAGAAAGACTTTGCTTGAATATGGGCAGCACCATCCCATAGACTGAGGCCCAAGTGAAATAAGTGGGAAACAGAAAAGTCAAACAGTGCAGACATTCATTCTCTTGTCACCATGAGAACCAGATCAAATCCACCCACCCCACCTCCAATTGTTCTGCTCAAGTATCTTGTGTTACAGCAGCAAAAATCTGAAGTGCATATCCTGTGCAGAACCTGTGGAGTTTTGTCAGTTGACACATGGTAATTGTACATACTAATGAGGCACAGTGTGAAATTTTGACTCATGTAGACAACGTGTAATAGCCATATCAAGTCAATTAACATATCTTTCACCTCAAATACTCATTTCTCTTTCCTGGAAGCATTCAGAATTCTCTATTCTAGTTATTTTGAAATAGACAACAAATTCTTGCTAGCGGCAGTGACCCTGGTTTCCTATAAAACATTGACACTTACTCATCTTTGTCCTGTGTTGACTAACTGCTCTCTGGTCCCTATCATCACCACACCCTTCCAAACAACAAGTAACCACTCTTGTACCTTCTATTTTCAGATTAATATTTTAGCTTCCATATAAAAGCGAAAATATGGTATTTATCTTTCTGTGCATGGCTTATTTAATATAATGATTTCACTTCTACCCATGGTGTCATAAATAGCATAATTTCATACTTTGAGGTTTAATCACATTATAGTATGTACGTATGGCACATTATCACTTGATGGTCATTTCTTAACTATTTTGAATGTTGTCGCAATAAACATAGGAGTGTAGTCGAAGATTTTATATACTGGTGTTATTTTTTTTGATAGCATATAACACTTTTTTAATATTTTAAGGACCTGCCACATGTTTCCTATAGCATTTGCAGCAGTTTACACCGGAATATGTTTGAATTAGTTGAAAAGCATACGTGTTCCTCCTACTACAGTGTCGTTTTCTTGAGACCGAAACAGACTTTCTCTATTCGAAACCTCTTCAGTATCCAGGCTGTAGGGAGATGGTATGTTTGTTCAGCCAGTATAGTTTAGGCATTGCGTAAAGCTGAGCGCAGATGAACAGCATGAAGCATGAAAGTTTTACTGGATCAAGAAGGGTAGCAGGGATGCACGTACGTCATCCAAATGTGTTGAATGTCCGTCCACCTCACTAGGTGTGATCACTGCTTATAAGACAGAAACTCAGAGAGTCAGGACCTCCCACCCAAGCTAGGTTTTAGACACTATCAAAATAACTTTCCGCAGCTAAATAATTAATTCTCTGACCATGATGAAAAGGATTCTTTGTTCAGTGGTCATTCCGCTCCTATCTCCAAGTCTGATTACACCAATGGGTCTAAGGGTAGGACGTCTAACCACATACCCAAGAATCGCATGAGTACTTACTAAAACATGCATTCCTGGGCTGTCACCCTGAATGTCCTAAGGCCAGAGAACAAGGCATTTCCAGGTCATTGTTAAAGCCACTTCTCACAGTGGCATTGAAGGGCTGCTAATGGGAACACAAAGGGACACACTTTCATTTGAATAGGTAGTGTTTCATCTTCCAAATGGTTATTTTGAAAGTAAAGTAATGTTTTACATAAAATGCTAGCCCCTAATGCTTGATAAGCGCTCATGCTTACGGACTAATATTAGCCTTATATTTTAACTCATTGTTGATAGATGCATGTGGTTTATGCTTGGTTTGATCATTGTATGTTATTATTTATTTGTTTCTTGTTTTTATCTTTAATTTTTGTGTTTTTCTTGAGACCATAGCACAGGCTTGCCTGGAGCTGGCTGCATACCTCATGCTGTCGTCAAATTCCCAGTCCTTCTGCTGCTGCCTCCCAAGTACTAGAATTATGGACACCTGCCACCAAACCTCAAAAAAACATAGCTTTTTCCTCTTTGTATTCAGCATGCAATTACGAATCTGTTATAGAAACTTAGAGATGACAGGTCTTCACCAAACTTTGAATGGTTTGTAAACATGGGATTCTATTTTTAACCTATTAAACTGGACAAAAATCTTCAATAAGTGGTAAAAGCTGACCACAAAGGATGTACCAAGATAATTACCTTAGTTAGTTTGCTATCACTGTGAAGAGACACCATGACCAAAGCATCTTACAAAAGAAAGCATTTAATTGGGCCTTGCTTACAATTTCGGAGTGGGAGCCCATGGGCATCACGGGAGAGCATGACACCAGGCAGGCAGGCGTGGCGCTGGAGCAAAGGCTCACACCTGAACCACAAGTCCAAGGCAGAGAAAGAGAGACTGGGCCAAGCATGATTGGTCAAATTCCCCAGTGACACACCTTCTCCAACATCTCCTAATCCTCTCCAAAACAATTCTGCCAACTAGGGGCCAAATATTCAAGGCTATGAGCCTAAGCAACCATTCTCATTCGAACCAACACAACCTTATACAAAGCTGGTTGGCTGCCTCCACAAAGAGACACTAACTGCTGGCAAGCAGCAGGCCAGTTTGTAACAGCCTTAAAAGTATTTGTAATTTGAAGTTCTGTGATACAGTTATTTTTTTCCAGGCATCTGTCTTGAAGAACGATCTTGAAGAACTGACCAAAGTGATGCGTTCTATAAATATTTTAAAGGTAAAGATGAAGCATGCACACATGCTAGACAGAATTTCACTTCCCAATCCTTGCCAAAAGCTGACCAAATCATGGGCCCTACCCTATGTAGAATGTTATTCCACTATTGAACTCATGTATAATAAATTTTAGTGGCCCAAGGAAATAATTAGAATGTGTTACTGTGCACAGAACTTGAGTTCAATAATCCAAAAGAAAGCTTATATAAAAAAAAGCTTAAAGAAAATGTGAACAAATGTTTAAAATACCATAACCAAGGAAGATATGATCTATCAAACAATATTTTATGTGTCTTAATAAAATATAAATAAAAACACAATGTTTAAGTAAAGGAGATTTTTTTTTTTTGGAAATTTGTGATTCTGAAAGTGTGGAATAGCTTGTATTCCCCTGTTCTTCTCAATGAGATCAACCAGAAGCTCTGGACATGACATAGAAAACAATCACAAGAAACCTGAGGACCTTGGGAACTAAGGGACAAATTATACAGGAATATTCTGAGCACTCATTTCTGCTTTTTCACGTCCCACACTGGAGCTGAAAAAGCACTTCTCCCTTCCACTGCTCATATACAAACCACAAACATACACACCAGCAAAATACACATGTAAGATAAAAATGAATATATCTATAAAAAAAGAGTTATCTTAGGTAAATATTACTCAAAAGGAGATAAAAATGGCTATGACTTGAGGTAAATAACACTTCCCAGCATAAAAAAAATACCAGAAACCGAGAAGATTATGATAAAAAGAAAACAGGGATTGGCACCAAGAATACATGGCAAACACGCGCTGGTTTGAATGAAATGGCCTCCATAGGCCCATAGAGAGTGGCACAATTAGGAGGTATAGCCTTGTTAGTGTAGGTGTAGCCTTGTCAGAGGAAGTGTATCTCTGAGGGTGAGCTCTGGGATCTCAAATGCTCAAACCAGGCCCAGTGTCTCACTCTTTCCTGTTGTCTACCAGTCCAGACGTAGAACTCTCAACTACCCTTCCAGCACAATGTCTGCATGCACAGTGTCTTGTTTCCTCCCTTAGCAATAATGGACTAAACCTTTGAACTGTAAGTCAGTCCCCAAATAAATGTTTTTCTTTGTAAGAGTTGCCTCAGTCATGGTGTCTCTTCACAGCAATAGAAACCCTAACTAGGACAGTGTGTATGCACAAAACAGAGCTGAAAAACGTAAAGAAATTAAAAAATAGAAATAAAAGGAAGGGTGAAAAATTGATAATTGTGGTTGAACACCTCTTTCTCAATATTTCATAGAACAAGTAAACATAGAACAAGGGTTGTTCTCAGCCTTCATTTAAAAAGAAATTATTCTTGCAGAGGTCAGCAGTGAATGTTCACTGAGATTCAGCAACTGATCAAAGTGCAGAGAATACTTGACTGTCTAGTGCTCAGCGCTAATCACAATGTCTATGTCTTCCCTTCCATGGCCTGGAGATCACCAGAGTGGTAGGGCTGGAGAAAACGTAAGCAGCAGAGGCCGGAGAAAAGCACCGCAATTCTCTTCTGAGCAGAACCCATCTTACTCGGGAACCCATTGAGCTTTGATGGCCTGCACAAGCCTGGAGCTGTTTCATTTCATCATGCATGGCCAAGGGCCTTTTGAGACTCAACTGATCACTGCGGGACTATGAGCAGTTGATGGCTACAGGGGCCCAAGAGGAAGAGTCACTTTCTTCAATTGTATAGATGCTGAAACAATGGCCACATTCCAGTAAATCCACACTCATGCTGGTGCAGGCAACCTTCCTTCAACCCAGTATACAAGAAAAGAAAGAAAGAAGGAAAGAAGGAAGGAAGGAAGGAAGGAAGGAAGGAAGGAAGGAAGGAAGGAAGGAAGGAAGGATCAAACTTGGAGACATCTTACTACCAAATGCTTCAGTGGAAGAGGAGGGGTGATGGCTTAAGGTAATGGTGGGTAAAATTCAGTATGTACATGTATAAAATTATCAAAAATTTTTTTAGCTGGGACACCATCAATATTCTTGAATTATTTATAGATTCTTGAATCTAAGCGAACAACATTCTTTTTGAATGGTTTTGGAGCATGTATCAAGACAGTCCATAAAACATCGAAAAACTTGAAAGACTGTAATTCTTATTTGTTGTTTTCCAATTATTACAGAATAAAATTGAAAAATAGTAACAGGAATATAAGGAAGAAATCTTGACACATTGGAAACCTGGCCTACACACTTCTAAATAATGCAAGTCAATAGGAAATCTAAAGAGAATTTTAAAAAGACATGGAGCTACATGAAGCTGAAAAAGGAGCATAACACAGTCTGTGGGTGGTGGCTCAAGCGGCGAGGAGCTGGATTTGTAGCATTAACTGTGTATCTTAGGAAGATGAGATTCCCAACACAGCGACCCAAGTTCCCGCCTCAAAAACCTGGAAGAAGAACTGAGCAAGTCAAGCAGGCAGAGCAAATGCAGCAGTAAGGACAGGAACAGAAAGCAATGAAACAGAAAACACAAACATTTATAAAACAAACACCCTCTTCTTCAAAAAGAGCAACACAATTGGAGAACCACTAGAAAGACAAAGGAATATGAAAAGGAAAATAAAAGAGAAAGAAAGAAACTAAAGAATTGCCCGCATCAAAAGAATGCAAAAGAATAAATATGAACACTTATTACATATGTGTATTTTATTATTTGAGTAAGAACTAGGTAAACCGATGCAATGGATGAAGTCCTTGAAGCCCATAGACTGTTACAACTTAACAGAAAACAAAAAAGAATCTGAGCATGGTTATTGTTAAGTACTCTGTCACTGTTAAGAAAACGCACGTTGTGTTTTTTAAGTTACTAGTTCCACTAATTCTACTCAACATTTAAAGAACTGCTACCATCATCTCTTCCAAAAGAACCAATGTGAAGCATTTCTCAGCAGAACTCACAAAGCTGATGACAGCAGCAGAGAGAAGTCACACTCCTCAGAAAGTTATTTCATAAAACATTGCTATTCACTGTGTTTAACAAAACATTAGCAGGTAGAGTTTGGTCTCAGTAATAGAATTATACATTGCAACTAAAAAGTGTTTACTCTAAAGGGGACATCCTCAATATATAAAATAAAACTAATCCATGTTGGCTTAATAGATCATCATGCTAACAGTCTAAGGAAGAAAAACCGCTTTATCCTTCCAATTCACGTCTTTTAACATGGCAAAAATGCACACCCATGGATATCCAATGTTATCCATGTTAGAAAAATAAGAACAAAACAGAAGCTTTTCAGTTTGACAGGGAACATCTTTTTTAAAACCTGTAGTAAACATATTTGATGGTAAAAGGTGAAATTTTACTGTGTAAAATCAGAAACAAGATGACTATGTATAATCTTTCCTCTGATAAGCCAGCTTTGTGCTAGAATTTATAGCTAAACAACAAAGGGAAATGAAAGACACACAGAAATAAAATGTCTCTGTTTTTACGTGATAATTTCTAAGAAAAAAATCTACCAAGCCTAACATCTATAATTTTCAAGTGAGTTTGCAGAATACACAACAAACACATACAAATAATCATATTTCCATATTCAGATAGTAACTATGAGAGCACTGGAATTATAGATGCAAAACTATGCGTAATCACACAAACAACAGTTAAGTCTAAGAAAATACATATGCTTGCTTGTGGAATATTTCAAACATTAATAAAAAGCATCCGAGACCTAAATAAAGGGAAGGATCTGTCATACTTGGCTTTGAAAACTCAACATTGATTTCAATTCTTCCCAAACAGATATATAGATTTAACACACTGCTTACCGAAATTGCAGGACTATTTTCTAAATATAAACAAGTTAACTCTAAAATTTCGAAAGGTATTATAAACTACCATAGACAAAATGATTTTGAAAAAATAAGAATGAAGTGGTAGCAATCCATTCTCTTGATTTTAAGATCTATTAATTAGCTGCCATAATCAAAGTTTTGTACCATTGGTGTGCAGAACAATGGACAGAGTAGAAAACTGGGAAATTGCCCTATATACAAATACCCAGTTGATTCTGACACATGTACAAGAGCAATTCCATGGAGAAAAAAAAAATAACTTTTCAGCAATGGGGGCTCAAAAAGATGTACGTTTATAAGGGAGGTGGGAGGATGCAAACCTCAACCTAATTCTCACACTTCACACAAGCAGTAACTCATAAAAGGGCTCACACTTCAGTATTAAACATAATTTTTTAAAAAAAAATGATTAAAATCAAGACTAGACTTAGAATTGTTTTGTCTTCAAAGAATATGCAAAGCACTAAAGATAGAGGGAACATATCATACTGTGGATTATCCTCACTCTCACCGACAACAATTTGGGGCATAAGGGCTTATTAGGCTTAGGCGTACAGGTCACCGTCCATTACTGAAGACAAGAAGAACTCAACAGGAACTTGAAACAGAAACCATGATGAAATCTGCTTGCTGACTCACTCAGAGACTCATTCTTAGTTAGTTTTCTTACACAGCCCAGACCTCCTGACTGGGGTGACGGCAGGATGCTGCCTACAGTGGGTTGGGCTTCCCCACATCAATTAAAAGTCAAGAAAGTCCCTCCCAGGCATGCCCACAAACCAAACTTCTGAAGACTCAATTGAGAGTCTTTTCCAGGTAATTCTAGGCTATGTCAAGATGACAATCAATTCTATGTCACTGGGTTTATAGAAATTAAACCTTTTTTTTCTTTATGAAAGAGTCTGTGGAGAAGAGGAAAGAAATAGAGAAAAATACCTGCAAACTCCATCTGGAAACAACAAACAGTTGTTCTTCAATGAATGAACATTTATTAAACTATGGCACTATGAAAACTACTAAGCAATCAAAAGGGAAAAACTTTACATAAACATCCTAGATGTATCTCTGGAGAAGCTTATTTTAAATGTCCATTTCAATGTATGTAATTATAATAATCACAGAAGAGGCTATCAACTTGATGGTGATGGGGAATAGGAGGGACTTCAGGGTGGGTATCCAGAAGGTGCTGAAGAGAGAAAGTGGGGGAGTAATGTCATTCTATTCCACTTAAAAGCATACAAAAAAATAAAGCCCCTTTCCAAATTCATATAACTGTACCGTTACATGTTGAAATGATAAAAAAATACAGAAACAGAGAATGCATTAATTACTGGGGCTTAAGAAAAGGATACAGAAGGGAAGCAAGTGGGTGTAGCTACAAAAAGACAACATGAATGACCTTTAGAAGGATACAGTTGTCACTATTCTGACCTTATTATTGAGTGACTGTTTTGTTGGCTGCAACAATGGGTAAACCTAGATACAGGGTACATAAGATCACCCTGGACTATTTCTTACAGTTGAGTATGACTCTTACTTAATGACTTTACAAACAAAAGAGAAAAAAATGAAAGAGTTAGACTCGTCTATATTTTGAGTGACGTTTTTATATCTGGAATTCCATGCTTAGGGCGTAAGATTCTGTAGGTCTTTAGCCACAGATGACAGTACTACTCCCAGTAAGCAAAGTTCCTGGGCATCTTCAAAATGAAAAATGGGTGAATATCCCTCTCAGCTCCTGCAGATATGTTCCTGTTTAGAAACAAGAAGAAAAGAGGACAAGAAGAAGAAACTCCTTGCTCAACATGGACCATTCCATATACCCCAACTCAGGTCCTTCCTGTGGTGCGGGAGAATTGTCTGTATTCTCTCAGTCATGTTTTAAATAAACGCTGATTGGCCAGGCAGGAGGTGTAGGTGGGAAAACCAGAGAAGAAGTGGAAATGATGCGAGGAGAGCAGGAGAATTCTGGGGAGGAGGAAGTTGATTCCTCCCACTCCTGCCCAGATCACCGAAGCAGCAGGATGTGAGCTGCCCCAACTGAAAAAGGTTCTGAGCCACATGGCTAACATAGATCAGAAAAATAGATTAATCAAGATGTGTGAGTTAGCCAGTAAGAGGCTAGACCTAATGGGCCAATCAGAATTGTAACTTATGGAGTCCTTTGTGTGATTTTTCTCTGGGACTAAACAGCTGGGGGAACTGGGCAAGACAAAAACACAAACAAGCAGGCCCGGCCTTCTCATGTTACATTCCTGCTCTCTGCTAAACAGCACCAGTGGATGAAAATGCTTGAATGATCCTAATCAATGGTGATAAAAAAATTAAAATAATAAAAGTAATGATGATAATCAGATTTGAACAAAAATACAATAAATATGGGTCAGCAAACTCTTTTTTGTCTAATACCAATAAGAAATTATTTTCAAGTAAGCATCAACATTGCCCAGCAACAATCCCAGTGGCCGGCAACAATGATTTGTCTGAAAGATAAATTGGTGCAATAGTGATAAACATGTTATGGAGTAACCAACCACTTTGGGGGGACTTTAGACCCATTCCATGAGTGGGAACTCATACCTAACACTGCTTAAAGGAGCCAAGGACCTGAGACAACACATGTCCTAAGCCCTAGGGGAAAACTACTATTGTTCTGCAAAATGAACACAGAAAAAAAAGATTCCTAATGACATTTTCACGGCACCCATAGATCAGAGCACCCCTCAACCCTCATCAGAGAAGCTTCTTTTTGCAGTAGGTGGTAATTAGCACAGAGACCCATGACTGGAGATGTGCAAAAAGTGAGAGACTTTTAGAGTTCAGCCCCAAATGGGATGTATTTATCAAACCCCTCCCCTCAAGGCTCAGGGAGCTATGCAGAAGAAGAGGGAAAAAATTGTAAGAGTCAGAGCTGGTGAATGACTCCAAGTAAACATTGTCTTCCAGACACAAGACTAACACATGTATGAACTCACAAAGACTGTGACAGAACCCACAATACCTGCATAGGTACAAGCCAGACAAAATATCAGAACTAAGAGGACAGAGTGGACACAAAATTCCATCTTTTGCTAAGAAGCTATTTGCAATCTATACCTGCTGGGAAAGGAAATGTTGGGTTTCCCCAGTGAATTGCCAATGTGTATATCAGTCATCTTCCAGGAAAG
Organism: Myodes glareolus; assembly: GCF_982192425.1. Lineage (NCBI taxonomy): Eukaryota > Metazoa > Chordata > Mammalia > Rodentia > Cricetidae > Myodes > Myodes glareolus. The sequence goes on along the minus strand of NC_142027.1, from coordinate 71,704,710 downwards.
GGTCTCATGCTCAGGAGATGTTAGCCAATACAAAACAGACTCCATGTTTTTTGTTTATGATTTGTTTTGCTTTTTGTCTTAATGTGACTTTTGCTTATTTTCTTGTTTTAATTTGCAATGGGTGAGAAAGAGGGAGAACTTGAAGTTAGACGAATAGAAAGATTTTAAGAATCAGAGAAGAGCTGGGAAAGGGGAAAATGTAAGATTTGGATAATCAGGGAAGAGTTGGGAGAGGAGAAAAATATTATGAAAGCTCATTATCTCAAAAATTAATTTGTAACATTTAAAAGAAATAAAATATTTTCAGTTCTGTGGGCCATACAGTCTTCCTTTCAACTATCTGTTTCTGCTGCAAAACAGACAGAAGCAATGTCAATAAGTCAAGGTGGTTGTTTTCCAATAAAACTTTACTTACAAGAGCAATTTGGGTCACATCTTACCCATAGGCACTATCTTGTAAGCATTAGCCATAGAGAACAATAAAAACATTTATTATTTTCTGTATATTCTGTTACAATGATAGTAACAGAATCATGAATATCTGACAGAATTATTAAAACTTTAAAATAAAGAATCACATGAAAATATTTATCTAGTAGCCATGTGTGGTGGCACACACATATAATTTCAGCCCTAGAAGGGCTGAGATTAGTGGATGCCAAGTTCAAGATCAGCCTGGGTGCTGATACAACATACACAATGAGTGCCAGGCCAGCCTGGACCACATAGTATGGTCCTGTCTCACCCCTACCCCGTGACAAAATGATTAATAATTAGCATTGAATGTGATAAGAAGTCAGTATATATAATCGATGACAATGAGGAAGAGGAGGAGAAGGAAGAGAAGGAGGAGGAGGAGGACAATGACAAGGCCAGAATCAGATTGATCTGTCAACGGGTGGCATCCCTAGTCTCTGAACTCTTCTGCAATGACTTTAGTGATAGGAAGTGGTAATTATCCCTACCTCACCCTTCCTGGCTGATGCCCAGGCGTTTCAGAACCTCTGTGGATTTCCAAAGGAGAATGACACCGAGAGAAGGGACCATCTTGAGTTCTCAAGCATAATGGCTTTTTAAGACCTTCTGAGGCTGATGTCAAAGAACTACATCACAGGGAGAGCTGCTGAAGAAGTGGTACGGTGGGATTGACAAAGAGCTGTCTGGAGGCGTGAAGACAGGGACCAGCTGAGACAAGCTCTGAGATGCGTGGGCTGTGGAAAAGGGGAAGACTGAAGTACATTTTGGACAGGTGGCCACAGAAGGTAAAAGAAAATGCACTAGTGGATCGACATAAATGGAACCATATTTCAATTTAACATAATGAAGAGGTTGTGGGTTTGTTTTGCTGTTTCATAGATCAGTTTTAGGAAAAAATGGTTGGGTTTTTTTTTATTTTGAGCAAATTTTCTTCTCTGAGAGCATTTAGGCACAAGCTGGACGGTAAGGGGAAACAGTAAGAAAGGGTCAGATAGCCCTTGAAGGGGCTCCTCACCTGAAACTCTGACCACCTGTGAAATAGATGGAAAGTAACCCAAAGACCTCATTCTTTAAATTCTGATCCTTCCTTGTTGACATTGGGATTTATGTGCTATATTAGCTGTTTGGCGCTGTCAAATGTAATTTAGATAAGGAAGTGCTTATAAGGAAGTCTGAGATCACTGTGGGCAGGGTGGGTATGGAGGAAGGGAGGTGATGCGGCTGGGTCACATGGAGTCCGATCAGGAAACACAGAAACAAATGTCTGGTGCTCAACTCACTTTCTCCTTTTTACCTCAGCTCATGAAGGGGACCCACTCCCATTTCCGATGGTTTTTCACACCTTGGTTAATCAACCTCACCTAGAAAATCCCTCACAAAGTTACTCCGAGGTTTGTTACCACTGTGGTTCTGAATCCCAACAAGTTGATTAGCAAAATGGATTGTCACATGTACTAGGTCATATGAATTTGAAGTGTACCTGTAACCAGTTAGAGCCACCTCTAAAATATTTACCTCAAAAGTATCTACTGTATACTGAACAGATTTCGGGCACTTTCTAAGCATTGGAGATACAGCAATAAACAGTTAACAATAAGTCATTAAAATTAATTTTAAAAGTATGTCCTTGTGAAAATTAGATATGACACCACTTATTACATGTTCTTTTTCTGTTTTCAGTTGACAAATTCGTTTATTCATGGATATCGTGGAAGCAATTTTTAAAACATTGTTAGCCTGTAAAGTTTACATTTTTCCTGCACTAAAATTGTAGGTTAAAAATTTCAGCTCACAGACTCTGGGCTGCCAACTGGGGAACGTGCATGGGACCTAACTAGGTCCTCTGAATGTGGGTGACAGTTATCTGGTTTGATCTGTTGTGGGGGAGCCCTAACAGTGGGACCAGGACTTATTCCCAGGTGCATGAACTGGCTTTTTGGAGCCCATTCCGTATGGTGGGATACCTTGCTCAGCCTTGTTACAAGAAGAGGGGCTTGGTTCTGGCTCAACTTGGTATTCCAGACTTTATTGACTCCCCAAAAGAGGCCTTACCTACTCTGAGAAGTGGATGCGGGAGGGATGGAGGGAGGTGAAGAGGCAAGAGAAGGTGGGGGGGGACTGAGGCTGGTACGTAAAATGAAAATAATTGAAATTTAAAAAAAAAAATTGGAATGAAGGCAACTGAATTTTCCTCCTCACAAATTGCAAAGCCGCACACACAAGACCATGAGAGAATAAATACTGTAAGTGTGACCCCCCAGGGGATTGAATTTTATACCAACGAAATTGAAGGAATTGTAACTTTTTGTTTCTTCCTCCTCGGATAAAAGCAGTGACTGGGGTGGGAGGAGCTACACATCTTAAAGGCAAAGGCTCCAGTTGGTTGTTAGAGCCCCATTCACCAGTCCAACAGGGTCTGCGCTGTAGGATCCTTTATAGGAGCACGATGCGTTTTGCTCGGAAGATCCTTAAGACAAGAGCCACCTTTCAACGCCCTGTCCCACAGTACATCTGCATACTTCTTTAGACTGGGGAAGAGCAAACAGAATTTCTGTGTGACAAAGCCCTCTCCAGTCATGGCCGTTGAACTGATAATGCTGAGAAGAGGCCGTCACTCATCTCGGTCTCTACTCTTGAGAGCGGGGTTAAAAGCTGAGCCGTCTACAAACAGGCAGACTTTAACAAGGCGAGGTATTCAGCACTAAAAACTGCCCTCTGTTAGAGCTGCTACGTGACACAGACCGCACTTACATCTAGAGATGTTTACTGCAGTTTCTCATCGTGATAAATAGACACCATCTGTGTGTACAACAAAGGGCAATTATTAAAGACTATTATACAGCTATTAAATAATGTCTGTTAAGGAGTTTAATATGGCGAGAAGAATATCTGTATAAGAGTGTTGAATGGAGAAAGACAATGTAAAATTATACACTGTGATTACAAATTCAATTTCAAAGACACTCACAAAAAAAGTATACCAAACAATGAAGAGCGGGTCCATACATCAAACAAAATACAAATGGAGATTTGCCTTGGAGAATGGCATCCTGGGATTCTTCCTATATTAGAATTTTCTGTATATTACACATGAGAGTCATCAAACATGTCTCGATTTTAAAATCAGAGAAATATTTTTTGCAAATCTCTTTTTTTAACCTCCTGACAGAAATTCAGATTAGTGGAAGAATGCTCTGTGGCAAAGGAAATAAGCAACCCAGAGGAGTATGACCGTTTATGTCCTTGTTTTTAAGATAGGGTCTTGCTCAGTAGTCCAGGCTGAGCTTGAACTCACTGTGATCCTCCTGCCTCAGCCTAACACGTACTAGAATTGCAGGACATGATCATTTGAAATGATATTTATTCAGTTTGCTTCACCTGCTATTTATTGTCTATCAGACAATATGCGTTCATTACTTTGTATTTCTGTTTGGACTACTCAACCACAGAGAGCACTACCCAGGACCTCTATTTTCTCATGGCAGACCACGTCCTCACTACATTCAGCCAAAGCGCTGGATTTCGGATAGACTCCAGCTCACTCCCAAAGTAGGCATGTGACTACCAGCCTGGCTTTCTCCAGGCCACAGGACTGAAGGTGAACAGATGAAAAGCAAAACTACATCAGATCCCTAGAGAAGGAATGCGTGTTTGAGTAAGACTAGAAAGAGGGAATTTTCTCTCCCTACTGCCCTGATCCTGGGGATCTATAACATTAGAGTTATCAGAGAACCCTGAGGAGTGTGAGAATAAGCCAGCATGGTAGATCCATCTACTAAGGAAACAGAAAGCCAGCACTGAGGCACCTTCTCTGCTCCAGACTTAATATGCGCTTGAAAATGCCACTGCATGGCGACCTTCCTACTGAGCTAACTAACTTTGTTTTGCCTGAAACTGTGTGTCTCTGAGCTTTTCAGTCACCCCCCCCCCCTTTAAAAAATCCTAACTAGTATAGAAAGTATGCTAAAAGATAGAATTTAGCTGTGGAGTAGAGCTGGAGAGCTGGAAACAGAAATCATCTTAGGGTTTGAGCTTACGCAGACCTTGCGTATGCTGCTGTGGCTGCTCAGAGTCCACATGTGTAACTGCCTGATGTCCATAACACACTATTCCCACGTAGTCATCTACCACCTCTGGACCTTCTCTCAGACTTTTCTTTCCCAATGATCCCTGAGCCTTGGGAACAGGGGCTGTGATATAGAAGTCCCATTTGGGGGTGAATATTTCACAGTGTCTTGTCTTCTGCATATTGAACAGTTGTGGGTCTCTGTGTTCATCATCTACTATAAAAGGGAGCTTTTCTGGTAAGGGTTGAAGGGTGTCCTAAACAAAGGATATAGTGAAAGTTATTAGGAGTCATTTGAATGCTATATTCATTTAGCAGAACAATAGTAATAAGTTCTTCCCTAAGGGTCCTAACCTATCTAGCCAGAGTTTCCAGCATGGGTTACATTTTGTGGAGCAGACTGTAAATACAGTGAGAAAGTGTGGTTGCTCCTATAGCAGTTGTGCCACTGTTATACAAGTGGTCATGTTTTTTTACCAGGTCTTTCATTGCTGAGGCTCACAGGATTCACAGATGGATGATACTGATGATGACTTTTCTCCTCCAGCAGTGTGCCTAGCACCTCTGGCTCTCTGAAAGCTAGCCAGTAGGGATAAAGCATCCCAGGCAGTACCTGCTTGTGTTTTATGACTTGAGTATATGGTGTATTCAACAATAGGGTCTTACCATCAAGTTCTGAGGGAAAATCAAGAGTAATTCCTTGGAACTATGATAGAATTCTGTAAGGAATCCATCAGGACCCAAGATTTTTTAGTTGGTAGATTTCTAATTTCTGCTTCTATCTCAGAGGTTGTTTGGGGTCTGTTTAAACTGTTAACTATATCATACCTATGTAAAAATTTATCCACTTAACTTTATAATTTCCAAAGTGGTTCAATACAGATTTTTAAAAATATGTCTTTATGAGTCTCTGAATTTGTTGTGTCTGCTGTAATATCACCCTTTTCATATCTAATTTTGTTACTGGGGCCTTTTTTGTTAATTTAGCCTAAGGTTTGTCAACCTTGTTAATCTTCTCAAAGATCCAACTCTTCATTTCTTTGATTATTTGTAGTTTTTCATTTCTATTTTATTAATTTTATCTTGACCATCTCATCCTGTCTACCTTTTGGAGGTGTTGTTCATTCTTGGTTTTCTAAAATATTCAGATGCTTTATTAATTTATTACTTTGAGAACTCTAAATTTTATGTAGGCACTTAGTGCTATAAACTGTCTTCTTGGGGCTGCCTTCATTATAACCCATAGATTTGGGTATATTATGTTTTATTTTCACTGATCTTTAGGAATTTTTAAACCTTTTGTTATTGAATTCTGGACCAAATTATTATCCATTCTTTTCCTATGTTTATGTAGCTCCTGCAGTTCCTGTTGCCGCTGGCAGCCTGTTTTATTCCACCATGGTCAGGTAGAACACAGATGTTATTTCAATTTTCTTATATTTGTTGAGAGTTTCTTTGTGTCCTAATATGTTGTCAATTTCAGAGAAAATCTTATGGACTCCTGAGAGAAGTGTTTATTAGTTTGTATTTAGGTTTTTTTTTTTACTTTATAACTGTCTGTTATGTCCATTTTATTTATGGTGCCATTCAACTCCAGTGTTTTCTGTTTGTCCTTCCCTGAATAATCTGTCTATTGGTGGCAGTGGGGTGTTGCTGTCATCTACTATTACTGTGTTGAAGTTAATCTGTCTTTTTAGATTAAATATTCCTTCTTTTATAAACGTTATATAAAGTTTGTGCACCTATGTTTGGTGCATAAACTTTTAGAATTGCAATATCCTCTTGGTAGATTTTTCCTTTGATGAATAGGATATGCTCTCCCTGCCTCTTCTGGTTAATTTGGGTCTGGAGTCTATGTTGTCAGATAGTAAAGAGCTATGACTTCTTGTTTCTTGGTTCCATTCTCACAGACTGCCTCTTCCCATCCCTTTGCTCTATGGTGGCATCTATCACCATGGTGAGGTTCATTTCTTGGAGGCAGCAAAAAGACAAATCCCGTTTTCTAACCCCTCTGCTACCATTCTGTGTCTCTTTGGGGGAGTATTGAGATTATTAAAATTAAGAGTTACTTTGAACAATGTTTTTTTTAATTCTGATCCCTGGAAAGTGGTTTTTTTTTAAGACCTCTTCTGATGAACTGCTCTGAAACTATCCATTTAATCCCTGTACCCTCTTGGGGGTGTTAAACTATATCTCTTTAGACTGGCATAGTCCCTTCAGTATCCTATGTAGATCTGACTTGGAGGGCATAAATCCCTTAAATGTTTTTGTCATGAAAATTTTTTTCTTTCTTCTTTACATGTGACTGATAGTTTTTCTGGCTATAGTAGTCTTGATTGGCACTCTACGATCTTTCCGAACTTGCATGATATCAACCTGAATCCCTGTGACTTTCAAGGTCTCCATTGAAAAGTCAGGTGTTATTTTGATAGGCCTGCCTTAAAATGTGACTTGGTCTTTCTCTCTTACAGTTTTCAATATCCTTTCTTGTTCTGTACATTTAGTGTTTTGATTATTATATGGCATGGAGAGTTTTTTTTCTGGTCCTGTTACTTTGGTGTCTTGTATATCTTTCAGATCTTAATAGGCATCTCTTTCCTTAGATTTGGGAATTTTTTTCTACAGTTTCAATGACAATACTTTCTGTACATTTGACCTGGGTTTATTCTCCTTCTTTATACTTATTATTCATAGAGTTGGTCTTTTTATAGAGTTCCTGCATTGTCTGTTCACGGATTTTCCTAGATTCAATATTTTCTTTGACTGCATGACCCACTTTCTCTACTTCTCTTCGAGCCCTGACCGTCTTTCTTCGATCTGATCACTTCTGGTGAAGCCTTCCACTGAGCTTTTTCTTTGAGTTCATGAATTTTAGTTTCAATTTTTAATTTAGTTTGCTTTTTCTTCAGTTCTATCTCTGTATTCTCTATTCTATTTTCATGTCTTGAATTGTTTTTTTTAATTCCATCCAACTATTTGTGTTTTTCATTCTTTATCCCAGCCTTTATTCATATCCTCTAAAACTCCTCGAGCATATTTATAATTGCTAGCTTGAAATCACTGTCGTAGGCATCATCCAAGTTGCTTTTCTCAGGAAACCCAACTGTGAAGCACTAATTTTAGGAGGAGACATATTGTCTTGGTTATTTTGTTGATTGTGGTTTTGTAATGGGAAAACAAGCTATGTTTAATTTGACTTAAATTCTTATGAAAAACATATAGCAATTACATGCCCAGGACTAGGAAACTTAAGAAAAAGAATAAAGAAAATCATTTTACCAAGAGTAAGCAATAGTGACTGACTTTGCCAAACTAAACTATACCTTTTTTTTTGATAGTCACTGTTTGGTAAGCCACATTGGTTAGAATATGGCAAACACTTAGCTTTCCTGAACCATGGTTTGTCTGTTCCTCACCCAGTCTCTCATAGAGACTTTTCCATACAGAGCGCTGCACAGAATACAGTATTTGTCATAACTCCCAGAAGAAAAAAGATAACCCACAGTCGTATATTTTCTTCAGTTAATCCCAGAGCTAAAACTTCAAGCCAATAAAGTGAACCAACTTCCAAAAAGAGATAAACACCAGAACTAGAGAGATTGGTTCATCAGTTAGGAGCACTTGCTGCTCAGAGGACCCAGGTTTGGCTCCCAGCAACCACATGGCAGTAGGCAAGCACCTATAACTAGAAGTTCAGGGGATCTAATGTCCCCTTCTGGTTTCTATAGGCACTGCATACACGTGGTTCACAGACATGCTGGCCAAACACCCATAGTCATCCAATAAAAATAATTTTTTTAAAGAAAACTACTCCAAAAAAGACCAGAACAAAACAATGCTTTCACCTTTCTAGATTATGAGAGACAGTGATGACTGCCACACAAACAGATTTTAAAAATCAGCTAAAATGCGAGTAAGTTCATAAAGGCCAAACACGGGCTAGAACAAGTTTGTAACGTCGAAATTTTTTAAGTCCAGCCTGTTCACAGATACTAAGAATTCGTCCCCACGTGTGCCACCTTGTGCTCATGGGAAAGACAGATGGTTGGAATGGAAAAGGACACGGCACAGCTGTCTCTTTGGCAGTACAGGTGTGAAGAAGGTGACTAACGGCCCCAGCAGAGAGGTTCAAAGTTCCTCTCACATCTCTGGTTCTGTCTCTATAATGACCTAAGCTTCTGGGACAAACCGGAAGTGACAAAGGTCAATTACTTCCAAGGAAGAAACTCTCCCCAGGAAAATGGCAAAACCCCATTGATACTAGAAGAGACAGAAGAAAAAACGCTCTACCACTTACTGTCTTTAAACTAAGGCTCTATTCCTACATCAAGCCCAGACTGAGCAGCAAGCCGGGGGACCTGCTGTTAGGAAGGGGAGGAGCATAAAGATGGATGTTCATGGAATACAGGCGGACACAGAGAGTTAAAAACTGAGGGGATATTCAAGTGATCTTATCCTGTTAGCTTTACTTCTGCTCATTTCTATATCCCAATGACCAAAAACTTACAACTTTTACAAAAATTGCACCCAGAGTTTTGTTCTTTAAAAAATTACTTGGAAAGCTAAGGTACAAGGAGGAAGAGAAGGAATAAATTACATTTTAAAAGATTACACCAGCTAAGGAAGAGGTAATTGTGACCACATGTAGCTACCAAGGTTTTTCCCTTCTCCTGGCGATTCGCAGGGCCATGTGACCTCCGGCTCCCTGGAGACTCTGCACTAGCTCTGGCTTGAGGGGATAACTTAGCAAGAACCTGGTTCTCTTTGTTATGGTGATTCCACTTGTATTCAAGGTCTTAGCAGTGGGCCCATAGCCTGCCTCCCCTGCTGATCCTGCCTGAGGTGCCAGGAAGCTTTAATCTTCTCCTCCTGCTCCTGGATGGGAGGAGGCCTTGCATTTTCGATCCCTCTAGCCCACTGGTATATATACCCGACTTGAGTTTAATAAAGTTGCCATTTACTCTGGTAAATGAGCAAAGGTCTCTTTTGTGTGTGTCTCTTTTTTAACCCTCAGGACAATCGTCCATTCTCGTGGGCCCGAGTTCGGGAAAGCACGCAGCCTGAATCGGGCGTGGGTATCCACCGGAAAGTGCAGACTCTTACAACCACAAGATTCCCTAATGGATTATTGAAGGGAATCACATTTAGTATGGCTTTGGTGGATGGAGCAGGACTCTGATGACCAGGAATCAAGATAAAGCCATGCTCCTGGTTAAGAAAGGAGTGAGAGGGTCTGGGTGGACACAATACCAGACATAGCTCAGTCCTTTCCAGACCTGAGCAGGCAGAGGACACAGATGCCCTATACCGCCCCCCCCCAGATTTCTTGGTCTGTGTGGGCACAATCAACCAGGAACCTGCCCGATATCTCTGGAGTCAGGTGGTCTGACACCATCATACCAATCTCCCACCAAGGTTTCTAGGCCCGGGCACCTGAGAGAAGAAAAGCAACAGCTCTGTTCCATGCCTTGCGGCTGGGGTGGGCAGGACTCAACCAAGTGCCATCTGGTGACCCAACCAAGAACCGTGGTACTGGGTAGTTGGGCACCATTATGGTGAGAAAATACAGGGTGGGGAAATGGAAGAGAGAGCGAGGCAGACAGTTCATGGTCTGGGGAGAGAGGCGGACCTGCAGAGGTGAGGATGGTGAGGAACAGGCTGATATGAATGGCCTGCTAGCCACCTGAGTTCAAGGTGATGTCTGGGCTGGGGCTAGTGCCAAGGGCCAGATGTTTGTCCGAGGCCCTGAAGAAGTTGAAGTGGGCTTTGTTGATGTCTGAGACTCTTGTTGCCACTGAGGGTGGTGCAAAGGCCTGTGGTCTAGGCCAACCCCTGGGGCCACATTGGTGTCCAACGGCCATGTCGCTGTGGGGGCCATGCCAATCTGGGTGGCCTGTGCTGCCACCTGGAGCCATGGTGATATTCTGGCCTAGGCTGCTGCTGAGGATTAGATCTGTGTGCATGGTCCTACCACACCTTGGGTCCGAGTTACTTTCCCTGGCCTGTGAGGCCACCAAGGGCTACGCAGATGCCTTGGGTCTGAGCTGCAAACTGTGACCATGCTGGTGTCTGAGGACTCTGCTGCCACTGGGGCCAAGTCAATTTGGGTGGCCAGTGCTGTCACTTGGGGCCATGGTGTCATCTGGACCAGGGATGCTGCCCAGGGCCATGCCGGGTCCGCAGCTCTGCCACAGCTAGGGTCTGTGTTCATGCTTGTAACTTCTGAGACTACAGAAGGCCATGGCAATGCTTGGGGCCTGGTTTGCCTCCTGGGGTCATGTTGGTATCCAAGAGTCATGCTGCTATGGGGGAACCATGCTAATCCAAGTGGCCTGAGCTGCCACCTGGGACCATAGTGACATCCAGGCCTGGGCTGCTGCCCAGGACCATGTCTGGGCCCATGGTTCTGTCACAGTCGGAATTCTTGTTGATATCCATGGCCACCAAGAGACCACACAGATGCATGGGGTCTGGGCCATCACCTGTGGTCATGAAGATGTCTGAGAACCATGGTGTCATCTATGCCCAGGCCATTGCCTAGGGCCATGCCTGGGTCCATTGCCCTGCAGCAACTGAGGTCTGGATTGATATCCATGGCTCCTCTTACTACTGAGGGCTCTGTGGATACCCAGGGTCTGGTCAGTCATCTGAGACCATGTTGGTGCCCAAGGATCATGCTGCCACCAGGGCTGGATCAGGGTGGCCAATGCTATCATCCAAGTCATAGTGATGTCTGGGCCCAAATGCTGCCAAAGTTCACGTCCGGGTCTGCGGTCCTACTGCAGCTGGGGTCTGTGATGACATCTGTGACCTGTGTTAGCGCAGAGAGTCATTGGAACCATGTTGAGTCAACCCTGCCCTGACCCTGGGATAGCTGGCCCTGTTCCTTGCTGAATTCTGCAGCAGAAGACCTGGTCCTGTCCCTCAGTGGAGAACTGTGCCCCCCTCTCCAAGCTTGGGAAAGATGACCCCACCCTTCACCACAGGTGTGCTCCTCAGCAGGGCAACACACTAGAGCTGACCCTGTGGTTGGGGATACAGGTGAGCAGGCCCTGAGGGCATAAGAGCAGGGGGGCTGACCTTGTCCTTCCCTATATGTCCCCTACAGCAATTGGAAGAGAAGGCCCTGCATCTTACCTGGACAAATCAGTAGAGCTGGCCCTGGTGAGATGCGTGTGAGTGAGCCAGACCCAAGGACCTGACAGCAAGAAAACTGTCCCTCCCTGTTCCTTGCTGCAGGATACACTGGCTGAGCTAGGCTGGAGAGGCCGCCCAGGTAATGGCAGTGAGGGAAATCTGGCAGACTGACCAGCCCAGCTCCCACCCAGACCCAGAAACAGGGCTAGGAGTTTGCCCACCCCAACACCCAATGAATCTATGAACTGTTGGAGGAAGTGAAGGGGGCAAACCTACAAATTCAAAACAGCAGGATCTCCACAGCATAGGACAACAACAGGATATACCAGAGGAGCCCTAGTGAGTGCCCATTATGGGTGGTACAGCAGAAGCCAGAAGCCTCTTCGAGCCAGGCTAATGACTCCTGGCAATGAACACTTCAGGTAAAGATGATGGACTAAAGGGGAAACTGTGACTCAGCGGGACACACTACAGCTTCCACAACAAGATCCTTCTCTCTTTTCGTTTGCTTGTTTACTTGCTTTGTTTCATTTGGTTTTTGAATTTTTTTTTAATTTGAGTTTGTTTTGGGGGGAAGGTTGTAAGGACAGAGGGGAGGTGTAAGGGGATGGGGAGATAAGAGGAACTGAGATGCGTGATATGAAATCCACAAAGGGTCAATAAAAGTTAAATATATATGTGTATATGTGTTATATATGTGTGTGTGTGTGTATATATATATATATATATATATATATATATATATATATATATATATACATGGTATGGTGACCAGAATCCCAGGCCATAGTTTGTACTTGCCACATAAGAAGTGGTCGGTCACCTAGCCTGTCGCCATCCCTAACAAAGGGTCAGGATGTTGTTCTGCTCCTTCTTTGTAATTTGGAGGATGCCTGAAAAGAGATGTTAATTCAGGCCTATGTGACAGAGCTGGCATACAGAGCAGGAAGACATGACTGAGCAGGCATACATAGATGTGGACATGACCACAACCGTTCACCTGGTTACCTAGGAAACAGAATGCTAATGAATTCCCCCTTGGTTTGTGTTTTGGTATATAAAGCTGTTTGGAGAATAAACGAGGAGAAATTTTCAGGATGTGAACTCAGGATTTCATGAGGGATCAGTGAAAATCTCCCTTTTGATAAAGCCATGTGAGTTGTCCCAATTATTCCCATGCCTCTCCTCTGGTCAGGAGAGATAGTTTACGTTTATATAAGGAATGAGAGTGGTGGTGTTGCAGCTTATAACCAGATGCTCCAGAGACAGTGACAACAAGATTGCAAATTTGAAGACAGACTGAGCTACATACAGATCAAGATCCAGAAAGGAAGCAAAGAAAGACAAAAAAAGAGGAGAAGGGAGAAGAAGGAAAGAGAGAGAGAATGAGAATAGATGGACTGACCAGATGTGGTGGCATGCCCTGTAGTCCTCCGTACTTGGGATGTTGAAATGGAAGTATTTTTTTAAGCCATGGAAATCCAGGTGAACCTGGACAATACAACAAAGTCCCATTAGAAGGAAGAAAGGAAAGAAGGAAAGAAGGAAAGGAGGGAGGAAGGGAGGGAGGTAGGAAAGAAGGAAGGGGAGGGAAAGTGAGGAAATTGGAGGGAAGGGAAGGAAAGAAGAAAAAAATGATATATTCTTTGAAGTGCCAGCAAGAAGAATACATATAGTTAGTTAAAGATAATGGAAAACAGAAAATGTTACTTGGAGTCCAGTGAAGAAAAACCCTCAGCAGACTTTTTCTCTAACAGAAAGATCTTTAGGTTCCTGGGTGCTTCCATGCTGAAGGACAGCAAAACTGACACCATTGGCAGGTGAGTGGGCTAGAAGGAACAACTTGCTTATTATGCACAAAAGTCTGAGTTTAATCCCCAGTGATAATAAAAAAAAATCTGCTATAAAATAGTAGGTTTCCACATGGCTCTTACAAACATCCTTAATGTTGGTCATCTCTTCTGCAACCTCTTCTTCCCAACATTCTCCCCACTAAATATCCTTTCCCGTTATTCACCTTTCCCCTTCATATCACCCAGCCTATTATTTTATAAGGGATACATTATGTTTAATTGGAGTACCCTACTGTGCTGGCTAGTTTATGTCAACTTGGCATAAGTTAAAAGTCATATGAAAGGAAGGGACTTCCATTAAGAAACTGCCTCCATAAGATCAGGGTGTAGGCAAGTCTGTAAAACATTTTCTTAATTAACGATGGATGGGAGAAAGCCCAGCTCATGTGGTGGCACCATCCCTGGGCTGGTGGTCCTGGGTTCCATAATAAAGCAGGTTGAACAGGTCCCAGAGAGCAAGGCAGTGAGCAGCACTCCTCCATGGCCTTTGCATCAGCCCCTGTCACCAGAATCCTGCCCTGTTTGAGTTCCTATCCTGACTTCCTTCAGTGATGAAAGGGTCAGCCAAATAAACCCTTTTCTCCCCAAGTTGCCTGGGTCGTGGTGTTTTATGTTTTATCATGGCAATAGTAACCCTGACTAAGACACCTACACAGGAAATATGTTCATCCTAGGAGCCTACTAAAAAGCCCATTGCTGGGAGTGGGGTACCTCCCCTCAAGTTGCGGGACATAGGTGTCGCAGACAGCCCCCAAAACAACACAGGCTATTGTCATTATTCCTGATTGTCCAAGACCCTATTGCTGAAGGCACTGCACATGTTGGTCCATAGGCCGTGGAGAAATCAAGTTAGTGTTTGCCAGAAAGCATCCTTCCTCCTAGCAATGCAGTATGCATGCTATAGGAATGGGGGTGTCATCAAAGTCTTACCCAGGAATGAGCCCTTTGAACTGCAGTAATCACCCACATTGCAAAATATGCCCATGGATGCAATAGTAATATGAGGGTAGCCAACAACATTATGATTAGATACAAGTCCTGTTCCACAGGAGGGAACATACGCCTGGCACTGTAAATCTGGCCAAGAATCCACGGTTAAGGAGCTCACAGGCCCCAGCGGTGAACTCTCTAGTATTATTTTGCAAAATAGGCATTGCATCTAACTGTTCTCTGAAATCATATCTCTCTACCCATAAATTAGTAAAGCTCTCCGGCCCCAGCAGAGCAGTTTCTTTGTGCAGCCGAGGGTGGTTTGCTCGGAGATTCCCAACCAGCTACAGGGGCAGAGAATTAAGTGTCAGTTGAGGGCTCAGTCACAAATGGGGCATCTAGACAGTTCCTTTTCCCCAAGGCACAGAGACCATTGCAGAGGAGGGGCAGAAAGATTGTAAGAACCAGAGTCGAACACTGTGTTCTGAACACGATAGGACGGCTGCATTCCCAAGCTCACAGCAGCTCTGGCTCCCTGAGAAAGACCTGGCTTAAGATCAAACCAGTCAACATTTTAGCATGTAGTGGGAAGAAGTTCATGACCCCTACCCCTAACTAAGGAGCTGTGGCGAGTTTATGGCTTCTGGGGCAGGGAGAACCTGTTTTCTTTAAGGGCGTGATCCTTGTAGGTTGACCACACTCT
The DNA here is from genome assembly GCF_982192425.1 of Myodes glareolus. Taxonomy (NCBI): domain Eukaryota; kingdom Metazoa; phylum Chordata; class Mammalia; order Rodentia; family Cricetidae; genus Myodes; species Myodes glareolus. The sequence continues at coordinate 71,689,544 of NC_142027.1, read as the reverse complement.
AATGGATAGCCCTGCACCCAGGAAGATGTGGGCAGCACACGTTAATTGGTGGGTTAATTTTTTTCTTTAAAAAGAACATGGATTTGGGGGGTAGGGAGCAGAAGGTAAATCTGGGAGAAGCTAAGGAGGGAGATGTAGGTGAATATAACCAAAATACATTTTATGAAATTCTCAAAACAACAAACAAAAAGTAGCCTTTTGGGGATAACCTCCCTACAAGAACATGTCTGTCACAATGGAGAGGCACACCCTCTACAAAGTCTTCCTTCATCCCTCTCCTGAAAAGGAGAAGAAGAAACACACGAAAAAGACCCTGGTGCAGAGCCTCAATCCCTATTTTATCGATGTGAAATGCCCAGGATACTATAAAATTTCCATGGCCATTAGCCGTGGACAAGCAGTAATCCTACAAGCAGAAAACGATGGCTGACAGAGGGGTGCTCCTCCAGGAGGAAGCGGTATTGATAGTATCTTGATTCAAGATGAATGGAAAATGATCCCAATAAACACATTTTGTATTTTAAAAAGTATTTTAAGTGGACTGTAAAAACCAACCATTTTTTTATTTTAAAAAAATTATAAGTAACTATTTGTAACTCTATGTTTCAAATCACCTAAGAAAATTTAAATTCTTAATTCCCTTTGGAGATGGCTTCCAATCCTGGATGGCTCCTCACTCACTCACACTATTATCTATCTACTGATTTTTGAGAGTCTGAAAAACTTGAAGCCTGGCACTGTCCCAAAGATGAATTCAGAAATGATAGACGGATGACTGTCTCATCCAGGAGTCCATGCGTACTCAAAAGGCCAGAGAGGGCCCTGGTTTAAGAGACGTCGATGTAGAGAGTACATAGCACACCTAGCCTCCTATCTTTCTTTCTCTGAGGGAGCGTCCAGGTCATGGTTTTGCTTGTTGCCCAGAAGACCAGCCTTGGGCAGATAACAGGGTTAAGGAGGAAGTTGTCTCCTCACCAACCTTTTCTCTCTCACTACGTGGTGGTTTGGGCAGTCTGCCAAGGTTTCTATGATGAGTCTTCAGAAAGAGCTGAAGGTCATTAAGGGGGTTGTCTTCTGTCAGCTAATCCTCACAGAGCCTTGAAGCCACATGCCTTGGTCATATCTGGACACTTTACAGGGTCACCGGCTCCTCAGGTCACATTTCTGCTCTTTCCTTTGGGCCTTGACACCTTGTGTAAGTTTAGGTGCCAGATAATTATTGACTAACGCTCTTTATCCCCTCATCCCACAGAATACAGAATTTCTAGTTCCCATATCTTCAGGTATGTCTTCCTTCCCTTCGCTAGAAAAACTCACATTGCTTGATGTGGCAGGACACTCCTGTGGTCCAAGCACTTAAGAGTCTAAGTTAGGAGGATAATAAGTCATCCAGGCTACTCAAAAGACTAAATCAGATAGGTAGATAGACAGATAGATAGACAGATAGATAGATAGATAGATAGATAGATAGATAGATAGACAGATCGATCCCAAACCCACAGCACTGTTAAGAAATCAACAGTATCAAAACTTTAAGCTACACAGTGATTTCATGTTCCTCTTTACATTCTTAATCACAGGGGTGGAAAAGAACTTTAAGAAATCATCTGTATTGTACCCTGGTTCAAACAAGTAAGGTATTTATTATCTGTGCCTTGTAAGGCCAAGTCAAAGAGAGGGGAGCATAATTTGTTTTGTGGTTATAAAACAAATCCTGCCAGAACCAACACTTCAGTGCTGGTCTTTCAGCTTCCTGCTGTACTTTCCTTCAATGTGCTCAGCTGTTTGCCACTGCTAACAAGTAAAACAGCACGTCCTGAATTGTGAAAACCCCATAGACAGAAAACCATTGTCTAAGACAAGAACCTAAGCTGTCACGCACCATTTACTTAACCAAATGCACCTAGGCATGTCGCCTAACAGTTCCTTACCTCGGTTTCCCAATTGATAAAAGAGAGATGATAGATCTCACATAGTAAGACTTAGAAGATAGATTGAGTCAAGGACTTTCTGTATAGTCTTAGTCTATACTTGACCCAAATCAACATCACAATTCACTATTTCCTATAGCCATCTGCAGTCCCAGCTTGTCCCCTCATGCTAGGACCCTCTGGACCGTCTGGAGTTAGTGCCGTTTCACTCACTCTCTTTCCTAAATTGCAGTCTAAGTCTGAGTTCCTTTTAATTCTAACTTCTCAATACTGTCAAATCCCTTTTTCGACCCATCCTTTTCTCTGACGAGACGTTATTTTCGTTCCGATCTTCTTGCCTAGACTGTTTCAAACATGTCTTCGCTGCCTTTATTTTTCTCCAGCCAACTTTGTTCAACCCATGAAAACACTCCATATCACTTCTGGTGGCAAGTGGTCTGTGATTTCTGTATTGTGTCAATCAGGCCAGCACCTCGGCCATTCTCATTAAGTCTAACGCCATCATGGTAACTTCTGATTCAGAACGGAGTCTAAGAATGTATTTTTATATAGTCCCCAACATGGGTCCAGTGGTTGTTTCATGAACCATGGCTTGGGAATCATCAGAAAAGAAAACTTACCACCATTGGAATGTCTTACAAAGCCCTACACAGTCTTACCTACCCCTTGGAGGAAATGGCGTGACACCTTTCTCCCTAAGGTTTGCTGCCACCAAATTGCTCTCTACAGTCCTTGTGCCCAGAGATCAATGTGCACAACTTCATGATAACTCCTGCTTGAAACCCAAGCTCATTGTGTTTCTGCCCTGTGGTCACAAAGGGCCCTGCACGGAAAATGACCCTACACTTGGTGTAATGCACTGCTCCTGCCCTGAAGTTCTTCATAATTGTTGGACACAAGCCACTTCATTTTCATTTCGCTCTAGGCCTGCAAATTATGTGCTTGGCCTTGTCCACTCAACTCTGAGCTTCTTGGAAGCAGGAGCTGTTTAGTATTCACTCAAGATCTTCCTGGTTAGCCCAGAGGACTCCTGGTACTGACCAGAGGTTGCTTAAATAGCCTCATATATTTAATGAATATATTTAATGAATATATGAGCTCATATATGAATGAATGAAAGAATATAATGAAGTATCACAAATAAATCATGTGATATGGCTAATTAACGCTGAAGAACAAACTGTTTATACTTGGGAAAGGGGAAAGCTAGTTGACAAACACATGGGATTATGGACCAGATTAAACAAATAACATCAATTTTCTAGCTTTGTTCTTTAGTTACTCAATGCTGTTCTCTTTCTGAGCCCCATTCCCTTTTCGTTTTTTTCGTAATGTAAAACTGCAGGTTAATGGAGCTTGCAATGACACCGGCCAGTGCCACACTGTGCCAGGGACTGTGCTCCATTCTGAGTGCAGTGGGAAGGAAAAGGGAAGGCCATGGAAAGGTGACTCGGGCAGGATCCCTGCTCTCCAGAAGCGATTAAATCCCACTCCTCAAAGGGATCTTCTGTCAAAGATGCGTTCACGACATGGGAGTTCTACAGCGATGAAGTGAGAATAAAGACATCAGACTTGGCCAGTGGCCCGGCTGCCTGAACAGTTCAACTGACAAAACGTCTCAGCCTGAGCACAATTCCTCCACTATGCAATCTGTGGGCCCGCTAGTTAACATTGGCAAGCATCTCAGAGGTGCTCCTGAAGCATAATAAGCAAGCGGCTGTGAGGTCGGGGGGAGGGGCTTCTGCTCCAGGGTGTTAGAGAGGAAACAGAAACATCAGCTATCAGAGCAAGGCAATGGATTGGGGAGGACAAACAGCCCCCAACTCACAATGATAAATCACTAGGGTTGTCAAAGGGGCTCAGCCCCCATACCCCCTGCTGCCACGCCAGGTAACTTGCCAGGCTCTCAAAAATGACCTGGAAGTTGGAAAAGAGGCTCCTGAATTTCCATAGTCACTAGTCTTGAGTTTCTCATGCTTAACATAATTAACTGTGCTAAATGTTTGCCAGCGTAGCGCCGAACACATTGTCCTTGCGAGTGCCTTTTCTCTTCCCCGCACATACCCTCAGACATCACCCACTTGTTTGCAGTATGCGTCATGGTGAAGGCAAAACTCTTAACTAAAAATGCATGCATTTTAGCTTAAATGTTTAGTGCGGTGCTAGCGACATTAGAAACAAAAGTAAAAGGTCCTGGGTAAAAACATAAACGACAGTCAACATCTTTAACCTCGTTGGGGAAATGCAGACCTGATACAGCTAGCAAGCATCATTTCCCTAGGGTAGATGAGCCAAAGTTTTCTCATTAGCTCCTTTCTCCCTGTCACAAGCATCCAGGTACAATTAGGCTATTACCTACTGTTTCTCCTATACATTGTGCTCAAATAAGATAAAACCAGTCACAATTTATCCTTAAGAAAGGCATGTAAATTGTCACAAACATGCATTTTAAACAAAGAATGGCATCTGCACTCTCTTTTAAAGGCTACCTCTTTTTGTCGAGGAGAGGGGGCATAGCCATAAAAAGAGATGACTGCTCAGCATATACATTTCACATGACAACTTTTAGAGAGAAATGGAGTATTGTGTGTCTGTCAAAAGTTAAACTCCACCTTACCTTTCATGCTACAGCGCTACCTTTGAGCATTTGTTCAAACAATTAACCCAAAGAATGTCCAAAAACGTCCAGAGCTTTTCATCACAGCCGGCATGAAATTAGGAACAACAAGTAAACAACATGGGAATCGGGGCACTAGTCGTACAAACATAAGTTAAACACTGTAGGAGCTAAGCAGTGCCGTATCAAAAGTAGAACTGTCCATCGTATATCTTTAGCTGCAACAAAAAGAGGTAGCCTTTAAAAGAAAGTGCAGATGCCATTCTTTGTTTAAAATGCATGTTTGTGACAATTTACATGCCTTTCTTAAGGATAGATTGTGACTGGTTTTATCTTATTTGGGCACAATGCATAGGAGAAACAGTAGGTAATAGCCTAATTGTACCTGGATGCTTGTGACAGGGAGAAAGGAGCTAATGAGAAAGCAGTACGCTTAGCAATGTGCTGGCAGGGTCAGGATGGAAGGCCTACTGCAGTTGTGTACAGACTTCTGTAGAATAAATCTTACCAACACTGTTCATTTCAGTGCACCAATGTGCCATCACAGAATGTACAGCTACACAGAAGCCCATTACCCAGTGCTTCCATAGTACGGGAGTGCACATATGGGATCTAAAGAACATAGATAACATTAGAATGTACTACAACCATTAGGATATTATGGTTTATGAATGCACTGTATAAGCCTGGAAAAAGGGCCACCAACATGACAAGGCTAACCGCATTCAATGTAAACTAATGAATCATATCTACTTTGTTCTTCAGTCCCAAGTTTTTAATCTCAATCATTTCACAACAAAAATACATCACTTTTATAATCAGAAAGATAACCAGGTGTGTGTTTCTTTACTTGTTAAAAACCTAGGCATGAAATCAGGGTGCATCGCTTTTCCAAATCTTGCTAGAATAAAGCATTCCTCCAGAAAGAGCAATTTCATTTCTGCGATCAATGGTTGAATCAGTTAAGTCATACCATTGTCAGTCATGTGTGGGTAAATGGACGGTAATACTTCCAAGTCATTTCAATAGAGAAATGCACAGCATGGGAATTCATAGGGCAGGAACTCCCAGGAAACCTAATGCTCTCATGTCACAGAAAGGGACCATCTTCGATGAGCCCTACAAGGCAGATATAAGGGACAACAGCCTCTCCATGTAGAAATGATCTCCAGAGAAAACAGAACTGTATGTTTATTTTTTCATTAATAGAAAAATGACTTTATTGTTGTGGGGACAGTGTGAACACAATCGTAAATAGAGAAGCGAATACAACTCAATTGCACAGGTAGGAGTCACTCCCCCCTTTGTTTAGACAGTAACAGCTCATGAGTTCCCAGAATCGCTCCTTCTCAAAACATTTCCACATGGATGCTCTCAGCTAATCCTCCTAAGAACCCTGTGGGACAGGTAGAGTAAAAAGGACCACTCCTAATTTATAGGTAAGGACACCAGGACTTGAGTGGACAAGTGTCTTGTCCAAGCCCAGAGTGTGTGCTCTAGACATCTTTCTAAGGCCTTTTGAGAGGGGCCTGGTCAAAGCTCCCTGTTAAGGGCACTTTTCTATTCTCCAACAGGGTCTTCCATCAGTTAGTGTTTTATTTGCACTTGACAATATTGCCTTCAGGTCACCTACAATTGCTATTTTGTCCCTACTTCTTTAATTAGGGGCTGAAAGATAATTCCACATATTCTCAGCCTGTAAATATTCACTTTCTTCCTTTTATAAACTCTTTCTATAAACTCTCTGAAAGATAAACTCTGGATCATTCCTTTTTCTTGAAATTTGCGACCGTTTCTAACACTGGAGGCATGACAGTTGGAAATGTCCACACTCGTGGCATTTACAAAGAATCTGTAAACAACTTTGTGTGTCACGGTTTTAGACAATCTTGGCTCTCTAAATGGGATTGGCCATTTAGATAAGGAGCCAAAGAGACTCAGCAAATACAAATTCTATAAAACCACAGACCTTAGGGGATCGAAGACCAGCTAGTCTTCTTACCTTTGCTTTATTAGGAGAAGCAATGTGTTCTGTTTAGAGTGCAGTGTCCCCAGTAAATTCTGAAAAGTGGCCCGTGTGTGGATCCAGAGACACAGAACTACCAATTCCAACCAGCTTATGTGATGCTTCTTGGACAAGTTCCTTAGACACTGCTCTCCCTGCTTACCTCGCAGGGTCATGGTGGAAATTAAATGGCCCTGAAAGTACTTTGTATATGAGAACCTAGAATAAAAATCAGTAAGATAGATAGATAGATAGATAGATAGATAGATAGATAGATAGATAGATAGATAGATGATAGACAACTTTTGAAGATTACTGCCATGAATGAAGAACAGTGTAGTAACAAAAATGATGCAGCACCAGGCAGGTGGCCAGGATTCTGCAGTCGGAACAGGACAAGGAGCTGGGTGCATACTAATGCCGCACCTCTGCTGAGCCTACTGGTCAAAGCGCTGCTCACCAAAATACACAGCGTCCCTTCCCCAGCCAGAGCGCTCAGCTGGGCTTCCAGCTGCATACAAAACTGGGCTGACCCCCAATGCCATTTGGCAGAGCTGTAACAAAGACCAGCTAGTAGCAAAACCGCTTCACCTGAAGCATTTGTGAGGCTGGTGGGGCGGGGGATAGTCTTCAAGAATATAGGTGATCCATAATGTATTTCAAAGGCAAATTGTGATCAAAATGAGGAGAGAGGAGAAGAATGTGTGTGCTTACAAATGAGAAAGGAAGAGGGTGTACAAGAAGTCCCTGGCTTCTGGTAAGAGCATTCAAGATGAGGATAAGAACTCAACTTCAACCTCTCAAGGAAATGCTTGGGAGGGGAAAGGAACATAAGCCAACATTAGACCAGGAAGTCAGTTCTGGTGACATTTGGGTAGGGCCTTGAAAGCAACTGTTACTTGATAGGTAAGTCGGAAAGAAGTAAGGACATGATTAAGAAAGCCAACCGAATTAAGGTGCCCTTTCTTTCCCTATACTTTTTTTTTTCAGCTTTGAGAGATGGGATCTATTCCAGAATGTCCAAAAGAAAAAAAAAATGTTGTTGCTATAGAAACGAGTAAGCAGATTAAACTTGAAAGACCAGTTTTAGAACAAAGAATTTAATAGTCAGGACTCCAACAATTAACCAAGAAAACATTTTAAGTAAATATCTTTTGGGTTTGTTATTTGTATATTAATTCCAGGAAGATAAAACGCTATTATAGAGTGAGAGCATCACATTTTCACATTTTAATTGCATCATTACCGGCATAAAAGGCTATGCTTACACAATTAGCACAGAGACCTTATTAAGTAGAAGCGCACATCTCTGACTCTCCCTTGATTACATTGTAATTGAGAAATATCACTGTAAATCCAACAAGCACGGAATCAGCTTTGATTTTCTTAGACCTCCCAAGCTCTGGGAGCGCATCCTCTAAAACGAAAGACACAGTGAACTGCACAAAGTTTCCCCTAACCCATCTCCACAGCAGTCAAGTTTGTGAAGGAAAAAGAAATGTCTGTTAGTACGCGTGCTTTGTGCCTTCCCGGATGAACAACAAGACTGTGGGAAAAGAAAGGGGTCAAAGGCTCAGCCACCAACTGCCCTCTGCCTTTGGGTTTCAGTTCTTCCTCTCAGAGAAGACCCTGGTCCTCACCTTGGGGACCTGCCCAAATGGGGGTTCTGGACCGAACTTCCCATACAGATGAAATGAATAATCAAGCAGCCGTATGTTCCTCTCCTTTTCTGCTTTACTTCAAATAAAAACAATCTCGATAAAAAGTGAATACAATGTGTTCATTCTACCAAATTCGTGCCGTCAGAAGTTACATTTATGGGACAGGGAGATTGCTTGGATATCATCTCTTCTTGTGTATTTCCAGAGTCAACAGGCAATGAAGTATGCGAGTGTGTTCACGGGTGTGCGTGTGCGAAGCCAGGGGAGGGGGACTGGCAGAGGGGCACAGGATGTGGCTGGAATCTTACCATCTCGTTCTCGTCTCCTTCATTGAGCAAAGCATGCTGGCCCTTCTCAAGGTGGTCCCCCATGGAAACGCGCTCCGCTCCTGCTCCCCGACCCTTGCTTGCAGCCGCTTCCAGGACCAACTCCAGAGCCACCTCCTGACGCTGGATCAAAGAGTTAATGATCCTCCAGGTTAAAAACTCCTTCTTGAGCACACACACCTTCTTTCAGCAAATGACAATACTTAGCCAAGTGGACTCCTCCCCCGGGCACTTTGTGCCAGGAGGAATTTCTGGCTGCTCGCTGCTGCTGCATTCTCTCAAGGCAGCTGTCTCCGAGGAAGCCGCTCCCAGGCGGATCTTTTTGGACCCAACTTACAGGGGGAAAACTCATTGCCTGCCCACAGCCTGCCAGCCTAAGGCATCTGACTGCAAATCCAGCGGGACAATGCGGAGTTGGCAGGACCCTCGGGAGAAGCGGGCTCAAGAACTCCCAGGTCGCTGCTTTATTCCCAGAAACTAAGGAACTGGGGTGCAGGGAGGCTAACAGAGCTAGGTTTTCGTTTGTTTAGTTGAAGTTCCCAATCCATAGGTTTTCGGTACCATTCTCATTCGTTTTGCTTGCAGATAATATAGGTCACTCATAATCCACCTCAACAGATATTTATAATTGCCGACCCCTTTTGCACACACACACACACACACACACACACACACACACAAATATTCTACTTGATGTGTTTAGAGAATTAGACTTGCTTTTCTTGAAAACCATGTAGTAAAGGCATAAAAGCATAACCAATTATTCCAGGCAGTCCTTTTAAGCTCAAATGTTTGTTAGCAAATTCTTAGAGATGTCCATAAACAAAATATTCAAGTGATCAAACAACCCCAAAATATGGGAGGTTGTTTTTTGTTTCTTTGTTGATTTTTTTTATTTTTTTATTTTATGTGTCACAGGTGTTTTGCCTGCATATATGACATGTGTGCCTGGTGTGAGCCCCTAGAACTGTAGTTACAGGTGGTTATGAGCCACCGTGTATGGGTTGGGAATCTAACCCAGGTCCTCCGGGAAAGCAGCAAGTACTTCTGACCAGTGAGCAATCTCTCCAGCTCAAATTATGCAAAAATTGATTTTAGCATAGAAGCCTAAGATGACCAAGTCACATTTGCTCTTCTCAGGTTGGTATAAGGGTTCAAATAGATAAGTAAGTTTGCTAAGAGATAAGTTCTTATTCTGAGAGCTGGAACATGGGTCTGAGATAACCATAGAGAGCCCCGGTGCGTTGTAGAGAAGCATAGAGAGCTATCAGTCATAGATCTCTGAATCCGTCTTCCTTTGTGACCTTTGACCTCCAAGAACTGACTTTGATCACCCACAAATGACAGGCCTGCTGAGGGAGGGGAGTGGTGAACTGTGAACGTGTGCCGACAGCATTGGTCATGTGTCGTTGCTGTTCTTAAACTAAATGTTGATATTTAGTATCAGTTTAGCACAGTGTTAAGGACATGTACTTCAAAGTTGGAGGACTTGACTTCAGATTTGGGTTTTTACCAGGTAGCAGCTTTGCCGCATTGGGATATAGTAAGCGACATAAACTCCATCAGCCTCTGTTTGTTTGGATGCAGAGTAAGAATGATGACTGCAGAGTCTCCCTCATGAAGATGTGTTTTGAGAAACAGGGCCGGGGAAGATGTTCAGGAAGGGTGGTTACTGTGTCCACATACTGCCCCTTCCAGACAGCACTGATCTCCCCAACTTAACACGTAAACCCTTAGAGATTGAGATAAAGGTGAGTGAGAAAGGACAGAGAGAGAGAGAGAGAGAGAGAGAGAGAGAGAGAGAGAGATCTTGAGCAAATGATAAAGCATAAGATAAACATAAAAAAACAAAAGCAAGCTAAGAAAATTCACTGTAGCAGTAATGATGTATTATAAGTATTCGTGTGTATGCAGGTATAGTGTGTAGTTCTTGGAATTTCCAAAATTCCTAAGTATTATTTAATCAAATAATAAGAGTAAAATTCATATTTCATCACAGGAAGACAGAGGAGGAGAGGATGGGGTAGAGGGAAAGTAGGAGGAGAGAACAGGAGGAAAGGGAGGGGAAAATGCAATTGGGATGTAAAATAAATGAAAAAATTAATCAAAAACTATTTTTTCACAAGGTAAACCAAAGAAGTTTCTTTTTACAGATAATGAAAACAGTCTAGAATTAGTGATGGTTTATCTTTTGTAAATAACCCACAATTCACTGGTTTGTATTTCAACAAGCAACTATTTTGTATATTTAGCCCAGAAAATAATAAAACAAAAAGACTTCCAATTGCATCTCGACTTCGACAATTTGGTAGGGTAAGTGGCAGAGCTAGTGGGCAGGTGTGGGCTGTTTTTAATTCTCCCTCATGGAACTGGCTGTACTAGCATTGTTTCCTACCAACCAGAACCCTGTATCAGCTTGGCAACTTACCAGGTGTGACCTTAAGCGAGTAACTGGTTGGGGCTGCAGGAGAAACCGTCTGCACCTTTACCCCAACAAACAAATTCTCTTAACAAAGTTTAAGACAAGTGTAAGGAGAAAGTTAAATCCCTACAATCACTAAAAGGATTTGGAGTGGAAAAAACAAAAACAAACACCACATTTCAGTATGCGTCAAAACTCAGGGCCCAAAGAACTGAGACCTCTACCGTAATGAAATATTTTCTTCAAGCCTCTCAAGAATGCCAGAAAGAAGTCTAGGTTTTACACGTGTCTGCAAGTTCATGGACGTCCTTACCTCTTTCACTTGGCCCTGCTCAGCTCCACACAGGAACCCAGAGACAGAGCAGATTCAGTAGGAAGGCACAGTTAGCATGCACTTCCATGGAGAGGTTACTCCCCGACCATTCCATACACCACCCACTGCAGCTGATACTACGCTGGTCATGCTCACTCAGCAGATGAGGAAACCTCTTAGCAGAAAACAAGCATTGTATGTAAATGAAAACAACGATCCAGTGGCAAAAGGAGCTCTCGAGCTTGACCAAAATGGCGCAGCTCTCTCAATCCATTTTCCTTGTGACTCGGACAGCACCGTTTCTACAGTTTAGTTTAGCACATCCAAAGCGCTCAGCAAGGATGCTGGGCTTTCATGACCTGTAACACCTCTCCATGGAAGGAATATTTGAGAATGAACTATAAAGTGGATAGAAAATTATTGAGTGGATGGAGATATGGGGTCCAGGGAGAGAGGTCATGGGAAAGCGCCCTTGAAGCAAGACATGCATGGTAACAGAGAAACACAGATTCTTTGTGCAGAGTCGCTGTCTCCTCCTTCGCTGCCCGTCCACAGGATGTACAGGGAGTGAGATGAGACCAGAAGCACAGATAAAGTCATCCTATGCAGGTTTTTGAGTACTGGGCCTGGGTCTGGACTTAACATGATAAACAATGAAACAAAAATTATAGTTTGTTCTGTCTGCCTGTGTGGTAGGAATGGCTACGATTGCATATGTGATCTTTTTTATAACCAGTGACTGGTGAAGAACAAATCTTCTTCTGGGACATCATGATGACGCTCATCACTTAGTGTAATTCAAATTGCTGTTTGTCTTTAAATATGTAGAGGGAAATGACCTTCAATAGTTAAGTCTCCTGTGGAAGCAAGACCAACACCAAAATCCCAAATCATACACAAGGTTTCCAGGAGCAACGGAGGAAACACAAGGAGAGAGGGAGGTCTGGGGGGCATTGTGAAGGAAGGGAGTTAGTCTAATGTTGTCCTGAATAAATTGAGATGGCTACCAAAGATACTGTTTACCAGGGAGGCTGACAGCAGGTCTGTTACGCTCGTTCTAGAAACTAAGACTTGTCGATCACTGGGATCTGAGAAGAATGTCCAAGAGGGAAAGTTGCTTCCACCGTTCTCTGATTCCCTCTCTGCACTCATTTCTTCTCAAATACTCTGTTCCAAGTAAGACAGAAAAGTGTACGGAGAAAAGGGGGAGGGAAGTAAATAGCTACCTCTTGGCCGATCTGGTATCTCCTGCCTCGCCTTCCTTTATCCCGGGAGCAGTCCTCAGCCTCTGGAAGCCTCTAATAGCTGTTAAGTAAGGATAATGGTGGCACTGGTTTCCCTGCCAGGCCGTGAGGATGCTGGTATTTCACTTGCCTGGCCCATGCAGACGGTGTGAAGATAAGTTCTGTCACGTTTCGTCATATGCTAATTTCTGCCTTTCGTCTGAGAACCTCACAGAATATTACAACATTCCTCCTTGCAACACCTCTGTGAGGCAGGGCGGTGAGTAATATATATTATTGCCCCCGTTTGAAAGCTATAGGAACTGACTCAGAAAGAGGTCACAAAGAAACTGTTCAAGGTCACGCGGCCTCAGCAGGCAGCAGAACTGGAAAGAGGAGCACCAATTCTGTCCCGTCATCACCGGCATTCAGCTGGCTCAGGCTTCCTCCTCAGTCCTCCGTGCACAAATCTGCCATGTGCAAAGCTTCACAACAGGATCTAAATTCAAAGGTTTATTGTTGTTATTAATTATCCTAATCTGCCCTAATATATACTTGGTACACAATACTGTAACAAGCAAAGATGAGGTGTCCCAGGGAGGAATTACCTGCCTCAAGGTGGTGGTGGGAAGTTTAATTGAATTAATTAATGTTTGTAAAACATTTAGCAACGCTAGGATTAAAGGGTTTAATACGAAGATACAAGGCCTCCCCATTAATTACCGAAGAAAAAAGCAAGCTAATGGTTCTGCTTCTAGAAGAATTGCTCTCAACCATCAGGGCTCAGGGTTGACCCCTGACCTTCATGACAGCTTGAGGAGACCTGTCCCATATTCATAAAAATCTTCCCTTGCTAATTGTTATTTTAAAAAATTAAAATAAGAAAGCTGATCTCCGGCAGCAAGAAAATTTCCTTCGGTGAACGTTGTCTTGGTAGGTGACTGTTAGGACAATTAATTCCAGGTCACTAAACATGGTCTTTAAAAAGAGAAACCAAGACTGGATCTTTCTGAAGAATCGCCACAATGACAGTGTATTTCATTTTGAGAATTTTTGAAAGACTGGATATACAAAGCAGTACAGGTTAGAATGTGACTCGTAAGTTTCAGGAGCCATTACAACTGGCTGGGGCCTCCCCATTGCTAAGGTGAAGAAGAGCTCTGGGGAAGCTGGAAAATGGTTTGTCCTGCTCTCTGCAAGAGCCAAGTCACACACAATGCCCCTCATTTTCCATAGTGGGCTTCATCCCAGCCACATTACTGCTTGGCTTTTCTTTTAAGGGACTAGCATAAAAATATTTGGGGGAAAATCCTGTTTGAATATTTTTTAAAAATCTTCTCATTTGCAAAGCAGAGATTTAAGCAGAATATTCCAGAACTAAACAAAAGATTATAGTAAAGGCAATATTATAAAATTCTCTGCCAATTCCAATTATTCATGTAGCATGCTTAGAACATGGCATTCACTCATCTCTGGGTTAAAAATGTCTAGTTGGGGAGTCAAAGGAAACTTCAGGCGTTAACAAAGAAGTTCAACCAACCAGGCAATTGGAGCATGTGGTAGTTTGTACTTCATTGCTAGTAGAGCACGTGACCAATGAGGAAGGAGTCAAGAAGTTGAAGTGTACAGAATGCAGGAAAAGAGACTGGCGGTACTTGGAAGTACACCCAGGAAGTTAACTCCACGGTCACCATCTGCTAGGAGCTAAGCTCCAGTGAGAAACTTTTGGCCTAGGGTAATGTTCCAACTTGGGGTGGTAGCCCAGCAAGAAAAAGGTGATTGTCTTCTCATAAGAAGGGTCTGGGTTCAAACTGTCAGTCAGAGGCTGGGGAACAGTAGTCCCTACAGTGAACCTTAGGTTTGGGACGTGTGAAGCCGGAACTCAGTTAACACAGCATTATATCTGACTGGGTTCCGTTCCTCTGCCGCCAGTCTGGAGTGACCAGGAAAGAGAACAGAACAAGAAAACGAGCTGTGAACAGGCCTCACTCGAGAATGAAGAATAAACCCTTGCTGGGGATAGAAATAAAGCAAGGCTGAGGGTGCCCTGAATCTCTGTGTTTGCTGTCTTTCCAACAGTCCACTTTCAGGTGCCGTCTCCTCTTTTCCAAGTCGCCAGAAAGTGGGATGATGTCAGATAGATGTCAAATAGATAAATCCATGATATTTTCAGGAGAAAGAACTTAAATTACCAATGAACACAACTCAGGCTTGATTTCTACGTGACACGTCTTTCTATGCCCTAAGCAAGTCAATAATGGGATATGTTATTTCCGACCCGAGGAGGCAAAGTGAACTCTGTTGGTAAAGCCGTCTCCCCGTTGGTATGGCATCAAAGGGAAACTCTCCTCAAGCTCTCCAATAACTCTGACAAAGCACCTCAGCTAAACAAGTCATTTAAGGGGGCTGCAGCAATGGCACCATGGTTGAGAGCGCTTCCTGCTCTCCCATAGGGCCCAAATTTGGTTTCCAGAACCTAGATGTGAGATGGAGTGGGTTCATAACAGCACGTTACTCCGCCTCCAGGAGATCCGAAACACTCTGACCTCCTTGGGCACCACCATAAACAAAGCACACACACACACACACACACACGCACGCACACACGCGTGCAAATAAATAATTAAAAATTAACCATATGCAGATAACTTTGAAATGTACTTCCAAGGCAAGTGCAACTTTAAAGCAACGACTCAACTCCCAACGCCTCCTTTCTGTCAGAAGCCTGTGTGACTGTGGCTGACTCAGCACATGCTCCCTGCATTCCCCTTTCCTACCTGAATCTGCTACTGAATGAAGGTATACTTCCCCACCCCTGGGAATGGAGCCAACTTCTCCTCATCCCCAACCAGTCTCTCTGGCACCAGGAGTCTTGTTATAGGCAGGCCACATGCTCTGTTGTTTGTTCTGCTTGTTTTTGACCTTATTCATACCACAGGAGGCAGCAGAAAACAGTTCTTTACTAGTGGGGTGTGTCAATGACCCTAAGGCTTTTAGAGATTCTGCATCTGGTTTTTGTACCACAATAAACGCATCTTGGTGTGTGATGTGATGCATATAAAAATATTTAGACAAAAGAGTCTTTGCACTTAGGATTGTAGTCAATGCTCCCTGTTCTCTCTGCCATTTGTCTCCCAAAGCTTCGCTACAGTGAGACCAAGTCTGCCCTAAGAGTCAGACATCTTATGACAGAGCCACCATTTATTCCGTGACTATGAAAAATTTGGCAAGATACTTCATTACCCTCAACTTTCATTTCTGACCTATGAAATGAGATAATACTGCGACAGTATCCTGTGGGATAATTGTGAAGGTAAATAAAATAACATAAGCATGTCCAGTGCAATGTCCAATCCTGTGGAATAGCCACACTATTCAAAAATCAACTCAAAATGAATGAGAAACATCAATATAATACCTAAACTTGGAAACTATTGACAGGAAAATTGTGGTGGAAACACTTTATGATCTGGGCATTCAATAGTTTCCAACCAGAGCTCCAATAATTCAGAAAATCATTGCAAGACTCAACTAATAAGATTCCCTTGTATTAAACACTACTGCACAAGAAAACACTAAAACATATCATCAGCAAAGTGGAGAGGCACCTAAAGCAAGACTTGGCCAGATATTCACCTTATAGGAATTTATATTTAAAAGACATAGAGAACTCAAAAATTAAACAAATGAGCAAGTAAACAAGTCAATGAGGGAGCATTTGAAATGAATGGATCTTTTAAATGTTTTTAAAAATGTGTGTGTGTGTGTGTGTCTGTATCTGTGTGTCTATGTGTTTAAGTCAGAGGACAATCTTTGAGAGTTAGTGCTATTGGAACTCCTTCAGCCTATTTGGGCATGGTCTCTTGTACTATAAAAGTTGACATAAAGTTTGCACAGCCTCTCTCTCAGCTGCTAGATTTGGTTTCTGTTCCCTGCTCATGCAGACTACTGTGACCTGAGTCTACCCCTAAATAAAGAACACTTTACTTAATTCTAAGCTAGTGTGGGACTGCTTTCTAGTGTCCATCTACATCTGGTGCCCAATGTAGGGCAACTGTGTCCACATAAAACCTGAGAGAGCTTGGAAGGAGCAGTCTCAACCTACAAGTCAGTTTTTACCTGCTGTCCTGATGATTCATCAATCACTCTCCATCTTACTTTTCAACACAGGGTCTCTCATTGAACTTGGAATTTACCAATGCAACTAAATTGGCTGGCTAATTTGGTGGTGGATGGAAGGATGAATGAATGGGTAGATGGATGGATGGGTGGATGGGAGGATGGGTGGAGGGATGGATGGGTGGATGGAAGGATGGGTGGATGGAAGGATGGGTGGGTGGATGGAAGGATGGGTGGATGGAAGGATGGGTGAATGGATGGATGGATGGATGGATGGATGGATGGATGGATGGATGGGTCGGTAGGTAGATGCTAGTAAGCTCTAGGGATCCATGTGACTCTCCCTCTTGGTACTTCAGGCATTCATAACTATATACAGCTTTTTTATTCATAATCAGCTTTGTTCAGTTTTTAATTCTTTTTTATCAAAAAGGGGCTTTCCCCTTATTTGTTCAAAAATCCCACTAAGCCAAGCCATTTTGATAGACATATGCATAAGTATGATTTTCTTTACTGCATCCTACTGGGTTTTGTTATGATTTTGAGACAAAGTCTCCTGTGACCTAGGCAAGCCTTGCCAGAATGTATCATCCCAGAATATTCACTGAGAAAAATAAAGTTTTTGCTGTATAGCCTCCTGGTCATCCTGCTCCCCCTCCTGAATGTTGGGATTATAGGTATATGCCGCTATGCACAGGTCATTCTATTGTCTGGGGATCTGAACTCAGGCCCCCTGTTTGTAAAAGAACTTTACCAACTAAACTCTCTCCCTGTCTTCCAGACTGTGTGTGTGTGTGTGTGTGTGTGTGTGTGTGTGTGTGTGCCAATGTGAAAAATTAATTTTGACAGACTAGAGAGTCATTCAGATCTTAGTCAAAAATCCCAAAGTGAGATGAATAAACTGATAGTGAAGTTCACCTTGGTCTTGTGAAACGCAATTGTAGGAACTTATGAAGGCGCTTATCTGGAGGAACAGGAGATGCACAGCACAGGCTGGTCATCTCCAGGTATGCTGACTTCTCAGCACATAAGACACAGTTTGTTCTCAAGAGAAAATCTAGGATTAACAGATGGAAGCTGCTGTGTTCATTATGGTCATGATTACACAGATGCACCTGTGGTATGTGTCATTGCTGCTGTGTGAATATGTTACTGTATTTCTATCTTTTTGGGGGGGGTTTCAGTTTTTTTTATTAATTTATAAAAATTTCCACTTCCGCCCCTCCTCCCATTACCCTCCCACTCCCCCCACCTCCTCTCCTCCTCCCTCTCCAGTCCTAAGAGCAGTCAGGGTTTCCTGCCCTGTGGGAAATTCAAGTTCCTCCCCCCTCTCTCCAGGTCTAGGAAACTGAGCATTCAAACAGACTAGGAACCCAAAAAGCCAGTACACGCCGAGGAAGCTAGTCCCAGTGCCATTATCAATGGCTTCTCAGACAGTCCCTGTGTCAGCCACATTCAGAGAATCCGATTTGATCGCATGCTCGTTCAGTCCCAGTCCAACTGGCCTTGGTGAGCATTCATTAGACCAGTCCCCTTATATCAGTGGGTGAACACACCCTTCACGGTCCTGACTTCCTTGTTCATGTTCTCCCTCCTTTTACTCCTCATTTGGACCTTGGGGGCTCAGTCCAGTGTTCCAATGTGGGTCTCTGTCTCAATCTCCATCCATCGTCAGATGAAGGTTCCCTCTGATCCTGACTTCCTTTCTCACGTTCTCCCTCCTTCTGCTTCTCATTTGGACCTAGGGAGTTAAGTCCTGTGTTCCAATGTGGGTCTCTGTCTCTATCTCCATCCATCGCCAGATGAAGGTTCTATGGTGATATGCAAAACATTCATCAGTATGGTTATGGGCCAAGACCAGTCCAGGCCCCCTCTCCTCTGCTGTCCAGGGAACAATCTGGGGATCTCTCCTTGGACCTGGGAACCCCTCTAGAATCAAGTCTCTTGCAAACCCTAAAATGGCTCTTAGTTGAGATATATACTTCCCTGCTCCCCTATGCATCCTTCCTCCCTCCCCCCATCCCATTCCCCCAAGCTTTCCCCAATCCTCCCCTATTCCCTTCTCTCTACCCAACTCCCCTTCCTCCCCCCCCCCCCCCGTGCAACCCTGCCTATCTTGTCTACTTCCTATATCCAGGAGGATAACTATATGATTTTCTTCAGGTTCACCTTCTTATTTACCTTCTCTAGGGTCACGAATTATAGGCTCAAAGACCTTTAAGTATGGCTAGAATCAACTTATGAGTGACTACATACCATATTCCTCTTTTTGGGACTGGGTTACCTCACTCAATAAAGCGTTTTCTATTTCCATCCATTTGCATGCAAAATTCAAGATGTCATTGTTTTTTACCGCTGAGTAAAACTCTAATGTGTATATGTTCCACACCTTCTTTAACCATTCTTCTATTGAGGGGCACCTAGGTTGTTTCCAGGTTCTGGCTATTACAAATAGTGCTGCTATGAACATAGTTGAGCAAATGCTTTTGTGGTATGATAGGGCACCTCTTGGGTATATTCCCAAGAGTGGAATTGCTGGATCCTGAGGGAGGTTGACTCCCAGTTTCCTGAGAAACCGCCACACTGATTTCCACAGTGGCTGCACGAGTTTGCATTCCCACCAACAATAGATGAGTGTTCCCCTCACTCCACATCCTCTCCAGCATAGGCTATCATTGGTGTTTTTGAGTTTAGCTATTCTGACAGATGTAAGATGGTATCTCAAAGTTGTTTTGATTTGCATTTCCCTGATCGCTAAGGAGGTTGAGCATGACCTTAGGTGTCTTTTGGCCATTCGAAGTTCTTCTGTTGAGAATTTTCTGTTCAGATCAGTACCCCATTTTTTAATTGGGTTAATTAGAGTTTTAGTGTCTAGTTTCTTGAGTTCTTTATATATTTTGGAGATCAGACCTTTGTCTGATGAGGGGTTGGTGAAGATCTTCTCCCAGTCAGAAGGTAGCCTTTTTGTCTTACTGACAGTGTCCTTTGCTTTACAGAAGCTTCTCAGTTTCAGGAGGTCCTATTTATTCATTGATTCTCTTATTGTCTGTGCTACTGGGGTTCTACCTAGGAAGTGGTCTCCTATGCCTATGTCTTGTAGAGTACTTACCACTTTCTCTTCTATCAGTTTCAAAGTGGTCAGATTAATGTTGAGATCTTTAATTCATTTGGACTTGAGTTTTGTGCATGGTGATAGATATGGATCTACTTTCATTCTTCTACAGGTTTACATCCAGTTAGCCAGAACCATTTGTTAAAGATGCTATCCTTCTTCCATTGTATACCTTTAGCTCCCTTGTTGAAAATCAGGTATTCATAGATTTGTGGGTTAATATCTGGGTCTTCTATTCTATTCCATAGGTCGACTTCTCTGTTCTTATGCCAATACCAAGCTGTTTTCAATACTGTAGCTCTGTAATAGAGTTTGAAGTCAGGGATGGTTATACCTCCAGAAGTTCCTTTATCATATAAGATTGTTTTGGCTATCCTGGGTTTTTTGTTTTTCCATATAAACTTGATTATTGTTCTCTGAAGATCTGTGAAGAATTTTGATGGGATTTTGATGGGATTGCATTGAATCTATAGATTGCTTTTGATAGAATTGCCATTTTGACTATGTTGATTCTCCCAATCCAAGAGCAGGGGAGGTCTTTCCATTTTCTGGTATCCTCCTCAATTTCTTTCTTCAAAGACTTAAAGTTCTTGTCAAAGAGGTCTTTCACTTCCTTGGTTAGAGTTACCCCAAGATATTTTATGCTATTTGTGGCTATTGTGAAAGGTGAAGTTTCTCTGATTTCCCTCCCTGCCTCTTTATCCTTTGTGTATAGGAGGGCAACTGATTTTTTGGAGTTGATCTTGTACCCTGCCACATTACTAAAGGTGTTTATCAGCTGTAGGAGTTCTTTGGTAAAGGTTTTGGGGTCGCTTATGTACACTAGCATATCGTCTGCAAATAACAAGAGTTTAACTTTATCCTTTCCAATTCGAATTCCCTTGATCCCCTTATGTTGTCTAATTGCTATTGCTAGAACTTCAAGCACTATATTGAAGAGGTATGGGGAGAGTGGACATCCTTGTCGTGTTCCTGATTTTAGTGGAATGGCTTTGAGTTTCTCTCCATTCAGTTTGATGTTAGTTGTTGGCTTGCTGTAAATAGCTTTTATTATATTTAGGTATGATCCTTGTATCCCCAATCTCTTCAACACATTTATCATAAAGGGATGTTGAATTTTTTCAAATGCTTTTTCAGCATCTAATGAAATGATCATGTGGTTTTTTTCTTTCAGTTTATTTATGTGATGGATTACATTGATAGATTTGCATATGTTGAACCAGCCCTGCATCTCTGGGATGAAGCCTACTTGATCACAATGGATAATTTTTCTAATGTGTTCTTGGATTCGGTTTGCCAGTATTTTGTTGAGAATTTTTCGTCGATGTTCATGAGTAAGATTGGTCTGTAATTCTCTTTCTTGGTTGTGTCTTTATGTGGTTTTGGTATCAGAGTGACTGTAGCTTCATAAAAAAGAATTTGGCAATGACTCTTCTGTTTCTATATTGTGAAATACATTAAGGAGTATAGGTATTATCTCTTCTTGGAAGTTCTGGTAGAATTCTGCATTGAAACCATCTGGTCCTGGGCTTTTTTTGATAGGGAGGTTTTTGATAACAACTTCTAATTCTTCGCGACTAACAGGTCTATTTAGATTGTTCACCTGGTCTTGATTTAACTTTGGTAAATGGTACTTATCTAAAAACAAGTCCATTTCTTGTACATTTTCCAACTTTGTGGCATATAAGCTTTCGTAGTAAGATCTAATGATTCTCTGAATTTCCTCTGTGTCTGTGGTTATGTTCCCCTTTTCATTTCTGATCTTATTAATTTGCATGTTCTCTCTCTGCCGTTTGATTAGTTTGGCTAGGGGTTTGTCAATCTTGTTGATTTTCTCCAAGAACCAACTCTTTGTTTCGTTGATTCTTTGGATTGTTTTCTCTGTTTCTATTTTGTTGATTTCAGCCCTCAGTTTGATTATTTCCAGTCTTCTACTCCTCCTGGGTGAGTCTGCTTCTTTTTTGTTTTTTTGTTTTTTTTTTAAGGCAAGGTTCCTCTGTGTAGCCCTGGCTGTCCTGGAACACACTCTGTAGACTGGGCTGGCCTCAAACTCACAGAGATCTGCCTGTCTCTGCCTCTCTAGTGCTGGGATTAAAGACATGAGCAACCTCTGCTCGGCTTGTTGTTGTATTTCGAGTATACTTCTGCGAAATAGAAAATACAATAAGCCTCAGTGTCAGATGGCTTTGGTCTTAGTCATTGCCTTATCTTACTGTATGATCCTAGACAAATTTCTTAGCCTCAAAATAAGCCTTTTGGGGTCCCTATGAGGTAAGATGAGATAGTACATATGGACAGAAAAAAATGAACTGTGATCACTCAGACTTCTGTGATGTTCTTAATTTTTGTATGGCTTAAACCTACTGAACCTAGGAGGAAAGTCTTAGAGCCCTGACTTTCTGATACCTTGGAAAGGACACCAGCAAGTATCGGAAGAAGAGAGAATCATAGCCATCTTCTAGAGGCTTTCCTGCCTGAATTGAGGCAACCCTCACTGAGCAAATGAAAAAAAAAACACCTGAGAGTAAAATAAACTGGGCATTAAAAGGTACTTCAGAGACTGGCTGGTCCTATTCCCAGCCAAGTGACCTACTCTCTCCGTGAGAGGTTACCACAGTCTCCCTCCTTTAAGTTAGCACCAGGCAGCCAGGAGCTTGCATAAATCAGACCTTATTTAGAGGGTCAAGTATTTAGGGATGGACTGTAGGACACACCCCCTGTCCTTATCTCCCGTTGTGAGATCCACAACAGGTCACTTCACTGTCTGAGCAACAGCTGAATGAGCAAGGATGGAGATGATGCTATTCGCTCCACTCCTGAGATTTTCTAAAGCTTGAGTCCTGCTCAGTACATGGGCACATGCCCCTTGGATGCCCAGGTATAGACTGTCATGAGCATTGTGGGAGTTAGTAGTTGTAGAATCAGTAGATGTAGAGCAGAGTGCCCATATTCTCAGCTCACAAACCTGTGTAGCAGCTGAAAGAGACTGGGGGAGGGTGGCTCCCCCTGGGTTGTAGCCATACATTTCATTTCAGGGTTTTTTTTTTAATTTTTGAAATGACAATTACAACACCCCCCACTTCCTCCCTCTGAACCCTCACATATGCCCCTGCTCTCTACTCTTCAAATTCATGGCCTCTTTTTTCACTAATTGTTATACTGAGGTTCATGCATGTGTGTGTGTGTGTGTGTGTGTGTGTGTGTGTGTGTGTGTGCACGTGTGTGTGTACTTCTTAAATATAACCCATTCAGTTCTTAGAATGTTACTTGCATGTATGTTTTCAACACTGACCATTCGGCACTGGACAACCGATTGGTGTTCTTTTCCCTGGGACAGACCACCACCCCTCCTGCTCCCAGTTTTCTCAGATGCCTGTAGTTCTTTAGATAGCTGAGGCCTCCTGGGCTTTTCCCCATCTGCTCTGGCATGCCTTCTAGTGTTGTCCTTGTTCAGTTCTACAAACACACCTTAGAAGGTGGCTTCCTAGAAGTGGTCTACTAGCCTTTTTTTCTCTCAACCTACTCTTTTTGCTCATCCTATATTCTGATTTCTCTTACTGAAACTTAATAGTTCAGGGATTACCCTTAATTACAGCTCACTAGGCATTCCTTTCTTTGATTTTCTTTAATGATTATGATGCAACAGATGACCTTCTGCCTATACATTCTTCATACCTGAATAATTAACACATGAGACTACTGACTGCCTGGCCTCCTTATGCACTACAAATGTAACTTATGGGTCTTACGATCTGTCGTCAATATTATGTGATCCTGTCTGGTGGTACAGCCCAGAACATTTCGTGCAAGGGTCTAAAAGGCTATAAAAGATGTCGAGCATCACCTGAGCTTCGTTCCCTTCCTCTTTCTTCTCCAAGCCTAGGCACTAAAAAACTAGGCTGAGCCTGGATCACACATGACCTGCTATCTTGCCTTGAAGTCACTCACAAAGCTGACTGTTGTGAGTCACCGAATTTTCATTTTAAAATATTTGAGTTTAAAATATTTACTGTTAGACCTTTTGTTAAAAACAAAAATGAATGTTCTGAAATATTATTTGAGAGTATTTATCAGGTACTGTATACTGGGATTATTGCATCTACTAGGAACATCTGACATCACCCCACACTGCTGTCAGTTACCGCAGCTCACTGTCATACATCAGCTTGATGAAGCACACACTTCGTTATTATAGGCACTTGATTCTACTTCTAGAGATTGCTCCTAAGGCAACCTTCTTTGGTACATTTAAAATCTATGTATATAAAAATGTATCAAAGCATTGTTCAAGTTAAATATATCCATATGACAGAATATTATAGTCACCTAGCATAAAGGTTTTCTGGAATACCAAATAATGTGAGATGATAACATATTAAATGTAAAACGATGTATGCTAATTATCATATGCAACATCAACTTTATTGAAAACATGAATCCAATGGGAGACAGAAATAGCAGACATCCTAACAATGACTGTCAAAATGAGAGGAGTTGTTGCTTTGTTTGAACATATATCTAATTTTCTGTAAAAATTTTGCTTTCCAAGTTATTATCAGACAAAGTAATATATTAAAAATATATTTCACAGCAGGAGAGATGGCTCAGCGGTTAAAAGCACTGACCACTCTTCCAGAGGTCCTGAGTTCAATGCCCAACAACCACATGGTGGCTCACAACCATCTGTAATGACATCTGGCACCTCTGCTGGCCTGCAGGTATGCTTGCAGACAGAACACTGTACACATAATAAATTTTAAAAATATAACAATATTTCACTGTAATAAAATGCCTTTAAATTGCAGTGAATGTCCACTAGAGCCTAAGTCTTTTCATTGTCTTGATGAGACATATTATAGACTCTTTGACAGAGCCCATGAACTACACATTCATATTATTCCCAAAGACAGAAAGTCTAAAATGTAACAAAGTTTATTCTAATTATATAAAAAATATCAAACTGAGAAAAAACTGTGGGGTGGTTGATATTCCACCCTGAGAAGTGGGAATTTTTCTACCAAGCACCATCTCCCAAGATTTCTTATCTTAGTGTTCACCTTTGATTCTTTCTTTCCAGCTGGCCCCTCTGCCTCCCAAACATGATTGATCCTTGTTCTATTTTGGGTCAGCCTGGCAGTTTCCTCTAATAGACACTTCCCGCTTTTGATCTTGTGAGTCTGGATAGAGTGGCACCATGTACGCTCCTAGGTTGGTGGTGGCACCCTAACTTAAACAGAGACCTTTGAAATGCCTCAGTCACTATGTTTTGACTGCCAACGAGCTTCAGGGAACTGCTGATCCCTGGAGAAAAGTTAGTTCTTTCTTTGGGAGGTGAGAAATGAGACTAGACACAAAACCTGTCAGCGAACTACAGATAACAATCACATCTTCCACTTTAGCTAGTATTTTTGCACATAATGTCACACGGATGTGCAGGCACCCCAAATCTTTGCTTGAAGGCCAAGTTTCACACCTAGCTAGGGGACATGGAAGGCTGACCAGATCACAAAGGTTGATTTCCTACCAAACAGAGTTCATAACCGAGAGGTCTCTCACAGGAATGAAAGGGGTGCTCAAGTGTGTGCGTACGTGTACGTAAACCTAGCATCTGGATCTTTCTCACACCTTACTCCAAGAAGGGCAACTGAGGGAAATGGTTGCCTCCAGGAATAAGGCAGTAGCTGTAAACGATGAGCCTGGGGCCTCTTACAGAAGTCAAGTACTAAAAACTTGGTGATGCATGCCAGCTGGGCACAGGAGTGACAGGAAGAGCTTTAGGAGGCCAACGCTGGAGCATTTTGAGCCACAACTTTAAAAGCAGCCATACTGAATTGCAATTCAACGTTGAAAAATAAATGTCCATTGTCCTCACTCCTAGGGATGAAATACAGAATAAGTGAACATATGGGGGAGAGGAGACAACTTCTCATGGAAAACTCAAATAGTGTGTGCAATACTGACCCCTGAAGGAGGGTCACACACTTCCATCTTTAAGTGTAGACTTTTTGTGGTAGTTTCCTTACAAACAGTACATTACAGAAAATTAAAATATTATGGTTTGTACAGGAAATGTCCCCCACAAGCATGTATATTGGAGCCTTTGTGGAGGAAATGAGAGACGATTCAATCATGAGTTATTGCCAAATGGACCTGTTAGGGGGTGGTGAAGCCTTGTGGGTGGACACAGGCCACTGAAGCAAGGTTTTTGAAGGGTATGTCTTGTTCCTGGACAGACTGCTCCTCCCACACCTTCTCCTTTCCCCTTTTTTTTTTCTGGCTGCCATAAGGTGAGCATCTTCCTACTTCTACCACAAGGCTTTACCTCAACACAGTCCATAGCAAGAAAACCAGTCCACCACAGGCTGAGATCTCCAAAACTAGGAGCCAAAATCACTTAAGATGATTTGATCAAGGTTTTTTCACCCCATTGCAACATAAGGTAGTTAATAATGGGGTAGGGAAGGTTTGCAATCAGGAAATTTGAGCAAGTCCATTCTACTCAGGTAAGTAGATTAAGTCAATGCCCAAAATAGCCAGCCATGCCAAGTGTGCATCCTCATCCTCAATGTATGAAGAGGAGCATGGCACCTCTGAGATAGGCCTCCATTAACCCAGCATTCCCATTTGAGCACGTGAGAAGCATTGTGTGGGACAATGGTCTGTACCCTGTCACTTGTATCTTAAATAAACACTGATTGGCCAGTCGCCAGGCAGGAAGTATAGGCAGGGCAACCAGGCAGGAAGTGAGGCAGGGCAACAAGAATTCTGGGAAGAGGAAAGTTTCAGTCAGCAGCCGGCATCGAGACACTGAGGAAGTCAGACACAGAACAAGTAAGATGTGACTGCCTCGCAGAAAAAGGTACCAAGCCACGTGGCTATCACAGACAAGAATTATGGGCTAATATAAGTTATAAGAGTTAATAAATAGCCTGAGCTACTAGGCCAATCAGAGCATAATTAATGTAGACCTCTGTGTGATTTCTTTGGGACTTAACGACTGCAGAAAATGGGCAGGACAGAAACCTCAGTCAACAGCTTAAAGCTTAAAAGCACATGCTCACAGTTTCTTAATTTACAAGGTGTGTTTGTGTAACTATATGTTGTATGTATGCTAGTGTGCCTAGAAGCTGGAAGAGGGTGTTGGATCCCCTTGAATTTCATGCACTTGTGAGCTACCTGATGTGGGTGCTAGACATCAAACTCAAGTCCCTTGGAAGAGACCAGATCAACCCCTCCAAACTGCCAAAGGCTTCAAAAGCAAGTAAAGTTTGAGCAATATCAGAGCCAGGAAGACAATAAGGATATATGACAATTTAATGCAATGTGGTATCCTCATGAGATCCCGGAACACATAGAGAATAATAAAGTAAAGAAATCTAAATAAATTACAGACTTTAGTTGAAACTAATTACCAACATCAGTTTAATCAACTGGATAATACATGTCATGAATGTTATATACTGTCTTCACATTTTTCATTAAACTTTAAACTATTCCATAAAAAAGATTTACTGTAAAAAAAAAAAAGGAGGTACTTTAAAAAAAAAAAAACATGGGCTGGAGAGATGGTTCAGTTGGGTTTGAGAGATGGTTCAGTTGGGCTGGAGAGATGGTTCAGTTGGTAGATGTTCTTTCTGCACAAGTTCCAGAACCCATATGAAAGGCCAGATGTGTTGTACATATGTAGTCCCAAACACCAGCAAGATGGGAGGGAGCAGGAGAGTCAACTGGCAGTATGTAGATGAGCTAGTCTGGAGAACACAATGCAGTCTCAGGAACAAGAAAGACACAGGTTCAAACTCAAGGTAGAAGGAAAGAACCAACTACTGAGAAGTTGTCTTCCAATGTCTGCATAGCATGCACACGCCTCTTCTCACACACATATACATACACACTCATGTACATACACAACACACACATTTACCACATACCACACACACCATCCCACACCATACACAATCATTTCAATGCTTTATAGACTATGGAACATAATTTTTCCTCATTTTCTCTCTCCTGAGATAGATTATTTATGGACTATTATTACAGAAAATCTATTTCTTATCATATATCAACTCATTATAAAGACACATAAAATCAATACAGTTCTATTGATTTTTTTGCTTTTTATTTTTTTTAACTTTTTATTGATTCTCTGTGGCTTTCACACCATGCATCTTGCTCCTGTCCCTCAATCCACCTCACTGTCCCCTTGCATCTTCCCTCCACCCCTGCAACCTCCCCCCAAAATAAAATGAAGCAAAATTTAAAAAAAAAAGGACAAAAAAAAAAGGAAAAGAAAAATCTCATCGTGGAAGCTGTAATGTGACACAGTGAGTCACACAGTAAACCCTTTAGTCCATGTATCTTTATTTGCAAATGTTCATTCCAATGAGCCATTGGTCTAGTTCAAGGCCTCTGCTGTCTGCTACACTATCAATACTGGGACCTCATTAGGACTCCGCGTGGATATCCTGTTGTTGCCCTGTGGTCCTGGAGATCCTGCAGTTTGGGAACTGCAGTACTGGCCCCTTCACATGCTCCAGCAGATCATAGATGAGGTGGATGTTGGGATGGGACAACTCACAGTCCTGGTTCTGGGCCTGGGTGTGCAGGATTGGTCAGCCTGCCAGCTCTCCCCTATTCTCACCATTAGGGTGCACTTACCAGCCCTGCCCCAGCTAGTTCACTCCTCCAGCAAGGGGCAAGGGGCATGTCCACTTCTCCTGATTTCATTCCCTTGGGGGCTGCTCACTCCTACACCACGGGGCCAGCTCTACTGCGCTGCCCAGGCGAGGCGCAGGGACCACTCTTCCCAGTGCTGCAGCTGCAGGGTGGGGTGGGAGGGGGAGGTAGGGCCAGCTCTCCTGTTCTCATGACCTCAGGGCCAGCTCTCCCACCTGCCAAAGGCAGGGGGCAGGGGATATCTCTCCATCCCCCACGCCACCATATGGCAGATGAGGGGCAAGGCCAGATCTCACATGCTTACCTTCTCAGGGCTCACCTGTCCCCCACTCCCACTCCACCCTCCCAACCCCCCAGCTGCCCAACCACATTAACAACATCAGCTCTACTACTGCCCAGAGAAGTACAAGGCCCACTGTCCCAAGTGCTGCAGCTGGTGAGGGGCAGAGTCAACTCTCACCTGTCACAGGTGGTGAGGGGCAAGCGGGGGGGGTGGATTTTTCATGATTTTTGAAATGTTTATATCTGAAAAATCAAAACAATAAATTAATAAGGTGTTAATGAAGAGATGTAAGAAGAAAGAATTGGGTTCTGGGTCTCAAACAAGCATAGCCCTCAGCTGTCTTACGATCCTTAACCTTAACTCAATCTCTTCGCACATCTTGTTCTCTAACAAAGGCTGTGAAATGTGCAGGCTTTGACCTTTCACCAAGCAGGGCTTGTACCCAGGTTCTCAGCGGCAGGGCCAGAGGAAACCATTTGCCCCTACCAACTTCAAGCGTTTCATTTGTGACTAAATCAGCAATTCTCAACCTGTGGGTCTGACCCCTTCCAGGGAGTCGAGTGACCATTTCACAGAGATTGCCTATCAGATACTCTGCGTATCAGACATTTACAATTCATACCAGTAGCAAAATTACAGTTATGAAATAGAAATGAAAATAATATCATGGTTGAGGGTCACCATAGCATGAGGAACTGTACTAAAGTGTCCAACATTAGAAAGGTTGAGAACCACTGGACTAAAGGGTATGTCTTCCCTCAGGATCATTGCTGAATTAAATGAGATAGTGTTTACAGAATGCCTCGTAGCACAGTGACAGCCATATCTCTAAACTCTCTGCTGTGCTCTTATCACTAAAGTGCATTAAATTTTGCCAGACAGACACAGTAGAAAAAGCAAAGTACAAAATATATCCATAGGTCCATAGTGGTTAAATAATAGAGCAAGTAAATAGGTGAGAATAGATTAAGTCTGTACAGAAGATTCCAGAGAAGCCGTGCAGAGCCCCTTCAAGGGCAGCACAACTCTATTTCTTGGTGTGAGCTCTGCATGGTGACTTCCTTCCGCAGAGTATAAAATATAGGTCAGTGGCGAAGCCTGACAGCCATTTCTCGGTGAGGCGATCAAGGTTACAAATCAAAATTGCTATGTCATGCGGATAAGGTATAAGAATAGCCCTTTGTTTCTTTGTGATCCGTGTTCCGTGTCCCAGAATGCTATGGAAATGTGAGTAAAAACATCAGACAATGTAAACTGAAAGACAGTGTATAAAGTATCTCACCAACATCGTTAAGGTCAGCAGAAAGAGGTTCTGAGAAAATGCTAGTCTCAAAGAGTCAGAGGAAGTGTGGGCAATGCAGCATGGTGTGGTATGCTGAATGGACATTTACTTTAAAAGACCAATGGTTTAGTTAGTACGACCAAATCAGGATTGGTCCCTTACATGTGTTTACTATGCTGTGCTGATGTAATATACCAGCAGGCCAAATCTGGTTTGGAGCCCATGAGAACTCCATGGACTATGTTTATAGCTTTTTTTAAAAAAGCCTAAAACTATTCTTTAAAAGTTTAGTCAAATGCAGTGTGAATAGAATGTGTTACTACAGGAACTTATGTTATCAACTTATTAAGACAAACAAAGAAGCCTGGTGCCAAAGTAAGACCTTAGATTTAGATTTGTTATAAACTGACTCAGGGTTTTAGCTAAATAAACCTTGGTTTACTGAGACAACTTTGCCTCCTAGTGGCGTCATGATCTATCTACATTTTGTGACCAAGTGCTTCCTTTTTTCTAAGAATCAAGATGGGAACAGGGAAGGGAGATTGGAGGGAGTGAGGATGGTGGGAGAGAGAGAGCACTGGGAGAGACAGCTGGAATCTGGGGGCATCGCTGGGATGAGCTAGGAACCTACAGCAATGGAAATGCTCAGGAATCTATGAGGGTGGCCCTAGCTAAAACTCCCAGCAATGGGGGATACAGAGCCCAACCTGACCATCTCCTGTAACCAGACTAGACTTCTAGGGACGGGATTGGGACACCAACCCAGCCACAAACCTTCTCCATTAAAGTGTTTTGATGGTATTTATCATGAACCAGCTAAGTGTATGTATAGTTACTTTTAGCTGTTATCAAAATATTTACTTTATTTTGAGATTTATTTGATCTCAGGATATCTATGGCCTAGCATAGCATAGTGCCTAGAGCATATAGAATAGGAGGGAGATTTACCTCCTGGTGTGTAGCAGGTTTTTGCTTTTAGGCCACCACCCAGTTCCCAAATCATGACATGGAGACTACTTATGAGTTAAAAATGCTTGGTCTGGCTTAGGCTCATTTCTGGCTAATTCTTTTAAATTCAGCTGTTTCTCTTTATCTAGCTTTTACCTCAGAGCTTTTTACTTTCCCTTCCTTCTGTGTATCTTACTTTCACTGCTTCTCCCGTCTGGCTGGCAGCTGCCTGACTTCTTGCCGCAGGCGTCTCCATTTTTCTCTCCTCTTTCTTCTCTGAGCCTAGATTGCTCCTCCTACTTATTCTCTCTCCCTGCCAGCCCTGCCTATCCTTTCTCTGCCTAGCTATTGGCCATTCAGCTCTTTATTAGCCCAAACAGGTGCCTTGGGCAGGCAAGGGGAAAGAAACGCAGCGCATCTTTTCATAATTAAGCAAATGCAGCACAAACAAGTGTCACACATCCTTACATCATTAAACAAATGCGGCAAAAACAAATGTAACACACCTTTACACAGTTAAAGTAATAGTCTGCAGCATAAACAAACGTAACACATCTTTGCCTACTTAAAATGATATTCTACAACACTGGAGTACAGAAAGCGGAGTGAAGCAGTAACAAGACAAGGACAGGGCAAGGATCCTAATGATTCTACTGTTCCACCATCTTCCACAGCTATACCACCTCCTAAAGGTCTCTTCAAATACTGAAATCCATCAAAGAGTTAAACTGTTCATTAAGTCAGACCCCTTTTTATCTCGTTGTGTCCAGAAACACACAGATAAACTCAGGGGTGTGATTTATTGTCTTCTATGCATTTCTTAGTTCAATCAGATTATTAAGATTAGCCATCATGCTGTGGGAGCTCCTTCAGACAATAGCCTCTAAGATACCAGCCCACTTGGGCATGGTTTCTCAAAGTATAAATACAGCTGTAAAGCATGTGCTGGCTCTCTTGCTTCCTGCTCTCCTTCTGGCTGCTAGATTCAGTTTCTGTTCCCTATTTGTGCAGAGGTCTGTGATCTGTGAGTCTACCTCTAAATAAATAACCCTTTATTATACGTAATTCTGAACTAGTGTGAGATTATTTTGTAACTTTCAGCATCACCGTCACACCATACAATCTGAAATCTATTTCTGAATCCTCTATTCTTGTCCATGGGTGTATTGATCCTTATACCTACCACACTGTCTTCTTTCCAGCTGTTCTGAAGTAAGATTTTAGGTCAAATGTCATATATGCTCCATCCTCAAATACATTTTATAACATTTTGGTTTTTTTCTATTTCTAAGTAAATTTTAGAATATTTCAACTTCCTATAAAGATATTAAACACATGGGTGAGGGCTAGATAGATGTCTCAGTAGTTACCAGTGCTTGCTGCTCTTGCAGAGGAGCTGAGTTTGTTCTTACCATCGACGCTGAGTAGTTCCCAACTGCTGCCTGTAACTCCAACTCCAAGGCTGCCCTCTGTCGTCATGCTCGGGAAATGCACATACATGAAACACAGACATGAACACAAGGCGTGCTTATAACGAAGAGTAAAATCAATCTTTTTTAAAGAGACTAATCGGAGGAAAGGCACCATCCTAACAATTTCGAGTCTTTTCATACGTGCAGGCAGCACTGATGAGAAGATGACATGTCTGCAGATGAGTGTGAAATGCTTTTCTGGGCACTGGGAGAGTTTGATCACGAAGACCTGCAAATGCACTTGTCTTCAGGTGCTTCTTTCTGCAGGAAACCACAGAGGAAGAATGGAATGCCAGGGACCTTGGACACCTTCCAAGATGAACTTGGCAAAAAACAAACAAAGCTTAATAAAACCTGAAATCCACACCCATGGACAAGCACAAATGTCTAGATTCCCAATAACATTTCTTTACTCTTTTTTAAAGATCTCTGGCTCACTGGATAACTGAACAGTATTGCTTTGCACAATAAGGTGAATGCTTTGAGGGTTTTAACTGCTGAACTGTTCACTTCCTAACTGGACCTGAAATCTTGGTTTAGTAGTAAAATTATTCCATGACTCCTAGACCAGAAGATACAGTTAACATCTTTGTTTGTATTAACAGTATACAAGTTAACAAAAGTTAACAAAAGTTAACTTGTATAAGTTAATAAAAACAAGGATGGTTCTCTCTCCCACTTAGGAAGCAATGTGTCCTTTTCTCGCTCTGCCTTTCACAAAGACTCATTAATCTAAATAATCCTTGGGTCGCATGTGTCATGTGAACGAGTAACACACAAGTATTTGTTGTATATCACATTCAACTATATTCCTTGAACATGACATGGTTTACTTGTGTAGCTATGTTCTTCTCTGGGGTGGGATTCTTATTGCTTTAAAAACACCAGGCCATCTAAGTACATCAACTAATAATTTTCTGACATAAACAATGGCTTATATTCTAAAATTCTCTTGAGTTTTCTGAAAAAAATAAAAATAAAACAACAATCATAGCGATTGATGTGCTCAACTTCAGAAAAAAGTATGAAGCCCTCCCTACTCAGCTCCTCATTCCAGAAAATGTAAAGATCAGGACTTAATGTTGTCTGATATTCTAAGTGTAACTGGTTTATTTAAATGTAAAGTTTATCTGTTTTTAAATGACTGTAAGGAGTCCAATATTATTTCACATTGTATAGCCAAACAAAAAACTCTGTGACCTGAATTTGAACTAATGGTCATGATTTAATTTTGTAACAATTTGACTATTTTTCTTATTCAGCACTGTAAACAGATGTTCCTCAATGTACATACAATGGGGTCAACATCATGTAAACCCATTATAATTTGAAAATATCACTTGAGGCACCCTGCCTCTCAAACTTCCTTAGTCTAATCTACTGTGGTGGTTTGAAAAAAAATGTCCCGCCAAAGGGAAAGGCATTATTAAGAGGGGTGACTTTGTTGGAGTGGGTGTAGCCTTGTTGGAGGAAGTGTGTCAATGCGGAAGCAGGCTTTGAAATCTCTTATGTGCTCCAGATAGTGCCCAGTGTCTTAGATCTCTTCCTATTGCCTGCAAGATGTAGAACTCTCAGCTACCTCTCCAGCACCATGTCTGCCTGCATGCCACCATGATAATAACGGACTAAACCTCTGAAACTGTAAGCCACTGCCTCAATTAAATGTTTTCCTGTGTACAAGTTGCTGTGGTCATGGTGCCTCTTCACAGCAATAGAAACCATTAAACATGCTCACAATAAAAACACTAGAAGACAGGTGGCAAAAGTGTCTGACATAAGAACTGTTTTATAGATGAATAAATAATGCATGTAATAACGCATGTAATTATTATAGAATACTGAATATAGAAAACAGCTGTTAAACAATGACATCATGAAATTTGAAGGCAAATACATGGGACTAGAAAAATCCATCCTGAGTAAGGTAACCCAGACCCAGAAAGATGAACATGTATGTACTCACTTATGAGTGGATATTAGTTGTGAAGACTAATGGTGCTACAATCCGCAGACCCAAAGAGGCTAGGGAACAAGGAAGGCCCGAGGAGGGACACATGGATCTCCCTGGTGAGGGAAAATAGAAAAGATCTCGTCGGTGAACTGAGGGCAGGTGGGGATGGGAACATGAGGGATTAAGTTGCAGGGTGGGTGGAGGAGGAGAATACTGAGAGAGATATTGGAAAGAGGGGGTATTTCGGAGTCATTTAGAAACCCAGTGAAAGGGAAAATCCCAGGAATCTACAAGGATGAGACCTGCTAAGATTCCTAGCAATAGTGGATACTGTAGCCTGAACTGGCCATCTCCTATGACCAGGCAAGACTTCCAGCAGAGAGACTGGGACACCAACCTACCACATAACCTTTGACCTGTCCTGCTTGTGGAGTGTGCTGGGATAAGAGTAGCACAGAGATTGTGGGAGTGGCCAACCAATGACTGGTACATCCTGAGTGAGACCCATACCATGAGAGTGAGACCCTACACACACACACACACACACACACACACACACACACACACACACACTGCCTGGAGTGCTAGGACCCAGAGGCTGGATGGTCAAAGACCTAAGATAGAAGCAAACAAGATTGGAGGGGGAAAAAAATGTCGATGTAATGAAGCTAATGATACTCTGCTACACTCAAAGATTGGTGATTACCCCAACTGTCATCAGAGAGCCTTCATCCAGTAACTGATGGAAACACATGCAGAGACCCACAGCCACACATTGGGCTGAGCTTGGAGAAATATACTGGAGAGAGGAAGGGAGGATTATATGAGCCAGGCGGGGTAAAGACATTACAAGAAAACCTACAGAAACAACTAACCTGGGCTCATAGGAGCTCATGGAGTCTGCATGGGACAGACCTAGGCACTCTACATATATGTGACAGTTGTGTAGTTTTGTCTACTTGTGTACTCTTATCTGTGGGAGCACGAGCTGTCCCTAATCCTTTGTCTGATATTTGGAAACCTATTCCTCTTACTGGGTTGCCTTGCCCAGCCTTAATACAAGGGAGGTGCTTAGCCTTACTGCAACTTGATAAGCCATGCCTTGTTGATACCCATGGGAAGCCTCTGAACAAAAACAGAGGAAGAGTGGATGGTGGAGGGGATTGGGATGAAAGGAGGGAGTGGAAACTGTGATTGGGATGTAAAATAAAAAAATTTAACTTTAAAAAACAGAAAATAGACTAATCAAAACAAATACATAAAACTTGGCTTCATTTGGAGTCACTTTTGTCACCAGTGTGAGGTTTTAAAAAAAAAAAGCCCTAGATTAAAGCCATTTCTAATTAGGAGCATCTATTTCAGATATTATTCTCTATTAGGATACAGATGGGTTTTTGTGGCTAGTGCAAGTGTAGCTTCATTAGCTAACTACCCAGTGACTTTTAGGTTGATTCTCATATCCTGCTATTCCATATAACAGTAGACATCATCTGTACGAAGGACTGGTTCAATAGTCCCAGCCTACAGCTGGAATTACAAAACAAGGGCTTTGTCAAATGCAAAGACAGTTACACGGGGAAGCAGCTCTTCTTGATTTCTCTCTCTTTTTTCCCCAAACAAAAATTAGGAAGGAACGGTAGCAAACACATTTTAGTACAACACTAGAAGTTAGGGTTTATACTTGTTGTCATCGCAGGTGTCTACCTGGAACTATCATTGAAACAGTCACCACAGTGAATACATCCTGTGGGTCCTGCAACAGGAAAGTTTACTTTCAGGCAGTTGTGTTTTTGTTCTTGACGGTATTGTGAGTAGGTGGATCCAGATTCTGACAATTAAGTGTAAAGGGATTTTATTTGGTCTGGTGGTGGTGGTGATGTGAGGGGACAGGGAGCATGAAAGGAATGTGTCCTTGAAGTGAGATGAAGTACAAGGCCTTTTGACTTTAGTTCCCACCGATACCACTAATTGGCTTTATAACCTTTCACAGGCAATATCCCTTTTCTGAGCCCAGTTCCCTTTTAAAAACACAAAAGGGTTGAATTGAAGATGAAAGAGGTATTTGGAGTAATGCAACTAATTCAGAAAATGTAGCTAGAGAAAGGAAGGCATCCAAGATGCTCAAAATCTAACTGGAACTTTTGAACATTAAGAATTAGTTGGGAGAAACAGATAGCTGGGGGACTAGGAAGCAGCTGTGTCTGGAGAGGGGATGGTAGGGAGGAAATAGGAAGGATGGGTTACAAGGAAAGGGGAGAACGAATATGACGTTTTGAAAGTCAAAAGAAGACTTAGAAGAGAACTTAGCTGAACGCTGCTGAAGGGCCATTACTCGAGCTACGGAGCTGTTAAGAGACCTTGACAGACACTACTTCAATAAATCAGCGCCATTAAAATTCAGATGAAAGCCAGCTAAAGAGAGAATGAATAAAATCAACTGTGCCTTCATTAAACACAATATGTGTTTATTCCAAACCTAGAATTTAACTGTCCGAATGCCCTTTCGGATCTGATCGCAGGCATTCTAAACTAGCCGACCAGGACTCGACCTCCCGGCTCTAAGATTGTTCGGTTACGAAAATACTTTTAAACAGATCTCATTAAATTGGATGCTCCCAATAAACATTCATCGTGTGTATTTCATGTGTCCAGCCCGCTCAACATTCTCGCTCCGAACCCTTAAACAGAGGAAGATCATTTTCAGAATTCCTACCGGGACACTTTGAGGGCGGGGCTGGTGGGGTGCCTAAATGGGTTCCGCCCACAGGCTTCCGGTGCGTGCGCTCGTACTCCGCGGCCCGTTTGTGCAGCCTCCCTAGCGTTCCTGTGGGTGGTTATTTCGGTGACGGACTGACTACGGGTGCCCGGTGGGCTCTTACGGAAGTCCTTTCGCTATTGGGAGGGACTCGGCGGCTGCTCTATGCCCTTGTTGCCGAGGGACTCTTCCTGGGTCGTTGCGGGAGCAGGAGTCGGACTGGGGCCGACACGGGGCTCCCACGTGGCCGACTCGGCGCCTGTGTGTGGTCTGCGCTGGCGGGATGTGGCGAGCACGCCGGGCGGCAGTGGCCTGGTAAGTGCGGCCTGCGACCTGGCCCCGTTATGTCATAGTCTGGGCCATTTGGACAGCGGGGTTGTCCCATCACTACTTCCTGAATGTGCAGGTGACCCTCAGGCCAGGCCGAGACTCTTAAGAGAATGCTCACATATGTTTGAGCACCCGAAACTGACAACACCTGACTGGTGACCCCTCCTTGTTCAACTCGAAGATTTTGGACACCTTCGGTCTTGACCCGTCATTTCTGTCCCCTTTGCCCCTGCCCTTGTGATCTCGCTGTTAGCTCTGCCCTAGTTGCTGCTTTTATTGTTGCTGTTTTCTCCCGGCCTGTTTCTTATCTGTTCGTGTCACTGAACTGTCGTCTTCCAGCCGTATGCCATGTCCACTTTGCACTTGCAGCCACTTTGGCTCTTCTATATGAAAGGGATCTGTCTGTCTGCCTATTTGTCTGAACCTCTGGCTGGAGTCAGATCTCGAGCAGTGACGCACACAAAGAGATGCCCTCCTCAGAGGAGATTTGTTCAGTGTTGAGGTACACTTTAAGGTACTACGTGCTGCGTGCGGCGCCACTTTTCTAATCACGCTACTATTGCTACCCTAGTCTGGTTTTGAAGTAGAAAAGTCATAAAATATTTTTGATATGTGTGGATTGCTGTATACACTTTACTGTTACCAAATTTGGTGTTATATTTGTAATTTGTTCCCATAGCCTCCAAGCTTCACACATTATTTCAGATGTTTGATCATAGCAAGTTATATGCACCAAGGAAGATTGGGGAAATGTAGTTCTCCTGAATTAACTTCACCTTTAAACATTGATCTTAAATTTTATTTAGAACTTTTAAAGGATTTTGGTTTAATTATGTGTGTGGGAGGGGCGATCTGTGCATGAGTACAGGTGCCCCCTCTGTGCAGAGGGGTAGGATCCCCCTGCAGATGGAGTTACAGGCGATTGAGCTGCCTGAAGTGGATCCTGGAGACTGAACTCAGATCCTCTGCAGGCACAGCAAGCATTTCTAACCATTCCATCCATCTCTGCAGCCCCTGGAACTTTTTTTTTTAATGTGTATATCTGTTTTGCCAGCATGTATGTCTGTGTGCCAGATATGCCTGCTGCCCATAGCGACCAGATCACAGCATTCAGCCCGCTGGGACTGGAGTGACAGACAGTAGTGAGTCATCATGTGGATGCTGGGAATCCAACCTTGGTCTTCTGGAAGGGCAGCCCTTTTTTCTTAAGCAATGAACTATCTCTCCAGCCCTGCCCTCAGGAACTTTCTTTTTAATGGTGTAAATGATTTTATTATACTTAAAGGAAAGGAACCATTTCTCAGAATTAATTAAGAGGCCAAAAGTGGAACCACCTTTGCTACAATGTGGTTCTTTTTAATCTTGTGGGATTTTAATTACAAGTAAACTCACAATTTTTGGTATTGAAATAAGCTATCTGCAACTTTTGCATTTTCACTATTTTGTAATTAATGCAGAGACATTTCTATTTTCTATAAAATAGGAAAAAATGCTGAAGATAGCATATTCATTTTAACCAACAAGGTATGTAGGAAACACTTTAAATTGAGTTGGCAAACAGATGTATAGTTTGAGTTGTTTATTTAATCAGTTGTGTAGCATGAGGCTGAATTGTTTCTGAAATTAGGGTTCCACAGTCATCGCTTTAGCATGTCTCATGCCGAAGCACAGCTTAGCTAAGGGCAGAAATGGGTGTATGAAAGCCGGAACCCAGCTCAGGAATTTTCCTTTTGCTGTAGTTCCGCTGCAAGTTATATCTGAAATATTGCAGCTTAGTACTACTCTAGTCGTAAGATAAAAACAGACTTTTTGTATACACATAAAAATACTCTTCCTGGACAAGTCAAAATGAAGACTGATGGCCAACATTGTGGAGGTGCACTAAGTATTTTTTCTGTATGGGTAAAAGATGTGGTCGTTGAGCAAGATCTACTTTGCATCACATTTGAAGTTTGTTTTTAAGTTTCTTTAGATAAAGAAGTCTTTTTCTCTTCATAGCCACTTTTAGGATCTTTCTTGACTTTGTCCTTTGTCTTGGATTTCTTAAGGCTTTGTTCAGCTGTGAGTTTTCTTTTTCCTCAGTCGTCTGGCTTGACCTCTGATTTAAAAAAAATCTTTCTTCAGTTCTGCAAAATTTTTCTTCAGCTTTACTTTTTTCCTCCCATTGCATCTGTTCTTTTTCTTTCTAAATAATTTAAAAGAATATGAGATTGCTTAGGTAGGTCCAGTATGTTCTTCAATTCCAAAGTAAAGACATGGAGTCCCATTGTCTCTCCACACGTTTTAAAAGATATAAGGTTACCTCTCTGCAAGGATTCAGTCATGTGTTCTCCAAGCTACACAGTTAACCATTGTAAAAGAGAAAATGTTTGTAATGTACCAAGTCGTCAGCCAAGTCATAAAACTGCATGTTGTAAAGTCCTTTTATATTATAGTCTGTTTATGGGTATGCCCAAACTCTACTGAAAAAAAATAGCAGTCTCCAAACCTACAAAGCACTCAGAGGTGCTCAGGCATATTCATAGTCAGTGCTTCATTCCCTGAGCCCAGTGGACCATTGCTGTGTACCCCATGGGCTGCATTATTCCTCACATCCCCCTACTTCTTTGCATCATAGCTTTTATGTTTTCTACATTTTTTTCCTTATTCTGCATCCTACGCAGTGTCCTTAATTATTTTCTGCTATTGATGTATATGCAAGTGCAGCTTTGCTTTCCATGGACTGCTTTTTAATATTCACTAAGCTCTTTTATAATGTTTCAATCTATAAGTGCTATATTCTCTAATATTTTTGAACATGTTCTTACTTAAGTTTGCAGTATTTTCAGGAATCCTTTCCATACCAGTGGTAGCATGCTAAGGGCTGCTGGTTTGCTGTGGGGTCTGCTTGTCTGGTGACATTTAAACGTGAAGGGCCAATGACTGCTGCAGATGCTCTGTCCGTGCTGCATTTTCTTTGCTGATTATTTCACCTAGCAACTTTCCTTTTTGGACTTTTATGGAATTGCACAGGCAGGTGATTCGAGCCTGCTACAAATGCCAGAACTGACGACAGCTCACCCTGGAAGCCTCCTCCACACATACACATGCACTTATGATCCCCAGGTCTTCCCTGACAGTGCTCAGCTTCCAGAGGCAATTGCTGTCTCCTGCTCCTTTTACTCTCTTCCCTATATATCATGAATACTTTGTTGTGGGGCTGGAGAGATGGCTGCTCCTCCAAGGGACCTGGGTCCAAATACTGTCACCCACATGACAGCCCACAACCATCTGTAACTCCAGTTCCAGGAAGTCCGATACTTCATCTGACTTCTGCTGATACCATGTACACATGTGGTACCCTGACATACATGAAGGCAAAACACCAGTAATAAACAGAAAGTAAGTAATAATAGCATTTTTAAGAGTTAAAAAAAAAGGGGGGGAAACCCGATGAAGACTAGCTTTCCCCTGGGTGAGCTTTGTCTGCCTTTTGAACTGGAAGCTCTAGACAATGCCTGTCTTAGTACAGGGATTTGTTCTGAGCCCATTATGCCTCCAGAGGACAATTGAAGACATTCTACATCTAACTACTGACCTGGAATATCCTGTCCCTGGCTCTCGTGGTTATTGCTGTCACCATTGTAAAAATAGGAGTAGATGAGGCCATGGAGGGAAATGAGGGAGACAACAAAGACATAAGTACCCTAGGGCTGCACTTGGCCTTGGAGTTCAGTTCGTCTAGGTGGGGTTATATTTAGGTTAGCCCCTTTCAGAAAAGGAGAAATCAGTCACTCATTCACACATTGGCAGTACAATTAATACTGAAGTGACATTAAGCTCTTACTCTAAGCAACCTTTACTAAGTTCTTTGGAGGCCCCAAGGTGAGAAGGAGGGTGACACAGTCATGAAGAAAAAGAAAAACTGGATCACAGCAAAGGTCTGTCCTGCAGAATCCAGAGGAGATAGCAAGGCCTCCATAATGCCCTCGCAGCCCCATTTCCAGTGTTTCCTCAAACACTGTTTACACAGGTGCTTGTAGTAAGAGGCTGCTTGTTTGTTTCCGGCTGCTCAGCCCTGAAATAAGTACACAAAAACCATATTACTTGCAATACTGTTTGGCCAATAGCTTAAGCATATTTCTGGCTCACTCATATCTTAAATTAACCCATTGTGCCTTACCAGATAAAGTTCCGGCGTCTGTCGTGTGTCTCTGGAGGGGCTACATGACTTCTCACTGACTCCACCTTCTTTCTCCCAGCATTCAGTTTGGTTTCCCTGCCTAGCTCTATTCTACCCTATCACAGGCCCCAAACAGCTTCTTTATTACCCAATGATATTTACAGCATACAGAGGTGAAGCCCACATCAGGTGCTGCTCTCCACACTTGCCCTGCATCATTTCTTGTGGAAAGAGCTCAGACTTTATTACAGAACTGAACCTGGTTTCAGCCTCTCTTTCACTGTTAGGCAAGACATCATTTTTATACAGGCAGGTTTATAAAAGGAACTATTTATTCTTTCAAGTTTTCCCTTCTTGAGTTTGTGAA
Source organism: Myodes glareolus (assembly GCF_982192425.1). Lineage (NCBI taxonomy): Eukaryota > Metazoa > Chordata > Mammalia > Rodentia > Cricetidae > Myodes > Myodes glareolus. Next base: position 71,647,583 of record NC_142027.1, on the reverse strand, counting down.
AGTACTTAGCATAATATCTGGGACTTAGCTAGAAGCAAGAGCTGAAGCCTGTGATGCCTTTTCTGTGTGACTGGACGAATGAACATTCTAACGCTACTTAGCATTGGGCCTCACCAACAGGATGGAACCAGATGTGGTTGAATGAGATAGAGCATGTAGGCTTCTTGTGCCAAAGGAGGGTAGGTTGGAGCACAGGCCCTTAGCGTGTACATTGAAGGATCCTCATTTTTTGAAGGCTGCTCCAATACTTGCATTTTCCTAAGGAACCAGGTTTTTGAGACAAGATTAATTTAGTTTCCATCTCTAGGCTAAATTGGGATTAGGAGGCAGAACAAGCAGATATTCTTGACTGCTAGAATTTTTGTCCTTAAAAGCAGAATTTTGCATGCCTTTTTGTTACCAGCTGTTACAGTGCACAGCTGTTGGTAAACTGGTGCTCACCTCTTTCTTCTTTGGTTTCAGTTCCTTGGACCAGTAAGATCACAGCCTGCATAAATAAATTAACATGTAGAGTCTGGAGTCCCCAAGCCTGGACTTATAATTCATCTTTATTCCTGTGTTATTGTCTTCTTGGACAAGTTGTGTTTATATCTCTGTGCCAGATTTTCCCTCATGTGTAGAATGGAGCTAGTGTAATTATTTCATGATAGGGATTGAATGAGTTGGCACACAGCAAATTGAGACTATCATGTGATGGGACACAGTGTGTCAGTATACAGGTGTGTTCTTTTCTCTCAGTTCCCAGGCATTGTTACTTTCTCTGACGTGTCTCCTGTCTTTGTTTGTTTTTCAGTGAAGTCTGCCAATCACTAGTGAAGCACAGCTCTGGAATACAAAGAAACTTACCACTCCAAAAACTGCATCTGGTTTCACGAAGTATTTATCGGTCACATCATCCCGCTCTAAAGCTTCAAAGACCCCAACTAAGGACATCATTTCAGCAGTTCTCTTCTCTAACTAACCTTTCTTTGCATAAATTAAAACTTTCTCCCATTAAATATGGCTACCAGCCCCGCAGGAACTTTTGGCCAGCAAGGTTAGCGGCAAGGCTCTTAAAACTTCGCTATATCATACTGGGGTCTGCTGTTGGAGGTGGATATACAGCAAAAAAAGTGAGTTTACTTTCTTACTGTAGTTCTAATTATTCCAAAATATCATAAATTTGTGTAGCATAAGAGAAAGAAGTTGTCAGTTTTCTTTAGTGAGTAAAATATAGTTAGCTGTTGAAGCATTTACTGTGTGTACTTACAATGTTATGTTGTCTCAGTGGTGCCATTTAAATATTAACTATAATTATAAATGATCTGAAGATGGAGCCCTAGTCTGGGAGTAAGAAAACTTAAATTTGGCTCTGGACATTGCCACTTAGCAAAGGAGAGAAAATTGGGTGGTGTGTTCACAGGGCTACTTCTAAGAGCTCTGAGTCCAGTGGCAAGGAGACTCCTCACTGACCCATCCTCCTTTTGTTTCATGCTGTTATTTAATGCCAACACGAACCCTGTTTGAAATAGAATTTTGAATTTTACGTTTCTCACATTTGATAGAAGAATATATACTCACCTACTGATTTGTTCTTAAAAGACCTGGACTTACGTAGATTTGTTCCATGAGAGTTCTGTACATGATACATTTCCTAGTAGATTGTTTTCATCAACCTGCTTTCTGTTTTTATTGAATATGGCACTTAGAATATCTGATTGACATATGTTCTTGTCTTTTAGACCTTCGATGAGTGGAAAGATATGATACCAGACCTTAGTGACTATAAGTGGATTGTGCCTGACTTTATATGGGAAATTGATGAGTATATTGATTTGGGTTTGTATCATCAACACTAAAAATAGCTTTTGCATGTTTTGGGGAGGGATGGGAGTAGAAATAAATGCATTGATAGTTTTAGCTTTTGAGTCTAATATGTGATAGTTTTATTTTAATAAAATAATAATCTATAAAAGAAAATTTTTATTGCACTTATTTATATGTGTGTGAATGTGCATTCACTCGTGTGCACATGTGCATGCCAAGGCATGCATGTAAAGGTCAGAAGACATTTGGAGAGAGGTTTTTTTTTTCTTTTTTTTTAAATTAAAAGGGATCCTATGGATACAGGAACAAACTCAGGTTGACAGGCCGGGTAACAAGCACTTTTACCCCAGTGAGCCATTTTGCCACCTCAGAGAATAAAAGTATGAGACTAAGTACCCAGCAGTCTGCTATTTTAACATGGCTGCCACCACTCTTGTGAAATATTTTCTTCTGGTTTTGCTTATTATTTGAATGTGGGTAACATTTTGCTTTCTTATTTAAAAGTTACATGGTCATAGGCATATGTACCTTGACATTTTGTATTTTGCTCCCTAGCACATCCCTCTGCATTTCCATGCTTCTAGCAGCCTTTCCAGACACCAGTTTTAGTATTATGCAATATTGCCGGCATTTTACATACTAGGACCTTAACCAAAAAACCCTCTCTTTGGTTAACTGCTTTGGCTATTTGTGCTTTCTGCATACAAGTTTCTATAAAGTCTGTTAGTGTGGAAAGTGGCTTCATCCCTTAAAACCCCACCTCTCCCTTTGACAAGTAGATGAGAACAGCAATAGCTGATTGCAAGTAACTCATGGTGAGCTTAAAAAGTTTGGTGTATTTCCTTCGGTCCCTTTTTGAGATCTATGGGGGTGGAATTAGTCTGCATAAATCTCCGTCCTAGTACTTCTTAAAGGTAACCATGTAACAAAGGCATTTTTAGGAAGGGGACAGTTGCGCTTTTTAAAATAGAATACATGTCAGTACTGTGCAATACTGTATTTGCCAGGATCCTAGTGTAGTAGCTGAGAGTCTGGATTTGGAGCTAGGCTGCCTGGTCTTGAACCCCAGCTCCCTCACTTCTTTGCTGCATGCTCTAGATTTTCAACTCTTAAGCAGAGTTGACAGTAATAAGTCTTTTGTAGGACTGGCTTGAGGTTTAAACAAGTTGACACATACCTAATATATACCTAATATGTTTGCTGTTTTCTACTTTAAGGCAGCTTGTGACTCCTGTTTTGATCTTCTCTAGACAAAATTAGAAAAGCCCTTCCCAGTTCAGAAGACCTTGCCAAGTTAGCACCCGACCTGGACAAGATTGCTGACAGCCTCAGCTTATTGAAGGACTTCTTCACCACAGGTGAGGGGAGGCTTTTCAGCTGACTTTACGACTTAGGAACCTGGGGAAAAGACATGGACAGTCTTATTTCTTCTCATCTTTTAAATTAAAGCATTTTAAAACAAACCCAAAAGCATTTTGTTTTAACACAAGATAAATAAACACAAAGTTTGCACAATTCTTTTAATCATCATTAGCCTAATCAAATGAAAATTTGTAAGAATGTGTGCTTCCCTTTTAGTTGGTGAGTAAGAAAATACTGTTTCTTGACAAGTGGATGAGACTACCTATGCACTTGCTTTTCATAACTGCTTAGACCCAGTATTGTTACTTTGAAACAAATTTAATAGTATAGGCCATATATGATACAATTCATAAGGTTTATCCTCCCATATTTGCCCAAGTGTTGCCCTAATATGATATAAGTCTGAGATCTCAGACCTCTTTGCTTATTCTTATTAAATTTTTATTTCCCCTTTTGCTGATTTTTCACAGGTCACAAATTGGTTAGTGAAGTCATAGAAGCTTCTGGCCCACTTCTCTTGTTAGGTGTGTAACCAGACATTTTTGCTGACCTTAACATGCCTTTTAAATGCTTCTAATACACTAGTCACGAATAAAATTGCAGACCAAATTTATAATCCTGCTTATATATGCTGATCTTTAAACCCAGAACTGTATTAGACAAACTTATATCCTTTTGATGGAAATAGTAAAAAGAAAAAAATTACATTTATGACAAAATTAAAATTGCTAAATACATGATATAAAATTATTAAAAGAAAATTTGCTTAGCCAAAGTGTTTTCTTGAAAAAAAATTATTTTTTGATAATTGAAATGAAAAGTAATTTTAGCTTGTCTCATCTGCCCTGTCATAGTGACATTAAATTTGCTTTGTATCATATACCTTGTCTGATGGCAGTGGTACTTGACGAAACTGTAAGTGATCCCTTTAAAAAGAAACCTTACCAAAGACTTCTCATTTTTATCATAATTTTCACTTATACTTTAAAAATGAGTTGATTTTGAACATTCTTGACATTGATTGCCAGTAATTTTCTTAAAAATAAAAATGTGTTCTTTGAACCTTGCTTGGTTTCTTTTGAGCCACAACCTCACTGTTGAGCCCAGCCTCAGTCTCCTGAGCACGAAGTGCCAGGACTGCAGGCATGCTCCTGGCCTGTGTGTTTTGATTTGGTTTCTTTTCTCAGTGCCAGGGATCCAGTGTATACTAGGCAAGCACTCTGCCACTGGGCTGTACCTCAGTCTCCCCACCCCATTTACTTTTTAATTGCTTAGGTCAAATTTGGAATTTAGCTTGGGCTGTTGACATCACTGGGGAATGTAAAAAGCTATGTTTCTCTTTAAGGTTCACCTGGAGAAACAACATTTAGAGCAACAGATCATGGATCCGAAAGTGACAAGCATTATAGGAAGGTAAGTATGGAGTACTGAAAATTTGACTTTTCCTTTATTGTTTAGATATTTGAAAATGTTAATCCATTTCTAGAAAATAAAAAAATGTATGCTTACTAAGTGAACACTGCAGGAGTTACTGCAGCAACTCTGGGGAAGAATCAAGGATGCCCATCCCCTCTGGTTCTGCTTTTCAACCATTCAAGAGTTTGTTATAAAATATATGTGGGGCTGTAGACATTTAAGCAGTCTTCTCTTTCTTGGGACTTCACAGACCAATATATATTCATTCATACATGTTCATAGATCTCCAAAAGAATTCAGGATGTACAAGGAATACCACATTTATGTATGGAACCTATTTCCTCTTCTGGAGACTTACATTGGGAAGTTTGGAGAAAAATATGAGAGAATAGAAAGTGTGTTATTAGCAAATGAATCAGTTCTTAAATGTTGAGAACCTATATGATTGTGTATGAATGAGTCCATTGAGAATACATCTCAGTCAAATCCATGTGGACGCTACAGAACCGGTGTTAGCACGAGTTACTCTGCATTTCCAGTCAGGTGCTCTGCTATTACTGCCTTGGTTTTTAACTTTCATCACCTTTTTTAACTGGAAAAAGAAATAATTACATGTAAAGTTTTGTAAAAATAATGCCTGGATAAATAAATTTATAAGCAAAAGATTCTGTAAACATTATATTTAAATTAAATATTTAAGTTAAATATGGACTGTGCAGTTTGTGCTGAATTTTAAAGCACCATAAGAAAGAAATAATTTTATGATTCTTAAAGCAGAAAGAAGAAATCTTTTCTGTATTTCCATTTCTTTCTACTTGAGCCCCTTTTTTAATGCTATTCCAAATTTTAAAGATATTTCCAAGATTTATTTTCTATCAGCTTTTAGGTAAAACATACTATAGAATACATATTTGCTTTCATTTTGACCTGTTTTTAGTACACATACTTTTAATTAAGGAACACTCATTATTTGTGCATCGTGGAATAGGGTTAGAAAATAGCTTATCAGATGTGGCTAATTTGAGCCAGGGAAAGCCTTGGCTAAGAAATCCAATAAACTTAATGTGAAAAGTAATGTGAGAAGAAGGAAGCCCTTTGACAGGTGTGGTCATGTGGACCCTTGAGCGGCAGTGATTTGCCTACATAGGTCGCTGTGTCTGTCTCTGCCTCTCACTGGCACTGCATGGGATCACTTCAGTAAATGGAGAGCTGATTCTAGACTCGACTCAGACTAAGTCCCCTAAGCTCTGCCAAGATGATAAGCAAATCATCTATAACTGATCTCTGCAGAATAGATGAAGCAAGAGACTATATCTTTGGGAATTTAATTATCTTATAGTTTTTTTTAATTCAATTGAGTTGAAAATAAATTTGTTGCTTTTTTAAACAATGAATTAGTTTGACAGTAAATGTCCCTTGTAACTTCTCTCCTTTAAATTTTTTCTCAATTTATGGTAATTACTTTCCCCTATTAAAACTTACTAATTGGGGCTGGCGGTATGACTGAGCTGTTGAGGGCGCTTCCTGGACTTCAGAGGACCCACACCAGGTGCAACCACCTGAACTCCAGTGCCAAAGGATTTGTACCTTCTTCTGGAGTCCTTGAGTCGTGGACTCACATGTTACATTTCCACATGCAGATACATACATGCACATATAATTTTAATTATTTATTAAGTGATTTAAGCTTATCAATTTCCAGTGATTTATTGTAAATATTAATTCTGTTCATATAGAATTGTACCTATGCTGCTTTTAATACAGGTTAAATCAAGTTATAGAAAATACTAATAGAGTCAAGCCATGTCCAAAACTTGTGCTAATAGTTTTCAGTTCTGTTGATGTAGTGTTATTTCTAATGTTTGACTCTTGCTTATGATACTTGAGAGTAATATAAGCCACATAGACAAGATATAGATAGGTTAGTGTGGTTTGATGAACCTTGCCTACAAAGTCATGTTTGAATATCGTCTTGCAAGGAGACTTGAGCCAGTAATCTTTTTGAGATCATTCAGACTGGGCTGGAGAGATGGCTCGGCCGTTAAAGGCTAGGCTTATAACCAAAAATAAAAGAGATCATTCAGACCCCAGTTTCTGTTCATTTATGTATTTTATTTGTGTGTGTGTGTGTGTGTGTGTGTGTTTGTGTTTTGCTTGTGCACCATCTGTATGCATGGTACCCACAAAGACCAAAAAAAAGGGTCAGATCCCCTGGGATTGGAGTTATAGTGAGTTGTGACCTGCTATGGGAATCAAACCTTTATTCTCTAGAAGAGCACTCAGTTCTCTTAACCACTTAGCCTTCTCTCCAGCCCACTCAGATAGCAGTTTTAAGGAGTTGAGTGATCGGCCTGGTATGGTACTGCACTCCTTTAATCCCAACACTCGGGAGGCAGAGGTAGGTGGATCTCTGTGACTTTGAGACCAGCCTGGTCTACAGAGCGAGTTCCCATACAGCTAGCACTGTTATATGGGGAAACTCTGTCAGAGAGAGAGAGAGAGAGAGAGAGAGAGAGAGAGAGAGAGAGGGAGAGAGAGATTTAAGTGATCATCAGTAGTGCTAGGATGACATCCATAGTTTGTCCTCTCTGGTTACCTTTTTAGTTGATTTAGTCTTGGCTCTTAAAATGTCCTCATTAAAATCATATTCTGATCAACATCCATACCAGCCTAAATGTGCCTGATTTCACCTACGTTTTATTGAGGGTTCGAAGCAGTCATGCTTTAGTTAATAGTTGTCTGTTCATGGTTGTGGTTTCTGGCAAGACTTCTCTACTAGAATAGTAGATGCAATGCAAAAACGATTGTTGAAAATAGTAGTAAATGGAATACATTTCTAGAACTAGAACTGAAGAGAAGAGCTGCCCTCTCTAATAGGAGAACACAAATTGAAAAGTCTTGGCAGTAGAGTTAGGAACACTCAAAGCCAGCTGAAAGGAAACTCGGATGTCAGATAGTGTGGCCCGAGTCATGGCCAACACGACAAGTGGTGGCTTGTGCTTCCTGTCTTGAGCTCACTTGTCTTTGTCTGGGGAATTAAAGTGGAGATCTTCAGAAAACAAAGAAGCCACATGACGCTGCACAGCTGACATCATCCGTTCCTTTGCTTCTACCTGAACTCTTATCTGTTTAGACTGTGGACACTATGCTGCGTTGATCAGAAGTTCTGTTGTGAAATGACTAAGCAGTCGGCCTTACTGCATTGCCTAGTAAGCATACTGCGTGTTTATGTCATTTAGAAAATACTATGAATATGTATCAATAAATTAGACTGTTGTGGGTAGCCACTTAGAAACAAAAAAAAATGTAATGGAAATTATAATTGATAATTACTGGTAGCCATTTTATTTGTTTCTTAAAACTATATGTAGAAAATGTCCAAGTAGTAAAATATATAGTGTGCTATTTCTGATTGAAAAGAATTAAATAACCCAAAGTGGGAAGACATTTCATTTTGGCAACCAATAACAAATTTTGCATTCATAAATATCTTGAGCAGGTATGTATTAGAAAACCAGTTGTTGGGCTGGAGAAATAGCTCAGTGGTTAAGAGCACTGACTGCTCTTCTAGAAGACCTGGGTTCAATTCCCAGCACCCACATGGCAGCTTACAACTGTCTGTAACTCCAGGATCCAGCTTTATTTTAAAAAAATTAAAAAAAGAAAACCAGTTGTTTTTAGCTAAACATATAGCTGAATTATTCAAAGTTTGGAAAATAGCGCTTAGGAATATTGCCTAAAGTTCTTTTAGCCTGCCCACTGTATGCTGTAAACTCCGCTCTGCAGTAATCTAGATATACCGGCCATTGTGCTCTTTGAACTGTAGGTTGATTCTAATGGGTCAAAGGCACTTTGAGAATAGCTGTGCACTATTACTGGGTAGAACTGACACAAACTTTGGAGTCACAGGTCTCATTTTTCGTGTTTTCTAAACTGTAACCTACAAATTATTTAGCTTCTCTGAGTTCCTCCTTTCCTCTGTTGGGAAGGCTGTGAGTCAGTAAATGTAAAGCTGTTAGGAGTTAAGGGTGGTGACAGTGTGCTGTGAGATGCTATGTGTAATGGAACATTAACATCTGATTAATTTCTTCTCCTTGCTTGTTAGGAAGTCTTTTGGAGATTGTGAAAATGGAAAAATTATCTGTAGGACTGACCTTGTAGCTTCTAAAGAGTTTTTAAATTATCCTTAACTAGAAACTACAGGTGATCGATGGATAGGTAAAATTCAGCTGTGTTTTGACTCACTCAAGCAACAACATGTGCCAAACCCTATTCTACCTGACTGTTAACACATCTCAGGTATGCCAGGCCTTATTTAAGGTGCTAGGTATTAAAATAAACAAAGTGGAGCTTATCTATGGTGCCAGACACTCAGGAGGCTGAGATGGGAGGCTTGCTGGAAGTCAGGCCTTTGCGACATGTCTGGGTAACATAGCAAGTGAGGTAGTTATCTTAGCCTGTTCAAGATTTATAAAAGAAGGGCCATAAAGAGGTGGGTTATAAACAACAGAAATGTATTCCTCATGGTCCTAGAGCTGGGATATGAGAGTTAGAAGCTAGTGTGATGTGTGGTGAACACTGTCTGTCTACACGGCAGAAGTGACTAGGCAGGCAGCTCCTGGGGTCTATTTTATAAGAGCATTTAACCTGGAGGCCTTGTGACATCATCACCATGCTGACGCCCTGATTCTCTTACTGCCACACTGAGGGTTAGGTTTCACTGTGAATTTGGGGGAGCTCATATTTAGACCATAGCCTAATAATTCAAATTTCTTAAAATCTTTTGTAACGAAGTCATTAAATTTTAAGCTGGCATTTTCAGTTGGTGTTTAGAGCTCTAGTTATAACCAGTTTTTTTCACATAATGCTGTCTTTTTTTACAATTATAAATGTTATACCTGAAACATGAGACAAAATTATATTGTCAAATTACCAATGACCAAAGTATTGTTAAAGATTATACCTTTCAAACCAGGCATGGTGGTACATGCCTTTAATACCAGCACTTGGGAGGCAGAGGCAAGTGCATCTCTGTGAGTTTGAGACCACCTGGTCTACATAGCCTGTCAGAGTTACATGGTTTTCTTTCTCTCTTTTTTTTGGATAAATTATTGAAGTTACCTTCTATAATTGTTAGTCATAGTCATTGTGATTTGCTACAGTTACTGTGATTTATATATAATATCTTTAAAATGATTATTTCTTGAGAGAAAAGAGTTCAAGCTCAGGAGAGTGTTACTGGCAAAGGTAGGTTTTGTGAATCTGTGCATCGGGTCCCTCTGTCCCTTGGCTCTTCTACATGCTCAGAGACTGGCAGCTGCACACCTTATTTATTTGGGGGAAGGTGCTTAAGATACATGATTCTAATTCTTGTTTTCTCCTACTTTTTTTTAGGAGGTAACAGTTAATTTCACCTACCTTCACATAACAGTGCTTCAGTAACAGACTTGGAAGGAAAGTGAGGTGTCACTAGAAAGAGTATTTTCTGGTAGTCTAATAGATATTATCATGCTAACTATACAGCTGTGCTTAGATATAAGCGGTGATTCAGGGTGGGGCAGTTAAGCTAAGACAGAGTCACTTGACATTTTGTGAGTTAGAGTAGTAGTGGTATGTAAATATTAACGGGTAAATTACCAGATATGTCCAGCCTTTTGACACTGACACTGGTTGTCATTTACAAAGTTCACACTGAAAAATTGCACAACTGACTTAAGACATAAAAGTCAAACAAGTATAATCTTCTAAGTAAGTTTGTGCTGCATGTGGCCCATGGGCCTGGGGTTGGCCCTCTGCAGGCTAACATAGGAAGCCTTCTTCAAAGGCAGATGTCTGTGTCATCTAAATACCTGGGTGATTAGAAGACAGGATGATCAAGATAAGAGTTCTAGTAGATAACACTGCCAAATTACTTTTTGTTGTTTCATGTATGGAGTGACAAAAATTATGGGAATAATGAAGATAATTGGCAGTGACTTTGATAAATTTACCAGTGATCATAAAACTACATGTGTATCTTAAGACAGCCCCAGTAAAAAGGAGTCCCTTTTCTACTATTGAATGTGGAAACAAATGTTGACATTTTGCTTGTCAGCTACTTTCATCCTTTGATTTTCTGTAAATCATTCAGTTTTCTTCATTATCTAATACTGACAGTAATCATAGCATCAAAAGTGGGAATGAAGCAAAAATCCCCAAATTTTCTGTCAATTTTTCTATAACTTTGACTGTTTTACTGTGTAATGCAACCCCCCCCATGTTATTTTTAGGAACTCTTTTTATGGTTACCTAACTTCTTGGATTATGTAAGGGAAATAAGTGAACCTTCTACAAACTAAAATTTGTGTGCTGTCAACCAGCATTTTTTTTATTAATTTATACAAATTTCCACTTCCTCCCTTCCTCCCAATACCCTCCCACTCCCCCCATTCCCATTCCTCCTCCCTCTCCAGTCCTAAGAGCAGTCAGGGTTTCCTGCCCTGTGGGAAGTTCAAGAGTTCCTCCCCGCTCCCTCCAGGTCTAGGAAGGTGAGCATCCAAACAGACTATGATCCCAAAAAGCCAGTACATGCAGACAAAACAAGTCCCAGTGCCATTATCAATGGCTTCTCAGACAGTCCCCATATCAGTCACATTCAGAGAATCCGGTTTGATCACATGCTCGTTCAGTCCCAGTCCAGCTGGCCTTGGTGAGCTCTTATTAGATCAGTCCCCTTGTATCAGTGGGTGAACGCACCCCTCGCAGTCCTGACTTCCTTGTTCACGTTCTCCCTCCTTCTGCTTCTCATTTGGACCTAGGGAGTTAAGTCCTGTGTTCCAATGTGGGTCTCTGTCTCTATCTCCATCCATCGCCAGATGAAGGTTCTATGGTGATATGTAAAATATTCATCAGTATGGTTATGGGCCAAGGCCAGTTCAGGCACCCTCTCCTCTGCTGCCCAGGGAACAATCTGGGGACCTCTCCTTGGACCTGGGAACCCCTCTAGAATCAAGTCTCTTGCAAACCCTAAAATGGCTCCCTTAGTTGAGATATATACTTCCCTGCTCCCATATCCATTCTTCCTCCCTCCCCCCATCCCATTCCCCCAAGCCATCCCCAATCCTCCCCCTCTCCCTTCTCTCTAACCATATCCCCTTACTTCCACCCCCCCACTCCGCGTGCACCCAAGTTTGCCTGGCCATCTTGTCTACTTCCAATACCCAGGAGGATAACTGTATGATTTTCTTCAGGTTCACCTTCTTATTTAGATTCTCTAGGATCACGAATATAGGCTCAAAGACCTTTAATTATGGCTAGAATCCACTTATGAGTGAGTACATACCATATTCCTCTTTTTGGGTCTGGGTTACCTCATTCAGTAAAGCACAGGGGAGCACAGTGTTCTCACAGTGTACCAGCTCAACTTTAATGATTGAGTAGAATCAATCAATGTTAGAGATAAAATTTAAAAAGTAATATGGTCCAACTGACTTTTATTTTTCAGTTTTCATAATAACTGTATTGTTTCTGTGTCTTAATTATTTTTTTAGTAATTGATATGTGCTGTTATTTCTCAGAAGCTATTCTATTTTATGTCAAAACAGCTCATAAAAAGTGAAAATTCCGTCAAGCTGGTTGTGTAACGTTTCAAGTCAACATCATACATTGATTAGTAGTACACACTGGCAGTTTTATAAAGAGTTTTATCAGGAAATCCAGGGATCTGCCTTGCAGTCCTCCTTGTGCACGCCCGTAGTCTGGTTTCCCTCTGTGTTGATGTTGTCTGACTGGCTGCTAAGCCAGTGGTCACTGCCCTCTCACGTTCACTTTTTAAACCATGCTGCTTTATTTTGCTGAGATACCCAGTTTGCCAAGGGGAAAATGGAAATGCAGTGCAGAGCCCATGTGTGGGCTAGCACTGTGGGTGCCTGAGTTTCCATTTTTGTTTTAAGCTATCCATTCCTCCCTGTCTTGCATCTGTTCTTCTGTTGTACCCTTTGGTTTAACATTGTTCTCCTCCCCAATTTTCCTCTTCTCCTCATTGTAAACTCATGGCAGGGTCTGCTTGGTGAGCTCATTCTCTTACAACAGCAAATTCAAGAGCACGAAGAGGAAGCACGCAGAACCGCTGGCCAGTATAGCACGAGCTATGCCCAACAGAAGCGCAAGGTGATGGATGGTTTACGGGGGCTACTGATGCATCTCACTAATCAATCATTTCTGCCAAGATCGTGTCGCCTTAATCTGTTGATGGGCTCCAGTCACGGGAAATTATTTTTAACAAATTAAATTAAAAAGATACATCATACTCCCTAAAGTGGGTAGTGTAGACAAAACCCAAAATATAACTCCAGTATAGAAATTTAGGTTTGGAAGATTGGGTTATCTGTGAGCGTCCATAGATTTGTATTTAGGGTGAAACTGGGAATTGTTGTTTATGTGATCCAGTTGAGTCACTCAAATACCTGGGTATTGAAGCTCTCATGAAGTTTTTAAAAACGGGCTTTAAACCATTAAATCAAAGCCCCATTGGGTCAGTCCCTGTATTCTATACAGACTTTTATCACAATGAAACAAGTATAATGATTATGCATTTGTATGCAGATCTTAAACTAATTATCTCACTTCATTTAGATCAGAGAAGTTTTAAAGCTATATACAAGCCTTACCCAAGCAAAAAGAATCAGTCATATATAGTTGTCTTCTTGTTTGCTCTTAGATCTAAATCAAGGAATATATAGATACAGACTCAATGCAATGCTAATCTTGGTGGTGGTTAATACTTGAGAGTGTTCATCCTAATTCCATGTTCACTCACTCTCACTTCCTGGCTTTTCCCAATTCCATGGCTATGCAACCAACATCTCACTGTATATTGTTCAGTTTTCAGTGGATGAATAAAATAAGTAGAAGAACCAAGTTATTTCATCTTTGTGGTTAAAGTAGATACCCTGACTTGAGGAAGGACTTATTTTAAACATCTCTCATTCCATATGTTGTGATTATATCATCTAAATGCTCTAAGAAGTTAGGTGCCTTCACTGAGCTATCCATACCATAGATTTGTTACAGAGAGAAGTGGGAGGAATGTGTGTTCTGGAATGTTAGAAATATGAACATAGTGCCAAGTGCATTTTGGTCTTTTTCATAGTGGTAAGATGGAAATGAGGCCCATCTTTCTGCCATCCTAAACTCTATGATGCAGATTAAGATTGCACCAACATGCTGCTAATTCTGACCTTTCCAGGGATTGCAGCAGTCAGTACTGGCTGATTTTCTGTGATAGCAGACATGCCTGCTTTACAGGTCTTCAGACTTTTGACTGCCATTTCTGTTCTTTTTACTGGTTATTTACTCAACCCTTTTGTTCCCCTCTTTGGGGAATTTGTGACCGAACTATGCTTCTGTCTGGGTTGTTTATAAAGGAACACTTAGTGGGACACCAACCAGGGCTTTGTTTGTAAAGGAACACTTAGTGGGACACCAGCCAGGGCTTGTCTTTGCCCACTATGTAGTGACCTTGTGTGAAAGTTAATGGGGCATTAAAAAGAAGTTATGCTATCCCATAATAATGACCTTCTTCCAGTCCTGAAAGTCCAGTTCCATGCTGTGTCTTCCTCTGCACCTCACAGTTAGGACAGAGATGTCATCAGCTCTTCACCATTATGGTCAAAAGATTAGCATTCCAGGCATCTGAGGATTGCAGGAGGCCTAAAGTAAGCCACAGGCACTTTTAATTCCTTTAAATATTTATTTCTCTGTTCTTGAAGAGTCTAACTAGGTCTTCATTTTTTTCAGCGTTTTGTTAGAAGTAAAGTTTGTGCCTGTATTTTCTGAGCAAAAGAGATGAACTGAGGCCACGGGTGTTGGTCATTTCCTCCTATGAATATGTCCAGGTATAATTTTCCAGAGATCCTCAGATGCACACTTGATTGTTTCAGAACAGCCATGGTGACCTACTAGAATGAGTTCTAAAGTCAGTGTTCTCGTGAGGAGCTAAGGTTCTCTTTCATCTGAGCTCATTTGTGCAGAAGATCCCCCCCTTTCTCCCTCAGTTTCACAGCCTTGGGATTGTGGAAAAGCTCTGGTTCAAGTTCGTTGGTTTTGTTCTTGTCAGGGTGACTTTAAAATTAATTTCATAATAAAAACTAAATATATTACACAGCAGAATGTGAGTCTCATGTAAGCAGCTGAGCTTTACCAGTAAAACCATTGGAAGATAGCATCCTAAGTTGTCTAAAGAGGTAGGGAGAAGTAGAGGCTTCGCAAGCAAGAGAATTTGAGTTTGAGCCCCAAAACCCATGTAAACATGTCAGGTATGGTGGCATCCTCTTGTAATCCCAGTGCTGGGGAGGTAGAAATGGGCTCCCTGGGGCTCACTGGCTAGCCTGCCAAGGCTAATTGGAAAACTCTAAAGCAGCGAGAGACACTGGCTCTAAGGAGGTGTGTAGTGTCCCTGAGGATGACACTAAGCTAGTCTTCTGTCTCCACATGCCTGGGCATGCATGCACGTGCACATCTAATAAATAACTACAGTAAATGACAGAGTAGAATAGCCCGTGCTAGTAGTCCCTTAAGGAAGCATGTGAAAGTCATCTTCTCACCAATCTTTAATACTTGGTTTTATAAACCTAAAATTTTTTATCCTAAATTTTAGAAAACAAGTGAGATCTTAGTTTTTACTCAACTGCCTTTCTTAAAACATTTATTTTGATTCTTATTATTGAAGCAGCTAGGAAGTATGTCATTTTGTAATATTCTAATTAATTGTTTTGATTTCTTTTGTAGTCCTTTAACCCAACTACTAAGTTAACCTTTTGTAGCCCTTGGCTTATATTAACATTTTAGCTTTTTAATTTAGTTATATTAGTCTCTTAATTATTATTTCACATGCTGAGCAACATTGACTTTTTTATAGTAATTCAGGATATATTGCAAGAAATCACTCAATTTACATTTAAAACTAAAACCAAACAAAACAGATCATGGTGGCAAAGAAAAACTTGAATCCCAGCGCTCGGGAGGCAGAAGCAGTCCAATCTCAGTGAGTTTAAGGCCAGCCTGGTCTACATAGTGAGACCTTGTCAAGAAGTATTAGTTTTTGTGTTTTGTATTGTAAATTCGCTATGGTTGGATGGCTATTTAGTGGAAGGAAGTCAATCCAAGGACCTTTGAAATGAGTGGGGAATTTAATCTGCATTACAAATCTCTCTGCTCATACATTGCAGAATGACAGCGTGCCCTGTGATCGGGATAGGGAGTGCTCTGCTTCTTCATTGGTCATTTAGGCTTTGTTCTTTGGGCCATGGGCTCTTTGGCTTACCTGCCTCCTCGTGCTTTAAGAGACTTAATAATTCTTGTCCAATCTACCTCAGCACACATAATCAAAATGGAACAATAGATTACATCAACAAGTCTCCTCTTAGTTGCCACTCAAGGCTAGAAACAAAATTTGTGTCACAAAATCTCATACAAAATAACTTAAGGAGGTTTTAAATACAGACAGTATCTATCATTTCTAGCAAAAATTATTATCCATGAAAATGGGGAAATTCTGAAAAGTTATTTGGAATTAGGAGTTGAAAATCTAAAAACATTTTGTAGCATGGACAAGATTTATTAATGTCTACCTCAATTAAAAAGAAAGACTCATTTAAAATCTGATGAAGACAACTCTGCCCTGTCAAGAAGTCAGTACACACTTACATGAATTTGTCATATGTAACATTGTTTTCATTGTGTTTTCTGTTTATAATTGTATTGTAACTACTTTAAATTATATTATACAATCAAATTTGGAGACTTAAAAAAGTTTGTTTTAGAACTGTTGATAACAATTTGAAGTAGTTTACACAATACTGTAAATTTTGTTTTTATGTTCAAATCAGTTTTAGCTGCTTAACTTGGTTTTACAGATACATTTGTTCTGTTGAGAGTTAGCTCATGTTACATTGGAATCAAACTTAAAAATGAGCCTCTGGCTCCACTCTCTGAAGAGGCCAGTTAGACTCTGTGACCAGTGGTTGTGTACAGCTAGTGAGGAAGTTGAAAGTTGTGCTTTAGAAGATCCACTGTGACCAGGGAGCTTTTGCAGTGACTGTGAACCGTTACTTGTATCTGGAACGCCCGAGCTTGTTTTTGGAGACATGACAGTGCTTTAGATGTTAGGTTCCCGTGCCTTCATGCAGAACAACTCTGATAGAGCAAACCCAGATCCACTTCTACTGGATTGTGACGAGACAATGACTCCTTGATGTTTCTATTTCATAAGATTTTGAAGAACTGTTATTATTGATGAGTATAACTTTATTATCTTAAATATTCACTTGATTTAAATTTTATTTAAAATATACATATAGTCAGTGTTGCTTTCAAACTTTAGCTTATTGTGTAGTCTATGTAACCCTAACCCTACTCAACCAAAATTAATCTATTTTAAATTTTTAGGTGTCGGACAAAGAAAAAATTGACCAACTTCAAGAGGAACTTCTGCATACTCAGGTAACTGTGGTCGGTAAGAGTGCCCAGTGCTCCCCTCCTTGTGAGCTGCTGGGGGCGAGCCCAGGGCATTATACCTGGGGGGCCAGCACTCAGACACTGAGCAGCATCCTCAGCCCCAGGGACTGCTTTGGGATATGGACAGCGGGTTCTTTTTCCAGCAGAACAAAAGCTGGAATACTTGGTAACAGACTTTTTCCACTAAAAGTTACTTTTGTATCTATGAAGGCTGATTGAAACAGGGAATAAGAAGAAACCAAATGAATACCAGGTTAACTCATTATGTAGAGATTCCTATTTTGAGTGATTCTTGTCCTGATTTTAAAGATAAATTATTGTGAGAGGGGAATGGATAGAAGTATTTGTCCTTATATAACCTAATACTTATATTTTCACTTTGCTAGGCAAAATAAAGAAATTTGAGTTGAGTTTTATGTATCTCTACCAAGTCCCCTAAAGCTTTTCTTTGTTTTCTTGAAACCTGAAATCAATATGATTTTTTTACTAGAGATAACTCTGATGGTATAAGCCTATCTCTTAGAGTTAACAGTAGAAATGGTTGTTCAAAAGTCAGTTCTGAACGATGTAGAGAGTACCCAACTACCTTCCCATATAGGATTTGTCAGCAGCAGTTACTCTATATTCATAACATCTAATAATTAAGACTTATTCTGTAAGCCAGAAGACATAATTACTATCTGGGGTCTTTTTAGGGAAAACATAAAAGAAGGGGCAGTCTAAATGAAATCAAGCAGCTGTTCTATTTCTGATATATGGTTTTCCTTCATCTGTTCTTGAAGTCTCATGTGCGATTTTCACTAAGAGCACCTGTCTTTCTTGAGACTTCTCTGTCATGAGTTACCGCTCGAGTCTCTACTGCTCCCTTGTAGTACACTCAATATGCTATTCTTAATTTTAAAAAAAGTCAGTGTTCTCTGAGAGGGTGTTCCCTAGAGCCATAACATTAATATTCCCTGGGAGTGTTTTAGAAATATAGATTCTTAGTTCATCCTAAATCCACAGAGTTAGAATCTCTGGCAGTGGAACTCAGTAATCTTTGGGGTATTTTGTAGTTCTTTTTCATTTATATGGTTTTCGTTTGGTAGCTGACCTGGAACACAAGTCCTCCCGCCTTAGACTCCTAAATGCCTGCTCACTTTTAAACCCAGCTACAGTCTTTGTTTTTAATGTGCTTAAGGTAATTATTATGATACGTCCTAAATTTGAGAATTCTTTGTTCTACATAAGCATGCCCAACCTTCTGACTTTGTAACAAACATAGTTGCCTACAACGTTCACACTGAAGAACCATACAATCAAGTTACAAAACAAAATCACACTCCAAAGAATTTATAATGTTTGAAGTAGATTTACAGTTTTGTGTGCATCTCTGTTCGCTGCTGTCCACTGGTTAGACACACTTGTCAACCCATTTATGCTTCCAGAAGGTGCCTGTAGGTTGACACTTGTATCTAAGAAAGAAAACATAGATTCCCCAATTGATTTCATAGTTACAAAGAAATGTGCTAAGCACTGTACCCTGCAGTGGGGCAGTTCCAGCTCTGAGCCAGTTAGTGTTGATACGCCGTGTGAGGAGCATGGAGCATACTGGGCTGTGCAGTTATCCCCACCAGCGATTCTCCGGTAAAAGAGATACACTGGCTGCATGTGCCAGTTTTCATTTTCATTTTAAAGGGGTAGCAGACAGGAATTAGTTTTAATAATATATGTTACCTAATGCACTGTGCCCCAAGTTACTATCATTTCAGCCTGTGGTCCATGTAGCAGATAGCTTGATAGCTGTGGGTGGCCAGCGGCTTTAAACAGCTAAGAAATAGTAGAATATATCCTTGTAGGCTATAAATGGATGCTTTATTAAATGTTTATCATATAACCAATTAGTTCTACTTAGGTTAACTACAGATGTTTTTTCTGATTAAGCCTAACTTATACATTCTGTAAGGATAGGACCTTGATTTCCTGTTATTGGCCATTTTCTCGGGAGTTTAAAACCTAAAAAAGTCTAAGAAATGTTTTCTGTAATGTGATAAAAGTTGTGTATCTAAGCATTCTGCTGATTATGGGGAAGTGGGGAAGTGTTAGTCTAAATTTTCTGTGCAAACTAGGATGACCAATTTGAACAGCTCACCTTGAAAAGCAAAGTGCATTGCCATTTAGCTACTTTGAAATAATAACCCTAAGTAAGTTGATTTTCTTAAGTATTTGTTTTTATATTGGTATTTTAAATACAAACTTCTCCAGACATGAACATTTGACCAAACCTGGTGTTTAAGCCTCTCACTCAGACAGACCTGTTTAAATGCTCTTTCCTCCAGAACCTTAGTTAGGACAAGCTAGCAGGTCTGTAAAACCTCTACTCCAGTGGGTTTCTGTAAAGGATCATCACATGGTACATGCATAGGTGTTACACACTCGTGTTGTATGTCATATTGTGATCTTTCTTAAAGTAATGTCTAAATGAGAATAATTTGAATTTTGGCCAAATAACCTTATATTGGAGACTTTATTTTGGGATTTTAGGAAATATTTCTTGTTTCTTGGGGCATAGTTCAGACTTTATTCAGTTTTTAAATTTTAGTATTTTTAAATTCTTTCTTTAACATAAGCAAATAAATTTTTAAGTTAAATGCTAAATTATAATGGAAAATTATGGATTTCACTGCTTTCTTTAAATAATCATAATTTTATTTTCTTCACATTGTCATGGAACATTTTAAGTGTAAATTTAAGTGTAACCAGTTAAGTCATATAACTTCAGAATTTTGGAAGATTTTAATTAGACTTAATATTTATTTGTTAACCCATCTTTTTCTTACACAGTCATGGTTTTGTCTTGTTGCAGTTAAAGTATCAGAGGATCTTGGAGCGTTTAGAAAAGGAGAACAAGGAGCTGCGAAAATTGGTACTGCAGAAGGATGACAAAGGCATCCATCATAGGAAGCTCAAGGTACTTTAGCTTAGCTCAGTAGTTCTCAGAACTTTGGTATGCACATCATGTATTAAATAATACATTTTTAGTTTATCTTCTTTTAAAAATATTGTTTGGGTGATTTGCCTGTATGCCTATGTACCACTTGCATGCCCAGTGCCTATGGAGGCCAGAGACAGATTCCTTGAAACTGCAGGTACAGGTGGTTGTGTAAGCTGACGTGTGGGTGCTGGAAATTGAACCTGGGTTCTCTGGGAGAGCAACCAGTGTTCTTAACCAATGGACCCTCTCTCTATCCTCTAAGTGATAAAAAATATTTAAATAATGAAGTGTTTTATTGCCTTTTCATCCTAGCCGGTGTAAATAATTCATAAATTATAGTTAAATTCATAATATAACATGCCCATAAAATTTTCATATTTTAAGAAGACTTTCTTATCTTCAGGCTTAATTTTCCATATCTATAAAATTGGGATTCTTTTAAAGGCTTTTTAAAAATATGTGCGTGTTTACAAATACACATCTATGCTGGTACCAGACAGAGAGAAAGTGAGTGCAGGACAGGGAGCAAGTCTGTGAGGTGGATCTTTCCCCTTCGCTGGGCTCCAGAAGTTGAGTTCAGGTCACCAGGTTTGCATGGTATTTGCCTTTACTTGCTGAGCATCTTGGCTGCCCCAAATTAGGATTGTTAGTTTGTTGAATTCTTAAGTAGTACTCGCCACTGTTGCCTCACTAGTATTTCCACTTCAGTTTGTCTTCAGTTTGGAAATTTAACATTTATTTTCCAAGGTAATTTTCTACTACAGAAACTAGAATAAATTTTTAAAAATAAGTGTATTTTGGTATTATTGTCACCAGCATATTGTTAATTACCACTATCAATGAACAAAGTCATACTGTCACCACAGACTCAGCCAGTGTACTAAGTTGACATGATTCTTTGAACTTGAAGGTTTAATGCGATAATCAGTGTCGGGAAAAGTGAACATGAGCTGCTGCAGCATAGAGAATCATGGCGGATGTTCTAGAGCCAAGATCCACAGATGTCATTCTAGTTTAATAAAGTAGTTTAGTACCTTTGGCTCTAAATCATCACCACCCAGTGCACGAAAGCCTGACTGTCTTTTTTCTTTTCTTTTCTTTTCTTTTCTTTTCTTTTCTTTTCTTTTCTTTTCTTTTCTCTTCTCTTCTCTTCTCTTCTGTTCTGTTCTGTTCTTTTCTTTTCTTTCCTTTTCTTATATATCTTCGAATATAAAGATAGTGTTCCTCTGTGTAGCTTTGGAGCCAGTCTTGCAGACCAGGCTGACCTCGTACTCACAGAGATCCTCCTGCCTCTGCCCCCCAAGTGCTGGGATTAAAGGCGTGCGCCACCACCGCCCAGCGCCCAGCAAGCCTGACTGTGTTTACATGTGCTGCTTGACCACTGAAACGTCCTGCTCAAGTGTTAGGAAATACAGAGAGCTACCTTACAAATGGTGTTTTTCCTCATAACATACAATGGTAATGAAATGTGTCCTTTTTTAGGCAGATGTGAGAGCAGCTGTCTACATTTAGTGTTTCTATATATTAAGAGTCAAAAATGTCCCTAAACTCTCATAATGCTCCGGCCTTAGTAAATGCTTGGTAGTTCCCCTTTTTCTCCCTAAGATATTTTACTCGACACTGTGACATCCGGAATGCCATGCTCCATCCTGGTCTCCAGAGAAAAGCAATCCAGGAGTTTGTCCTTCTTGCCGTTCTTAGAGTGCTCAAATCCTCTGCTGCTTTACTGGCTTTCCTGACCCTCAGTCCCACCTCTGCTTTGTCCTCTGGCTCTCCCTGTCCTTGCTTCCTGCCCTCTCTCTCCACTCTGTTGTTGTTTTGTTTTTTCAAGACAGGGTTTCTCTGTAGTTTTAGAGCCTGTCCTGGAACTACCCCTTGTAGACCAGACTGGCCTCGAACTCACAGAAATCTGCCTGCCTGTGCCAATAGAGTGCTGGGATTAAAGGTGTGTGCTACCACCACCCGGCTTCTCTCTACTCTGTCATGTGCTTTCCCCTCTCCTGTCATTCCCATACACCCTAGACTGACAGGGGGTAGTTTCTCTGTCAGTTGATCACCTGATCCCTTCTTTGACATTTATGGTATTAGTAGTTAGCTTGTTAATGTTAATGAGCTTTCCCTTTTACTATCTAATTAGATTATGAAATCCTAAATTAATGAACTTTTTATTAAATCGGTATATTTCTAAATAAAATGAAGAAGTGGAATTTTTATTCTTATACTGGTTTTACTATGAAAATATGTTTATGTAATTAGAAAAAGCAACACAAATTTGAATTTATCCACGTGTTTTCTCTTGATATATATGTGGTATATTTATTGTTTGATTCTTTCACTGAGTTTTATTAATTTTAATTTCTTTGCAGAAATCTTTGATTGACATGTATTCTGAAGTTCTTGATGTTCTCTCCGATTATGATGCCAGTTATAATACACAAGATCATCTGCCACGGGTGAGGGGAAATAAACAGGGACCTGCTGGCACCATGTCTTTCTAACTCCCGTGTTCCCGAGATGTCTTAAACACTAAGCATGGCTCCTTGTTTGAGGGACTATAAAAGTAAACATGTGTTTTGAAAGAAAGCCATCAGATATTTACCCTTATACTTTCTTTATAATGTTAAAATACCTAGGCAAAAAATTAAACATGTGGATGAAATTTAGTCTGATAAGATCCAAAGTGTGTTAGTAAAATGTAAACTGGCTATGGAAGATATTTGTGGAAAGTTAATGATCTATTTTAGAAATAACTCTTAATTAGCATAGTTTTCAAAGATAAAAATTGGACTATAATTAATGGATCCAATCAATGCTTCTGCTATGTGTGGTGTCTTCAGAGTGCCTACATGTGTCAACCCTCATTCTTTTTACAAAAAAAAAAAATCACTTCTTTTGGTTATAAGTATCTAAGAGATTGTTTTAGGTGATGTTATCAAAAAAATACTAAGAACTGCCGTTTGTTTTGTGATTAGGTTGTTGTGGTTGGAGATCAGAGTGCCGGAAAAACAAGTGTGCTGGAAATGATTGCTCAAGCACGGATATTCCCTCGAGGGTCCGGGGAGATGATGACAAGGTCTCCCGTGAAGGTAGGAGAGGAGGACCTTAGAGAAGGCGCCAGTCGGTGTTAAAGGGAAGGTGTAGCTTCCTCACTTCACTTACGTAAGAGGGCTTCTTAGCATTTGGATCATTCCCACTGTAGGAGTTAGTGGAGGCGTAGCCAGGGGCACACGTGTGCAGAGCTGAGAGAGTAACTGAAGGGAGAGTGGTGGGAAAGGACATCCGAGGCGCAGTGGCTGTCTAGGTGATGCTATGAGTCCTCTTGAAGGTATTTGGAATAGGGCACAGAGGCAGAAAGAGAATGTGAATATTGGAAGTGAAATCAACGAATGTAGATAATTTCCTATAGTATTTATATGCTGATTATCATGATATGTTAAGCTAGAAAAAATGATAACAGGAAACATTGCAAGAACATAGTCACTGAAGTAAAGGAGGCTTGTATCAGTGTGTGTGTGTGTGTGTGTGTGTGTGTGTGTATGTGTGTATGTGTACATGCGTGCATGCATGTTCATTGCCCATATACAAAACTACTAACAACTCCCCAGTGGAGACAGGAAGAACGTAAATACTGTAGACTGTTTCATTAAGCAAATATTTGTAGCACGAATAGTAAAAACTCAGAGACAGATATTGGGGTTCGATATGAAGATGAGAAAAGCAAAGCAGTCAGGCACTGGCCCTTCCCTCTACCTCAGACTGAAAATGGGCGATCCTGCCTCCAGGAATCCTCAGAATGAGACTGAGCATGAGACCTGTCTCATTCCATTTTATATTCCTCTCTAGTGCTGGGATTAAAGGCATGCACCACCACTGCCTGGCCTCTATGGCTAACTATTGTGGCTGCAGGCTTAAACGTGTGTGCCACCACTGCCTGGTATATATGGCTGACTAGTCTGACTGCTTTGCAGTGATCTTCAGTTAAGCTTTATTTATTAAAGCACAAATAATATACCACTATAAATATTTATTCAGCTTTAATATATGCCAGCATTGATGTACCAAGCATGTGCAACCTTTTGACAGTGCGATATTATAATACAAGACACTTGAGACCCGTGTTACCAAAAAAGTAAATAAATAAGTATCTCAATGTGAAGTTTATGGTTTGATGTTGGGCCACATTCATAGTTATTCTAGGGTACATGTAGCCCGTGGGTCACAGTTCAGAAAAACCTGGCTTTAGACAGTGTACAGTAAATTAAAGAAGATTCTCTCCATAAGCATAATAAGTATCTAAATATTGCACTGTTTAGAACGTTAGAAATGGAGCCAGTGGGGGTGACAGGATGCTTGTAGGTGGTATAGCTAAGGTGGCATTTGAACCAAGCTTTACAGAAAGCTAGGGAAGTAGTCATGCTGCAGTCTGGTACTTTTAGCTCCCAGCAGAGACTAGCTGCTGCACAGCCCCTGCTGGGATTGGGGATAAGCCTGTTTGAGGGATAGGAAGGAGGCCAGTGTGATGGGCCACGGTGAAGAATCCTCAGTACAGTCGGGAGATGATGGGTGGCAGGGAGAAGCAGATCACCAGGACCTGCCAGGCCGGTTTAGAGACTGTGGTTTTATCTAAAATAAAATGAGAAGCCAGTGAAGTCCTGAGCATAGTTCTATTATCTTTTGAAAGGCTCTGGCTGCTGTGTTGAAAAGAGATGTTGGTAAGTGGGTCACACCACAGAGGTCAGATGAAGGGTAGTTGGATTAGATGATACTTGGATACAGGAAGTATTGTTGACGGTGAAAAGAATTGATGGGCTCATGAAACAGTTTTTAGAGTAGAACCAACAATACTTCTTGACAGATTGATAAGAGACCAATCATTGAGGACTTGGGTTTCAACCTGAACAGATTAGAGGATGCTAGAGTTTGCATAGAAACATGTAGATAGGTCCAGTTTGGGAAAGATGTTCCAGGGTTGGATATTTTTGCTAAAGGGAGATAATAAATAGGTATTGGGATATACAAATTTGGGAAATGGTCTGGACTGGAGACATAAATTTCAGAACTAAAATGAAATATCTACTGGATAAGACCTTAAAAGAGTGAGTGGACGTAAAGACACAGGACCTACAAGGTTAAAGGTTGGAACATGAGAGGGTCAGCCAGTGCCGTGGAAGTAGAACCAGAACCATGGCATCAACTAGGAGCCAGGAAAGATGTATCAAAGAGGAAGGGACCTAAGGAGCAAGGGAAGGCTGAGCACCAGTCGTTCAGTTTACCCCGGGGCCAACTCAAGTGCTGGGTACTATGAAGGCCTTTTGCTTGCTGCTACCTAAGTAAATCACCAGGTAATCAACTGTTAACCTGGTGATTTATTTAGGTAGAAATAAATCTACCTAAAAGAAAGGGCGAAGATCTTTTCCCATTCTGTAGGCTGCTATTTTATCTTGTTGACAGTGTCCTTTGCTTTACAGAAGCTTTTCAGTTTCAAGAGGTCCCATTTATTAATTGTTTCTCTCAATGTCTGTGCTGCTGGGGTTATATTTAAGACGTGGTCTCCTGTGCCAATGCGTTCAAGTGTACTTCCCACGTTCTCTTCTATGAGGTTCAGTATGGCTGGCTTTATGTTGAGGTCTTTGATCTATTTGAACTTGAGTTTTGTGGATGGTGATAGATATCGATCTATTTTCATTCTTCTGCATGTTGATATCCAGTTACACCCACACCATTTGTAAAATATGCTTTCTTTTTTCCACTTTATATTTTCAGCTTCTTTGTGAAAAATCAGGTGTGTGGATTAATATCTGTGTCTTCGATTTGATTCCATTGGTCCTCCTGTCTGTTCTTATGCCAATACCAGGCTGTTTTCAGTACTGTAGCTCTGTAGTAGAGTTTGACGTCAGGGATTGTGATGCCTCCAGAAGTTCTTTTATTGTACAATATTGTTTTGGCTATCCTGGGTTTTTGCTTTTCCATGTGAAGTTGAGTACCGTTCTTTAGAGGTCTGTGATGATTTTTGCTGGGATTTTGATGGACATTGCATTGAATCTGTAGATTTTGGTAAGACTGCCATTTTTAAATTCTACCTATCAAAGAACATGGGAGATCTTTCCACTTTCTGGTGTCTTCTTCAATTTCTTTCTTCAAAGATTTAAAGTTCTTGACATACAGGTCTTCTACTTGTTTGGTTAGAGTTACTCCAAGATATTTTATGCTATTTGTGGCTATTGTGAAGGATGATGTTTCTCTGATTTCTTTCTCAGCCCATTTATCATCTGTGTACCGGAGGGCTACTGATTTTTTTTTAGTTAATCTTTTATCCTGCTACATTACTGAAAGTGTAGAATTTTGGGGGTCACTTGTAAAAACACATTGGCATAGGAGGCCACTTTCTAAATATAACCCCAGTAGCCACAGACACTGAGAAAAACAATTAATAAATGGGACCTCCTGAAACTGAAAAGCTTCTGTAAAGCAAAGGACATGATCAACAAGACAAAACAGCAACCTACAGAATGGGAAAAGATCTTTACCAACCCCACATTGGAAAGAAGATTGATCTCCAAAATATACAAAGCATTCAAGAAATTGATTATCGAAAGAACAAATAATCTAATTAAAAAATGGGGTACAGACCTAAACAGAGAACTCTCAAAAGAGGAATCTAAAATGACTGAAAAACTCTTAAGGAAATGCTCAGCATCCTTAGCCATCAGAGAAATGCAAATCAAAACAACTCTGAGATTCTATTTGACACCTGTAAGAATGACCAAGATCAAAAACACTGATGACAACTTATGCTGGAGAGGTTGTGGGGTAAAGGGAACACTCCTACATTGCTGGTGGGAGTGCAAGCTGGTACAGCCCCTTTGGATTTCAGTATGGCGATTTCTCAGAAAATTAGGAAACAACCTTCCTCAAGACCCAGCAATACCACTTTTGGGTATATACCCAAAGGATGCTCAATCATGCCACAAGGACATGTGCTCAACTAAGTTCATAGCAGCTTTGTTTGTCATAGCCAGAACCTGGAAACAATCTAAATGCCCCTCGACCGAAGAATGAATAAGGAAAATGTGTACATTTACACAGTGGAGTACTAAACAGAAGAAAAAAATTATGAAATCTTGAAATATACAGGCAAATGGATGGATAGAGCTAGAAAACATTATTTTGTGTGAAGTAACCCAGACCCAGAAAGGCAATTATCACATGTACTCACTCATAAGTGGTTTTTAAACATAAAGCAAAGAAAACCAGCCTACAAATCACAATCCCAGAGAACCTAGACAACCATGAGGACCCTAAGAGAGACATATATGGATCTAATCTACATGGGAAGTAGAAAAAAGACAAGATCTCCTGAGTAAATTGGGAGCATGGGGACCATGGAAGAGGGTTGGAGGGGAGGGGAGAGATAGGGAGGGAAGCAGAGAAAAATGTGTAGCTCAATAAAATCAATATAAAAAAAGAGTGAGAACGGAGGAGATTGAGGCAGAAGAACAAAAGCAAAGTCTTTCTAAGAGATTGTGTTAACTCTACTGATAAAGTTGAGTAAAATGAAGATGGATTAGTCAGACTGAAGTCACCAGTAAGGCTATGGGCATAAATTTAAAGTGAATCTGTCTTTGGGAGATTGGTTATTGTTTTTCTTTCACATTCCTCTGATAGAGGTCAAGATAAAGTAATTCAGAATAGAAAACTGAAATCACCAAGAAGTATGCTCAGAATTGTGATAGAAAGTAAGACAGTGAGGCTGGTGTTAAAGTCTCCCAGTGATATCTGAGTGGAACTGCAACCAGATGGAATATTCGGCATCTGGTGTGATTCTCAGTATTCCTTGGGGTTGACTGTGAGTGGTACCATATTTTGTCTTAGTGGTTCCTCCTTCATCGACTGGCGGTATTTGGTGAACATCCTTTATATACCGATGAGAGTCTACTGTACTACATGCCGGGGAAGCCCAGGGTGGACTTGTGCTTATATCATGCTCAGTAATCATTATAAAGACATTGGGAGGGCAAGAGAGATGGCTCAGAGGTTAAGAGCACTGACTGCTCTTCCAGAGGTCCTGAGTTCAATTCCCAGCAACCACATGGTGGCTCACAACCATCTGTAATGAAATCTGGTGCCCTCTTCTGGTGTGCAGGCATACATGCAGGCAGAATGCTGTATACATAGTAAATAAATAATTCTTAAAAAAAAAAATAAAGACATTGGGAGTTCATCTTTTACTTTGCTACAAGTACCATAATTATAGAGTCATTTTTAACAAAATCTCAGTCATTCCGTTTTAACAATAAAGACTCAGAAGCCAGATGCTGAGGTGAAAGCCTACTGGCTCAGAGAAACAGAGAAAGCACCTAGCTGACCTTCCTCCTCTACTGATACTCCAAAAAAAGACCTTCCTCCTACACCATCTCAAGCAAGACTCCTCCGACTCAGTGTCCCTCTCTTCTACTTCTTGTTTGTGTGTGTGTCTCTCTCTCTATCCTCTTGACTCCCTCATACCCTCTATGGTTTTTTCATATTTACTTCCTGTCATCTGGTTTCTTTTCCACCTCTTGACCTATAGTTAATTTTATTTAATCCTGTTTACAATAAGCAGAAAGCTCTTGGATTAAAGGTGCGAGGGCTGAGCCATACCACAACTAGAAACAGGATTTTTTTCTGTAAATAAGGCAATCTCGGAGTTGACAGTGTGATCAAATATTCTTCTCCAGTAGGAGAACTTCAGAAAAGTGATGGTTCTGGAAGGAGATTGCCTTCAAATAGAAAAACGGCCATTAGCCTTCTGTTCACCAGGACTCTTACTTCTTGATATAGGAGTCCTATTTATGTCTCCTCAGAGCAGTGAAATTGGCAGATCTGGACTTAGCATTTCTGCTTCTTTAACCCAGCTTTCTGCTTGGTTTCTAAATATCCCTGTCTTGAAGGGACATTGTACATAACATAAAGGATTCATTTCAAGTGATTCATTTCTGTAGCTCATTTTTTGCTAAGATCTTGGCACCTGAGGTCACAGTTGTGCTTAAAAGCCTGGATTCCATTTATTTATTTATTTATTGTTTGTTTGTTTGTTTTGGTCTGCTTGACAGTACAGTTGCTGTAGAGTTTAAGCTTTTCCCTTAGCCCTTTGTCCTGCACCACAGATAAGGAACTACTCAAAAGTACCTGCTGCGCAGCCCACCCAGGCCTCTGGGAGGGGCCGCTTAGACCAAGCACCATAGTCGCTTTCAGCATTGGTCTTTGTTTTCTTGTGTAACCAGCTCGATTTATTTCAGGGAAACAAATACATTTTCAAAGTAAAGCAGCATAATTATGATACCCTGAAATGTGTAAACTAAAGATAAAGGAATACTGAGCTTAGACACTTGTAAAATGACTCACTGTCACTGCATACTGTTAAATAATCCATCCTGATTCTCCCGTAAGAAGCCTGCGGTGAATCCTGCCAGCCAGGGTCAGTCTGTGGTTCCGGACCTTCCACCACACTCTTTCTTTCTATGTGGAGTGAGCCCTGAAGCAGAGACTGTCAGGCCTGTGTGTCCCCATCTCTAATACTGCTATATAGTTCATGTATTGAAGAGTGGTAACCAAATGAACTTTCCTTTCCCTGAATTCATCTCAAGTCAAGCCTTGGCTTCTCTTTGAATTCTTCAAGTTGTAGAGGGGCAGTTTCTCTGCTTTGTGGTCTGCAGAGCATTGCCTGCCTGGGGAGGCCAGCAGCACCCTAGGTCATAAAAGACAGAGAACCCACCAGTCTCACTGCCCAGTGTCAGCCTGGCGTTACACACAGCGCAGAGCAGCCTGCTGACAGCTCCTGAGTATAGCCTAAAAGTGCCGTGATTGACCCTGTCCGGACTGTGTGGGTGCCGGGAATTAATGTTAGCTATGAATGCATCTTATGTTTCTGTCCTTTCAGGTGACGCTCAGTGAAGGTCCTCACCATGTGGCCTTGTTTAAAGATAGCTCTCGGGAGTTTGATCTTACCAAGGAGGAAGACGTAAGTAGAATTCAAATCAGATTCATCTCTATGGCTTTATGACCCCTGTGTGCTCTTAGACAAAGAAATGAAATATTTGCCATTAAGATGGTCTCAGGACTTTGTTCTTCTCCATTAATAGCTTGCGGCGTTAAGACATGAAATCGAACTCCGAATGCGGAAAAATGTGAAAGAAGGTTGTACTGTTAGCCCTGAGGTAAGAGAAGCAGTCATTTCAGCCATGTTGTGGAGATAGGAAGGTTTTATGGATAGTGATGATTAATATGGATGTGGTGTTCAGTTTGTAGCTGTTCCAAGATAGGTGGGTAGGTAGATAGATTTATTTTAATTTTTTGTTTTGTTTTTCTCTTTATGAGGCAGGTTCTCACTATGCATGCCTGGCTGGCCTGGTACTTACTCTGTAGACCAAGCTAACCTTGAACTCACAGAGATCCACCTGCCTCACAAATGCTGGAATTAAATGCTTGTGCCATCATACTCAACATATTTTTTAATGTTCTAAATAAATGTATCAATATATCATTAAGGGGGAGTTTTCTAGAATAATTACTTGGATGTCAAAAGAAAGTAACTTTTTTGAAGTAAATATTTGAATGAACAAGAATTTTCAGGATATTTATTACCACAAATATTGATTTCTCCTTCCCCCCAAATAGACCATATCTTTAAATGTCAAAGGCCCTGGACTCCAGAGGATGGTGCTTGTGGACTTGCCCGGTGTGATCAATGTAAGTGCATGCAGAATATGTGTTCATTTTATTCCTCCTGGGGAAGCCATCTGTAATGACACTTAAACCTTTTTCTTCAAGACTGTGACATCAGGCATGGCTCCTGACACAAAGGAGACGATTTTCAGTATCAGCAAAGCTTACATGCAGAACCCCAACGCCATCATCCTGTGCATTCAAGGTGAGTCCTTGAATTCTTGAACTCCTCTAGAATTCGAGGCATTGATACAATGCCTGTCATAGAAGCATACATGCAAATATGTCTCCACTGCCCTTGTCATTTTAGTAATAAATAGAGTTTAAGCTGGGAAGGTTTAGATAGTTTTCATTTTCGACATCATTGGAATTTTTATTGGCCACATCTCTAAAGTAAATGTATTTGGACATTTTCACAATCAACTTTGTAATTATTACATTGTTATTTCTTCTTTTTGCAGATGGATCTGTAGATGCTGAGCGCAGCATTGTTACAGACTTGGTCAGTCAAATGGATCCTCATGGAAGAAGAACCATATTTGTTTTGACCAAAGTAGACCTGGCAGAAAAAAATGTAGCCAGTCCAAGCAGGGTGAGGGCTCTGTGTGAGTGTGAGTGTGTGTGTGTATGTGTGTGTGTGTGTGTGTCAGTGCTTTGGGCTTCTCATCTAGTGGGAATGAAGACATTTATGATATGATCACATAGTTTTGATGAATTACTAGCCAAATAATACACAGTGGTTAGAATGGCTCTCAGGTATCAGATGTTACATAACTGGTGACTGACTTGTTTACGAATGATAAATTCCTATTCTGTAGTCCCCTGTAGAACAATGGCATTAAGTCCTCATCTCCACTGCAACTGCATAGACTGTTTCTCTTACCCACCTTAATCCTGTGGGACTTTGCCTCTGTGTTAGAGTCCCCAGATATACCAGCCTCAGGTGCAGTGATTCTTTCAAAGGGCCCGCAGGGTCACCACATAGTCATAGTTGGAGAAGATGCATGGGATGCAGTCAGAGGCACCCTGCTCGTGTTTCCAGAGACCTTCCCTCAGAGGCTTCTCGGAGAGGCAGTACCAAAATTCCAGATTCTCAGAAGGAAACTGTCAGCACATACCTCATTACTTGCCTGGGAATGCCCGACAGAGGCAAGCAGAGCTTTTGTAGGGTCCTGTTGGGCGACGTGTCCTTATGCCTCTGCTCCTCTGTCTTATTTTATTTTGGTTGTGAGCCATCTCTCCAGCCCTCTCTGGCTTGTTTATAAGAGCAAGGCAGTGTTGTTGTGAAACTGTTGGGGCTTGTGTGGAGAAGCAAGGTGGGAACAATGTCCGTAGTCTCCATTTCTCCCCATTTCCTTCTCTGGGGAAGTCACGTTGGATTTCACTGGGGAGCCAGTTGAAGCTTACTTCAGGCCATCTTATGGCAAAGACTCAGCCATAGTCTGACTTTAACTTGTCTCGGCACAGTGTTTGTCTGACTGGGCCTCTGGAAGCAATCCTCCATTGTGTGTGAATGATAGATGTATGTAGAGATGCATTTCCTGTATCCAGACGCCAAAGTTTTTATAACTCACAGAAAAAGGATTTTTATTCTTAAAAGAGTTGAAAGCCAATCTAAAATATATTGTTTCAAGTAGGGATAAGAAGAGAAATTAGTAAAAGATAATCACACGTGGTGAGTATCAAGATAATCAAGGCCCACATGATGTATCAGCAGGTAAAAGTGTGGCCAGATCTGAGTTTGATGCCTGAACTTGCAGAGTCGGAGAGAGCTGACTCCTATAAATTGTCTTCTGACCTATATTTATATGCATGCCCACATATACATATACAAATAAACAAATGTCATTTTTTTAATTTAATAGAATAATTTAAATTTTTAAATATTCAAAGAAAGTATAAGGGAAAGTAATAAAGCTATTTATTGAGTGCTTCTCCGTGCTAAGTGCCATTATCTCATAACCTCAATAACCTTTTACTAAAATTAGCTCATTTACTCAAGGTCACACAGCTAATAAATAGCAGTGCAAGAACTCCAGCCAGGGTCTGGCTCAGACCTGTGAATCGTTCCAAGTTTTGATCTTGGTATATGCATTTTAATAAGACATTTTAAATATGGTAAAGTGTATTTTCCTGAAATAGCCATCAAAATGCATTTATATGCTTTTGAACAGATATAGATAGATAGATAGATATAGATATATGCTGATAAGTATATACACATATAGAGTTTTAATATTTTGCTTTCTAATTGCATGTTGTGCTTTTAAAAATTGAGTCTATCTTTCACATTTATTTTTTCAATTTATTAAAATAGATACAACAGATAATTGAAGGCAAGCTCTTCCCAATGAAAGCTCTGGGTTATTTTGCTGTTGTAACAGGAAAAGGTATGCTAAGATGGATTGTTGCTACTAATTTTTAGCTTTTGTTGTTTTCAGATAATAAAAATTAATTTTATTGGTGAAAATTGTCACCATCTTTCCTAGGAAACAGCTCTGAAAGCATTGAAGCTATAAGAGAATATGAAGAAGAATTTTTTCAGAATTCAAAGCTCCTAAAGTAGGTGCCATGTTACAGTATTCAGAGACTTTTCGGGGGGACACAGCCTCACTGCACTCTTCAGCTGTACTGCGCATGTCTGGCAGCAGTCGGCCCCCTGTCGTGTGTCTGTCCTCGTGCTGGGCTGTATCATGAGGCTGTCCTGAAGCACTCTGGAATGGAAGTGAAAGCAGCTTATCATGTGGTGCAGCAGATGTGGACTAAGGGACCACCCTTACACCTCTTACGCTGTTTTCCTAGACAGTGATTTTTCTAAAATTAATTTTCCTTTTTTAAATATGTGTGCACATTTCTCTTGTAATAATAGAAAAAGTTGGAGTGGGGGGTGGCAACAGGATATTCCTAAATAGATACCGGAAGAAATTGACAGAAAGTAAGACACTGCACTGCAACTCAAAATAGAATTACACTGAAAGTTTCTACATAGTTTCTGGAAGTAGACAAGCATGTTTGCCTCCATTATTGGTACAGTAGTAAGGGCAGTTCCTGCAGCCATAGCCAAGGATTCTCTTTTTATTGGGAAGGAAGCAATGAGCTTGTAGAACTGTGGTGCTCACTGGTCATGTGCATACCCCAGCCTTGCCAGTGTTTGGTAAAACAGAAGCCATCCCTCAGCTCACTAACTATGTACTTGAAGAGTTCGGTAATGCATGTGGCCAGCGCTTGCCGTGCTGGGCAGGTTAGCTAGCTCATTTCCTCAGAGCAGGACGTTTAATGGGGCAGCGTTAGTGCGGAGTAAGGGCTCCTTTGTCATTCTGACACGCATTAGCTCTGGTCTTCTGTAGGACAAGTATGCTGAAGGCACACCAGGTCACCACGAGAAATCTAAGCCTTGCTGTGTCCGACTGCTTTTGGAAAATGGTTCGAGAGTCAGTTGAACAACAGGCTGATAGCTTCAAAGGTAAGCTGGCTTCTTACAGCAAGTGCACAAATCCAGGCAGTGGAAAACTGGAGAGATGCAAGCCTTCTATTATATAAGAACTGATTGTCCCTCTCAGTGGGGGGCATCACAGAGTTTTCAGAAGCAGGAAGAAGGGAAACGCTGGGAGCCCTGCATCTACTGTTTCCCCAGGCACATGCTCTTCTACACCAAGTCTTTGCCTCCAGAGCTACATTCAGTGAGAACAGCTAATCCTCTCCTCCTGCCATTTTGAAAGTTTTCTTAATATTTATTCCACTTAGTATTACAGCAATTTTGTGTTATATTTCTTTCCATTTTACAGATGAGGAAAAAAGGTGCAGGGTAATTTACATAACCAGTGCCACATAGTGTTAGGACCCAGGCAGGATCTGAGTTACAGCACCACAGTCCATTTCCTTAGCAGCTGCACTACACTGCTACAGCCGTGGCTTTGTGAAATGAACATGGAGAAACTAGAAGTAAGGAGAATAGTTTAGACAGCTGTGACAGTAATAGCATTCAGAATATCAGGGCACCAGGTTTACTCAGACACCCAGCTAATGCAGAAGGTAGAGAGGAAGCCTTCAACAGTCAGACTGGAGCATCTTCCTTTCTTCACAGCGACACGTTTTAACCTGGAGACGGAGTGGAAGAATAACTACCCTCGCCTGCGAGAGCTCGACAGGGTAATAATATCAGTGCCCCACGGGTCTTGTGTATGCTTTAATTTACCTTGTCCTTACAGAGCTGTTGATCTGGTGAGCAGAACTGCTGTGATCTTGATGATAATTACTTAGTAGTAGTTATCTTTTCTACAATAATTTTAACTATTATAATATTTTAAAATAATTAGGAATCATAGTATGTAAAACAAAATGATTTCCAAAAAATTGCAAATATTCTTTGGTAGTCTTATTGATATGTACCTATGTAATCTAATATTTCTTTTTAGTTATACATTATCTCTTTACTTTGTTGGTATTTACATTGGACATATAGAGTTTAATGAGAGCTAAATATGTTTCTCTTTGATTTTAAAATAGCAGTAGTTTGGCCAGGCAGTGGTCTTTAATCCCAGCACTCGGGAGGCAGAGGCAGGCGGATCTCTGTGAGTTCGAGACCAGCCTGGTCTACAGAGCTAGTTCCAGGACAGGCTCCAAAGCTACTGAGAAACCCTGTCTCGAAAAAAAAAAAAAAAAGAAAGAAAGAAAGAGAAAGAAAAGCAATAGTTGTAAGACCCAGCAGTGTCTTACTATCACTGATCACTAGATTATGTGGTTGGTTCTTTAGCATTTGCTATGTGAAAACGTTATATTTAAAACTGCAGTCAGAATTAAAGGGTAGGCACTGTGACTGTTTCTTGGTCCTTTCTGAGTGATGACATTCCTGAAGGAGAGCAGGTCATTTACTAGTCTTCCTTCTTCAAACCAAAACTTACTCAACCACACCCTGTCCCTGTCCACCTTCTGATTATCTCTGAAGATCGTAACAGTCATGACAATCCTAACTTGTCTCTGTGTTGCCAGAATGAACTATTTGAAAAAGCTAAAAATGAGATCCTTGATGAAGTTATCAGCCTGAGCCAGGTTACTCCAAAGCACTGGTGAGTATTAATCCGTGTCTCGGTGTCTTTTACTATAAAGTAGAAGAAAGCAGTGGTTTCTGTTGCCTGGGTTCATCCCTCAAAATGAAGTAGGCAAAGAGTAAAGTGCCTCCTTTTAAAATAGCTGCAGCCGCAGTCTGTCAGGTGACTGCCTGTGGAATCTGCTCTGATCTTTGGTTTATCTTCACCTGTTCTTAAGAAGTGCAGATTTGCTATTTCTGTAGAATCACTTACACATAATTTCTTAAAATTGTCAGAAAGTAACCTATCAGGACTGGTTTTTACTAACTGGAGAATAGCATCACAGGGAACACTGATCTGTAAAGGAAGGATGATGCCTGCTTTTTAGATGTCATGTAAGACCAGAAATAACTGGTATTTTCTGTGACATGTATGTATTATGCTGTGCACAATAACATTTTTTTTAATTTTTTGTGTGTGAGTGTTTTACCTGACTGTGTCTATACCACATGCATAACTGTTGCCCACAGAAGCCAGAAGAAGATTCTGGGTCCCCTGGAACTGGAGTTGTAGATGGTTGTGAGCTGTAGTGCTGGGAATAGAACTTGTATCCTCTAATACAGCCGCCAGTACTTTTAATCACTAAGCTATCTCAGCAGACCCACTATTTTTCATATTCTTATTGCTTCCTACGTGTTTTTTTAAGAAGTAAATTTGGGGACTGGAGAGATGGCTCAGGGGTTAAGAATACTGACTGCTCTTCCAGAGGTCCTGAGTTCAGTTTCCAGTGACCACATGGTGGTTCACAAGCCATCTGTGATGAGATCTGGTGCCCTCTTCTGGCATGCAGGCACTATATACATAATAAATAAATAGATTTTTTAAAAAAAGTAAATCCATCCTTTTTAAAAAATTGCCATATGAATCTTAGGCCATGCCTAAATTATCTTCCAATAAACCTGTGGTATTGGATTGAATGTATCACTCTTGGCACAAAACGATCCTTACACCATTCATGATACACATTTTCAGTACTTGTGTTTGCTCAGTCAGTCATTTATCACACTGAGTGGACACTAGCATCTCATCCCCAAGTCTGGATTTGTTTTCACTAGTTTCCCCATCCCAGGCCCTTCCTCAGCAATACCCTCCCCTTTCTTTAAGTCATCGTATTTGCCAAGTTTTTTAGTCTCCTTGTTTAGAAAATAGTAGCTGCTCTTATTTTTTACTGTTGACTGATTAGTCAAATATATAATGACACAGCTGTTGTGTTTCTTATTTGTATTTTAAGCCAGTCCTGCCTAGGAGTTTGTATAACTGAGTTAGCTCATAAAATTTCAAGAGAGATAAAGATATGTAGATGTGTGCATAAAGTAAATTTTAAATGTATGTAAGTATAATTAATTAATGTAATCTGGTTTCCTTCCTAGATTATATGGGGATAATATACATAAAAGGTGGTTTATAAACCATAACTAATGGCCAAGGCTGCAACTCGGTGGTAAAGTGCCTGCTTAGCAAGTCAAGACCCCAGGTTCTCCTCAGTACCACCGTAAAGGGGGAAAGCCTATAACTAACAGTATTATTTATGGTAGGAAAAGAAATGTGATCCTACTACAAATTAATTTATTGCCATAAGTATGATTTGTTTTGTTTTGGTAGAGCAATGCTAAAATGCTGTGATGCTATACCCTCACTGAAATAAGCCTAAAAAGTAAACCTGTTTTGTTTACTACACAAACACTTAACAGAGCTGTGAAAAGACAAGAAATGAGAGTTCCAGTGGAGAAGACAGAGCTGAGAGCTAGAACATTTGGTGGCTGAAAATTCGTAGCTGTCTGATCAAATGACCTCTAGCAAGTTTTCTTGATCAGCTTGTGTTTTTAGACTCTAGAATTTGACATAAAGAACAGAATACCCAGTCCTAGCCTTAACTGCATTACACCAGAGAATTTCAGTAGCATAGCTGGGGCGACCTTAGAAGTTTTTGTTGGTGTTATTTATTGACATAATGGCATTACATGGCACTCTAAGATGAATGCCTTAGTCTGAATTATTGACATCCTAGGAGTGTGTAGTAAGTACTGTATGTCCTAATGGGATAATTTGTTATTTATTTACAGACATTCTGCGTGCTTTATTCACGTTTTAATAAAGGAATCCCAAGGAGTTCAAATTAACATATAATGTGTTACAGTAGTAAATATACACACGTGGCGTTTGTCCAATAATGTGTATGATCCTAAAGATAGCCCTGCTGACAATAAATGGGATACTGGTATGCTGTTTGCATGTAGTCATCTTTTCTAGCACAGTAATTGACTGGCTTTATAGAAATATACTTTGTGAAATCCAAATTGAGCAACTTTTGTGCAACTTTTGTGAAAGTATATGTTTACTTTGATTAGTTTAATGACTAAAATACAAATGGGGAAAACGTACAGTTGAACCCCCTAACTCATATGTGAGGAGTGTGAGAATTTGTGATATCATAATGTAACATTTAAAGAGTGGATTGGTGTTAAGTAAACGTGGGAGCAAAGGGATGGCAAAGCCAGGAGGTAGAGGGAAAAAGAAAACATGGGTGTTTGTGTCCATGGCTTTCTCGTGGAGAGAGGGAAGGGCAGAGATAAACAGAAGCTATAAGCCAGTTCTTTGAAGCTGTTAAGGTAGGAAAGCTCTTAGCCAGGAAGCACTTAAGAGGCCAGGTGACTTGAAGGCGGGTGGTGGCAGTGCAGGTGGGAGAGTCTTGAGGTGTTTGAAAGGTGACACGGAAAGCAGAACTGACAGATTAGTGCTGGTACAGCAGTGATAAGGAGGAATACTTTCTTTTACATCCAGCCATTCTACTCCATCACTAGGTAATGAATGTGGCGTCTACCCTTCCCTGTGTGGTAACTGAACAGCCACCTGAGCACTGGCAGGGTGACGCCAGCAGCTAAGCCCAGTGTTGAGTGGAGGAGCAGACAAGTCCCCTTAGCCTTGGCAGCACAAGTGCCTCTGCTCTCACAGATTGTGGTTACAGTCCAGATGAACCAAATGATAAGAGGGTAGTTTTGGTTTTCTTCTTGTTGGTTTTTGTTTTGATATTACCTTGTATTCTATAACAGTAGAATTTATTTCAGTGGAAACCAAATAAATACTTTATTGAGTTTTTTTTTAAGTATTTTCGGAGTGGAAATGATTGTCTTTTCTTATTTAGAGATCTTATTCTTAAAGAATACTTCAAAAGGCAGAATTTCTAGCTTATGTATGCGTCCTTTATACAATCCCCTTAGCTGTGAAGTGCTGAAACATTTTATACAATGATATCCCATGTCTCTATGCTTTGTGATAGTTTGTTAAATTGTAAAAATTATATCAGAAACTTTTTGCCTTGAACTCCAGTAAACACATAGTGTATGTGAGAACAGAGTTAATTAATGAGCTCATGAAAATACACTTTTGACTGTCCTCAAAAAGAAAATTTTTGATGATTACTAGAGACCTGTAGCTACAGTGAGATGCACTGGAAACCCACTCAACAGACAGCTGGGACAGCGCCGTGAGTGGAGAGTATCTGGGACCCTCCTCTGCTAATAGGAATGTAAACCACTGAGGCGTTTTAGAAAAGAATGGTATCTTTAAAAACTAAACCCAAAACTGCCGTATATTCACCCACTCCACTCTTAGATGTGTACCCACGGAAAGGAAAGGCATGCATCCTTCGAAAGATTTGTGACAATATGCCCACAGCAATTTTGTTTGTATAATAGCCAACAACGAGAAATAGTACCTGCCCATTAACGGGGGGTTGTACACCATCAGTGGTGCTTAGCAATAAAAAGAAGTGAAATAGTAATACATACACCACAGATTTCAAAATAAGTATGTTGGGTGAAAGAAGGTAGGTAGAAGAGTACATGATACATGTATGTAAAATTCTAGGAAATACAATAGTTATATTAACAGCAAATAGAGTGGTTATAGATCCAATGAGAGTGTTTATCTTTATCTTGATTCCTGTGATTCACAGATATACATATCCCAAATTTGTCAACCTTTCAAATATGTGTAGTTTATTACTGTGATTAGTGATACTTCAGTCAAACTAATTTAAATTGTTTAATGCCATATTGATGTTTTTGAAACTTTAATTTTAGGGAGGAAATCCTTCAGCAGTCTCTGTGGGAAAGAGTGTCAACTCATGTGATTGAGAACATCTACCTTCCGGCTGCACAGACCATGAATTCAGGAACATTTAACACCACAGTGGACATCAAACTTAAACAGTGGACTGACAAGCAGCTTCCTAATAAAGCAGTAGAGGTTAGGATATAATTTAATTAAATGGGTAAGAAGCATTGTGTGGAGGAAATAGGTGCTTTGGATTGGGGTCTATTTTCCCTTGGTCTCAATTTAGCACTTCATGTACGCGCTGCGCCTGCCTGTGTTGGAGCTAACCTTGATATTGTTCTCAGTTGCTGCTAACATAAAAGTTTACTAATCAGGATGCTGTTTGCCTAAAGGCATTGCTTCTTCCAAAGATAACATTAATAAAACCAGCAAAACTGGCCTGAAGGTGAAATATTTTGAACGTCTGTGAATTGAGCTTCTTTAAGGAGTATCTTCAAATGGACTAAATGTTACTGTTTTTACATTTTCTTCAAGACCCTATAGCACTTGCATTGAGTTATGGTCTTGCTGGTTTTGACTAGGAATTATTTACAAAATTAAAGTACTTCAAAGAATACATTTCTGTCCCGAGACATCTTGACCCAGCCATGTGAAAACTGATAGCTGGCCTACTTACTCAGCCTTCCTTCAGCTTCTTCCAAGAAGCTGCGGTGACAGTATTGCCCGCTGGTTGCGGTCAGGATTAGGTGAGTTAGTATGTAGCATACTTAGGTAACACCTGACCCATCCGTAATAGCCACCCAGGGTTTTATCACCATTATCCACCTTCTCCTGCGCTCCAGCTGAGAGACAGTGTGTCCTGGATTCTGAAAGGTGTTCAACAGCCTGCGGTCAATGCGAGATGTGATCTTATTCTGCACACATGCCTTGAACGTGGCTTTGCTCTTTCTGTCCTGCCCAGACTACCCCCTTCACCTCTGTCCTCGCTTTCCTGGGCCCATGTCCAGCAGCTGCAGCTCATACAGCCTCTGCCTGTGTTGCATGCTGCTGAACTCTGACCATTTCTTGACCCACTTGCTATGGAAATAACTGGAGAGCTGCTGCTTCTCAGTCACTAGTTCTGGTGTGTCCTGGGCTGGAACATTGCATAGCCAAAGCTTTCACCAGTGAAACTAGTCCTTGTGACACCAGTAATTCTGCCTTTCTGCTTTCTGCCCTGGGCTTTATCTTGGGGGAAGAGTGGAGCTGATGAGAAGCTAGTAAGTTCATTCCCATCCCATGCAGGCATGGAGGTACACTCTGGTAATCCTAGTTCTAGGGACACTAAAGCAAGGGATTGCCCACAAGTTCACAACAGAACAAAACAAAAACCACCTTGCCCCACCTTCTACGTGTTTATTTGGTTCTTCATCACTTTTGCCCTGCACTCTTCCTTTCACATTGAGACTGGGTAAAAGTTAGCTGAGTAATAATTTGTAGTACTTAAAACTTTTAATATGAATCTTTGCTTGCAGGCAAAGCTGTAAAGATGATTGGCTTAGTGAGTAAGAACTTAAACTTGAACCAGGTGGTGGTGGTGCATGCCTTTAATCCCAACACACAGAATTTAGAAGAAGGATCCCTATGAGTTCGAGGCCAGCCTGGTCTGCAGAGCTAATTTCAGGACAACCAGGACTGTTACACAGAGAAACCCTGTCTCTTAAATTTGGTTTGGTGTGGAAGCAGCAGGCAGACCCAGGCATGTAATTGATTGAAATAAGTGAAGTAAATGTGTTTGCAGACTTGGGGTGTAGGGCTTGCCTAAAGGAGCCAACCCTGCTCAGCTCAGCGAGTACATCCTGGGGGGGGGGGGGGGGGAGATATGAGTTGATTATCTCCCTGCACTATAGGCGAAGATTTGTTAATGAAGTCTCAGTTTTTAAAATTGGCAGCTTTAAGGGGGGGGAAAAAAAAACGGCATCTGTATGTCACCCCGCCATCCTGGAACTCACTGTGTAACCCATGCAGGCCTTGAACTCCCACAGATCCACTACCTCTGCCTGCTGAGTGATAGGACTAAAGCCCTATGATGCCCAGCTCTGCTGTCTTTTTATTAGTGTGCATGCATTTATCAGTGAACTTGCATTTCCTGATCAGTTGCTATAGCACATGTTTGGTTTCATGCTGTTTTTTCATGTTGCACATTCTTTAAGGGTAAGTAGTCTAAATACAGCTTTTTCTTTGTATCCAGGTTGCTTGGGAGACACTACAAGAGGAATTTTCCCGCTTCATGACGGAACCCAAAGGGAAGGAGCACGATGACATATTTGACAAGCTTAAAGAGGCTGTGAAGGAGGAGAGTATCAAGCGGCACAAGTGGAATGACTTTGCAGAAGACAGCTTGGTATGTCCTCAACCTGGTTAGAGCCTGGTGTGCCCTCTGTCTAGTCACGATGCCAGGTTAGAGCCTGGTGTGCCCTCTGTCTAGTCACGATGCCAGGTTAGAGCCTGGTGTGCCCTCTGTCTAATCATGATGCCAGCATCGTTTTCACAGGGTGCCTCAAACTGATTCTTTCATGGAGTTCTTATACAGCTGCAGGGTGAAGTAATAGATGTATGATTTATAACCTGCCCTTCAACATTCCTCTGGCTCTTCTAAAATAACCCTTTGTTCTTTTTTTCTTGACTTCCCTTCCATAAGAAAAGTCAAATTTTGCAGTAAGTAGGTTCCCATATGTTTCCACGAATTGCCATCCATTAGTTATTTTGGGCCTGTGTGTAGGTACCTTTGGTGTAGAATCATAGCACTATGTATTGAATATCTGCTGTGTGCCAGGAACAACTCTTAAGTATTTTTGTTTGGTTTTGTTTTGGGTGGGGGGGGGGTTGTTTGTTTTTGCTTTTGTTTTTTTTTTTTTTTTTAAGACAGTTTCTCTATAGCCTGGGAGCCTGTCCTGGAACTAGCTCTTGTAGACCAGGCTGATCTCAAACTCATGGAGATTCGCCTGCCTCTGCCTCCCGATTGCTGGAATTAAAGGTGTGCGCCACCACTGCCCAGCTCTCTTAAGTATTTTGTAAGCATCATTTGGTTGAAATTTTTTTCAGAGTGTGGGACCTTATGTGTGCTAGGCAAGGCTTCTGTCACCAAGCTATATCCGCAGGTTCTTTTTCTTTAAATAGGATCTTACTAAGTTCTCCAGGCTGACCTTGAATCTGTAGTCCAGGTAATCCTTGAACTGTCAGTCCCGCCTACATCTCCTTAAATAGCTGGGATGATGGGCTTGACCCACCAGGCCCAAAGCTTGATTGAATTTTGAAGCAGCTGTGTTAGTGAGGTTTTGTTGTTGTGTAAGACCACTGAGCTTGA
This sequence comes from Myodes glareolus, assembly GCF_982192425.1. Lineage (NCBI taxonomy): Eukaryota > Metazoa > Chordata > Mammalia > Rodentia > Cricetidae > Myodes > Myodes glareolus. The sequence goes on along the minus strand of NC_142027.1, from coordinate 71,604,337 downwards.
CAAGAGGGAGGGGTTTACTTGGGATTATGGTTTCCGAGGTTTCCACCTGTGGGTCGCTTGGTTCCAGTGCTGTTAGGCCTGTAGAGCAAGGGTCTGATAGGCAGGCATGGTGGAGAAAAGCTGCGTGGTTAGTAATAGCCAACCCCAGAGGTGAGGGGACAAGGGACAAGAGATAGCCTTCAGAGGAAGTCCCACAGCTGCCTGCTATCCTCAGGCCCCACCATCCAATGATGCCTTTGATATTTATTCATCAGTGGGTTCATTCATTGATGAAGTTAGCGCCCTCGTGATCCAGTCACCTCTCAGTAGTACCAGCATCAGGAGACCAAGCCTTTGGTGGACACGACAGGTAAGGACAGCCACAGTCCTGTCGTGCTCGGTGGCTGAGTGGCCATTCTCCACCTTCTCCACCTTCTCTAGCTCCTGACCTCTCCGCCTGCTGCCCCTTTTGTAACGGCGCATTCTCCTACCACCATAGTCAAGCCTTTGTTAGTCACTTCTGCTAGCAGGGCCAGGTCACAAGAGGAACTGTTGAAAGGACTGGGAAATTTTCTAGAAATGCACAGATCTACCTGTGCACTGTTTGTAATCATAGTTTCATTTTGAAGAAATATTTGTTTGCATATTTGAAATCGTAGCCTAATTTCCCTGCGTGGAAGGCTGGTTTTCTAAAAGAAGTGCCAGTTTCATTTGTTCACTCAAAAGTTATCCAGTTTAGAAACCAGTTTTTAATTATAAAAATAATAGCTAATGTTTATGATTACCAAAGTGTTTGAGCCCGTGCTCTGCCACTGTATTTCTGTTAACAACAAGAAAATGGTTAATGATTTCTTTCTTCTGTCCTGTTTTAAAATATTTCTTCATAGTTCATATGGGAGTAAATAAATAGATACAGAAGGGAAGTGGCCCTCTGAATATTATGGTTCAAGCTCTTATGATGTATATAGTCAAATGTGCTATTTGCTTCCCTGAGCGTCCCCTCAGCTCTTTAGCTTCAGCCACACAAGACTCCACTTCATTTTTCAGATAGGAAACTGGCAGGTTCAGCCAATAAAAGGAGCTCCTGCGCTGCTGTGGGGATAACTTGCTGTATGTGTTTATTTGTTATGTCAATATTTACTAAGTTGCCAGCTCAAATAAAATTACTGACATGTAGGAACATAAATTAAGTTAGCTTTCTCTGCCCCGTTTCAGAGGGTCATTCAGCACAATGCTCTGGAAGACCGGTCCATATCGGATAAGCAGCAGTGGGATGCAGCCATTTACTTTATGGAGGAGGCCCTTCAAGCTCGTCTCAAGGACAGTAAGTAGGACATAAGCTCTTGAGTTGTAAGCATTGTAAAATATAATCATCACTGGGCCAGCGAGATGACTTGGTGGGTAAAGCAATTGCTATGAAAGCCTGAGAACCTGGGTTGGGTCCCTGGAGCCCACGGAGGAGACAGACAGAGAGAAGACACCCGCAAGTCACATGCACTTTTACACTCACAAACGTTCATATATACACATACAGAATAAAGTAATTTTTAATATACAGTTAACACTTCAAAGTCTTTGTCCTTAATACAGATAAATATTTTTTATGTGTGAATTGCTTTGTGGCTAATAAAGAGAATAATTAGATTGGATCCGAGATGCTTACATTTATTCCTTACACATAGAAATTCCATAAACAATTGTACTTTTCATATATTTTAAGCACATACATAATTTTCCTACTTTTGCCATACCAATATGTTCCTGTATTTTAATTAATTTCATATTAATAGAGCATTTAGAAATAATTAACAATTCATGAGCATTGTTAGCTATAATTTATAGCCTTGGTAAGTGGTAAAAATTCCTACTTAATTAATTTTTATCTTTCCTCTAGCTGAAAATGCTATTGAAAACATGATAGGCCCAGACTGGAAAAAGAGGTGGTTGTACTGGAAGAATCGGACTCAAGAACAGGTAGGAACAAAGACATCTCTGTTCTTATGATGACATTTCATTCATGGTCTAGTTTGCTTTAAAGTTTTGGTTTTCAGTAGCCCAGGCTGGCCTTGAACTCACAGAAGTTCTCCTCAGCCTCTTACTTGCTGAGATTATAGGCATGTGCCACCACATCTGCCTTCATTTTGCTCATTTCAGTTCAGGCATTAACACACAGTCTTGGGACTGATGAAGATGCCTCAGTAGGTAAGAGTTCTTGCTATGGAGGCATGGGACTTGAGTCCAGATCCCAGTACCCAAAAAAAGCCCAGCAGGGCTGCCTGAGTACCTGTAACTACAGTGCTCTAGAAGTAGAAGCAGGAGGACCTCTGGGGCCACTGACTGCCTGTCTAGCTCCAGGTTCACTGGGAAATCCTGTCTGAGGGAATTAGGTGAAGAGTGGCAGCCAGGGCATCTGATGTCCTCCTCTGACCTCTTTATGTGCCCACAGGAGCCAGCAACCATAAATGTGCACATACATCACACATGCATATACCAGGTCTACACTCAAACATACATGTGTATATGTGTGTGAATGCGCGCACACATACATGCACATGTTTATATGCGTATACCATCTTCTCATGGCTCTAGAAGATTCTTTAGAATTTTAGTTACATAAACTTTCTAAAATATAATGAATCTGTTTTATTAAAAGATTACAAAAATAAATAAAATGTGGTTCCTTTGTGGTTGACTACGTTGTTCATTTCAGTTCTCTAACTGAATTTCAAAGGAGAGTAGGTGGGCTAGGGAGATGGCTTGGTGGTTAAGAGCACTTGCTCTCCTATGGAAGACATGGCTTTGGTCAGTTCCCCACACTCACAGGACAGCTTACAACCAACCTGGAACTCTAGTTCCAAAGATCTGATGTACTCTTCTAGCCGTTGTGGGCACTAGACATACACATGGTGCATGTATATACATGCAGGCAAACACCCATACCTACAGTAAAATAAATAAAATCTCTTTAAATAAAGAGTAGTTGTAAGCAAAAGACATGAAACAGAATCAAAGGATATGTGGCAATTGTGCTTAGGAAGAATACAGATTTTTGTATATATGGTTTATTATCTCTGAGTTTTACTGTTGGAAGTTCATTCAAACTATTTTACCTTTTAGTAGTAACTTTTGTTAAAATGCATACAAAGTAAATATGAAAATTCAGATGGGAAATATGATAGAACTCATCCTTTGTAGTAAGGGGCCACTTGTTTGGTCTTGGCTGCTCAGCCCCAAAATAACCACACAGAAACTTTATTAATTAAATTACTGCTTGGCCCATTAGCTCTAACTTCTTATTGACTAACCCTTACATCTTAATTTAAGCCATTTCTATTAATCTGTGTATCACCATGTGGCTGTGGTTTACCGGCAAGGTTCCAGGGTGTCTGTTCCCAACAACGACTACATGGCGTCTCTCAACTCCACCTCCTTTCAGTTTAGTTTTCCCCGCAGAGCTCTACTCTACCCTATCACAGGCTTAGGACAGTTTCTTAATTAATCAGTGGTATTCACAGCATACAGAGGGGAATCTCAAATCAATCCTTTAGTAAATATTGAATGAGCGCTTCAGAACAAAATAGCAAAGTTAAATATAAACAACTTTAAAAATGGGTAAATTGCAGAAGAGTGTATGTCACTCCCATACCAACAACCCATTTTCATTCCTTTCAACTCTTTTTGTTGTTGTTGTTGTTTTATTTTTTGAGACAGAGTTTTCTGTATAGCTTTGACTGTCCTGGAACTCACACTGTAGCCCAGGATGGTCTTGAACTCACAAAGATCACCCTGCCTCTGCTTCTCAAGTGCTGGATTAAAGGTGTGTGCCACCACCACCCGGCTCCTTCGAACTCTTCTAGCTTCTCTCCTGTGAACGTCAGTCTCATCCTTCACTTCAGTTCTTAAAGGGAAGAGCATAAATAGAATATAGAATCAAAATAGATAAATGAATGAAAAATAGGTGGTATCCAGTCCACTTGCTGTTGCTTCCTGTGTTCACTGAATCTACTTAATTAGCAAAAGGGATGCTAAAACGTGGGGAAATTCAGAGGTAAAGAGAATAAAATGCTCCCGAAGAGCATAACCTTATTTCCTTGTTTTTATTTGCATTTTTAAATAAAGTTAATGACATACATGATCAGTATCCTGTTTCTTTTCCAATGCCCCACCCTCCTTGATTTATAAGCTCCCTAGGTTAAGTGGTTTGCACCTAAGTGAGCAGCGCATGTGTTCTCACCACCATACAGTTGGGCTGAGAGAAGGCCTGTCTGAAAGACCTTGTGGGACTATCCATCAGAGGTCTCTGGCTCAGACACAGGAAGAGACATTGATTAGAAACGGCTGGTATATGGCAGCTAAACTCAGTATAGTACTGAAAGCCTCCAAAGTAATCAGTGGCCACAGTACTAGCCTCAGCAGCTATTGGCAAATAGACTAACCAGAGAGAGATGTCTCCTGCTCACACATTGTTTTTCTCCAGAATCCATTTAAGAGAAGAAACAAATGCATTTTATGGTCATTGCGAAGGATCTATTTTCTTAGAAGAGGAATCTCGAGCCTTCACCCCATCCCAAGCCCAGGGTAGCATATATAAGATTCAGGCTGACGACTGAGACGTAAGAGAAAAGACACCAGAGTCACCTGGGAGGTGTTTGTGTATCAGTTTTGCTTTTTCCTTTAAAATATTGACTGACTTGAGTTCTCCTCCCCTATTCCTTCTGTCCTTCCACTTCAGTTGAAAACTGCTCATGTGTCCTTCTTACCTAGAAGAAAGAGTGGGGAGTGTCCTTCAAGAGGGGCAGAAGGTGTCCCCTTGTTAGTTTAGATAGCTGTATAGTTCCTCCTGCCTTCATGAGTGACCAGACTTAGCAAGAACAGAAACACCAGACTTTCCTTTGTTAAAGATGAGAAACCCAGGCGTTAGGGAGCTGGCTCAGCGGTCAAGAGTGCTTGCTACTCTTCCAGAGTTCTGTGCCCAGAACCCATGCCCTTCTTCTGGCCTTGATTTTCACCAGTGCCAAGCTTGCACTGTCTAAACAGCCTTCTTTTAACTTGTTCCAGAGTGTTCACAATGAAACCAAGAATGAATTGGAGAAGATGCTGAAGTGTAATGAGGAGCACCCAGCTTACCTTGCAAGCGATGAGATTACCACAGTTCGGAAGAATCTGGAATCTCGAGGAGTTGAAGTAGATCCAAGCTTGGTAAGAAATACTGTACAGGAGTTGGGTACTTAGCTCAGTGGTAGATTGCTTGCATAGCAAGCACAAGGCCCTGGGTTCGGCCCTCAGCTCTTGGAGTGGGGGTACTACCATTGAAAGCCAGCTGAGGTGACGGATACAGTACTTGGAATGTGGAAACAGGAGTTCAAGGTCATCCTCAGCTACGAAGTGAGGCTGAGATAGCCCAGATTGAGAGGGACTGTTTGGAAAAGGCAAAGGAGTGGGGATCGCTTTCTAAATCAGTGCTGCTTATAGTACAGTGTCCCTTCCTCTAAGGAGCTTATAGTACAGTGTCCCTTCCTCTAAGGAGCTTATAGTACAGTGTCCCTTCCTCTAAGGAGCGCCATAAGATCTGGGCTGAGTTCTGCTTGACCGTGTGCACATTTGCTGGGATAATTACAGTCATTTTGATTATATGAAGAGTAGCATTTTTTACTTCACTTTATTTATTTATTTATTTATTTATTTATTTATTTATTTTAATTTTTCCATTCAATTATTTACACTTCCTTCCCTCCTCCCAATCCCCTCCCACTCCCCCACACCCCCTCCTCCCTCTCCCACCCTGCTTGAGAGAGGGCAGGGAACCCTGCCCTGTGGGAAGTCCAAAGCCCTTCCCCCTATATCCAGGGCTAGGTAGCTGTGCATCCATATAGACTAGGGTCCCAAAAAGTCAGAACATGCCGTAAAAACAAGTCCCAGTGCCTTTATCAGTGGCTTCTCTTTACTTCACTTTTTAAAGGGTAGCTAGAGAAATTAAGATTTAGAAAATTGGATTTACTTGAATCGTTATAGCAATTCTTACAAAAGGGATAAAGGGCATCCAGACCTTGTGTCAGTGCTGCTTTATATTTTCAGAGTACAGCTGACTTGTGTAAATATGGCCATTTATATAGACAGATATTCGTGTGTATGGGGAGAGCATAGTTGTATTATTATTATTTTTTTGGTAGCTTTGTTTGTTCATTTTGGACAGTGTCTCACTATATAGCCTTGGCTGACTTGGAACTCACTATGTAGGCCAAGTTGGCCACAAACTAACAAAGATCTGCCTGCCTCTGCCTCCCAAGTACTGTACTACAATTAAATTGGGGCATGCCACATTCCTAGCAACATAGATAATGTTTATAGTGCTTACAGTAAATGTAGCTCAATTATATGTAAGTAGATTTAGGGGAAACGTGCATTTTAATTTTTTATTGAATTAGATAAGACCTTTGAATCCTACCCAATTTCCCTCATTCCTGTAAGAGAACAAGGATAGTCTACACATTCAGCCATCTTTTTCTTAGTTTCAGAATACTTATTTGCAGCACTATATTAAAACAGTTACTGGATCTATGTTTCCTGCTGCCTAGGAGTTAGAATGAAGAGGACTGAAAATCTTAAAAGTTAGCTTAGGGGCTGGAGAGGTGGCTCCAACAGTTAAAAGCACTTGTTCTCACAGATGACCTGGGTCTGGTTCCCAGCACCCACGGTCCCGGTCCACTAGCTAAACCCCTAACTCCAGTTCCAGAGTATCTGGCAGCCCCTTCAGACACTGCTCCCATGTGGTGCACCAACAGACATAGAAGCAAAACACCCGGTAAAACCCAATTAGAAAAATAAAGCTAGTGAGGAAAGCAGCCTGAAAACCTTCTAGGCCCCGTGACTACGCTTAAAGGCCACCTGCTTTGTGTCTGTACTAGCTTTAGATTTTACCTGCTGTCAGGACAGGAAAATTGGTGAGAACCTAAATGCTTAAGCTGCTGTGCATGTCACATTATCTATAAACTGAACATGAAACTTTTAGTTAGGTATAGATAGATCCAGCTTGTCTACATGGTCCTGACTCTCATTAATGAAAGGCTAAAAGGCTGTTCAGTTGCGTGGTGAGTTCAAGGTCATCCTGGTCTACAGAGCAAGTTCCAAGACAGCCAGGGCTACACAGAGAAACTCTGTCTTAACAAGGAAGTGGGGGAGGCATGCAAATTGAGCATCCGATACTCTGATTTAGAAGAGGAAAGTCTAAGTGCTCCAAAACCTGGAACCTTTACCACTCCAGCTTGATATCACAAGAAAATGCTTCATGGCACTGAATCCAGGCACACTATTGTAGTGCAGAAAATTACTTTTAGACTATGTGTGTAAGGTATATATATAACATAAGTGAATTTTGTAGTTAGACCTTTATCCCACCTCTGAAGTATATATGTAAATATTACAAAATCACCGCACCCAGAAATGCTAACAGTTCTGTCCCATGATGTGGTCAGGGTTACTCGAGCTTTGTGTACCTTGATACTTTTAATTTTCTGACACTTGTGTTAATGCAGTAGCGATTTTCTCTTGGAAGTAGAGGGGAACAGGTTGCCACTCTCTGCAGGCAAGAACACCTCAGGTTTTTTTCCTTGTGACACTTTGTTTAGTACATTCTGTAAGGCTGCCATAACAGTCAGGGAACATGGGCTGTCTGGGGATGTGGATTCTCAGGTCGTTCCACTGTACTTATTACTGGTACTGCTCCCTTTAGTGATTGATAACTCAAGTCCCACTTTCTTCATCTGTCCAACTGCTAGTGTTACTGTTTTTAGATGTGATGAACATTAAACACGCTGAGAAACCATAGTGCCACAGTGGTGGGATACTGTTGTGTGACAGTGTGGCAATAGAAAGGATTGCTTTCTGACTGTTGGTACTGGTGGCCATAGTCTGAGACCAGCTTTCAGGTCCTAATGCCGTCCATAGACCAGGCTTTCAAACTCTTGCCTTGGTTTCCCCACTGCTAGCTATGCAGAGATCATCCCTTACCAGCCTACTCTACAGTGAGTGTGTGACTGATTGGTAGATGTGGGAGTCTGAAGACTAGTAAGTCTGATAACTGAACAGGGACGAAAGTGCATTTAAAAGGCGGCACAATGAGAGCGCTGCTGTTGCAGTGAGCTTCCGAAAGGAAGGTGTGCATGCAACTTCACAGCGCTCAACAACGGCTATCATAACGCGTCACTTTTCCTTTTCTCATTTCAGATTAAGGATACTTGGCATCAAGTTTACAGAAGACATTTCTTAAAAACGGCTCTAAATCATTGTAACCTTTGTCGAAGAGGCTTTTATTACTACCAGAGGCATTTTATAGATTCTGAGGTGAGGTTTCACAAAGCAAAAGAAGTCATTTTTAGCACCAGTTGTTGAAAGATGCTAAAAAGCAAACTTCAGCTTTACTATTAACTTTTAAGCCCTTAAGCTTCTGGGAGAAAAGAATGTGTAACTTGTAAAGAATAACCTTTTGTCTTTTCAGAGATTCACCAATTTTGGAATAATTTGACTTCCATGTGTATCATCAGGGGCCAAGGATAGGGGGGCAGTCATGTGTACCCCAGAGTGACTTGAAGCACTATTATGTTTTCTGTAAGGAGGGGACGTGTGTAGAGCATAGGTAGCCACATGTGTGGTGGGGTCCATGTAGCAAAACTTGTTTATTATGCACTTTTATGTGTCATAATTTTCTCACATCACTGGAATCTTGCTTTTTCTAAAAGAACCAAGTTCTGTTAATGGATATAGCTCTCACACCTCTTAAAGGAACCCCTAGGTGGCAGCAGACTGATGCTTTTCAGGCATTTTCTTACAGACAAAAATGCTTTAAAATAGCCCTTGAAAAGCTCTGCTAAACTGTGTTGTTATTAAATTGAAGCTTCTAAGTGCTTTTCTGGTTTATTTCAGCGCAAAGAAAACGTATGCGTTATTAGATAAGCACTGGTGTGCATACTAAAGCTTAGGAAATAAGTTCTGTGTGTTCAATAAAGGTTTTGTTTTTAAATTTGCGTCTGATCTTAACTGTTTACTCCCTCAGCTGGAATGCAATGACGTGGTCCTGTTTTGGCGAATACAGCGCATGCTGGCTATCACCGCCAATACATTAAGGCAGCAGCTTACAAACACTGAAGGTAAGGTAACTTCTAAAAACACTGACTGATCAGAAAAACCTCAGAATCGTAATCTGCTTTAAAATATTAATAAAAAAGAAATTACAATTAGGAAATGATAGGGATAAGAGATGCTATATGTCCACTCCATTAGGTAAAAATTATGGTAAAGAGAGTGGCGTCCTGAACATTGCTTTATGTGTTTGGAATCTGTGTGTCTGTTACATGTCGGCTTAAGAACATGTGGTCCTCAGAATATGGGTCAGATTTATTGATGTATGTACTAGAAAATGAGAAATGCGAATTCAAGTGTAGAGCTAACATGGTGATACATCATTTTCTTTGCACATGGAAATCTTTCATTCTGTACATTCATAAAAACTGTTCTTCTGGGTTTTGTTTTTAACTTTGAACAGTGAGGCGACTAGAGAAAAACGTTAAAGAGGTACTAGAAGATTTTGCTGAAGATGGTGAGAAGAAGATTAAATTGCTTACTGGCAAACGGGTTCAGCTGGCTGAAGATCTCAGTAAGTACTTCCTCCCACCCCAACTTCCGGGATCCCTTCCGCATTCCCTTGTGCGCCCATTTAATCTCAAGCTTAAAGAAAAGTTGCAGCTATCTAGGAAGAACTTGTTTTCTCCTGAAGGTTTGAAATACGACATTGACCTAAAACCTTATCACTTCCAAATACTTGAATGTGTGTTTCCTAGGAATAAAGATTTTTCTCTTAGCAACTTCCAAAGTCTGAATGTACTTAGACTCATTCATCTCTTATTCAGTGTTGCTCTACTGTATGACACAATGGTCCAGACTCATTCTTTCTTTCTTCTTTTAAAATAATGGTATTTAGAAATCAAGTTCTGATAACTATATATGCTTGTTGTTCGTGACGTATGAGTTCCCAGGCCTTCTCAATAGAAAGGGTGTGTGTGCATGTGTGCGTGCATGCGTGCGTACGTGCGTGTGTGTGTGTGCGTGCGTGTGTGTGTGCTGCTCACATATCCACTCCTAATTGTGTGTATCCACCAAAGACTGAAATGGGTACTGGTACTTCCAACTTGTATCCAATTCTATCAAGTATATTCTTAGCTTTGCTCTTCCCTGTGCTTGTAACTCCTTCTGACAGTGAGAACCCAGCTTCTAGACTCCTTAGCATAGTTGCTTATTTTGATCAGTCCTCTTAATGTATAACCAAACTTTTTGCTGCCCCCTTCATTACAAAAATGGTCTTTTCATCCAACTTGGACTCTTGGCTATCCTGTACCAGATCACCGCCACAGTCCCTCACAGTTTGTGTCGATGTGCTTCTTGCCTTGCGGGCTGGGACATCCTGTTAGAGGCTACTCTTCCTCATGGAGTTCTGTCACCAGCCCATGCTCTGACCTTTGTGTCCAGGAATTCCCCATCTCATCTTTCCAATGTTCTCTCTCTCCCCTGAAGCCAGAACAGGCTTCATCTTGCTTGTAGTCCAGCACCCTACATCACATTACCCCACACAGGTCTGCTCCATGGGACCAGGCTTTCAGCACTCCATTATCTCCAGTTGGACTTTTGTACCTGTCACCCCACCCCAACCATATTTGTTTGGAACACATTTGGTTTTTAAATGCTGGTGAGTTCCTAGCATGGCGACTTGCTTGGATCTTTGCAAGCCCAAGGCAACCACAGAAGCATTACCATTCTTAGTAATTGTTGGTAGTCAGCGCCCCATCAGAGTCTAACTAGAGTCTATCTAGTTATAAATGTTCCTTTGAGCCAATGAAACTGCTTTTTCTTTCAGAGTGTACTTAGATCCGTGTGCTTTCTGGCATAAAAGAAAGCACACACTGAATAGGAAGAAGCTTACAGTCTGTAAACTAAGTTTGTAGTTCTGTAGACAGTCATGAAAATGTCCAGAAGAAGCAGGCAAGGGGTCCCTGGTTCTGTGCCCTGCCTCAGCGCTGCTCTCCTTTTCTTGTCTGCCCTGCCTCATCTTGTCTTCTCTTTCTGGCTATCTGAGCTTCCATCGCTTTCTCATGCTACTCTTGCTTTATTCTTTTTCTAATTTTTTAAATATATCTCATTTTACTTATTTCCATTTCTGTCATGTTTGGCTGTTTCATGCCTCTGTAGTAGTGTAGTTAAGTTCGTACTGTGGCAGAAGCCCTGTGTACAAGCCTGGCCTGCTGTCTGTTGTATTGTACAAAGGAGTCCTCAAAGCACTTATTCACTGGTAAAATACGAGCATTTGGAAAACCCTGACTCATGATTCCATACTGTTTGTACAGTTACAGGCAAAGGCTTGCCTTTGTCACAGTGTGTACAATTCCTGTGTCCCTCAGGACATGACTATTAGACTGTGAATTACTTCACTGAAATTTTCCAGCTTCTGCATTTTAAAGTGACAGAAAAGTGATGTGTTTTTTCATAACTTAGAATAGAGTTATTCTGTACAGTTACCATTACTTGCTAGTTGTAATTTGATTATTTAAACAAAGTATGCTAGTAACTCAGATATGTGCTCTGCCAAGCCAAGTTCCCTGTTCTGGTAGTTTTCCTAAGAAAACAGTCATACGACCCCTTGAAGTGATTTGTGACTTTTGTGCAAACAGAGTTATGGTGTTAATGTTCCAAATAATGTTCTTAAAAGCAGGGGTTTCACCCCTGACTCAGCTTCATCAGTCACACTATCGGAGATGAGCCTTGACTGCCCGTGGTTTGAAGAGCTCTGAAAGTGCCTTTTCCTTACTGTCGCTCTTCAGTCTAAGGCCTGGGAATTCAGTCCTAGGTGCTTCCAGACAGGCTGCCCTCTAGGTTTGTTAGTCACGGCTGTATTGTAGGGAACGGGGTATCTAGTATTGTGGATGCATTTAGGATATAGTATGGCGTTACAAGGAGTCAGGCCCCTTGTTTGGCCCGGCCGCCCGGCTAGCTTACACCCAAAATAACCACACAGATACTGTATTAATTAAAACACTGTTTGACCATTAGCTCTAACTTCTTATTGACTAACTCTTACATCTTAATCTAACCCATTTCCATTAATCTGTGTATCACCATGTGGCTTACTAGAGATTCTAACCAGCATCCATCTGAGGTGGAGGATCCATGGCTTCTCCCTGACTCTGCTCTTCTTCCTCCCAGCGTCAGTTCTGTCTTCTCCGCCTACCTAAGTTCTGCCCTATCAACTAGGCCAATTCTTTATTCATTAACCAATGAAAGCAACACACAAACAGAAGGACCTCTTACACCAGTATGGGGCAATCGAGAGATTTGAGTAAGTTCACAGTTGTAAAGAGTGCTGTCACATAAAATTTAGTAAATGTTGGTAGCATTCGTGTCTCACCAGTCATAAATTTACCTGTCTTTCAATTATTCATCACTTTGGATATTCATCAACTGATCATTCATTGGTAGGTAGTACATTATTCTCTTAGGGTTCATTATCATTTTCCACCAAAGTAAAGCATTGAAACAGTTAGGCATGGGAAGAAAGCCCACTTCTTGTGTGAGGAGGTTTGTTAAAGAAGTCAAGACTCTTTGGACACACAATGGTTTCCATAGCTAGAGCGTGGGAAGGACAGGACAAGCTTGGAACACCTAGAGTAAGAAGGAAGGATGTGTCTGGAGTGTGATGTGCCTGTGTCACCTGACACAGTTAGCTAGACCTCAGGATACTGAGACAGTGGCAGATTGTAGCTTATTGAATGTAACACGGGGCTGGGGGTGGGGAGGGGAGGGGGCATATGCAGTGGTAAAGAATAGAATGGTTTATCTTACCCCAAAAAAAAAAATCTCAACAAAAAAAATAGCTGTTAAAAAATTGTATTCAAAGAAAATACCTATAAATGTTTAAAGTGAAAGGTAATTGTCATAGAACCTAAGCAGTTACCATCTGAATCATATGATCAAACCAAAATCCTATATCACCTTATGGAGTGCACTGAGAAGAGACCATTCTTCCCAAAGATATGTGACTTCAGTGTGAGAGTATAGCATGCAAACCCAGGGGAGCGTCCTCTACAGACAAACCCAGGGTAGAGTGTCCTCTACAGACAAACCCAGGGTAGAGCGTTCTCTACTGAGAAACCAGGGTAGAGCGTCCTCTACAGACAAACCCAGGGTAGAGCGTCCTCTCCTGAGAAACCAGGGTAGAGCGTCCTCTACAGACAAACCCAGGGTAGAGCGTTCTCTACTGAGAAACCAGGGTAGAGCGTCCTCTACTGACAAACCAGGGCAGAGCATCCTCTGCAGACAAACCCAGAGCGTGCTCTACCCTGGGTCTGCAGTGCTCACATTCATCAAAGACAAGGCAAAACAAAAGACATAGTCCACATGGAGAGCAACTAGAGGACCTAAAATACTGAATCTGTTCCAAGGGTATCAGCAGGGCACGCAGAAAGTCAGGCTGGTGTTTCCTGGAAGTGCTACACCAGTGTTGGTTTGTTTCTAATCTAAGGCTTCATTGTTTGGTTGTGATCATTTAAGAGAATACTCTTGCTTCCAACTCGTTTACAACAACATTCAGATGTGATGAAGCCTGGTGACAGTAGAAGTTTCTGGAAGGATAAGCTGTTTATAGGGTTGTTGCAGCTTTCTGTGAGCTGGGTGGCTTATTTGGTTTTTTGATAAAACAGAAAAAAAAAGAAAGCTTGTGTTTCTAGCTAATAGAAGATCAGTGTCACATGAAAATGCAGAAAATGAGACTCATAGATGTGATCTGTGAAGATGTCAAAAGACTGAGCACCTCATGGACTATTGAGTGAGATAACAGCTCGTCTTCCTACCTCAATTCTTATTCACAGTACCTCCTACTGTGTGTGAACAGCACACCGTGAGGAAGTTCAACAGATTGTTACAGTGTCTCAATGCCGTACCAACTGTGAGGATGGATGTTTGGATTACCTATCAAATTTTCAGTAATTGTCACCATATGAAATAAGAGTACTTGTTGTCTGAGATTTGTTGTCTTCTTTTCCCTGCCTTGGAAACTGAATATCTGGGCAATAGTAACAATAGATAAGTTTCATCAGTACATAGTGAAATTCTTTTACTTAACTACTGTCCACTAAAACCCAAGTTATTGTTTGTTGTTTTGGTGGGTTTTGCTTTGTTTCTTGGTGGTGGTGTTTGTTTTTTCTTTTTGAGACACGATTTCTCTGTTTAGCCCTGGCTGTCCTGGAACTCACTCCTTGAACTGACCTCAAACTCAGAGATCCCTGCTTTCCAGTGCTGGGATTAGGGTGTGCACTATCACTACCAGGCTCCAAGTTATTCTTTTCATTCTTTGTGTCTTCAGAGTCAGCCAAGAATTAAAGGGATATTTGCAGTCATTTAGATAGCTTGCTCTGAGAGAAGATTCTTTCCCCATTTTTGTTGTTTTTTTTTTCTAGCACTCAATATTAAACTCTATATCAAAATATTAAGTTGTTTATGTGTGTGGACTGATACTTGGCTCACTTGTCTTGAGCCAGAAGACTGTTTTTCATAAGTTCCCATTGGGGTCTCCACTGCAGCCTTTTGAAGTAGCTGTAGCTATTTTTCTCATTTTACAGATTAAAAAATGGAGACTTAGAAATATGTAGTATCTGATCCCAGATTTTTTAATTTATTAGAAGGAAAAATTTTCAGCTTTGGAAAGGATACACACATACATATATTTACCCTTTTGTATTGGGATGTGTACATAGTGGCATGTCTTCCATCCTTCCTGCCTTGTAAGAAGCTGTAACACGAGGGGCCAGCATGTTAGGGTTTCTGTCCCACCAGGTACCTCACAGCTGGCATACCCCAAGGAAAATCACACACAGGACTCCATAAGATTATAAAACTGATTGGCCCATTAGATCAGGCTACTTATTAGCTCTTATAACTTATGTTACCCCATTATCCTTATCTACATTAGCCACATGGCTCAGTACCTTTCTCAGCTGGGCAAATTACATGCTGCCTCTTCGGTGGTCTGCGCAGGAATGGCAGAGGGAACTTCCTGCCTTCCAGAATTCTCCTGTTCTCATTGCATCACCTTACTTCCTGTCTGGTTTTCCCGCCTATACTTCCTGCCTGGCCAATCAGCATTTATTTAAAATATGATTGACAGATTACAGACAATTCTCCCGCACCAAGAAGCTTTGGAACTAAGACTTCCACTCTTTGAAAACATCTGGTTAAAGAACACCAACATGCTTATGAAGTCAACAGCTGCACTGAAGGAACGCATCTTCTTTATATGGCTGTAAACTGTCTCAAGACTACCAGATCCTACTATAATCAGAGTTGCCAAAACCTAGATATTCCCCCATGCTGGTCTCAGCCTCACGATGTATCTAGAATGACTTTGAACTTCATGCTTGACTTGCTCTTTGCTCTCACCTTCTGAGTACTTAAGTATTCCAGGCCCAAAACACCAGGGCTTCTCCCATGCTCATCAAAGGCTCCCAACTGAACCGCAGCCCCAGGCCCCAAGCTAAGAGCTCTTCAGTGAGGCTGTGTTCATGAGCTATGAAATACACCAACCCTTTCAGCTTTAACTGGCTGTCATTCTAACTTTATGGTTTTTGTTGAGTAGGATTGAAAGTGTTAAAATGTTATCTACCAAATTTCTGTGCATTCCTTCACATTAACCAATAATATAAAATAAAGAAAAATACATGAACTATAAAAACAATAATGAACTCTGACTGTTATTGTGCAGTCTTACTTATTGTAATGATATAGTTGAATAGCTTTCATGTTAAAAGCAGTAAAATCAAAGTCACTGTTAATTTAAAATTTCGCAATATCCCCTCTCCCTGCCCCCAGTTAATCTGCTCTGCTGACTGCCTCCATCCTACGCGAGGTGGCAACAGCTGGCCTTTTTACCCGAGCTCAGAGGGATTAGAGAGCAGGAGAGCAGCATGCTCGGCCTCTTGCCTCTGTTGACTGTTCTTTATTGTTTGATGCCTGAGCATCTCCCAGACAGCAAGCAATTGTTACTGGAAACTTAGAGTTTGTTTCTCTTGAGCGTATACAATGCTACTCGGACTCCTCTTTGTGTTCCTTCACGTTCCCACCCTCCTCTTATCCGCCATCCTGTGCTTTCTCTTGATAATTAGAAAGGCACAAAGATACAACCTTTGTATCTTAGGCTGCATGACATTCACTTGTGACGCTAACACTTGGCCATAGAGACTACAGATACAAGGGGTTTTATCTCTGAATTACCAGAATTCAGCAATGTAAGTCATGTTTACTATGAGAACTCTGTTCATTGTGGTTAATATTATTTAATGACAGAAAACAGATATACTTGTTCATTTTTGAATCATGATGACAAAAAAAAAAGCAACAGAAGAATGACCAAAGACGTCATTTGCAAACCCATGGTTAGAACTTTATCAAAACCGCCGAAGTCTATAAAGACACTTTCGGAGACTCAAACACCATCCTAATTTATAGGCTAGTCGTAAGAATTTCTTCATACCCTCTTAAAATCTGAATTAAAAGGCAGGTAGGATATAACTATTAGAACCTTAGTTATCTGGAATGTTTTTATTCTATTGTATCTAGAAAGGGAAATTATCAGGTGAGTCTGAGATTTAGTTTCTGTTGGTTGCTTTGTATGTTTAATCTGCCCCAGTGTTTGCCCTGTCATAGATGAGGTCCTGAAAGATGTGGGACTAACACCACCCCACAAGGGTCACTTTATTTTGAATGTGGAACATAAATGGCATGAAAACAAAGTTCCCTGTGGTCAGTCACCACCACCACTTACTTCCCCACCCTGTTTATTCTGGAGAATTCTTCTGTTCACAGCAAGGCAATTTTCTCTCCATTAGTCAGGGTAGTGTGTGACTGTCACAAATTTAAGTCGTTTGAACTCCAAATGCGGTAGCATGTCACTTTCGTCTATGTAGACTTAACAAAGGAAGTCAGTTTTAACAAGTTTTAAAGAAAAGGATAGCACTGAGTTTAGGTACCTAAACTCAGTCCAGAGAGGAAAAGTGGGGACTGGAGAGGTGGCCCTTTATTATTCTCGCAAAGGCCCAGGTTCAGTTCCCAGGACTCAGAGCAGGCAGCGCACAGCTGCCTGGGACTCCAGCTGCAGGGGCTCCAGCACCTCATTCTGGCCTCTGTAGACCCTGACACACAAGTGACCTGCACACAGATATGCGGGCACTCACATACACACATAAAACAAAAAGAAATAAGTCTTTTGAAAAGAAAAAAAGTGAGGTGCAGTCAGAATACTGGAGAAGAAAGCATGAGAGCAGGACTGAGACCTCACTTCTCTCTCGGTCCTCTTGCCTTTTCATCGGCCCCAGTACCATTTCATCTTTCCTGCTAGGTCATTATCATTTGACCTAAGCCAGTATTTTTCCTCTTGCCTGCTTACTTGCCTTCCCTCGGTGTTAAAAGCATACTCAGCTACTGCCACAGTTGTGTAATTGAGCAGAAAGAAACTGCCTTTCCACTACCCAATGTAAATCGGCCGAAATAACCATTTAAAGAAAATACTCTCCTGTCTATTATGATTGACTCACCCTAGCAGAAGGATCTGGTTCATTTCTGACTACTGTAGCTTGTGTAATATATCATACATGGTCAGTGAATGCTTGATCACTATCTTAATACTGACTTTCATTAGCCCTTCTCCGGACTTCAAAGGGAGGGGTGGCACTGGAGGTGCCAGAAACCTTTCTTCTCTGTCTCGCCAGAAGCTCCGGTTTCATCCCTTGTGAGCGGCTCACATTTGCTGTATTGGCTCTGGTACCCACACCTCCCTTACTGACTTCTCGTAGTCTGGCTTGCACTGTATGGAAACCACTGATTTATGGGCCCCCAGTGATTTCCTAATAGCTAGCCCATCCACTTCACATGCACCAGAAAAAATTAAAATAATTTCTAATATTAAGAATTTAAGCTTATTGGAACACATTTCCCTTGGATTTGAGTATTTTGAAATGGTAATTTCTAGATATATGTATGTTTGTAAAAAGGAAAGAGTAAACATTTCTGTTCTGTGTTACTAGTAACTCTTTAAGCCATCTTTCATGAGTTACTACTTTTGCAAGTTCTGCCACTGTGTATTTTTCACACTAAAGTGAGATAGAGCAACTGAGGGAAAGTGAAGGATTATTTTTACCTGCAGTCTGCATGTGCAAGGCAGGCTCTGCTTTGTGTTATAGCCAAAAAAGGATGCAGCTGACACAAAGAGAAAAGCAACCCTTAGGCTTTTGTTTGAGAAGTCATTATTTCCACACAGAATTCCCTGGGACGAGGCCTCAGTAGTGTGCTTTCCTGTTGTTAATGAGGAATACAGGCTCAAACTGAGCCTTTGGGTGAAAGTACATTTTTCATGGCTCAAATATGTTTTAAAGTCATGATTGAGGAATAAATTGGTATAAAATTAAAAGAATACTTACTTTATATTATACAGGCTACTATATTCAATACTTTGTTACCAAATATCTTCTTTTTTATTGATTTTTTTTTTATTGAGCTCTACATTTTTCTCTGCTCCTCTCCCTGCCTCTCCCCTTCAACCCTCTCCCAAGGTCCCCATGCTCCCAATTTACTCAGGAGATCTTGTCTTTTTCTACTTTCCACAAATATCTTTTTTTGTTGTTGCATTTTTATTTTCACCTTTTTGCATGTTATTGGTCCTCAGACTTTTTCTGCTGGTTACTAAATTCCTTTCTCCATACCACTGAATCAAATATTAGTCAGACTCTCCCCCTCCAAATGGCATAGTTGAAAATAATTCTATTCCATTTACACAATTTGTAAGAACAGGAACACTTACTTTAATTAAGCCAAGTGAGCAGGCCTCAAATTTTAACAAAGTAATCCACTTCAAGAGCATAGTTATAAAAACAATATAATTCAAGTTCAGAGCTATATTCTTATAAGTATGCAGTGATTTTTTTTTAACACTCTCTGTTTTAGACATCACAGGACACAATGTATTTTAAATTGTCCATTTCTAGACATGAAAATGACTATGCAATAGAGAAATAAAAGACAGCGATGGAGCCTGCAGTCGCTGATTCATTAGCCTTTCAGAAGACAGCAGAATAGGGTGACTAGCTTCCCTCTTACAGTGACATCCTAGAAGGGAGGGAAAGCAAGGTGCTTTCATGTGTAGGTTTCTTCATTGTTTTCTAAGGTGAAGTGAGGCTTTATACTTCGAGTATAGAAAATTTTCAGTTTTTACCTCTCTGTGAATAAAGTTGGATTTGTTTTTAAGAACATCAACAAGACTTCTGCTAATTCTATCCTGTAACTGCTGTGAGAGCTTGTACACGCTGTTATAACATAGTTCTTTCTAGGTGGCTTGTGAGTCTTCCACACATTTTATGTCACCCCTTGGGTGATACCTTCCAAATCTTTGTGTGAGTGTGGATGTATATTATATTTAATTGGGGTGGTATTATGAAAAAGTTTTCTAGGTTTCTTCTGATAAGGGGAAACACTTGAAGAACATGCTTATAAGTTAATCTATTTATTACATGCATTTTATCTGACCACCATTACTATGCAAGGAAAATATCATGTGGAATTGTGATAGCTATAGATTTTATGAGAAGAGATTATTTCTAGAAACATGCTCCAGAAGTAAGCTGACACTTGTCATCAACTTTGAATACAAAATAGAGTATATGAAATTATAAAAGCCTTAGAAATTGTCACCAGGTTAGGAAATCAAGTGCAGTTTTAAATTATTATAAATTATAATTTATAACTCATTATTATAAATGAGATTATGATTCTAAATGAGAATAAAACTGTTTCATTCAGTAATCTGTGGATTGGATTTGTGTTGGGGATTTATGTGTATTTGTTTTGTCTTGAGACAGTCACTGGGTAGCTTTGTCTGGCCTGTAACTCACTATGTAGACCAGGCTGACCTAGAACTCAGAAGTCTGCCTGCCTCTGTCCTCCACCCCCAAGTGATGGGATTAAAGGTGTGCATAACCATATCAACATTCTTTATTAGTTTAGAGCAGTGGTTCCTAACCTTCCTTATGCTGGGACCCTTAAATATGATTCCTCATTTTGTGGTGATCCCCAAACATAAAATTATTTTCATTGCTACTTTATAACTGTAATTTTGCTACTAATATGAATCATAATGTAAATATTTTTGGAGGTGGAAGTTTTCCAAAGGGGTCACGACCTATAAGTTGAGAACCATTACTTTAAAGTAAGTTCATTTATGTACTATTATGGAAGCCAGAGTACATATTTAAAACTAGAAATTTGAGTTTCCCCCACTCCTAATAATGCTTACCATTTCCTTAATGAGCAATAGATAATGAAATAATAAATTTGAAGTTGGGGTTAAACTTTTTCAGAATTTCTTTTGAAGTTTTTTATTTTATCTGATTTTATGTATATAAATGTTTTGACTGCATGTATGTAAGTGCAGTGTATACATGCCTGATGCCTGAGGAGACAGGAGAGGGCCCTGGATCCTCTGGAAAGGCAGCCAGTGCTCCTAACCTCTAAGCCACTTCTTCAGCTCTGCCTTTTTAAATTTTAAAACGAGTAATGGTGATGTAATTCTAATCACAGTATAGTCTGCTGGTTTATGAAAGTATGTTTTAAAATTTTAAAGCAAGAACAGATACTGTGGAAAAAAAAAGCCTTGATGAATTACAGACCCACTACAGACTCCCTACACCAGTGTATGGGAAATACACTTCCTTTTTTTTACTTTTAGGTTTTTGAGACAGGCTTTTGCTATGTGGCCTTGGCCGGCCTGGAATTTATAGAGATCCACCTGTCTCTGCCTCTGAGTGCTGGGATTAAAGGCATGCACCACCATGCTCACTGTGAAGCACACCGCTTAGGGTAGATGAAGATATCAGTTGAGGCAAAGGAATTTTGATATTTTGCTATCTTATATTTCTGAACTTTTCCTCCCAATGAGTAAGTACAAAATTCCCTAGAGGTTTCATCATTTGAATTACCTTGTCACGGGAGTGGTGAAACCTGTACATGATGTGCTCAGTCTTAGAAGGAAATTCATGTTTTCCAAATAATATCTCCACGTAGCGTTCCCAGGAGACATTGCATCGGCCTACATGATGATGGCTCACGTCATAGCTGGAAGTCAGTGTGCCTTTCCTCTCCTACCTAGAGTAGTCTATGGGAACACATTGGAGTATTGCTTGAACTAGTGAAATTTTCAGACTGTGATAGTTTAGGGAGATTTTTCTTTCACTGTTAGTTTACATATATAGAGTCATCGACTTTAATGCCTTACACATCTCTTTGATCTTTTCCAGTGTTAGTACTTTGAATTGTAGTAGAAGAAATTCTTCCTCCCATTCTGGGACAGGAATTCAAGTTGTTTTGTTTTTAATGTTTTATCTCTTTTTTGCACAACTTCTTACTCTGAGCTGTGTGCACAGCTCTTATACAGATCTAGCGGGTATACTGCAAGGATTTAAGTTTTAATTTTTAAAGTCTTCTTTTATTATCAAAAAAGCTAGTACATATACATTATGAAAAAATGCTTCAACCAGAGACTATTACTCTTAACACTGTAGCTTAACAGACTATTGAAGTGGCCTCAGGGCAGTTTCTAGGACCATTCTCCTGAGGGCTGTGGGTTGTCTCTTCTGCTTTCTTCTCTGAGCTCACTGTGAGTGCACTTGTATCCAGCTTCTCATCTGGCAGTGGGCTACAGTTCCCTTCCTTTTCCTTGTACAAACTTGGTTTTAAATACTCAGTCAGAGAACAAGCAGCATCAATACAACTCAAACCTCTGGAGAAGTTGTTTTATAGCCTGTGTGTCCCAGAGGCCAATAGTCACTCCTTGAGAGTCGATCCACCTGTTCAGGACCCTGGCTCTCCTGCGTGTGCTTGTGCCATCATCATCCTTCCTACTCCAAAGATGCCCAGACTGTTTTTATCTTAAAATTAATGCATCGTTCTTTCCATATAGACTAACCACCTTTTTACCTTGATTTTCTTATATTCAGGGGAGGGAAAAATGTTTGCCTGCTGCCCTGCTTTTCACGATCCACTTGTTTCTTCCTCATCTCTACCGAAATTGTTCCCATGGATTACTAAAAATTGAGAGGAAAGTAGTGAAAGAGAAAGGAGATATATTCTATTCAGAAAGAGAATATTTCCATGTAACTGCATCATTTCTTATTTTGAATTACATGTCCTGCTTCAAACTTGTCTGTCCCTCATGCTTATTTAGTTAATAGACCATCTTTTAAAATTGTAGGGCTTGAGAGGCGGTTAGAAATTGATGCTCATTGAATTAATAACTTAGCCATTTACATGAGTGTTTATGGCGAAGCTGAGGCTAGCTCTGTTAGCAGTGGTGCCTTTTTAGAATTGCTTGGTGGTCCTGTTCATCTTGAGTCTTTGGTTTCTGTTTGTGAGTGACGGTAGAAACGACAGTCTCTGTAATTTAGCTTCTTAGTTTGTATTGTTAATAAGTGTTTCAGAGCCTGTTTTCTTAGTGAAACAAAGCGTCAGAAATTTAGAGTTTGTGCCAGACAGTGGTGGTGGTGCACGCCTTTAATCCCAGCACTTAGGAGGCAGAGGTAGACAGATCTCTATAAATTTGAGGCCAGCATGGTCTACAGAGTGAGTTCCGTGACAACAAGGGCTACACAGAGAAACCCTGTCTCAAAAAACAAAGACAAAACCAAACAAAAAAGAAACTTAAGAGTCTGTACGTGCACATATGCTCAGCACACACACACACATATCTGTTATTTTTTAATTAAAATATAAATTGTTTCTTTAAAAAAGAATCTAGAATTTGGGGCTAAAGAGATGGCTTAGGGGTTAAGAGTATATACTGCTCTCAGGGGGGACCCGAGCTTGATTCCAGCACCATATCAGGCAGCTGAGCAAAAGAAAGTGTAATTAAAGTTTTGAGGATGATCTCTAATTGACTTAATCTGTGACGTCGGCTCAGCGACTGGCTTGTTTCCTGCTCCTGCCGCACCAGCACGGGCTGGGCTTTTCTAACCACAGGCTGTGAGGTCTGAACTTGAGCACTCGCTTGATGCTCTCTGACTCTCTGATGCTGGCACATTGTAGATTTGGGGCTTTTAGATTTAGGGAATTCAACTAGAAAAGCAGAAGTCTATAAAATTTCTGGTCCCAAGTATTTCTAATTGGGAAGAGTCGGCTTGTATTAGTAACTAGACCCCCTTGCAGGCCCAGTGCTTCCGACAGGCTAGGCAGTACTTTGCCTAATGGAGCATCTGATTTAAGAGCTATAAGTCGCATTACATTTTTTATTTATTCTCAGCCTAAGCTTGACTAAAGCTTTCAATTCATAAATTGGAATTACACTCTATGAGCTTATATTTGTTCTTCCTCTTTTGAAATTACGTTAATGAGCTGTCTGAGACTCACTCCCGGGCTTCGTTTGTCTGCTATAACTCCTTTCTCAGGCTTCAGTCCTGAAGGTCTTTTGACAAACCAATATTTATAACAGTTTGACAGCAGGACGAGGCCAGCTTGAAGGAAGACCCTCTCCAGGACCCGGTCATGCAGTTCCAATCTTGGCCTCCTTTCTTCTGCTGGGAACACGCATACAGCAGCACCTCCCGAGCATTTTCTTGTCCCAGGGACTGTCCATTCACTTCCCATCTGTTTGCAGTCTTAAAGGAACAGAAGGGGCCCTCTTCTTATAAATCTGTCTTTGCAAGTGATAAATGATGCCCTACCTCTTTAAGGGCTGCCTGGGTGGTTTTTCTTTTTTCAAAATGTTTCAGCTTTCTACTCAACAAAATTCAAAGTAAAATATACTTTTAAAAAATAGGAGAAAAGTAGAAAAGACAAACTAAAAGATTTTAACTTCATATTTAATTGGTTGGACAGAATAATTTACTGACCTTATCCATTGTCGCAAATAATTGTCTATGTTAGTATTTCATTGAAATATGGTATTTAGATTTTCTATACTGGCAATACATGGGCAAATGAAATGATTCATTTTTGACAAAGTATATTTTAGCTTATTAGAGGAAAAACAATGTATCACTAATGAATTAGAATATTAAATAATTTTAAATTTTTGTTATCATAATGTGAACTGGTATAATTTAAATACTTTGTGTCCCGGACACAAAATAAAATGAGTCACACTAGACAGTTGTAGCCTCATGGCAGACTCTGTGACCTTTACTGGAAACGATGGTCACGAATGCCATAACAGCTCATTCTCTGTTATTTCTGAAAGTAAATGCTGTAGACACTGCTAATGTCGGCTTTGCTAAGAATTGAGCGTAGCAAAAGCATGGTGGGCATACAAGTAGTCCCACTACTCAAGAAGCAGAGACAGGAGGATTGCCATGTGTTCAAGGCCAACCTGGGCTACATAGCGAGGCCTTTTCTCAAAGTTTTAAAATAAAGAAAAGAATAAAATATAAATCATTTTTCCTTCCATAAAAAAGAATTCTCTAAAGGTTAAATGTGACAAATACCGTCATTTCCACCATTACCCTACAGGATGCTTTAAAGTTCTGATTTTAAAAGCATCATTAGTATAAAAAGCCTGAGTCAGCAGGCAGTGCACATCTTCTGCACAAGTATGACCTGATTAGGGCTGCTCACACTTCAGGTGCACACTCCAGACGTCTCTGTGTGCTCCTAGACATCAAATGGCCAATACCCATGGAAAGGAAGGCTGAACAACTGGTTCTTGTGGCCACTAGACCACCACACAGCAGTTTGGATTAGGAGTAGGATGGATCCATCTGCTAACACACCTGATAGAAATGTCTCTTAGTGGTCCTCTCAGAGTGGACACTCGGTTTCTAGGGATGTGTTGTTGGTATTGTTGCTGTTGCTGTTGTTGTAAGTCTACGGTAGCCCAGGTTAACCTTGAATTTGCTCTGTAGCCCAAGATCAAACATGACTTGCATGTCTGATGCTCCCTGCCCTCCATCTCCACCTCCCACCTGGTTTATGCAGTATTGGAAACTAAACCCAGGGCTTCATACGGGTCAGGCAGCGCTCTAGCAGCTGAGCTATGTTCCCAGCCCTGGGTCTTCAGTATCTGTCCTCAGTGTGAGCCAGTAGTATAAGCACTCCTGGGAGAATCCACAAGATTGTCCAAATACTCAGTTATTTAATTTGACTTGTCTAAAGATAAAATGCATCTCCAGAAGTAGATGAATTTTCCATCCCACATATAACTGCTTTCATTGAGCAGCTCAGCCTTTTAGTGAGTATGATATAACCAAAAGTTATCTCATAACTTGGTCAGCACCTTGAATGGCACTGTTCTCTGTTGTTAAATGAGACAGACCCATAGTCATGCATAGGTAGCTGTGTTGAAATTAGTGGTCCCATCTGACTAGGAAGATTCCAGAATGTAACAGCTCTAAAGACCTAAATGTAAGGCTGCTCTGTGTTCATGCCAAAGTCCTTTGGAGAATAGACTTCAAAATATTTAGAAATTATATGAACGTTCTTTTATATTCACCAAAGGAGCCTGATAGGAGTGCTTGCCTTAAAGTGTTTTTTTTTTTTTTTTTAAGTGCCAGGTGGTGGTGGCACATGCTTTAAACCCAACACACTGGGAGAGCAGCAGGAGGATAAGTTCGAGGCCAGCCTGGTCTACAGAGCAAGTTCCAGGACAGTCAGGACTACACAGAGAAATTTTATGGGAGGGAACAGGCTTTAAGAAAACTGGATTCGGAGCCAGGCATGTTGGTGCATGCCTTTAATCCCAGCATTCAGGAGGCAGAAGCAGGTCCATCTCTGTTAGTTGGAGACCAGCCTGTCTACACAGTGAGGTCCAGGACAGACAGCAATGAGAGCCTCTCTGGGAAAAGGGAAAGAAAAGAAAGGAAGCTGTGCTTATCCGGGAGTCACTGAGCTGTGTATGTTTTAGCAAACATGGGGTTGCTCTGTTCCCCTCAAACTTTAAGGCGACTTTGGGGACATTAAGTAGCACATTTTTAATAGTACCCTTTAATGTTTAAATTAAGTTTCACTTGAGGCAAAACAGTGAATGAACAAGTAATCGTAGTTATCAATTTTGTTTATAGTTTTGATCATTTTGGTTCTGATTTCCTATTTCCCCTTCGTAATTTTTTTCCTTGTTTCTCTGTATCCTAGATTCCTATAGTCCCTGAGTTTTAAAGGGCATTTATAGAGTACAATTGTGTGATAAACAGCAAATGTTTTCAGTAGGGTGTGTGAGCTCCTAAGGAAGAGGGGTGCCAATCATTCCAACCTTGCAGTGAACAGCCCTTTACTGAAGAACTTCACCCACATGTCCCAAAGTGTGTGTGCACCATGTTACGGGGTAGCTGTTAGGTGGTTTGAATCTGTGGGTGTATGGTTTCTTAAAGCGCATTGTGTTAGTTCTTCAGCTGATTTCTTCATGCTTTCTTTAAAGACATCAAACACTGTCTTAGGTTTACTTTAGAGCACGAGGTAGTGTTTTATGGGTGGCTCTTTGTTCATGTTCTAAACTGATATTAACCACTGAAGTGAGCCCTCTCCCAGGTTAGGCCTTTTGGCAGTTGCAGTGTATTCAAAACCTAATTACAGATTAGTCTGTATTTGGGACTTTTAGAGCAAGTATCAGAAGACTCAAAGCACTGAGAGTAACAGTGCCATTTCATGTGGGGATAAAGAGACCTAAAATGTGAATGGGTGTCAAGTCATCTGAAGAGAAGAAAAAAGAGAAGGAACGTCATTCACTGAGGCTGGTGGTTTATGAGTTGAGGATTATGGGAATATTCATGACTCAATCACGATGCACAATGAATCGATGTTTGAGATGGCTCATCTTTTAAGTAAACATTGGGTAAATGGGAACGAGCCTCTGTATTCACTAGATGTAGAACTGTGTAACAGAATGGTTTAAGCCCTTCCTGAGTCGATTTAATTTATCAAAGAGACCACAGATTTTATAAGAATTCTCTATGTGAATATTTAACCCAAACTTTTGAGAGGAATAGGAGTTTGCTTTACAACTAACCATGCTGATTTGTGCTCATTTCTGGTTTTTACCAAACGTATTCTGTTTTACATAAAAGGTAATACTCCAGTGCCATTTGCTCTGTTGCTCTTCTGCTTTGGCATGAAGCAGCAGCCCTCCTGTGTGTTACATCAGAGGAAAGCGACCATGGCTCATCCTAGCAGGGATGCCTACAGGACTGAAAGAGACAAACAAAATGTCAAATTTGCAGTTACTTCAAAAGAGTAGATGTTCCTCAATTGAAAGTAAAAGAATAAGCAAGGAATGCATTTTGTTTGGTTGGTTGGATTGGGGTTTTGTTTCAGGTTGGTTTGGTTTTAGGGTTTTGGTTTTTTGAGACAGGGTTTCTGTGTGTAGCCCTGGCTTTCCTGGAGCTAGCTCTGCAGACCAGACTCTCTACCTCAGAGATCCGCCTGCCCTTGCTGGGATTAAACACTAAGGAATGTTTCCTAAAGGAGGAAAGCAGCTGAGCAGGGAAGAGCAGAGGACCACAACTCACAGCCACACTTGGCTGCTCATATGCCCACACAGCACAGGCACACGTACGTGTAATTACAGGTAAACCTCTTCTAAAAGGGGAAGGTTAGAATATCTTCATGTCCCAGACGACTCCATCTAGTTCATCTTAGAGGTGAAAAGGACAGCTGAATTTCTTCAGGGTGAAAGTGATGCTTATTGACAACTTCTTTTCTTCTTGTATCAGCCCGTTCTCCCTTCTCCTCACACCTCCCATCCTCGTTACTTCCAGTACTTACTTAAATACTCTTGTGGCATCCTTAAGGTTTTGTGGCAAGGCAATACCATCAATTGTAACATTTATCATAAAAGTGTAGATTTTTAAGAAATTTAAAATTTTCTTATTTTTGTGTTAAACAGTTCTTTAACTTTCATTTAGAAAAAAAAATATTGCTTACCTCTTCATTTTCTAAAAATTGGATTTCCCTTTAGACCTTCCAGGTTGACACTGCCTCAGTGGGGCTTTGTCTCCTCACACAGACAGCTCCTGCTCCGACCTGTCCCCTGTGGGTGACACCACTGTGCCGCCACACACCTACAGACAGTCTGCCCTCGGAGGATGGCGGCCACTGATAGGGCAAAGGTTGGCAAAGTGACCTTGTGGCTGCCCAGTTGTACTTAGCTCATGTAGGGAATAAAATTGGATTATTCTTTCTGCATATGGCCTGACATTCCCAGAGAGACCGCCCAGCAGGGAGTGATGGGGGCTGCAGGGCTGAAGACACCGGTGGGAGTTCACCTGGGAGTTCACCTGTGTGTGCTGCTCAAGCTCGCCAGGGCCTCGCTGGGGGTTTTCTTGTTTGTTTTGTTTTTACAAAAACTATGATCATCTCTAGAACTGCAGTGAGATAATTTGAAAAACTTTTTCTTCTCTCTTAAAGAACAATTTAAAGAACTGAAATGTATATGAAACTCAGAAAAATACTCATTTTTTAAAAATCACCTGTTTTTAAACAACTAAATGAATTTGTTTTAAAACTAAGACTGGTTTCTTTTGGAGAAGCAAATGTGTTTGCTAGTTTGACTGCTGATTAAGAAATGGAAGATAGCCTGCCAGAGAAGTGTAGGCTGCAGTTCTAAGGACCTGCACAGCGGCTCAGGGAGCGTTGTAGTTTGCTTCTCTGTTTCAGTGCTAAAACACTGAGCAAAAGCAAACTGGAAGAAAAGTTTGTTTTGCTTCCTCGAGGCAGCGGCTCAGGTAGAATGTGGCTCACTGGCGTACTGCTGTCTGACTTCCACATCAGCTCATGCTCAGCTTGCTTTCCCTTACAGCTCAGCTCTATCTAAGTAGGGATGGTGCCACCCACAGTAGGCTGCCCCTCCATATCAATTATCAATCCAAAAAAAAATCTTCCGCAAACCGGTCCAATCAAGGCAATTCTTCAATTGGCATTACCTCTTCCCACATGATTCTAGGTTGTTGTCAAATTGACAACCAAGAGTAGCCATCACAAGTCTTTCCTCGTCAACTTGACACCCAATCACATCTCTTTATATCAACCTTGAAGACAATAACACGGTTATAATTCTACCTAACATGATGTAACTCTCCCACATACAACCACAGTTATGTTTCTCTAAAGATAGTTGGCAAAGTCACCTTGAGGAATGCTTAGTCTTTGAGCACCTTCTAACTTAAATATGAAAATATAGATTGATAACCCTTAACCACTGATATCTCAGTTGCTGTTGTAGTACACTTAACCACCTATGTCATCTCTCAATTGATGTTGTAGTACATGGTAAGAGAGGAAGGAAGCACGATGTCTGCTTAACATGGACGCAGATATGCAGTCGTTTCTTAACAAAACAGTACAGAAACATGAATGTCAATTACATCTTTATTTTTGTGTCTCGTCACATGACTTTATCTGGTATTTATTACTACCTTCCCCTACTACTCATTCTTTATTTCCTCAACCCTCAGCAAACACCGCAGCAGGTCTGGTTCTTTCCCTGGAGAAAGGACCAATACCTTCATCCCGAAGACTCTGGGCCATTTGTCATCTGCCCTGATTGGGTTGGTGTAGTTTCCCATTGTTGCTCAGAGGTCATGGTAACATCAAGGTGTCCTAAAGGCTCTCCTGTATTCTAGATATTATCTTCCTTATCTCCATTGGGGAGAAGCAGTCTGCTTTCCCAATGGAAGTCCAGATTGATCACCCCTCCTAACACTTTCCTGCCTCAGCCTGTTGTCCTAAGGGCATCAGAAGCCCAAAGTGGCCCAGGGGAACACTGAGCTTTAGTTCAATGGAGCATTTGTTGTATCTTCTGGCTAAAGCTCTTCCTACCAGCCTGCACACATGTGCACACACATGCATGCACACTCACATATATGTAATTTAAAATTGTAAGAGATAGATTGATATTGTTTTAGCTTCTCTGGTTCACTCATATGAAGAAGGAGGAAATGTCACTCCTGCCTTAACTGATACCACATTTTCTCAGTGGTTTGATCAAAACAATAGAGCTTCGTCTCCATGTGCTTCTTTATTCTTAATCTAATACCAAGAATTAGAAGTATTAAATTACAGGGCATCTGCAGATGTGACTGTAGTAGCCGCCATTGGAGTCCTACAATGCTGTGCAAGGGACAGAAGGATGGTTCTTCCTTTGGCTGGGCAATCATCACAGGGCACACTGCTAGCAGAATTTGTATCTTCCAACACAGATGGCTTAATTACAGAAGATATAAATGTTGAGCTCTGAAGACACCTTCTATGATCTTTCCTCTGAGTAGAGAGCAGAATGCATGCCAGTCTCATGTCTAAGTCACTAGCCTTGAACTCGTTGGCTTCCATCCACTGGTAATTCCCACTTCTGTGTTAAGTTGTGTGGAAGGGATGGAAGCATTTCTCACACTGCGTAGTGTAACTGGTATTCTAAGGCAGGAGGTATATGACTGAATCCGCAGCAGTAGCATACAATGGGGACAGTTCGCGTATCTGCAGAGAGAAATTAGAGATTTTACGTGAAATCAATTAACATGAAAAAGTAAAAATTTCAAATAAATATAAATCTACTTTCAGTGGTTCTTTATATTTTTTTAACTTTCCACATTCACACCTAGTTAAAAATATTTCCCAGTTTTCTTTGCCTTTATTTCGTGACATTTTGAAATATGATTGATGTGTGCATCTTACTGTGGTAGTTTTACCTGACCTTCCTGGTAACTTCACCCTCTACTTTATAATTTAAAAGGTCATTTTTCAGATGAGGGACAGTTTTGTTCGTTGTGAGATAGTAGGGTCTGCCAGCAGCCCAGGCTGGTTCCACTCACATCCAGCCTTCCACGAGCTGGGTACAGCATAAGCCACCATTTCCTCCTATTCCTAAAAACAGCCTTATTGTTTTTCAGTAGAGCTTCAAGGAATCTAAGGATGCAGTAAAACATGTCTGTGGGTAGGCACATAAGCCTTGCTCTGTATAAGAGTTCACAGCTCTATTTAATAGTTTCCCAAAGGGGTCTGTCTGTCAAGCATTTCTCCTCCTTCACTTCCCAAAGCGGCTGCTTGTGGCTCTCCTGACCCATTTGGACATGGACCACAGGAGGTTTAGTGAGGATGATTTTCTCCCTTTTCCTCAAATAGCTAAAGAAGTTTTGTAGATGATTTAATGATAAGGATTCTCTCTAATGTGTGCTGCCTTTGAAAAGTAAATGTGTTTATCTCTTTTTATCTCCATAGAGAAAGTTAGAGAAATTCAAGAAAAGCTTGATGCTTTCATTGAAGCTCTTCACCAGGAGAAGTAGACTGTATTAAGTGAGTAATTCTGAGACTGGGGTGCACTGGCACAAAACATGGACTTAAAGCTTCTCCTAATAATTCATGGTTCTGCATGACAGCATCCGGCTTGTTTTGTGTGATGTGATCCTTTTGATAACATGGCTTTCGGAACCAGCTTCCTTTGTATTGGGCCGTGCCTTTAAGTCTTTTGATTACCTTCTGACTAAACTAAAACTATTCTCTAGAACCCATTTTGGACAGAACCAAGGTTAATAAAAGTATTTAATGATGATTTTCTAACATGTAGGTGACTCATTCTCTACATTGAACTTGAAGATATAGTTGATCTTGTCTCTTTCTCACCCTCATGCTCACAGTACGTAGTTATGTGTGTTAAATAATTCAGCGTACAGAGCTTCCCTGTCAATTCCACTGAAGCTCCACCAGAAGTAGACTGTATTCACCCTTGATGCCAGCCTGTGTGGCATGCCTCAGGGTAGCAGTTTTACTTTTCTGTGCTCTAGTTCTGTTTTCAGAACGAATTCTAGAATGTGGGTGTGGTGGCACACTCGGGAAGTAGAAACGGAAACTTCTCTGTGAGTTAGTTCCAGGCCAGCCTGGGCTACATGAGAGAAATCCTGTCTCAAAAGAAGAAAAAGAAAGAAATGGGTTCTGGGGCTGACAAGGCAGGTCAGCAGGTGAAGGGGCTAGCCATCAATTACCTGAGTTCGATGCCCACCCGCAGTTAGAGCGGAGACGAGTCCTGCTGTCCTGACTTTCACACCCACACTTTGTACAAACACATGCTCACAATAAATGTTAGAAAAGAAATTTGAAGAAAAGAAAGGAATCCTATTACATGTTTGTTTGCATAATATGCTTGGTAAAATTGTGCTACAATTTTATGGCAGAAATAGATTATTTTAATAAATCTAGTAGATTTGAATAGTTAAGCTTTACTTTTTAGTCAAGTTATGATTAAGTTGCTTATCTCTTTTCATTTGTCTTGCCAAATCTGAGTTTACCAAATGGATTTATTTTTACAGAATCTGCTCATAATCACCTCTGCATACATTGGAAGAATGAAAACTTCAGTCTTTTGTCCTGCCTCCTTTCTCCCGTTCTGCCTTTTCAGTGCAAAATAAAGTCATAGGGTAAAATTAACCTATGTGTGTTACAGGCACCTCAACCCCCAGCTGCCATTTGAGCAGAAGAACAGTAAAAACAGCATCCCCAGTCTATGTGCTTGTACTGACGTGACAAACTGGGAAAAAACAATTGACATGGCCAGTAGGCTTAGCCCTCAAAGATAAGGAAGTTATCTCTCAAGTCTTATTTGTGGTGGTACCAATGGGATTCATTATGGATGTCTTCAGACATATAATGGTAGTTGCTTTGGAATAAAACTCATGGTAATTTTTTAAAAGGCATCAATTATGTATATGGTGATAGTTGCCTGCTGAGCCGTCATCTGCCTGCAGTGTGCTGTATCCAGGACTGTTTGACTGTAATAATTTATGTAATAGTTTATGTTCACCCCGTGAAAGGAAGCTGGTTTACCAAAGGATACTTCAGACAGGGTAACACGTGTTGCACGGTTCAGTGTGTACTCAGTGTCAGAAACATCAGCCTTCCGTTGCCAGTGTAGAAACTTGCCTTGGCAACCAGTAGCAGCAGCTTACACGGTTGCTGTTCTTACAGTCTCTGTGCCCATTTACAATTAGTTCTTTTTGAATATTGTGTGCTTTATATCAGGCTTTCTGGCGATAGTAGTGGGGTCTCTCCTGTTGACAGCCATTGGATTATGACTCAAAATGGAGAAGAGTCAAGGTAATCAGCTGACAGTTTCACTTAGGGCGCTGCCAGACACTGAAGTGGGCATTAGGGGCAGGCTGCCGCACAGCCTTCAGGCACTGTTTTAAATGAAGTTATTCTAACAAGTGGGAGGATGGTGACTCGCCCCCTTAAAGCTGAGAATTCCATTTAATTCATTGCAGTTACAGTAGCAACCCTCACAGTATTTTCATGTGCTTTATTTAGGATTGTATTGGTTAAAAGACTGCAAAGCAAACAAATGCACCATATTTTACTCAAACGTCCCTTTCATCTACTACTTTTATTATCATTATTATTATTAAGGCTTTACTGTGCTGGTAAAAATGCCCAGTGTTGTAGTTTTTATTTCACAGTTAATTTTATAAAAAGTTTTCTTGGAATTAGTTTTTGTAACAATTCTCTACCCACACACACACATACTTTTAAAATACATATATATAAATATTGATCATTCTGATTCTCTGAAAATATGGCAGTATGGAAGGCAAAATATTCAGAAACTACAAATTCAGTAAGCATTTTATTTAAATTAGGAATAAGAAGTTTAGGTACTGTCCTCACCAGGAAAAGCAGCGTCCGTCGTTTCCTAGGATGTGAGTACCCTGGTGCCCTGTGTCCCTTAGGTGTGGGACAGTGCTGAACAGAAGCTGTGTAGAGAGAGCCCCGTGCTGATTGACACACAGGTTAGGAAAGGGTCCCCTAAGCCCTGCTAATCTAACTGGGTGGAAGCCCTGGCTAAGGCCAGCAGAGGAGAGCTACAGTTTTCTCCTAAGGAAAAGCTGATGTTAGGCATCATATCACTTTTTATAAATTTTTTTCATGGAAGAGAATTTATATTTCTTTGTGGGAGTCAATATTTGTAACTTCAACCAAAAATCCATGTCATTCTTCATGTCCCCACGGGTTATTTTAACCTGGTTTCCTGCTAACCATGTCTTTCCACATACCCCTCGAAGGCTGGTATTTGTCAGATGCAGAAGCTGTAGAAAGGAGATAAACTTCAGTCTAGCAGTCGGCCCTGTGTATCAAGTCTAGTTCAAGTGCTTGATATATAGAAGGTAAAGTCTAACTGGACCAGAAATGGTTGATTTTTTTTACATCCTCATTTGCAGAGAATGGAGTGTACAAAATTCTATTTGGAGAACTAGGGGATTTTTAGTAGATGATAAGCAAAATGAACTGTGGGGATGTCGGTTATAACAACATGAACCAGAGGACGCAAGCTTGCTGCTTTACACACACAACGGACAAGTTGCAGTTACAGGCGGAGCTGCCAGCCTTTCGGGGGTCTTACTCCTACTCTCTCGTATTAGCCCCATTTTCTAGGCCATATTCAGTGGACTCTCACAGATTACCTGGTACCCAAGTGAATCAGCAGTGTGAATGTGCACAGGGAACACATCAGGTAGGACTTCCTAACTGCAATTTTGGAATGTCACATGAGGATTCTGGTGGCACGCAGCAGTAATCCCAGCCCTCAAGTGGCAGAAGCAGGACTATCATAACTTAAAGGCAATCCAGAGCTATGCATGGAGGCCCTGTCTCAAAACAAAACAAAACAAAAACCATACAATTAAGAGTGTAGACTTAATGGACAAATTTCTAGTTAATTTTGTATTTATTTCAGATGTATTTATCTGATAAAAAGAAACATGGTATCTTTTTCTTTGCAGTAAATGAGATCACAGTGCTGGCGTATCTCCATCCTCTTCGCTGGTGTATGGTAGACTGTCATTGCTGTAGCAAATGGAAATATGCTTGGAAATATGCTTACCTTCTAAACAGTCATGGCTATTTGATATCTAAATATTTAAAACTTAACCATGTCTTCATGTGCACTGTGAATGGACTTTGTATTATTTTTTTAAACCTTACACTCGATGTAAATGTTACTACGACTTCTATTTGCCTGTGCTTGATCTAAGGTCATTTGTGTAGATGGGTAATTAAAAGATACTGAAGTGACATTATACTTCTATTATGGAGAGCATCTTTTTACGTTGTCTTTGTTTTAATGAGAAAGAGACGCCTCGTGATTTGGCCCCATAATATAGCCAAACCCATGACCTAGGGAGCTTTCAAAGTGGCTTTTCTCAGAAGGCTGAATGTCCTGAACCTTGTACATCACACTTGTAATCCATGTCCAGCTGATGCTGCTTTTCCTGCCTTGATATTTGTCAAAACACTTTGGTATTTTCTTCAGTAAAATGTGAAAAAGAACAGTTTTCTAGCTACACTGTGCTGCTGTGACCATCGCTTCCATTAATGATGCTGATGTGTTCAGTTCCACAGGACACTTGCTAAGGGATGTTAACTAACTCCGAGGCTAGGAGGGGACTGTAAGCATCACGTCTATGCATTCTGATTAAAATGTCCTATTCTCACGTTTCATTGCCACCACACTTTGCTCCTGAGTGATGCTTATAAAGTAATTCCCTGGTGGTTAGCTAGCGGAGCGCGGGACTTCGTGTGCTCGGCACAGTCAACACTGGGAGAAGATACAGAAGGACAGATTTCTGGTCAGTGAACGTAAGATCCTTTGTTGTAATTCAAGCTTTCGTCCTTTCTGTGTTTCAAGTTCCATATCTTCATCCAAAAAGTGAAGAATTTAGTTACTAAAGACTCAATAGAACAATTTGGTTTTTTAGCATATTTATTCAGTTAAGGAATTAATATAGTTACAATGTGCTAAAGACAACACAAGTGTGTTTCCTTAGGAAAATTTATGAATAATTAAGTAACCAGTTTGAGATAGCTCTGATGGTCACTGACCCTACACTAATCAGACTAAGTAGACGTTTACAGAAAACTGGAAGGTTAAAACAAGAACTACAAAATTGTTAGAGGCTTACAGTAACATTATAAAGACTAAATAGGTGATCTTTATGCTGAGGAGCACAGTTCATAAAATTATGGGTAAGAAAGATCATCCTCATAAGTCATTATATTAGATTGCTTTCCTAAAATGACAGAATTGAGTTACCACCTCAAAAATCAGAAACGTGGCCAGATGTGGTAGTACCTTCTGGAATCCCAGCACTCAGGAGGCAGAGGCAGGCAGACCTCTGTGAGTCTGAGGCCAGCCTAGTATAGTGAGTTCCAGGATAGCCAGGGATACACAGAGAAACCCTAGCTCAAAAGAGGAGTTCAAAGCTAACCTGAGCTACATGGCAGCCTGTTTCAAATCAAATGGTGGCAAACATGTACGTGATTCCTCCTGGGAAGACTTCAGTGAGTGACACATGTTCTTAAAACCATGGTTAGGATTCTTTTGGAAGGTGGCAACTATTCTTAAGCATGTTTAAGTCAGCTCTTCTGTACCTCTTTGTGGGAAAGAATCACGGCTATTTTTATTAGTAGTATAAACTGGTTCCTGTGCAAGTATTTGAGACCGAAAGCTTGGAAGGAGAAACAGAGACCCCACCAAAGACCTAGTCACCACATAGTATTGCTGGCCGCAGCCTCCCAGGACCAAGTCCCCTGCTCACTCCTGGGGACAAGTCTACCCCGGGTCTTGCATAACTGAGTCACAGAGCAACAACCTGGAAGTCAGTATTTATCCACTGTAGGATGTACCAAACACTCATGAAACCTTGAAGGTTTCGTGATGGAATTTGAAAGGAATAGGTTAGCTCCCTCTTCCCGCAATCTGGGCGACTCACCTTCTTCCACGGTGGTAGAACCTGGCTCTCATGATGCCTTTGTTCAAGGAAGGTAGCAGTATCTTTTGCAAAAGTCTAGTGATTGTCACTCTTACCCTAAAATTATTCGATAATTTTGAGCCTGCAAAGCTTCCATGAGAGACAACAAATATTCTGTTCTTTTGGACAGAACTCAGATTTTACTGGCCTTGCTTTAGCCTCTAGAAAGTTCTGCAAATCCTTGACCTTTCAGCTTGCGGAATAAGCATAACCACTTTTTGTTGCCCAGTCTATTCTCCTTCTGTTGTTGAATTCTTTTTTTCTGTGCCCACCTCTCCTTTTTTCCGCCTCTGTTTCTCTGTCTCTCTCTCTCCCTCCCTCCCTCCCTCCCTCCCTCCCTTCTTTCTTCCATGGTACTGGAGATTGAAGACAACACCCAACCAGTACTGTGAGGCTTACTTACTTGTCTCTTGGTTAAGAACATGTTTGTCTAGTGAATGTAAATTGAAAGGTCCACACAAACAATAATGAACCTACCAGCCAGACCCCCTGGAATGCAAATACATGATTTTTTTTCTGTTATTTATAGATAGAAGTCACCATACTAATGCCTCAACAACAAAGCGCACACACCCAGAAACAGTAGTAAACCTGCCTCCTCACTGAACAGCACTAGAGTAGGAGGTGCCGGAAGTGTGTTGGCAAGAAGGCCTGTGAAAGATCCGAGCTGGGCTCAGCACTGTAAAGAATTAGCCTTGAGCAAAGAGATCCTTCCAGAGCTCGCCGGAATCACTAATGGTCAATGGCTTATCTTGCCAGAAGATTGTGCCTATGGATTGATTGAGAAAACTCGAATCCGGAGCAAGAAATCCAGCATGCCTTGTGTTTTTATCACTAGCAGAACTGTCTCTGTGGCTGTGACTGCCTTTGACAAAACCACTGTGGTGGCAAAGTCAGGCTTTGAAAGCCAGTGGTCAAAAACCACTTTGCTCAGTAACCTCCTCTACAAAGTGCTTTGAGGACAGCATGCATGTGCATGGTATTGGGGCCGACTGGCACACATATGTGAGAAAGTGCAAGATGAGCTCATCATTCAAACAGTCGGGAAGTTCGTGAGGCTGTGCTGCAGGAACGGCTCTGAGCAGAGTGTGCCCGGCTGTGGTGGCACAGCTCGGGGCATGAGCTCCCGTCAGCCCTCCTGTGCCATTTCCCTTCACCTTGGGGATTTCCACCTCTTACAGTTGTGGATACTGATCTTTTTGGATTAACTTCTAAAGATGCAGAATTTTTTTTTTTAATCCCGGTTTTTAAAACTTTAATTGTTTTTTTCTTCCGTGGTACCAAATTTAGTTTTCCCAAGTTTCTCCTTTGGTTGTCTTTTTGTTACTTAAAAAAATCTAACACTTTTGAAAGGAAAGGTGTTAACAGAAGCCTGTACAACGTCAACTAAATTTATTTCCAGAAATCTCGTATACGCCCCTTGGTTCTCTTGCTTTGAGGCACGTCAGACTTCTCAAGCCTTAATATGGAAATGGCAGCTTTTCCTGCCAAGACGCTTCGGAGTATGTCTGTCTTTCAGACACTTTCAGAGGGTCTCACCATCAACACAAAGCCACTCCCATTTTTATGCATCCAGACTTCTCTTTCCAAACATCTTGATACATTTACATTCCCGCTAATTACATTAATTACTATGGCCATAGCTGGATCGCGACCATAGAGTGCGGTGTTCTTCATGTGGCGGGAGGCACTGGGACTGGGATGCTCTCCCCATGGGCGCCCCCCTTTGGTGCGATTTGCCAGCTGTGCACTCGATGATTGGCTGGCCTTTTGATGTGCAGATAGTACAAGTTGGTCACAAACTTGTGTACAATGAGGCTGTTCTGGTTCATGTGAAAATCAACATCCTTTTTTTGTGCTAGCGGGTGACAGGATGCTGCAATACCATTAGCATTTGCAAAGAGGGTGCTCGGTGCTGGGGCGGCACCACGGATCGTGGCTGCTCAGTTTGTGTCGCTCCATTCTGTGAAAGGATACAAAGAAGTTGAAGGCTGGCAAAGGCCTGTCAAATCCTGTAATGTAGTGCGACCCCCAAACTCTCCTTGGCCTCTATGCAGCTCTTGTTCCCTGCCCCACCCCTTTCTGTGAATGGGCACTGAGGTAGGTAAATGAATTCAGTGCCTGGTGGGTGGGGATTCCTTTCTGACCTCATTCCTCTACTATTTGTTTGCGGGCTTGTAGGGGGAGAGGAGGACATTTTGGACTCCTTTGTGTCAAATCATTTTCTTGCAGGTTGGGGAGTTAATGGTAACTTTGTCTGAGGCCAGCCAAGCAGAAAGTCTGTGCAGATGAGGCGTGGCATGTTTAACCTCCTCAGGGGAAAAAAAAGAAAGAAAAAAGCAAGATGAGAATATGGAAATGGGGAACCTTCTAGAGCAGATGGATATGCCACACGTCGGCATGTTCAACATCTGCTGCCAGGAAGCTCAAGCCTTGCCCAGTGTGTTTCTGCATAGGGGAGTTCTTCACTCCTGAGTCATCATGACCTTTATACTGATGTCTACAGTTAGGATAATCGTGTGTGTGTGTGTGTGTGTGTGTGTGTGTGTGTGTGTGTGAGTGTCTGTCTGTCTGTCTGTCTGTCTGTCCTAGTACCTAAGTGGCTATAGTATGGTGTGATGGAAGGATTCTTAAAAAAAAAAAAAACAAACAAAAAAAGAACAGGTTTTCTTTTTATACCTAAAGATGAACTATAGCGTCAGAGCCCCATACTAGAGCTCATATTTTGCAGAGAGAGGCGGGGGAGGGGGGCGGAGGGGGCCAAAAAAGCTGTTGGTTCAGCTGGCGCTACAGCAAGAGCCGGTTCCTGATTCCAGCAAATTCTGTTCCACGGAGATTCAGGCACAAGGGCACGGGACAGCACCTCCACAAGCAGGCCACCTGTAAGGGAAGTTGGAGCTTGGGATGATCATATGACATCTTATTTTTAAATGCCTGAAGCTAAGTTTTGAGATCCAGACACCTGTAAGTCAGAAGTATCTACACTCAGCCTGCTGCCCACCCGTGAGTGGCTGTCTGAGGGCCTTCGGCTCCAGCAGTCTGTCCGTCTGTGGACTTGGGTGCTTCTGAGGCCTGAAAATAACACGACTTCTGGTTGTTCTTGGAGATGCAGCTTTATGATGAGACTGGCCTGGAGGGTAATCATTCATTAAACAACTGCTGTATTCCAGATGCTTCAAATATACCGCCCTTCTTATTTTTACGGCTTCTTGGTGTAGGCACCATCAGCATCTTACCAGTGTACCCTAATGAGGTCGATATGAAGTCCATGCTAGCCAGCTGACAGGGCCTCTATGGGAGCCCGTGTAAGTGTAGCTGCAAAGCCCTGAAAACGCAACTGCAGAAAGGACTGGGCCTTGGCTGGGAGCTTCCTTATCTGTTCTATCCTGAGGTATCAGTGTCTTTATGATGCAGACCCTTAGATTTAAAAACACAGGAATCCATATATTCTGAAGGTTGGTGTGCAAAGTGATTTTGGACTCCCAGCGCCCTGGAAAAAGCCAGCTGCAACCACTCACGTTTCTAACCCTCGCACTTGGGGAGTGGTGGGAGCAGAGAGGCCCTGGGGCGTTGCTGGCATCCAGCTCCAGGTTCACAGAAAGATGCCATAGTAGGTGCTGAAGAGAGCTCAGGTGATGAAGCGCGCGCTGGGAAGAGCAATAGAGGAGGGCATCCACGGGTTGCCACCAGTCCCTGACCTCTCCACACACAAGCTTGGGTGAGCGCTCACCACCTCTTTTCAAGCGCACGCATTCGCAGGCATATGTTGCTGCCGCTACGTTCAGCAGCAATGAAGGGAAAGCCGTCATTGGATGAGTTGCACACAGATGTATAAAAACCTTTGTGCTCTCGGTTTCCGGTGTGTTCCGGTTCCAAAAGGCACACTGGTGAACTTCCGCAGGGAGAAACGGCGCTTACCGTGCCAGTTTGTTCATTTTGACAAATTCTGCCAAGAGGTAACTGCATTTTTACACGTTACCATAGAAGAGGCATTTCAAAGTCTTCGTAATTTAGTAATTGATGCACCGCTTCCCTAAAACCACCCCACCAATAAAGCCAGTTGTCTGTACACTGGGTGGGTGTGTTAGATCCCAGCTGCTGTTTGAGTCTTGATCGTCTGCAGCTGGAATAGCTGATTGTGCACACAGACCCCAGGCTAACAAACTCCAGACTATCAGTAGTTACCTGCGGTGCACCTGGATGGTAGATACACATGGGTTCCTCCTACACACATACACGCACGCATACACACACATACCCTCAAAGTCACATTCCTGCAAATGCAAGACACACACGATCCCCACTCAGCTCCATGGGCCTGAAGTCTCAGAACCCTCAGTATTCTCTGTCCATTTGTCAATGGGGTCAATAGCTCTACTAACAAATCTCTTACCCAAAGGACAGCCCTCTTCAGGGTGCCCCTTAAACCACAAAGAATGTAGCTATGGAATCACGACTCACAACAGAGTTCATCCCTTGTTCTAAAAAGCTCAAGCCTGCCTGACAGTAGGCTAGGAGAGGCTGCTGCTGAGCAGGGAGAGACAACGCCTTGGGCACGTCCAGAGTTCTGACTGTGTCAAAAGAGGAACAGATCACAGGAGACAACGTGAAGAACGCCTGTTCTGGGACTCTGCCATCTGCTTAGGCCCAGGAGAGCCCTTTCTCCTGTACCAGAAATGAAAAAGAATAAGAACTGATGGCTGGGACCAAAATACCTAACAGGAAGCCACTCACAGGAGGATTTCATTCTGCCTCGAGTTCGAGAAGATGCACAGACCATCACAGCAAGGGGCAGTTGGCAGCAGGAGCGTGACATGGCTGGACATAGGATCTCTTTAGTCAGGAAGTAGGGAGTGGAGAAGCAGGGCTGCTGTGAAATCCCAAGGCCCAGTCCTGATGACCCCCTTCCTTCCTCCAGGGAGGCTCCACCTCCTAGAGATTGAACCACCTCCTCTAATCCTGCCAGGCGATGCAGTTCAAACACGCGAGCCTAGGGAGAAGCTTTTACGTCAGCTTTGTTAGGGCTGCTATTGCTGTAATGAAGCGCCATCACCAGAAACGGTTTGGGGAGGAAAGGCTATATTTGACTTACAGTTCCACACTGCTCATCATCCTCAAAGGAAGTTAGGACAGTAACTCAGACAGGGCCTGAAGGCAATTAATCATATATATATAATTATATATATATATATATATATATATATACACACACACACACACACACACACACACACACACACACACACACACCAAAACACCAACTTTCTTGCCCAGTATAAGACAAGAAGAAGAAATCGTGGTTGGCACAGGGTGTGTCCAGAAGGGTGAGGCGAGGTCAGGAGTTCAGAAGGTAAGCACATGGAACTGTGGATAGGCCTCCTCCTAGGGCCACTGAAGCAGCAATGGCTTCACCTACCCCAGGCACACCTTTTCTGAACCCAGTGCTAAGAACTGAGCTCTGAGTCCCTCATGAACATCTAGCTCAGAGATGGCAAGTCCTCCCCTCAGGGGGAAATCATAAGAGCCCTGGCTCAGCTGTCTGCACTAGAAAAGGGTGAACCGGCCTGAAACCAAGGGAGGTTTCTAAGGCTAAGGAGCCTTGAGAGCAGACACCAAGTGAGGTGTGCGTAAACTTAATTCCTGGCCAAGACGCGGGAGATTGCCCTTCTATACAAACAGCCTTGGTATCGGTCTAGCCCTTGTCTTTCACGACCACTTGAGGACTCAGGATAGCTGTTATATTAGCTATTTTTATTTTACTCTTTTTCATGTGGATGGGCTCTTTACCATGACTTTAACTTTCTCCGTC
Organism: Myodes glareolus; assembly: GCF_982192425.1. Taxonomy (NCBI): domain Eukaryota; kingdom Metazoa; phylum Chordata; class Mammalia; order Rodentia; family Cricetidae; genus Myodes; species Myodes glareolus. The sequence continues at coordinate 71,561,707 of NC_142027.1, read as the reverse complement.
CTGGATTCTGTGAACGCAGTTACCCAGCAGTAAGGAAAATGAACTTTTAAAATGTCATTGAATCCTCACATCTGAAAATCAATTGGCCGCATCTGTAAACCCCGTATTTGTGCCACCACCCCTTCCTGGGTTTCTCTCTAAATGACAGAGTGGCTGCCGACACACAGTGCTGTCTGTCGGTGCCCCTGGGATGGCAGTCCCCTCCCAGACTGGTCCCCTCCCTGTGCCAACTCCAGGCTCTCATCTCTCTGTCCCCTTCTCTCCATCTTCCTACCCTCATCTCCAGCAGGCTCCTTGCATATGGTTTCTATCTAACCCAGCCAAAGGGCAGCCAGTCCTCCCTCCGCGACACTGTCCCTTCTCTGACTTGTGCTGTTTAGAGGCAGGCACTGTGCTGTGCACCAGACAGAAACGTGATAGTGCCCCCCTCAGTATGATCAACGAGCCCGTCACCTGTTTCTACCAGTCACCTGTTTCTCCCAGTCTCCTGTCTTGACACACTCACTGTGGCCCATATACGTCACTTCTGTGATTGCCACAAGCCTTGTGTTTGTCGCCTGCCCCCAGCCTGTTAAGATCTGATTCTATGTAGCTGGATTTCTCTGTTGATAGAAATCAGAGTCCTGCTGGTCTCACCAAAGCCTTGATCATCTTCCTGGGAAACTGCCTTTGGTAAACAAAATCACCTTCAACTGGCAGGTGACCTTCATGGCTGTTATCTCCAGGAATCTTCAAGATATATCAATCCGGTGGATAAGGCAGGCATTGTGTGAAATGAATAGGTTCAGTTCTCTTATTATGCCTCGAATGAAATAGTTAAACCTTAATCAATCAGTTCGATTCTGACAATAAAACTTCTTGAGACAGTTCTAACTGTATATTGCACACATTTCTGGTTCTGTGCACTATCAACTAGACTCAACATAGGAAATGTGTCAAGAAGAACACTGTACCTTCATTTTTTTCTTTTAGTTTTTTTTTTTTTTTGCATAGGGGAGTCTCTACATGAGTCACTGCCCCCTTAGATACCAACTCTCTTGGATTTTTTGTTTGTTTGTTTTTTTAATTATTTTTTTTAAAAATCTCTTTAAGGTTTATTTATTTATTATGCCTGCATATATACCTGCACACCAGAAGAGGGCCCCTGATCTCATTACAGATGGTTGTGAGCCACCATGTGGTTGCTGGGAACTGAACTCTGGACCTCTGGAAGAACAGTCAATGGTCTTAGCTGCTGAGCTGTGTCTCCAGTCCAGATACCAGCTCTCTTGTGCCCCAGCATCAGGTACAGAGTCTTCCAGGTTCTTTCATTGCCCCAAGGTCAGCATGAATTTGCAACATCAGTGTTTGCTTTACTCTTCCACTGGCCAAGAAACAGCCCTGGTAGAATACTAGGGCCTTAGGAGGGAACCAGTCAATAGCACCAGCCTACAGCAGCCACCAACGCAAGGACAATTTTTATAAAGGAGAAATTGGTTAATAAAAGGCTGTGAGAGGTACTTCTTCCGCTCTCTCCCGCGGGGCTCTGGAGCGTGGTAGCCATGTCTTACCCGGCTGATGACTACGAGTCTGAGGCTGCATATGATCCCTATGCATACCCCGGCGACTATGATATGCACACAGGAGACCCGAAGCAGGACCTTGCCTACGAACGGCAGTATGAGCAGCAGACCTACCAGGTGATTCCTGAAGTGATCAAAAACTTCATCCAGTATTTCCACAAGACTGTCTCAGATTTGATTGACCAGAAAGTGTATGAGCTTCAGGCCAGTCGTGTCTCCAGTGATGTCATTTACCAGAAGGTGTATGAGATCCAGGACATTTATGAGAACAGCTGGACCAAGCTAACTGAAAGATTCTTCAAGAATACACCATGGCCTGAGGCGGAAGCCATCGCTCCCCAAGTTGGTAACGATGCTGTATTCCTAATTTTGTACAAAGAATTATACTACAGGCATATATATGCCAAAGTCAGTGGGGGACCCTCTTTAGAGCAGAGGTTCGAATCCTATTACAACTACTGCAATCTATTCAACTACATCCTCAATGCTGATGGACCTGCTCCCCTCGAACTCCCCAACCAGTGGCTCTGGGACATCATCGATGAGTTCATCTACCAGTTCCAGTCATTTAGTCAGTACCGCTGCAAGACTGCCAAGAAGTCCGAGGAAGAGATTGACTTCCTTAGATCTAACCCTAAAATCTGGAATGTTCACAGTGTCCTTAATGTACTTCATTCACTGGTAGACAAATCCAACATCAACCGGCAGCTGGAGGTCTACACTAGTGGAGGTGACCCTGAAAGCGTGGCTGGGGAGTATGGACGACACTCCCTCTACAAGATGCTGGGCTACTTCAGCCTGGTGGGGCTTCTGCGCCTGCATTCCCTATTGGGGGATTACTACCAGGCTATCAAAGTGCTGGAGAATATCGAGCTGAACAAGAAGAGCATGTATTCCCGTGTGCCTGAGTGCCAGGTCACCACATACTATTATGTTGGCTTTGCGTATTTGATGATGCGTCGCTACCAGGATGCTATCCGGGTCTTTGCCAACATCCTACTGTACATCCAGAGGACCAAGAGTATGTTCCAGAGGACCACATACAAGTATGAAATGATTAATACTTGATTAAATCATTTAATTAAATGATTAAAGAGATGCATGCTCTGCTGGCCATTGCCCTCACCATGTACCCCATGCGGATTGATGAGAGCATCCACCTCCAGCTGCGAGAGAAATACGGGGACAAGATGCTGCGCATGCAGAAGGGCGACCCCCAGGTCTATGAGGAGCTTTTTAGCTATGCCTGTCCCAAGTTCCTGTCACCTGTGGTGCCCAACTATGACAATGTGCATCCTAACTACCACAAAGAGCCCTTCCTGCAGCAGCTGAAGGTGTTTTCTGACGAAGTGCAGCAGCAGGCCCAGCTCTCCACCATCCGCAGCTTCCTTAAGCTCTACACCACCATGCCTGTGGCCAAGCTGGCCGGCTTCCTGGACCTCACAGAGCAGGAGTTCCGTATCCAGCTGCTTGTCTTCAAGCACAAGATGAAGAACCTGGTGTGGGCCAGTGGCATTTCTGCCCTAGATGGCGAATTCCAGTCAGCCTCGGAGGTGGACTTCTATATTGATAAGGACATGATCCATATTGCAGACACCAAGGTCGCCAGACGTTATGGGGATTTCTTTATCCGGCAGATTCACAAATTTGAAGAGCTTAATCGAACCCTGAAGAAGATGGGACAGAGGCCCTGAGGATGCTCATTCAGGAGTCGAGAACTTGTTTTGGTATTATCGAGGGAAGCATTCTTGTCACCGAGAAGCCTTACCTAAGTCAGTCATCAGCTGAGTTGAAACATGCTCAGATCAAGGACTGGATGTTTTCGGAGCTCTCAGTAAAGGGTCTTTGTTGGAGCTGCAAAAAAAAAAAAAAAGGCTGTGAGAACAAATTGGTAAGGTCAAATAGAAGATTTTGCATATAAAATAGGATGGAAATCTTGAGGGCTTTTACCTATTCAGTTGTTTGGTTTGTGAACTGCTGTGGGACATGGTCTTTCATCCTGTCGCTTGTATTATTTCTAATAAAATGCTGATTGGCCAGTAGCCAGGCAGGAAATATAGGTGGAGCAACAAGAATTCTGGGAAGAGGGAGGTTTCAGTCTACGTGACCCAGCCTCAGAGGAAGCAAGATGTGACTGCCTCACTGAATAAGGTACAGAGCCACGTGGCTAACATAGACAAGAATAATGGGCTAATATAAGCTATAAGAGTTAATAAACAGCCTGAGCTAATGGGCTAATCAGTTTTATAATTAATGTAGACTTCTGTGTGTTTCTTTGGGACTGAATGACTGAAGGACCGGGTAGGACAGAAACCTCGGTCAGCTGAACTAAACTAAAGTTTTCTCCAAGGAACTCCATTTTCCTTAAAGGAGTGACTGACAGTTTGGTGATTCATACTTGATCACATAACAACCTGATTCTAACAAACTAAGTAAGGTGCCAGGGTTGGCATGATGACACAGTGGGTAAGAGCATCTGCAGCCAAGCCTGACAACCTGAGTTCAATCCCCAGGACCCACATGGCAGACAGAACTGTGTAACACAAAGGCTTGCTTGTTGGGGTCTCTGTCCTGCCTAGTTCCTCAGCTGTTTAGCCCCAAAGAAATCACACAGAGAGTCTGCATTAGTTATAAACTGATTGGCCCATTAGCTCAGGCTTCTTATTAACTCTTACAACTTATATTAGCCCATTATTCTAGTATATACTAGCCACATGGCTAGTACCGATTCCAGCAGAGCAGATCACATCTTCCTTGCTCTGTGTCTGGGCAGAACTGGGGAAGAATGGGCTTCCTCCTTCCTAGAATTCTGTTCTCATTGACCTGCCTCTATTTCCTGTCTGGTTGTCCTGCCTATAGAACTGCCTTCCAGAGACGATTGCCCTCTGACCTCCAAATCTACATTGTTACACACATTAAGTAAATAAATAAGCAAATGCAGTTTTTCATTAAAAAAAAATACACTCCAGAGACTAGGGAGATGGCTCAGGAGCTAAGAGTACTTGTTGTTCTTTCAGAGGACCTGAGTTCCTAGCACACAACCAACTACCTGTAACTACAATTCCATGGGAGCCAAACCCTCTTCTAACCTCAGAGGCCACTCCCACACTGTTTGTGGCATATAGACACACAGATTCACACATGGGACTCCCCCCCCCCATGTTAGCATGTCTGTTGGTATCAGCTCGTTGTTCAGATCTGGTTTAGGCAACTGTGTTGGTGAGACTTTGTGGGCATAGTTTCCCTGTCGTTTTTAGAAGACAAAAGCCCAGAGCTGACATCCTGTTCCTCTGGCTCTCACTCTTTCCACTCCCCCTTCCAGATGTTACATCTGCCTTGGGTACAGGAACTGTGTTATAGATGTAGCATTTGGAGCTGTCCTGGTGCATAGTTTGTTGTTGAGTTTTGGTTGTTTGTTTGGTTTTGAGATTGTATTTTTTTTTTTTCGAGACAAGGTTTCTCAGTAGCTTTGGAGCCTGTCCTGGAACCAGCTCTTGTAGACCAGGCTGACCTCGAACTCACAGAGATCAGCTTGCCTATGCCTCCCGAGTGCTGGGATTAAAGGCGTGTGCCACCATTGCCCAGTTTGAGATTGTGTTTTAATTACATTTCTCCCTTCCTTTTCCTCCCTCCAAACTCTCCCATGTACCCTTTTCTCCTCTCCTGCAAATTTGTGGCCTCTTTTTCCATCAATTGTTACTACACGCATACATGTATTTTGTAGTTTTAATTGTTAATTTGACACAACCTCGTGTCACCTGGAAGACAGTCTTAAGAAAGAAGTATCAAGATCAAATTAGCCTGTGGGCATGTCTGTAGGGTGCTGTGGTATTGTCTTGATGTTAACTAATGGAAGACCCAGTCCAATACGGGAAGCACCATTTCCTAAGAGAAAAAAGCTAGCGGAAGCACAAGAATGGATGTTGTCTCTCTTGGCTCTTGACTATGGATGGGATATTACCAATTACTTGAGCTTCTGCCTTGACTTCCCTCAAACGAGGGTCTATAACCTGGGACTGTGAAACAGATAAGCCCTTCCTCCTCCCTTATGTTGCTTCTTGCCTCAGTCTTTGTCACAGCAACAGAATTGAAACTCAACGGCACACACTTTGTTCAAGCATGCCTTATGTTGTACTCTGATTTAAAAACTGAAATTTCCTAAAGAGACCATTGCTTTTATTACGTAGGACCTGATCCTATAGCTAAGCCTCGTAACAGTGATTTGCATTAATCAAACAAACAACCCCGTGTTTAACTGTAGAACTGTACTCCCCATGATAAACTCCCTTGGTCTATTAACCTAAAGTCAGGGTCTCTTTTGTGAATGACAAGTACCAGCAGCAGCATAGCAAACGTCCTAGAATGGACTCCATTCAGGTCCTTGGACAACTCCTCCCGGTCTGTTCTGTCCCTTGAGGGTCCAGTGGCTTCCCATCCTTGCACTCAGGTGTCTGTCTTCAGACTATATCTCGTTTGACCCACCACTGTTGGCCAGCCCCGCCTTGAAATCCTGGCCACCTCTCCATTATATCCATGCTGATTTTCCTCCTCCTCTGCTAGAATGTCTAATATCTGTGTTGCCAGCTTTTCCTTCCCCATTCAACCACTGAGAATTCTGTCCTGACCTGCTCTCAGTCTATGCGCTCTTGCTAAATTTCATCCGGTCCCAAAGGCAGCTATGTCATCAGCAATGATCCCCAGCCCCTCAGCACTTGCACGTATATTTCTCAAAGATACCTCAAGGCTGATCTTACTACTGCCCTCCACTACCCCATTTCTTTCTATTTTACTTAACTAGAGGATATCATGTAGCCCAGGCTAGCCTTGAACTTGCTATGCGACTGACCTTTCAGATCCTCCTGCCTCCACTTCCTGAATGATGGGATCCTAAGCATTTCCAACCAAGTCTGGTTCTAGAGATGGTACCCAGAACTTCATGCATGGTAGGCAAACTGTAGTGGTTTGAGAGTGACCCCCATAGGCTCAGATATTTGAATACTTGGTCCTCAGTTGGTGGAACGGTTTGGGAAGGGTTAGGGAGGCCTTGATGGAGGCAGTGTGTCGTTAGGGGTAGGATATGAGGTTTCAAAAACCCATAGCATCCCCAGTGTCTATCTCTCTCCTATTGTGGCAGTTCAGTTGTATTTTAATAAGTAAATACTGCCTGAAGATCTGAGAGTAAAACAGTCCCACTGGTCAGCCTTACAGACCAGATTATGGTAACACACACCTTTAATCCCCATAGCCATAACGACAGACACCTTTAATCCCAGTCGTCACAATGATACACACCTTTGATCCCAGGAGTCACACTAGTAGCCATAAAAACTGGGCGGTGCATGCCTTTAAATGCTGGTGGTGCACACCTTTAATCCCAGCCCTAGAGAGGAATATAAAGTGGTAGGAAACAGCTCTCAGACAGTCCGCCTCCTTCTGAGATTCCTGGAGGCAGGATCGCCATTTTCAGACTGAGGTCAAGATGAGAGCCAGTGGCTGGCTGTTTCACTTTTTGGATCTTCAGGTTGAACCCCAGTTTCTCTCTCTGAATTTTTATTAACCGTGCTTCACTCTGCCTTGTCCTTGTGGGTCAGATGTAAGCTCTCAGCTAGTGCTCGAAAGCCTTGCCTGCCTACTGCCATGCTCCCCACCGTAATCGCCATAGACTCTAAAGCTCTGGAACCTTGAGCTCCCAAATTCAATACTTTCTTTTATAAATTGCCTTGGTGATGGTGTTTGTCATGGCAATAGAAAAGTAACTAAGACATAAGTACTTCCTCAGTTGAGCTGTATCCCTTCACCTGACCTACTTTTTATATAACTAGAACAAATTATCTTGAGCCTCAAGGACAATAGTGTTCTGATCATTGGTGGCTACTACAATATAGCTGTGATGTTCTTTTTTTCTTTCTTTTTTAAATTTGCATGCACTGATACTTTGTCTGCATGTAAATCTGTATGACGGTGTTGGGTACCCTGAAACTGGAGTTACAGACAGTTGTGAGCTGCCACGTGGGTGCTGGGAATTGAACCTGGGTCCTCCGGAAGAACAATCAGTGCCCATAAACCCCTGAGCCATCTCTCCAGTCCCACACTGTGGTGTCTGAATGCTTTTACAGACAGTTCCAGCTCCCATGATTGAACCCATGACTGTCTGCCTTTTAGGACATCTTGTTTTTCAAACTGAAGCTTTATTGTGAAAAACTGGGGTCAGGATTTAAGTTTTCCAAGAACATGTCCTGGACTGTCTTCTGAGAGCCGCTTCTTGATCACTCATGTCTGTCTGATAGACTGCGTTTGATGACAACCAGAGACCCCTGATTTCCTAAACACAGTGGCTGGCTCAGTAAATTATTATTGAATGAGTGTGCTTATCAGAATGTGGAAACTATAAAAAAAAAAAGTAGAGATTAATATCTGCTCAGAAAAGGAATTCCCAAAGAATAGAGCAATCCTGGTGTCTGGCATCACCCCACCCCACTCCCCCAAAAGTGTAATGAGGAAACTGTGGGTGCTGCAAGAAAATTTGACTGGGTCAGCATTCTGGGAAGCCACTTCTCTAGGTAGTGTCAAATTCTTCTCAAATTCTGGAGTTCTCATTTCATTAAAAAGTAAAATAAAAATAGAACTCTGTGTGTGCACATATGTGGTGTCCATGCGTGTATCCGTGTGTGTATGTATGAATCTCAGGTTGTTGTTGTTGTTGGTGGTGGTGGTGGTGTAATCAAAGCCAGGTGATGTGCAACTTTCCAAGCATCCAGCATGTGTTCAAAAGCATTAGCTAGGATTATGACAACTATATGGGTCTAAATCAAGAGCCAGTCAATAGGTGTTTTCAAACCAAACAAGAATGGTGCCAGAAACATTAATGGAAGCTTGCCTACCTCCTGTAGCGTCCGCTCAGGCACATCGAACGCCACTTATTTTCCCAAGATGCTTCTTCCACTGGGCCAAGCCAAGGACCCGCCTGACCTTTGAGCGCCCTGCTTCCTGGAGCCAGCCTGGATGAGACTGCACTTGCGGCTGTGGCCCCTGCTGGGCTGTGTGGCTCCCCACTGGCTGCACCTGTGCAGTGCTTAGGGGCTGGGAGGTTTGGCCCAAGAGTGAATAAAACAGTTTTCTGAAGGAAACTTGGGCTGCCACACATCTGTGTTTGTTTGTCATGAGGATATGCAGAGAATCTAGATTCAGGCTGTTTTATCCCCCCTCCCTCCCAAAACCCTTGTTTGTAGTGCAGAGATGTTCGGATTAACACTTTAAATGCAGAACATGATTTTTTGTTTGTTTGTTTGTTTTTGTTATTGTTTTGTTTAGTTTGGTGAGGGGGCGTTGTTTTGTTTTGGAAGTCCTCAGATGAGTCAAGGTGCTCCAGACCTCGGTCTAGGAGAGAACTGCTTGCTGCCCCTCACTTCAACTGACCGTTGTTCAATTTAGCCTTCATATAGAATCATACGTTGCCTATATAGCATTAACTCGTTCCCTGGCATGACTTCACACTGCCACTCCAAAATCTCCCATATCTGTTCACCCCTGGAGGCAGCATGGGAGTGTAACTGGGAACAGGTTCCAGGGAGGGACAAGGCAAGTCGGCTAGCAGGCTCAGAGCCACCCTGTGGAACAGCAGTTTGCAAGTCGGTGACTTCCTAGTCATTTCCTTTCATTCTCTTATAAAATTGGAACATGAACTAGTGACGGAGACCAGCATAGCAGGCCTGGTGAAATCCTGATTCTCCAGCCACAGCAGGGCCAGAAGGCAGCCCCCCACAGGAAGCAGAAGGAAGCAGGGAAGTCAGGGAAAGCAGGGAAAGCAGGCTGCGGAACAGAAACGGAAAGCCGGAAAGCCGAGCTGGTGGAGGAGGTGGTGGCGATGCTCACGGCCTCTTGGACAGACCCCTCTAATGAAAGCCCCTTCTTCCTCGGGGATTATAAGAATATTCATGACCCTTGAGATCAGCAGGTGAGGCTCAGTCCTCCCTGCTCACCCTTTGGGCAAACAGTCCAGAAAGCCGAGGTTGCCCAGAGGAGAAAGGAACAGTGGGAGCGGGCCACTTCCCTTGCTTCTCGTGCTCCCCGGCCTTCTTTTATGTTCCCGGGTGGAGGGGAGGGCACTTGTCTGGAGGTGAATCAAGGACTGTGTCTTTCATTTCTAAAGAGCAGGCAGCGAGGCCGAGGCAGAAGTCCCGTGACATGACTTGAGACACAAAATGGTATCTTAGCATCGAAGATCCCCTTTGACGACAAGAAGAAAAGCCCCTTTCTTCCCAGCCCGGATTAGGCGAGGAGGGAATTCTCCGGAACATGTGTGCATTGTTTGGCAGAGGGCAGCCAGGCCGGCCAGGGGCTTGCCTCCCAAAGTCAGCCCAAGGAAGCTTGTCCCTAAGTAATTAAAAGGGAATGGAAACAGCAGGGAGTCTTGTTCCAGTGCTGCCCACCAAAGTGGGGTCCCTGGGGGATGGTGTGGCCCAGGAAATTGGCTAAATTAATGGTTGTGGAGGGCTTACTGGCTGTGTGGGCCCCCGGAGGCACAGAGAGGGCAGGACAAGGAGTCTCCTCAAAGCTCTTTTGATGAGCGAGGGCAAAGGGAAACACCCTCAGAGCAAGCATGTGGCAGCCCCTTGCCACCTGACTGGGCATCCAAGATGCCCTGGGGACACAGCACCTGCAGTGAGGGGCCAGCCCCTCACCAAAAGCAGAGCCCTCGAGACTGTGTCCAGGCCCTCATTTGTCAGCTGGTGCAAGCTGGGCCCCTCACTTTCTCCAGCTGATGTTGAGGGGGTCACAGGTCGTGGCCGGGCCTGAGGACCCTGGAGCTTACAAAAGGGCCCAGCTACCTCCCTTGACAACAGAGTGTGTGGAAAAGCAATCTCTTGTACTTGTCAGTAGTCGAGGATCTCACTCAGAAACAACAGGAGAATGTAAGAAGCTCCCAACTGAAGGGTAGCATTGCCTGCCGTTTATGAGAAAGAAACATTTTTCGTACAAAAAAAAAAAAAAAGTTTTCCCGAAGAAGAACTTAATAGATGGTGATGTTCTAGGAACTTCAAGAAGGCAGACATGCTTCAGTTTTCCCAGCACCCTTTGGCAGGTTGCACTACTAAGGACTCCAGGCAACCTTCAGCAGCAGTGGGGGGAGGTTCCTGACCTCCAGGCAGCTATAGGCAGCTATGGCGCCCGAGAGTTAGGATTGGCGTTCCCAAAGGCCAGAGTACATGAGCAGGTCTGGGCACTGACTTCTTTTGGAGAGTAATGAATCTAAGTCAATATTGCAAAGTAGACATGCCTTCTCTGGCTGCGTAAATATTGGGCCAAAGACTCGAGGGCCTCCGTGCTGTTGACAACGACGAGATGGTGGCATTGTTGTCTTTGTTACGGTGAAGTGCGGCTCGCAGAGACTGGCCTAACACCCTGTGTACATAGAAGGGATGCTGTGTGAGGAAGCCCATGTGTTTGCTCTGCCAATACATGCCAGCAGCCAGCCCTCAAACATTCTCCCCTCCTTGGTTACAGCTGGGGCTCTTGGAAGCCTATGCCCCATGCATGGGGCTGCTGATTGGTGGCTAAGCCACCCACATCTTTTCCTCTCTCTGGTTCATTTTTGAATAGAGATGTCTTTTATTAACGTGTAATGTACACAAGCCATTAGTACAACCTGACAGTTCTTCACAAACTACCATACCTCATTGAACACTAAGCCCCCAGGCCCAGGACATGGGCCTTCCCAGCACCCCACAGGCCCATTGGTACACCCGTTTTATCTCTAGCAAGGATAGCTTCTGTCAGGAATATTGTAGAGTTGTTTCTGCTTTTTTTTTATTGTTTTCATTGAACTATATATTTTTCTCTGCTTCTCTCCCTTCTCCTCCCCTTCCCTTCTACCCTCTCCTGAATTGTTTCTGTTTTAAGTCCCAAGATTTGGATATTTTTTCCCTTGGTGTTGGAGGCAAATACAGGGTATGTTTGTCCGGCAGGGCATGGTTATTGCACAGCCAGCCAGATGCCAATGCAATTCAGTCTGTAGTGTGAGCAAGGCCTCTCTGATCTCTGGCAACAAGGGCCCATTCTGATAAAGGACAGAACTTGTCTCTCTGCCACCCCCTGCCCCCCAGGGCCAGCATATAGTGGCCTCTATCTCATTTTCAGCATGAGAGATGCAGAGGGGCTGGACCACGTGGGATTGTGTCTGAGTCCATGCTGACATACACATAGCCTCAGGAGCCATGTTCAAAAGGTGACCTCCACCTTTCTCACTATGCCCTGTCTGCCTCTCCCTTCCATACCACTTCCCATCCTTAGATAACACAAGACAGCCTCATCATGGGAGGGGATCAGACAGGCTCAGTCCTGAGTCTGCGTTAAAACTGTCTCAGGCGGAATTCGAGAAGGAAGTCCTTCCGCACATCAGCAACACAATAAACTAAGGACCGGATGGCTCTCATCAAAGGACAAAAGTAATCTTTCTCTACCAAGGACACTTTATCTATCATCTATTCATCTATCTATCTATCTATCTATCTATCTATCTATCTATCTATCTATCAGCTATCTATCTATCAGCTATCTATCTATCAGCTATCTGTCTATCTATCTATCTATCTCATAAGAGTCTTTCATCTCACCTAATTCTCCCTTGTATCCCCTTAACACCCCCCAGGCTGCTGTAGAACTCACCCTACTCCAGGATAACAGCCACAGCACACTCTGTGAGTATGTTCTCCACTGCACAGACTTCAGGCTTGCATTTGAACTATGTGCCAATGTTGTGGCTTAACTTGGTTTCTGACTTGGAGCTGCTGAGGCCCTGGAGACATGTCTGCTCTGCACTTGGAGGTCATGGGCACTCCCTTCAGCTTTTCCGCACACTAGACCCAGAGCTTTTCCCTGAGCGTACGCTCTGGTGCTGGTCCTCAAGTACCAAGAGGCTCCACCGCCTAAAGACGGAGAGCCACGCTTGCCCCCACTGCAGGCTTCCACATGTGGCACCAGATGCCAAACAGTCTTTTGATCATGGGGAATTCATAAATTATCTTGTCCTGAGGCCTTTTATTCACTTCCTTCCAAACTATAGAGTTGCAACACCAAAGACCTAGTCACCAGTGCAGGGGTTCTCAACCTGTGGGTCAAAACCCCTTGTGGGAGGGGTGTCAAATGACCTTTCCACAGGGGTCACCTAAGACCATCAGAAAACACAGCTCTTTACATTATGATTCATAACAACAGCAAAATTACAGTTATGAAGTTGTAATAAAAATAATTTTTTGATTGTGGGGTCACTGCGATATGAGGAACTGTTGCAACAGTAGGGTGGCTGAGAACCACAGCACCAGAGGTTCTGGAGGTGTGCAGCTGGGGACCCACAGAGGCCTGGGAAGATCTCAACAGAGATGAAAGGAAGGTGGCACACTGGCATATAAAACGGTGCTTCAACATCATGACGACATCATATGCCCCGCGAAAACTGTTGAGATGCCCCTCAGAAGGAAATCGGGCAAGGGAATGAGCCACTTACTGTTGGCACAGGCCTTTGTTTGGGGAGCAACTTATAGAAGTTGTCTCTGTAAGAACTGAAGCCGACCGTCCTCTTACCAGCCAGGGTAGTTATAGGGCAGAGACGAGATCGTGCAGAAGGCAGATAAAAGGTTTCCTTTTGTGGCCCACAGTTGGTCATTGCCAGGGGTAACTAATGAGTCAGTTCAAGAATGTTGGGTGATCCATAAACAGCTCTCCTGGAGGCCATCGCTGGGGTCCCTGGGGCAGGCAGTCAAGAATCTGGAGAAACTACTTCTAGAAAACAAATTGTAGTTACCGGGATTGTGACAGTTCAGCCAAGGGAGGAGTTATACAAAAATGGTTTGACTCTTGCTTGGTAGCAACCGCGAGTTAAAAGCAATGAGATACTAAGAGCAGCAATGGTACCTGGGTGAGCCTCTGAAAGTGCTGGGTCAGAGCCCCACTAAAACAAAAGACGCCAACAACAGCCAGGCCAACCTTGTAGGTCTCAAAGTGGTGTTCAAGCAGAGACCTTCCCTCTCACACTAAGATAATATACACAGGATGCCCTGGAAGGAACCATGACTTCAGGGAGGGATTAAAAGAGAGAGAAAACTGCTGTGGGGCGGGTAGACGGATGGATGGACAGACGGACAGGATTGTCCAACCCAAGAACATACAGCTTCCCCTTCAGCATCAACGAGGCCCTGCTCAGACCAGATTCTCAAAGCCCGCCTTGATGGTGACGGTCTTCACAGATAAGGAAGATGGGGATGTTAAAGAGGAGAGAGATGACGATGAAACCGAGGCTCTTCTTGCAGACCTGGAAGAAACCAAAAAGGAAAGAGCTGAAGATCAGCCAGGAAGGAACAAAATAGAAAACGGAGAATGAGAGAATTTGCGTTGAAAATATTCTGGTTGGAAACCCTCTCCTTAATCTCACTGGTCCATCCCAACCTCAGGCCAACATCAAGGTTCAAAGAAAGTGGGTTGTTAAAGAACTGTGCAAATGTCCATGTGATCAAAAAAGATATAAGGGATTTGTAAACAATGCACTTCCATCTGAATTTCACAAAAAAGTTCATGGAGAAATATATCAAGTTTATGTGCTTAATTAAAGTCTGAAATGTTTTTTGTGAATGAGAGAGATACTGACAGTACCAAATGCCATCTAGGATAGAGCAACAGGGGCTCCAACTTAGCACTGCTTCTTAAACAGCACAGCCACTCTGAAGCTCTGGCGGAAGTGAACACATGTATCACATGAGATGCTGTGACGGCTATTTTCCTGAATGAGGTGAAAATTTGTGTCCACACAAAACCCTCAACAGGGATATTTATTGGAGCTTTATTCACAATCATTTCCAAACTTGTTGTCAACCAAGATGAGCCATAGAGCATCCAGATGATGGACAATAACACACACACACACACACACACACACACACACACACACGCATGCACACACGCATGCACGCACGCGCTCACACACACATGCACACATGAGCACACACACAAGCTGTCAAGAGACGTGGAGTCTGAAACATATATTACTGAGTGAAAGGAATCGATCTTATAAAAAGGCACATACTCTACTGCTCTCACTACTACATGGTGTTCAAAAAAGTCAGCCTGTAGAGACAATAAAAGAACTGCAGATTAGGGACGAGATGATACTAGCGGGTGGGATAGCACAGGTGGCTCTGAGGACAGTCAAGTCACTGAATGTGATACCACCATGGTGAATACATGCCTGTGTACGCTCATCACCGAGGGTGAGCTCTCGTGTTACCCCGTCTTTAACTGGTGATGATGCACCCCTGTAGACTTTAGCAACACATCACTCATGGGGATGTTGCTAAGACGGCTATACACGCACAGGGATAGGAGCTGCGTTGAAATCTACGACCCTAATTTTTCTGTGAATTTGCTCTTAGAAACTGTCCTAAAAACCACGGCAGCATCAGTTTTGCCGTCGGATGAAGACAAACATCGTTTTGGAGATGAGGAGGCAGGTACTAGACTGGCACTGTGGTGACACTGTGAGCGGTGCCACCCCTGGACCCAGATGGCCCTGGGGTATTTAGTAGAGTGAGCTGGGCAAGTCAGTAAGCAGCTGTTTCTCCATGCCCGCTGCGCCAGCTCCTGCCTCCAAATTCCTGCTTCAGTTCCTGCCTTGACGCCCTTCAGTGACAGACTATGGTGTGGAAGGGTGAGCCAAATAAATCCTTTCTTCCTCAGAGTTGGTTTTGGTCCGTGTTTCATCACAGCAGCAGAAAAAGTCGGACACCGTATAAGCACGGGGATATAAAGCTGATACCCAGAACCCACATTTAAAAACAAAGAGAAAATGAGTGTGAGGCACACCTGTAACCCCAGCCCTGAGGAGGTGAAGGCAAGAGAATCTCTGGGGCTCATTGGCCAGGCAGCTTAGCTTGCAACCTACAGGCCAATGAGAAACCCAGTCTCCAAAAAGACAATGGACTGCACCTAAGAAATAGTACCTGAAGTTGACCTCTGGCCTTTACAGGCACAGTGCACATACAGTAATGTGCACATTCATGAACATGCTCTCACACATATGCATAGCCCGCTTACTCTTCTCCCCAACATAAAACAGGCTCAGATTGGTCAAGTCAAATGCATGGTGGAAGTGGGTGGGGTACAGGTCTCTTGCCTCTGCTAGAGTTCAGGCTTGTGAGATTTTAAGAAAAGAGAACGGGGATTAGAGAGAGAGTTCAGCCCTGGCCGCTCTTCCAGAGGTCCTGAGTTCAATTCCCAGCAACCACATGGTAGCTCACAACCATCTATAACAAGATCTTGAGCCCTCTTCTGGCATACAGGCAGAACACTGTATACATAAGAAATAAAAAAAAAGTCTTAAAAGAAAAGAGAATTAAAAAATTTTACCTGGTGTGTATTGCATTTAAAAAGATACAATGGCCAGGTAGTGGTGGCACATGTTTTTAATCCCAGCACTCAGGAGGCAGAGGAAGGGGGATATCTGTGAGTTCAAGGCCAGCCTGCTCTACAGAGTGAGTTCCAGGACAGGTTCCAAAGCTACAGAGAAACCCTGTTTTGAAAAACAAAAACAAAAACAAAACCTGATGCAAGGTGCTTTAAAAAAAATACTAATTTGGCCGCAAGTAAGCTCTAAACAAACAAACAAATAAATAAAAAGTAGATGGCCACACCAGCTTCCAGGGAGGACTCCATGTTTGCATCACAACATGGCCATGGAGTAGGAGTGCATGTGCAAAAAATCAGGAAAGTAGGGAGGGGTCGGGATCTTTCTTCTCTGATGCCCTGCTCTTTGCAGGAACCAACCTGTGAAAGTTGTATCAATTCCTCCCCAGAGTACTGCTCCGTGGCCTGAGTATCTGTTAAAGACCCCAGCTCTCAGCACACCACGTCGGAGATCACGTTCTAACAGACAAACATTTGGCAGATGAGTCACAGCAACTGACTAAGCGAGCTGGTAGAGACATGCCTTGCTGCACTCGCCCTGCTATTTCATTGTCTCGGGCCTTTGTTAGCACTCTTGGCTCTGGGGCTATAATTTCATCAAATTTAGAAAAAAATCCATCTATTATCTCCTCAATATGTACCCTCCAGGACACCTTTCTGAGCCATCTGAAGTTGTCCCACAGTTTGTCTGTCTTCCCTGACATTTCTTGATTTTGTGGGGTTTCATTTTATACGTCTGTCTCCATATCATCGAACCGCTGAATTAATGCGCTATCAACCTCATCCGGTGTTTCTCCTGTCAGACCTTGGATGGTAACTCTGGATAGTGAGCTGAGAACCTACACACGCCACTCAGGTCCTTAGAGAGGACTTTGTGGACAAGGTGGCACATGAGAGCAGTCTACATGGGAGGAGGAGAGGCATCTCAGGAAGAAACAGAAAGAAGAAATCGTTCTCAGAGGGGCCACGGGGAGGCAAGACAGACGCTGAAAGGACCCTGCTACTGTGGACACTAGTTGCCGGGACTAGGGGGAAAAGACAGGGAGAGGGTTGTATGACAGGAACCCTGGATGACCAGCTGGGTCTTTCAAGTACCAGGATGTGAGGGTTGGCAGCACAGACTACGGCTGACTTTACTTCACATTTTATTATCCTTAGTGAGATTCTATAACCTGCGCGAGACTTGGTTTCTTCATCTTCACAACAATAACAACAACAACAAAGTTAAGAATAATGACTAAATCCTAAATTTGTGAGAAGGGTTAAATATGATAGCATGTAAAATGATTGAAAATGTTGGGTTCATCACCATGCCCAGGTGTGTTTGGAGGGGGTGCATGTACAGTTAAACAGGGTCTCTGCTTGGCAGACCAGCCTTAGCTCCGTATATGACCAATGGTGCATTTGAGTTTCTGATCCTCTTGTCTCTAGCTCCCAAACGTTGGGATTCCAAACCACAGCGACGGGATTTATGTGGAAATGTGAGTCAAACCCAGGCATGTGTGTGTGTTAGGCAAGTACACTACTAACCAAGCTTCTAGCCCAGCTCTCGAATGTTTGTTAAAAGAAACACGGGTTTTTTTTTTTTTAAAGCTTCCATAAAAAGAAATCTGAATCTAAAATCCATAATTCTTCAAAAGATGTAGAAACTGAAATAAAATTTCCTAAAAATAACAAGACCAATCCTACCTGATATCAGGACTGATTCTAAAGCTAACATAATCAATAAATGGTGATTTGACATGATGATCGATAACATAAGTCAACTAAACAGCATGACAAGCTTGCAAATAGACCCACAGATACAAGGTTACTTGATTATTTTGACCAAAAAAAAATGTGAAGGCTGTTCAGGAGACTTTCTTTCCAAGATGCTCAAGCGTTTGCACAGCGCTGCACATTTTGCTACAGGCCACGGCGAACTGGGTCTGAAAATAATGAGTAGAAAATTCCAAAAGTAAACAAGTTTTAAATTGTGCACTGTTCTGAGCAGCATGGTGAAACTGCTTGCTGTTTGGCTCAACAGTGTAATAAATCATTGTTTTGTCCAGAATACACACTGTGTTTCCTGCCTTGTTAGCCAGTGGATACTTGAGTAATCGGATTCGCTGCCGTGGTGTCATACTGCCTGTTTTAAAGCAGTTTTTTACCAGAGACCCAAACTGAATGAAAGGTGGGAAAGAAGACAGTCTGGGGAGCCTGAACTTTCTCTTACACCTGCTTCTTGACTACGGACACAATGTGACCAGCTAACTGCCTTGTGTTCCTGCCACTCTGCCTCCCCCAACACGATTGGCTGTACCTGCAAATCACGAGCCAGAATAAGCTCCTCATTCCCTTAAATTGACCTTTGCCAGAGAGTTCAGTTATAACCAGAAACAATGTAATTACAGCATAAAATCTGTACCAGGAATGAGGTGATTGTTCTGAGAAACCTGACCAGCAGTTCTGAGGCCGTCTGATCATTGCAGGGGTAATGCTGAAGAGTTTGGACTTGCAAAGCTTAGTGGGCCTTGCTAGTGGGATTCAGAAACAGAATATGGTTAGAAATGCAGAAAATAAGGACTGTGTTCTTAAGGTTTCAGGGGTACAAGGACTCCACCAGAAGCCAGGTTAGAGGCCATATCCTGAAAATATAAGCGAGACTGAACTTAAAGGAAAAGGACGTGAGGCAGGAGAGGTGGCAGAGGTTAAGGGCACTGACCGTTCTTCTAGAATGATGTAGGTGGGTCTTCTGTATTTCTGTTGCTTTCATTGGTTAATTAATAAAGAAACTGCTTGGCCTGATAGGTGGGTGGAGTAAACAGAACAGAATGCTGGGAGGAAGAAGGCAGTGAGGCAGTTGCCATGACTCTCCTCTCCGAGACAGAGTCAGGTTAGGATCTTTGGTGCTACACAGATTACTAAATATGGGTTAAAGCAAGATGTGAGAATTAGCGAATAAGAGGCTGAAACTAATGGGCCAGGCAGTGTTTAAAAGAATACAGTTTCTGTGTAATTATTTTGAGTGTAAGCTAGCCAGGAGCCGGGTGGTGGGATGCGGCCCTTATGCAACACTAGAAGACCCAGGCTTGATTCCCAGCACCCACATGATGGCTCATTAACCTCTGTAACTCCAGTCCCAGGGGATTGATGCCATCTCTGGCCTCTCCTGGGACTATATACCCATGGTGCACAGACACATGTACATGCAAAACATCTATACACATAAAATAAAAATAAATCTAAAAAATTAGAATTGGACAAAGTTGTTTAGAAAATAAAATCTCAATATACATATATATATACACACATATATATGTATGTATATATGTATGTATGTGCATATATATGTAATATATATGTATATAGCCCAGTATAGTATCTGGACTACAGTGCAATTATTGCTAAAAATCTGTTTATACAAAATCAAACGATCTGAACAAACATTTCATGAAGGAGGAAGATGCACAGTAATGAACAAAACTCGGAAAGCTGAGCTACTCTACTGTACACCTTCAGGGTGGTTGGGATGAAGCTGACGGGACCAATGTCCACAAGCATGTGGAGCAATGGGCTTCTTCATACACTGCCAGTAGAAGATATGATGATATAATCATTTTTGACAATAGTGGTTTGATCCAGTCATTCCATTCCTAAGTGTCTTCCCACAAGAAACAAAGACACGCATCTGGATAACCAGGGCTCATGACAGCTTCACTTGTAGTAGCCCCAAATTTGGCAGAACCCGAATTTGTGTACCAAGAGAAGAAGCAAGAAACACATGATACTTCTTTTCTATTCTCATCCTGGAATACCAGCAGGCAGTCTTTAATAATGAACCAGTGATGCCCACAATATGGATGAGTCTCAGAATGATTGGGCAGAAAACAAGCCAGACTTTAGTCAATTATTTATTTAGTTAGTTTGTTGTTTGTTTCTTGAGACAGGGTCTCTGTGTAGCTCTGACTGTCCTGGAACTTTCTAATGTGGTCCAGACTGGTCTTGAAACTATAAAGATCTCTCTCCCGCTACCTCCTAAGTACTGAAATTAAAGGTGTGCACCCACATGACTGCCAAGAAGCCAGATTTATGTTACCATCACTGGCCGCTTTTGTCTTGCACCAGGAACGCTAATGTATCAGCGACTCAAATCTTTGTAAGTGAAAAATTATTTTTAAAACCTGCATCTTTTGTTTTCCTGAGAAGAGAGCCATTCTGAGGAAAGCAGTTAGCTAGGGGTTTAATCTGTAAGTGTTGTAGACTTCCTCCCCACCCCTCACAGTCCTGTGGAGTGTTCTACCTCAGAAGGTCAGCTCTCATTGTTATGGTGGGATCAATGTCTGCACTTAGACATGCATAAGCTGAACCTTAGTCCAGGAGATTACAATGTATCTGCCTTCCAGCTGCCTCTTCCTGCCAGGTTTGGGACTGCTTATGCAGAGTCTTGAGTTCCAGGACCTAGTAATTCTCCCACAAGAACATCATTTTTCACAAGCCGTGACAAAGGATAAGGAATTCTTAGACTGGGGAAAGATTATCATCTGGGGAGTAGAGCATCAAGTGGTTTCTAAAAACAAAACAAAATGCAACCTAATCATTTACATGCAGAAGGAAAACATAAATACAAATAAAGAGTTAGGGTTTTGAAAAGATTTATTTATATTTATTTCATTTGTATGGATGTCTGCCTACATGTGTGTGTACCAGAGTGTGCAGTACCGATGGAGGCCAGAAGAGGGTGTCAGATCCCCCTGGGCCTAGCGTTGTAATAGTTGTGAGTGGCCTATGTGAGTGCTGGGAATCAAACCCAGACCCTCTGTAGGAGCAGCAGCCAGTGCTCTTAACCCCTGAGCCATTTCTCCAGCTCCAAGAACAAGTTTTGACAATAAAAGAGTACATATTATATGGTTCTTGGGGCTACAAATATTAGAAACTGTAAGCTAATGAATATTGATCACAGACCTTAGGGATTCTTGACTGTGGAAAGAAGATATTACTTGGAGTACAAAGGAATTTGGGAGTTGAAGTGTATCTTTATACTGACTTCCCATGTGCTGAAACTTATTAACACTTTAAATATATGTAGTGTGTTATATGTCATTTATATTTCAGTTCAAAGGATGGGGTTCTGTGTCACACAGATGTGGATTTAAATTCTACATTTAAATTTCTCTTACACACGGAGACTTTAGGCCAGTCACTTATCCTTGGAAACCCCACAATCCAATGACAGGAATACTTCTGAGACTGTAATGAATGGAAGGTGACCTAAAGTATCACGCAGAGTGACAAACACGAATCATGGGACACAATACACACTTCAAAAATAGTAACCCTTATTGTGGTGCTTCCTGCATCTCCTGTGTTCAGGAAAACGCTCAGTAAAGTTGCAGATTTCCTCCACCTTCCCTTCTCCGAAGGAATCCCCTGTTGGTAGAAAAGCCAGAACTCTAGAGGAAATAGCTATCAACTATAACAAGTAGAAAATTCTGGGTTCCGCATATGGCACGTGGTTCAGCAGCATCTTGTTTCATCTTGTCCCGCCCGAATATGTGTGGCTGATGTCGACCAGGGAAGGGCTGGGGCAATCCTTCTGAGTCAGTACTGGCCTAAGCACAGACGGGAGCCTCTTTCTCCCATTGGGAACTTTTCTGTCTACAGCACTGAACAGCTTGGGTTTGGAACGGGCTTCCCTCCCGTGTGGAGCAAGCACTTTGGGAGGAGGGCAGCCCTATTGTTGCAGAGGTTTCTTTGACCACAAAGGCTTTGCTGATTACCCCTGTGGTCCTGAAACAAAACTAGACCGGAACTTTCACGACAGAACAAGGCCTGCTCTGTGAGACCAGAGAGCGGCTGAAACCTTAGTAGTACCTCAGTCAGCGTGACTACTCTTCCCGGTCCCTCGGCGATAGAGAGATGGTCAAGGAAGAGTCAGTGGTGCGGCGGCTGGGGGACTTTGTGCCGGAGTTGAGGGAGGTGGCAGGCTCCATGAGAGTGTGTTCAATGTGAAGGCAGCTTGTTCATTCGGTACCCATTTTCCTGGTGACAGAGCTGTTTCCACGGGGCAGATCTAGCTCACCAATGAGCTCTGGTGGGCTGTGAGCTGAGTTCTGCAGATGCCTGTAAGCGCTGCATCCTGGCTATACGGGACTTCTAGAAGGAAGAGAGAGGGCTTCCTAAGTGGACAAAGGCGGTCTGCACTGTTTCCACTTTTTGGAGGCTGTAGAACCTTCTATACATAGCATTTAAGTTGCCCTGGGGCTGCCGTGGGATGGGAGTAGAGACTGAAATTGCACTCGCATGGAGCTTGCAGTGTCGGGAAGGGTCTGAAAAGTCACTGAGCTTGTCTGGGCCTCTGTTCTGGCCACTGACAAATTGCAACCCGCTAGTCCCATCACCAGGGGCTCCTACAGCATACATCTTGTGGTTCCTACTGGCTCACAGTACCTAGAGAAGTCAAGGCAGAGCCACAGGACCCTGGAGACACATATTTCCAGGATGGGGACAGCCAGGAGCTACTAACTTCACTCTGGGGACCCAGGATACTCCTGGTACATTCAGAGAGCTGGAGGTCCAGGCTGCCTCAGCCTTAGATTCCCCCTTGAAGACTGTGCATTTGCATTCCTGGCCTGTGTTTTGGGCACCCCTCCCAAGGCAAGGAATCACACCAGGAATCTACACTCAACAGAATACCCAACACCCCACTTCTTTCTTCAAAACTTCAAATACGTAGATGGTCACTTCAAAACTTCAAACTTTCGTAGATGGCCACTGAAGTTCAGTTTGACTTTCACGTCCAAGCTAACTGCACTGGCTTCCTCCTCCTCCAGGAAAGCTGTCAAGTTTGCGCTCAGTTGCGCTCTCTTCCCTTCCAGAAGGTGTTTCTCCTCTTCTCACAGAGCTTGCCCTGACCATTACAGCAGAAAGACTATGTTTACATATATGCACATATGGCTCATGTGTGTGTGTGTTTACACATGATCTTACTCTGTAAATTGTCAAATCCATTCCTACCTATTGGCAGGAATGCATCAGGAATTCATACTTCTCAACACTATCATTTATATGTACATTTTTATAGGATCATATTATGTAGCTAACCCTGGCTGGCCTAGAACCCACTTTGTAGACCAGGCTGACGTGGAACTCACAGAGATCCGCCTGCCTCTACCACCCAGAGTGCTGGGATTAAAGGCGTGCGCCATCACACCCAGCTCTGTATCTATATTTTGTGAGACAAGGCCTTCCTATACAACCCAGACTGGCCTTGAATTCACCATCTTCCTGTCTCTGCCTCCCAAAGGCAGGGATTGCCTGTGCATCTTACCATGACTAGATCTTTGTAATTTTTAACAGTGTTCTCCACAGACAAGCGTAGGCTCTTAGAGGTAAAATGGCATGTGAACACACAGGTTCAGTGAACACATAGGTTCGAGGTCTGCAGCTGCCACCCTCAGTTCCCTGCCCAGCACATGCCACGCATGCTCAGCTGAGAACAGGAGTTGGAGAGGGTCATGTTGTTAATGCAGGCTGCTGGAAAAGCCTTCAGGGAACCTCCCAGGTATCCCAGCTAGGCACAGTCCTAGTAAACATGGGGTGGCAGCTAACCAGGCTTATCCTGTCTAATGACAGCCTCGATCCTGTCCTCAGGACTTCCCATGTTATTGGGCTCTGGTACAGGAGAACGCAGAGGCATCTCAGATCCCACCCCTGAGGGATACAGGGTTTCCTTAGGGCAGTGGTTCTCAACCTGTGGGTCACAAAACCATCGGAAAACAGAGATATTACAATATATACTCACAACAGTAGATAACTTACATTTATGAAGCAACAACAAAAATAATTTTATAGTTGGGGGTCACCACAACATCAGGAGCTGTATTAAAGGGTTGCAGCTTTAGAAGGTTGAGAACCACTGCCTCAGGGGATGAGTGGGTAGGTTAACCCAACTGGCAAAACACCGCCTTAGAGAACACAACAAAAAAATGACAGAGACAGAGAGAGAGAAAGGAACAACGAGATGGGGACAGAGAAATATTATGGCGGTAGTATGACTAGACGAACTCTCAGGAGAGGGAGCTGCTAATGGGGGGGGGGGGCAACGAGCCCAGTGAAGCTACCTGGAGGTGGTCCTGAGCACAGGTAGGAAATGAGGGAGTGCAAGGGGAGAGGTGAGAAACCTTGCCCTTCCCTGCTTATCTGGATTCTGCTCAACACAGCACTGCAGGTTTAAGATGCTCATCCGTTACCAAATTCTACACTTGTAATTTTATTAAGAGGTAATCTGGAATTTAGGATTTCCTAGACGGAAAATGCAACATGTGTAGACCATACAGAGTTCCTATTGGATCCATCGGTTGAAGAGGAATTCTCCGCTCCTGCTGTAAACTAATTTAGCACTTGCGATGAATTTGTTGTAACCACAAAAACAAGCAAGTGGATCTGGCAGTCGGTTTCCTCCGCATTCTTTATGGCCAGGCAGGTTTTTCATGGCTGGAGACCAAGTCACTTCCTGCCAGGCTGGGGGCTCCCCTGCTGCTGGGAACAACTCAGACCTGGAAGGAGTCTGTATGGTTAGGTGCTGCGGGAAGGAGCTGCGGGGGACAGTGTATGCCGTGGAGAGCCAAGTCACTCCGTACCCCACAGGGACCCTCCTTACTAGGCAGCCACAGTCCTCACAAAGCCCAGGAAGAGGCTATTGAGATTTAATTGTGCAAACCCACGTGGCTGATGGGAAGGACTAGGGAGGGGGCTCGAGGGGCTTTTTTTCTCCTTGCTTCCTTTTCTTTCTCTCTCTCTCTCTTTTTTTACTCTTTCCCCCCTGAGTGATAGAATAGAAAGAAACGATGCGTCTGTCTGCTGCAGCCTGGGGACTTTCTTAGGGTTCTCTGTGTAGTGTTATTTGAAAAAAGACAAAACGCCCCAAACAAAACACAGTTGTATTAACACAAAAGTGTAACTCCACGGTTGAAATCTCCCTTTCCATTCCCAGGGACGGTTTCCCGAATGAACCCCGGCTTGTCCCTGCAGACAATGGGGTCCCCTGGGAGCTGCACGTGATCAGACCAGTGAGTGAGAGGCCAGCAGGTCAGTAGCCTGGCCTCTGTGGCCTCTCCTCTCTATGAGGGGGGGAAGCTGGCTTTCTGTTTTGAGGCAGTGTCTCTTGTGACCAGCTGCGATGCCAAAGGCTCCGTGCTCAGGACAGGGGCATGATGGTGCTACCAAACTCCGGCATCATTTTCTTTGTATCTGTCTTTTCTCTATCCCCATGAGGTGCTGCCCTGGCACCCACTACAGATACGGGAGGGATGAGGGTGGGTGGGGTAGGAAGAGGGTCGGACACATTTGCTGAACAAAAATGAACCATTGTGGGCACCTGTTTATGTGTGTGTCTCCTCGTGTATTTTCAGATGATTTAGCCAGCTCTAAAACAAGCAAAAAGATCTCTCAGCCCGGAAAACAGAGCCTAGCTCCAGGATGTGGAATTGGTATTTTCAGATCTCTAGGATCTCTGAGGTACTCCCCAAAGAGGTTCTCTGTGTAAGTTCTTGCCCAGGAGTAAATGAACCAGGGAGCAGATTCAGAGGCATGGGAAAGGGGGGCATGACAGGGTGACAGCGCCCACCAGAGGCTTTCTTCAATGCTGTGGAGTCCTGTATGAGGACAAGTCACTCTCTCAGGCCAAATCTCACTTCTCTCAGGCCAAATCTCACTTCTGCTCCCCCGCTCCTCCGCCGGAGCTGCTGCTCAAGGGTACAGGAAGTTAAGGTGTAGCAGGGTTGACAGGTTGCAGAGAAACAGAGAACAAACCAGAAGTTCCTCAAGTTTTCACGTCGAGAGCTGTCAAGAGGGAGCAAGGCCTGGATGAAACCATGCTGAGAAGAACAGACTGGGATATACAACCTGAGAGCTACACTGGAAGGTGCTTCCTGACCCCTTGCCTCAGTTTCTTCGCCTGTAAAACAGACCTTCTTTGTATGTTTGGTGTAAGATTTAATGAAAGAATGACCCAGCTTGTAGAGTCTCGTGGCCCAGATCAGCAGGTTCCCAGTGGCAATGAAGTCATGTTAACAGGCAACATGAGCCTTCTCCTAAAGTTATAAAGTGGGTACTGAAAACTAGCTCACATCTTCTCTCCCTCAGGTTAGTGGCTGCGGCAAGAAAACCTGAGTTCCCTAGTAGCTGGGGAGGGTATCTAAGCCACCACCTGAAGGTGATGACATACTCTATCAGACTCTTGGGATGGTCTAAATGAGAGTATGACAGACAGACAGACACACACACACACACACACAGACACACACACATACACGGTGTTTTAGGTAACACTCTTGGACAACTTATAAGGGTTTAGGAAATTTTTTAGGTGACAGTTTGACAATCTCCATCAATTCTGGATCCTGAATTTCACTCCCAAAATGATCTAAACTGTTTGGATTTTTTTTTTTAAAGTCAGTGAGATTTCCATTAATCAAACTCTGATACCTGAGAACGAATTAGCAGGCAGCTGGTACTCAGTTATCAGGAACTGTCTCACATAAGCTCTCCTCCATCCCCACCTTTCCCACCGGCCCACCTAGCTGCCTAAATGCCATAGTGGGAGGACAGTGCCTCTGGCCTCCCTTGGAAGCCAATCAGCCCAAGACTGAGCCCAGTATCTGAGACAGTCACTAGACACCTTGAGCCGAGCATGGCAAATCCCATTTAAAGCCTGAAACTGGATTTTCACTCAGTACCTATTGAACAGGCTTCTCTTAGTGGGTACTTTAGTAGGCTTCCCGTGTAAAACCTTTAGTTGCTGCAAACAGAAGGACTACCCAATAGTCAGAGTTTTCTAGCAACAGTACTGAGGCCTTAGGAGAAAGTGTGGCCTCTCTGTCACCAGAAGTGGCGAAGCAGACACTGCCAGGCACTAGTCAGAGGAAGGATTGACACTCTGGGCTCACAGGTTATAGTAACAACAGGTAGTTAACAGTGAACAAGTACCGTCTCTCAGGACCATTTCAAATACATTACACAGTTTGTCTCGTGGCATTGAGGAAGCCTACCAAATAGGTATTGTTATTTCCGTTCTTACAGAGAAAAAGAGAAGTCACTGAGCTTGTCTGGGCCTCTGTTCCGGCCACTGACAAATAGCAACCCGCTAGTCCCATCACCAGGGGCTCCTACAGCATACATCTT
The DNA here is from genome assembly GCF_982192425.1 of Myodes glareolus. Lineage (NCBI taxonomy): Eukaryota > Metazoa > Chordata > Mammalia > Rodentia > Cricetidae > Myodes > Myodes glareolus. Next base: position 71,534,531 of record NC_142027.1, on the reverse strand, counting down.
GCGGTTCCTACTGGCTCACAGTACCTAGGGAAGTCAAGGCAGAGCCACAGGACCCTGGAGACACATATTTCCAGGATGGGGACAGCCAGGAGCCACTAACTTCACTCTGGGGACCCAGGGCACACCTGGTATTTTCAAAGAGTTGGAGGTCCAGGCTGCCTCAGCCTTAGATTCCCCCTTGAAGACTGTACATTTGCATTCCTGGCCTGTGTTTTGGGCACCCCTCCCAAGGCAAGGAATCACGCCAGGAATCTACACTCAACAGAATACCCAACACCCCACTTCTTTCTTCAAAACTTCAAATACGTAGATGGCCACTTCAAAACTTCAAACTTTCGTAGATGGCCACTGAAGTTCAGTCTGTCCTGGATAGCCCTCCAGCTTCTGGGCATTGTGCTAAACTTCCTGTCCCTCCCTTTTTTCTGATCTGTAGTATAAAGAGAAGGGAACATTTTTCAGAGATTAAATGAAAGAAAATCTTTAACACATGGTACCTGGCACTAAAACATTATCCTATATTTTCGTAGCATCTCAGTTTCAGAGATGGGAAAAATAAGCCACAGGAAGGTCCACTAAATTTCCCCAAATGATTCAGCTAAGCAATCACAGTAAGAGTTTTGATCCTCAGGCTTTTCTTGCCTCCAAATCCTCCCGCGTACCCATCAGCAGCCTCCAGGGACCTTTCAGGATTGACAATGCCATTCAGGAGCTCCCGAGCTGTTTCCAATCACTGATGTGATGCTGCAGTGTCAGAGTTTTCCACTGCCAGGGACAAGCTGCTCAACTGGTGAAAATACTTCAGCTGGTGAAAAGGCCCAGACCCTTCCACCAGGGATTTAAAGGATGAATCTGCCTTCACAGATGAATATGTAGCCGATGAGCATCCAAATACGGCACAGCCTGCAGAGGAGGATTCTAGAGGCAGGAGGCTAGCACATCCTCCCTGCTCAGCCACTAGCATGATGTGACCACAAAACTCTTAGCCCTTTCTGGGTCCCATAGAGGTTCTGAGTCAACGTCCTTGTCAAGGCTTGCTGAGTAATGAAGTTTTTCACTTGTTCATTCATTCAGTACATTTTCCCACCCTGCTGGGCACCAGGAACCGGGTCAGGAGCTGGAAATGCAGCTGGGAACAGACCCAAGGCCCAGCAGTTGAAGAGAGGGAGAACCTAGAGCTGTGGGCCACAGTTTCAATGCTCAGAGACCCTGGGGCAACATCATCCCCAAAGGAGGCTCCTGGTCTAGCTCATGCTTTCTTGGAAAAGAGATATTTCTGCTGAGAGCCAACATCTATCAGAAGATGATGAGGGTAGAGGGCACAGAATGTGAAGAGCAGGATATTGGTTCATGCATTTGAACCTGGTACATCTGAAGAAGCAAGTCAACAGCACTGTGGCTGTGTTCAAGGGTGAGGGGATGTGAGCTGAGCAGAGGAGACCAAGAAGGCGGCAGGACACCGACTTTACAGTAGATCTAACTAAGCCAGCTAAGATGAGATGGCTCAGCGGTTAAGAGCACTGGCTGCTCTTCCAGAGGTCCGGAGTTCAGTTCCCAGCAACCACATGGTGACTCACAACCATCTCTAAAGAGATCTGGTTCCCTCTTCTGACATGCAGACAGAACACTATATATGTAATAAATCTTTAAAAGAAGAAAAGGAATTGTGAGTTTTAAATTGTTCAGAGTTGGCATGGTGAAATAGTTCAGAAGGTGAAGGTCCTTGTCACAAAGCCTGAGGACTTCAGTTCGATTCCCACAGCTCACCTGGTGGAAGGAGAGAACCGACCTTACACAAACAGGCACCCAAACCATCCTCCAAATGTTTTGAAAATGTATTCGGGGAGGGGGGGGGCTGGAGAGATGACTTAGCGGTTAAGTGGTTAAGAGCATTGCCTGCTCTTCCAAAAGTCCTGATTTCAATTCCCAGCAACCACATGGTGGCTCACAACCATCTGTAATGAGGTCTGGTGCCCTCTTCTGACCTGCAGGCATCCACACAGACAGAATATTGTATATATAATAAGTAAATAAATTAATTAAAAAATGTGTTGGGTTGCTGTTGTATTTTGTTTTTTGTTTTGTTTTGTTTTGTTTTGACTATTCAGGAGTACTTTAAGAGTTTAGGCTGACTTGCAAAGTCAGAGGTCCATCCTGGCCTGTGTGGACACTAAGTCAAAGATAGCCAGTAGCTGCTATGACTGAAGTGAAGGACAGCAAGCCAGACAGATACAGCAGGCCCTGTAGAGAGGACAAGCAGTGGTGGGGACAGTCTGGAGGTAGATCAGGTCACCAGGGCTTGTGAACCTCAGGGAGTGGGGTGCAGGTCCATGGCTGTGACCTCCAGCTTGGCCACTCAGCGTCTCTGGTGCAGTCTTCTCAACTCTGAACATGCATCTTCCCAGATGGCCTCAACACACACCATTGTCACAGCACAGCGTAGGTCCCTACCTCTCGTTTAGTCCAGAGCTTTACCTGTGTCCAGCCCATCAGCAAGGGATCGTTTTATCCTTGTCATCTGAACACCACCATCATTTCAGTGGCAGGCGGATCTCTGTGAGTTCGAGGCCAGCCTGGTCTACAGAGTGAGTTCCAGGAGAGGCTCCAAAGCTACAGAGAAACCTTGTCTCAATAAACCAACCAACCAACCAAATAAATAAATAAATAAATAAATAAATAAAAAGAGGTCCATTTGACTCTTCCAGCCCGCTGTCCTCACTTCTCTGGGGCCCCCCTCTCTGCCAACAGTTCCACTCTCCGACTAATCTGCTGTCACACACCTCCTGCCCACTACCACAGAGAGCAAGACGAGCCAGCCTGCAACATCACAGCGCATCCCTGAGACTTTGAGTTTGGCTTAGCTGGTTGGAGCAAAAGAAGGGAGCGAGAGCAATTATGGCCTCCGGGACTCCGCCTGGGCTGTTGGCAGTAATGTTTTTTCCCTGGGTGTCAATACAAGCCCAGGGTCATTTTTCAGCGCTTGCCAATGGCTGTAATTGCATAGGCCTGAGAGGCTCTCTAGAGACTCCCCGCTGCTCCCCTTTCTCTCCTCCTGGACAGTGCTCTATAGACGAACCCCAGGCTATGGATCATGTTTTTTCACATAACCCGTTAATTACTAAATAAAACAACCCAGCTTTCAACCTGATTAGCCCAGATTAATAGCCAGCAGCGGGTTTCATGCGCCTGCACAATTTATCACTGGAAAGAACTGTGTCTTTAATGATTTAGCTACCTGGCCTAGCAGGGCCTGCTCCGGGCTGTGGGCCTCTGAGAGGAGTTAATTGCTGTTCTTCGTTTCTGACCTGGAAGGGCCCAGGTGACAGTTCCTATTAGCCAGGCTTGGCCTGGCTGATGCCAAAGGATTGCGGGAAGCCCTTCCTCCCACTTTGTTCAGGATGTAAGGAGGTCAAGTGTCCCCAGCCCCAACACTCCAACTGCCTGCTGAAACAGGTTGAATCAATCTGAAAATTTATATGCTGTGTCCCCTCCTCCCTCCTTCCTCCCTCGGTATACTGAAAGAGTAAATCATTTGCGTCATTAATTGTCAACTTTCAAGAATTCTAAGAACTCTTATAAAAATGTGGTGAGATCAGACCCGTTCAGGGTGCAATAGTTAGAGACTGTAAAAGCAAGGGAACAGGTTTTCTGTTGTGGTTTTATTTGGGGGGCAACATGGGGGAGGTGCATACGTGATGGTTGTTTTTCTGTTTCCTTTTCTCCTGAATTTTAGCGTGGCTTGTGTTTCTAGCATAAAGACAGAGCAACCAGATACATGCATCATTTATCATAGGAAAATGCTTTGGTGAACAGGCCCTTTAACTACCAGAACTATTTGCTAGTATCAGGCCTAATTCCTGCGTTTTTCAGACAAGGATACTGAGGCTCCAGGGGGAGGAAGCTAGTGAGTGGTCACCCTGAGGCTTATCAGGCTAGGGAGCTTCCCAGCTGCCATACAGATAAAGGTAACTAGAGATTCCCCCAGTACAACAATAATAAAAAAATTATTACAACAATAATAAAAACAATATTATTTACAATATTATTACAACAATAATAAAAATATTGTTTTTTTATAATAATGTTTTTATTATAAAAATAAAGATATTATTAAAAATATTTAAATATTTTAAATATATTAAAATAATATTAAAAATATAATATTTTTTATAATAATGTAACAATATTATTACAACAATAATAAAAAATTATTACAACAATGATAAAAACAATATTATTATTCAGTAATAATGACGGTTATTACTGAAGCCTTACTGTGTCCAGATCTTTTGTTTACTTAAACAGGCACTGCGCCTAGTTTTCTGGTGAAGTGACAGATTCTTTTAAAGCAGACCAATCCTATACAGCTTCCCTCAACGGAGAAAGTGTCAGGGATCTGTACTGTCCCGGGTTCCATGGTGGCCACAACTTCCTTATTTGAATTACGATCACAGAGACTAAATTTCCAGATTGTTCATTACTGCTACAAGGGTATAAGGTTAGTTCTTGTGGGTGGACTCCTATATCCTTTCTGAACTCGTCTATTGTGAATTTTGTCAATTAATAGGATCTGTTCGGGGAGTAGGTTTAGGGTTGTAGAAAATAGCTCAGGAAGCAGAGTGGTCCCCATGAATCTGTGGTTTCTGCATCTACAGATCCAACCAAGAAAATATCAAAAGAAAAGTTGAAAAAATGTACATGTGCAAATATTTTTCTAAATAATACAACAGAACAGCACTGTGCACAGTGCTTACATTGTCTGGGTATTACAGGGAATCTAAAGCTAGCTTAAGGAATAATAGAGGACCTGATTCCATTATATTTAAATACTACATCATGTAATGGAAGGACTCAGGCTCCCACAGGTTTTTGTGTTGGGGAGTGACCAACAACCAATCTGTGACTATCAAGAGATGTTGTGGGATAGCTGTACACTGTGTGAAGATCTACTGCTATGATTGGTGTAGTAAAAAGCTGAGTAGTCAATAGCTGGGAGGAGAGTATAGATGGGATTTACAGGTGAAGAGAGAACTCTGGGAAGAAGAAAGGTAGAGTTGCCAGCCAGACATGGAGGAAGCAGAATGGGCGTACAGAGATGAGGTAATGTGCCTCATAGAAAAACAGAAATTAAAGCATATGAGCTAATTTAAGTTATAAGAACTACTGAGGAACAAGTCTAAGCTAAGACCGAGCTTTTATAATGACTAGTAAGCCTTCGTGTCCTTATTTGCAGGCTGGAGGTCCTGATGAAAATGGACAACCACAAAGAGACAACTGCAGAGAGGCTTCCCTGTCCCTCCATCCCAGCTCACACCCAGTCTCCCTTGACATCTTACCTGGGCATGGTCTCCCTAGAGTGAATGGGCGGTGTTGATACGTCATCAATAGCTAAGCTCTTAGGTTAGGCGCATGCGTTTTGTTGTTGCTGTGAAAAACCCATAACATTATGATCGAGCACGGTAGTGCGGAGTAGTGTTCTTGCCCTCAATAGCCTGGTTTCTCATTGTCTTTGTAGCTTTGTAATGGAGTCTTTGCCCATGTGGGGCAACTATTCTTTATCAGAATTACCTTTCATAAATATTATCTTCCAGGGTGTGGTTCTTGGTTTTCTTGGCAATGGCTTTGATGATCACCCTCTGTCAGCTCCATAGGAAAGCATGTGCTGGAGTCTGGATCTGGCATTCACCCAAAGGCCCATCTGGTAAAGGCTTGTTCTCCAGAGTGACACTACTGGGAACCTAAAGTCACTGAGAGCATAGAGTCTTTCTTTTTGTCTCTCTGTTTCTCTCTCTCTTCCTAAGACAGAGTTTCTCTGTGTTTCTCTGGCTGTCCTGGAACTCACTCTGTAGACCAGGCTGGCCTTGAAATCACAGAGATCCACCTTCCTGTGTCTCCTGAGTGCCGGGATTAATGCTGTGCAGCATCACACCTGGATTCCCCTACCCCCAGATGAATTTTTAGGCTTTTACTGCTTGTCAGATATACAACCGCATGTTCCTTCCAGAAAGCAGTCACTTTATATCCAGTATTAAAAATCACCACTAATCTGAAAGGGTAGACTATGTATAATATTCAGTATCTATTGGAACTATCTTGGCCAGGAGTGGTAGCTCCTTTTAATCCAGCACTCACTCGGGAGGCAGAGGTAGGCGGATCTTTGTGAGTTTGAGGCCATCCTGGTCTACAGAGTGAGTTCCAGGACAGCCAGGGATACACAGAAATTCTGTCTCAAGAAGAAGAAGAAGAAGAAGAAGAAGAAGAGGAAGAGGAAGAGGAAGAGGAAGAGGAAGAGGAAGAGGAAGAAGAAGAAGAAGAAGAAGAAGAAGAAGAAGAAGAAGAAGAAGAAGAAGAAGAAGAAGAAGAAGAAGAAGAAGAAATCAGTTATGCCACTGGAAGCGACTTACTGCATATAGAAAAGAACAGAAATTTGGAATAATTTGCATTTTTTGTAAGAGAAAAAACATACACACACCACATTTTAAAGTGCTTTGACATGATATAACTAGTGGTCTCCTTGTGTTCATTCTACCTGCCACTTAAAACAACCCTAAGTTCACCTAACTGGACACGTGAGCCGTGACTCCTCGCAATAAGCTGAAGAGAACAAGGAAGTTCTCCGGCTGACTGCCCAAAGTATAGCCAACTCCCTGACTGGTCTTGGCTTCTACCACCTTGTTAACTTAAATTATACATTTTATAATCCAACAGAAAAAATAGAAGTCCTTCCTAATCCTTTCTTCCCTTCACCTCCAGTGACAAAGTTCACGTTTCCTCTACGAAACAGGGGTCCGTCTTCCTCTGGAAAGACTTTGGGACATCACACATGGGAGGAGGGTATGTTAGCATCTACCGGTCAGAAGGCAGGAATGTGCCAGCTGCATGTTCTGTACTGTGCGGGGCAGCTCCCTGGCAAAGACAGTTAAAAACATCACGACGTTTCGGATGGAGAAAGGAATTCGTCGCTGGGGCAATGTCAGCATCTCCGTTTCCTTTCCGTAGGCTCCCTCCTGGCTCCTCCTGATTCTCCTCCTGAGCCTGTGCTCTTATCATCAAGTTATCCACAGCTTGTTCATGGCTGTCCTTCCTGGTCTTGGTGAGCGAACTGTTCTCCAGCCGCAGGTGGCTGGTTTTATCTCTGCCTCTGAACTGGCTGATGCTGTGGGGGCTCGAGAGAAAGAAACGGGGTCTCAAAAGTTACTTAAGGCAGCACTTCGGAACACGTTGTTATTCTAAACCATAGATTCCAGCACACAGAGTAGTGTTGTTGACTTCGCTGAAAAGCAAACCTGGCTCAATCATCCTGCAGGTGTCATGGGGTCTGGTTGTAATAGCACAGAAGTAGATGGCAAGGGAGTGATGCTGAGAAGAGGTTTTCCAAAGTTCTCTCTTGGTGAGCCATTTGGTGAGCCACCCAGCTGTCCAGGCAGGGTATGTGGGTCAGAAGTGGAGTAAAAAACTCAAGCCACTCATTGGAGAGGCTTGGAAGGGGAGTTTTGTTCGCAAGTCTTCGGTTCAGTCGTGCACTGCAGTTCAGTTGTGAAACCCATCCAGAGTAAGGGGCGTCAGCAGATATGCTACAGGAAGCCTCCATCACGGCAGAGCATACCCAGGATGTTCCAGACACGGAGCCCAGTGACTGTTCATTCCCCTGGTGACGTCACGCAGCATGAGTTCGACCTACAACCAGGCGCACACGATGTGGCTCATCACAGCCCTCCGTTTCACAGAACGTCTGTCTTGGTAAAGCCCCCAGCACTCTCTTCTGCATCCTTCACTATGCTGTCGTTAAGGAGGAATTCCAGCGAACAAACCTCCAGCTCTTTCTCCAAGGCGTCTTCTTCATGAGGGCCTTTTCCTTAGTTCAGGGTCTGAGAACAGGCACTTATGCCGACTTCCCAAGTTGGGAAAAGGAAGCCAGATGGGCAGAAGTAAGCCCAGGACCTCTACTGGCTCGGCGGGCTCTCAATCCAGCTGTGTCTAGAGGGACAGTGGTCCCAAGTGGAACCCAGTCGTCAGCCTATAAACACAGATGCAGAGTGGCTCCCTCAGCCCAAATCAATGCCTTTCCCCCACAACGAGTGAGAAAAATCAAACCCATGTTGAATTCTCTCACTCCTAATGAAAAGGAGTCAGGGCTGGGAGGATAGGGGGACTCAGTCAGGCAGGGCGAGGGAGGCGTTCTTCATTGAGCTTCTTCTGTGTATGCAATAGATATTCATTATCTACACTGTCTTGTGGCTCCACCGGTCCCCAGGGAGATGCTTCACGCCATAACTACTTAATAAGTGAGGGCTGCAGCTCCCAAAGAACTGACTGAAGAGCAAGGCCTTCTGTCTCCCAGTTCAGTGTTTCCTCCCTCTCAGCTCATCTCTGAGATGCTGGCCAGGCAGAAGGAAAGCCTCTGGCTCCCACACAGTCTTTTTGGAAGGCCATAAGTAGGAACCACAGTCGCTTGCCTGCCTGGAGAGAAGCAAGACCTTGGGTTTGCATGGGCTTCAGGACAGCCGTTCTGTTAGGCAGCCCTCCTCCCATTATGCTTTGCCCTGTAGTCACACTGCTTTTATTTTAGCCACCGAATGTGTGACAAGTGCTTGCTTTGTGCCAGGTGAGAAGAGCCCGCACAGGCTGTGCTATCATAGCTGCCACCAGCTCACTGCCTGTCTTTCTCTGATTGGAGCACATCTCTCCCAGGCACATGTTCCCCAACTTCTTCACTGTTCAAAATTCTCTGCTGAGATGGGGAACAAGAAGCAACATTGCTCTCTTGAAGAAATAACCTGGGAAACACTGAGAATTATGTTGTTTTTAACTCTAAGTCATCCAAGTCATCTTAGTGTTCAATAGTAGTGGGTCCATGAATAAGCTATGAAGGATATTATGCAGAGGTTAAAAATTCCTTTCTAGAAGCTTCTTGTGAGTAGATATGTTAAGGAGGTTGTTGCAAGATATTTAATTACACTGTGTAAAGATATGTCACAGTGACTGGTTTCATAAAAACATGAACAGCCCATAGCTAGGCAGAAGGTATAGGTGGGACTTCTGGACAGCTTGTTTAAAATGTGATGTATAATTAAGAAATAAATGTTAATAGAGAGTCATCTATAATAGTCAAGCTTATAGTCATGTTAATTAAGTTTTCTAGCTATATAGAGATATACTTTAGTTAGATAAGTATTCTTCAAATCTTTCAGAAACATTTAGAATATGACATTTAAATGTTTTAATAACTTAGGACTTTTCATGGCATGAAACACATCTGCTCTGGGCAACACCAGTTACTTCAAGAGGAAAATGACCATCTGCAGAAGTTAGCTCAATTCAGGAAATAACCAGGCTAGCTAAAAGTTAAAACAATTATATTTTTATTTATTATAAGGGGAAAACTCACAAAACAGGAATAAGAAGTCCAAGCTCAGCTGTGCTTCAAGGGTACCTACCACACAGAGAGAGTATACCTGGGTCATGTACCATTTTTGTCTGGGTCCCAGAAAAGCCACACCTTATCTTGGTCCCACCTCTTAAAGATAATTGGTTGTCAAAGATTCCCCATCAGGTGTCAAAGAGGCTCCTTATGGAGTTTGTTAGCCATTTGGGCAAGAAACTGCTCTTGCCTGGACTGTTGGATGTTATGCTGTGTGAACTAGATATGCAGAACCCACAAAAAAATAACCACTGAACTTGCCTAAGGGTGAGACAGTCCTTTGGGGTTCCTGCTTCATGAACGAGACTGCCAGACATTCTGCAGGACACAGAAGAAAGTGACTGACAAGCTGCCAATACAGGCGGAACTGTCTTTGAAATTTTCTGCTTCATGGGAAAGTCTGCCAGATACTGTGGGCCAGTATGCTGAAGATGGGTTTCTGCAGCATTACAGAAGAATTTTAGGTGACTATCCAGGCAACAAGATGTCTCTGTCAATTCTATAGTTTTGGAATTTTCTTACAATGCACTTGATGTTAACTTAGGGAATATTATATCCTTCTGGAGTCTTTGATGGAGTTGAAAAATAGATAGTTATAATTACATTTTTCTTAGTTATGATAAAAGATAAAATAGATATAAATGTTGTAACTGTAATTACTTGATATTAGCTCTATTAGCTATTAACTATTATCCATTAGCTCTAGTTTCTTATTGGCTAGCTCTTACATCTTAATTTAACCCATTTCTATTAATCTGTGTATTGCCTTGTGGCTGTGGCTTACCATCAAGGTTCCATCCGGCATCTGTCTCTGGTGGAGCTACATGGTTTCCTCTGACTCTGCCTTCTTTCTCTCAGCATTCAGTTTAGTTTTCTCCACCTAGCTCTATTCTACCCTATCACAGGCCAAAACAGTTTCTTTATTCATTCACTAATAAAAACAACACATAGACAAAAGGACTTCCCATACCATTTCCTTTTTTCTGTTTAAATAAAAAGGGAGGTTTTAATTTTAACATAGTAAAATTACATATAATAGTACAAGTATCAAGCAAGAATTACAGTTACAATATTTATATCTACTTTATCTTTTATCAAAACTAAGGAAAACTATAACTATAAATTCTTCAGCTCCATTAAAAACTCCAGAAGGATATATCACCTACATAAACAAGTTGCATTGTAAGCAACTTCCAAAACTCTAGAATTGACAGAGACATCTCACTGCCTGGACAGTCACCCAAAGTTCTTCTGTAATGTTGGGACATCCATCTTTAGCTTGTAGGCCCATAATATCTGGTAGACTTTCCCATGAAGCAGGAAGTTTGAAGCTCTGTTCTGCCTTGTACTGGTGACGTTCATCAGTTGCTTTCTTCTGTGTCCTGCAAAATGTCTGGCAGACTCTTTCATGAAGCAGGAATCCTGAAGGACTGTCTCACCTTTAGGTAAGTTCAGCAATCATTTTTCTGTGGATCCTGCATGTCCAGTTTATAAAGTATGCCATCAAGCAGTCCAGATAAGAACAGCTTCTTGCTCAAATGGCTAACAAACTCCATAAAGAGCCTTTTCAATGCACACCATCCTCTTGAAGTAATTGGTGGTGCCAAAAACAGATGTGTCTCAATTGTAATGAAAAGTCCTAAGCTCTTAAAATAATTAAATGCCATATTCTGATAGTCTTTGAAAGGTTTGAAGAATACCTATCCATCTGAAATATATCTCTGTATATCTACAAAACCTAACTAACATGACTACAAGCTTGACTATTATAGAAGACAATGTATTAGCCTATATTTTTAATTATTCATTATATTTTTAAATGAGCTACACAAACATAATACCTTAATCAAGAGTAGAAATATACATATAACAAAATTGACCTTAAATTTGTATTAATACACCAAGATCCATACCAGTGCAAAGTATTTATCTCTATAGCATATCCCCTTTAAATGTAAACAAACATTTATAAACAATCACTTAGGGACTTTGATGTTGTTCTCTAGACTACTTCCTACTGGTTGGAGCACTGTTAATCAGGCCTCTCATGGGGTATCCTGTGTGGTAGATCCATCTCAGCCCGCAATTCTGAAGCTGTCATATTGGACCTTTGGGGCCATTGCTTCAGGGGACTTGCTTGATCAAACAATATTAGCTGGTAAGGAAGCTACAACTTTCTATCCTTTGTGGAAACAAAAGCGGAATCTTTTTTTCAAAGGAACAAATCCTTAGACACAAATTTTGAAGTCAAGATACCTTTAAAATATATATGTTGGTTTAGCTTAGCAGCCCATACAATAAAATGTCTCTCTGTACTTAGCTCATTTACAGTCAAATATTCAAAGAAAACACAATAATATACTTAGCCCAGACTCTCTGTGTATATTTCATCTTTACGTGGCTTGTTTTTTTTTACTCCTTTAATCAATGACTGTCTGTACTCTGTCTCTTTAAAGATTTTGTTTTATTGTTTACTTCTTTTTACAACTATCTACATACTCTTTCTTTTTCTTCTAAGACTACGTACATTTTTCCAACATTGTGACCCATTCAGAGGTTTATTTTTGTCTGAATCTGTCTTTATTGCATCTGTAATCATTTTCTGACCAGGAGCACCTTTTTTTAATGCTAAGTGGCATGGCTAGGACTAAGGCTGTTTTGCCTTTTGGCCCTGCCCAGTCCAACATGGTGGAGGTACATTCACTGCCAGCTCTGTGAGCCAAACTCACTGCCCTTGCTCCAGGGATGCAGGAGGTCTGTGTTGTTATTAAGCGAGTTATAGCACTCTGCTCACAAACCCCATTTAAGTGTTCCTTAGCTGGACCTCCTGAAAGAGCCAGAGTTACTCATGCTGACAGTATAAACCAGGAAGCTGCTGTTATTTAAAGAAGCCATGCAGCTTTTGCTGCTAAGGCTGAATCAGGATAAGCTGCACCTCAGCTCACTGCAAGCAAACAAAGCCTATCTGAAAAAAATATGTGGCTACCAAGAAACTGTGCTTAACTCTATTCTTTTGTGTCTAGAATTCCTTCCCAAGTTCTCTCAATGGAGACTGCTCATTCATTTTCCGACTGCTCAGAGATTGGGTGCCATTTTGTAGTAGGAGACCGCTTCTTCATTTCCTGGCTGCCCAGACCTGAAATAATTACACAGAAACTATATTATTTACAACACTGTTTGGCCAATAATTTAGGCATCTTTCTAGCTAGCTCTTATATCTCCAATTAACCCATTTCTATTATTCTGCATATCGCCATGAGGTTATGGCTTACTGGGTAAGGTAATGACATCTGTCTCCTTTGGCAGCTACATGGTGTCTCTTTGACTCTGCCTCCTTTCTATATCTCTGTTCAGATTTCCAGCCTGGCTTTATTCTACTAAGCCATTGGCTAAAACAGTTTCTTTAATAACCAATGGTAATAAAACATATTCACAGCATACAGAGGGGAATCTCACATCATGCCACCACTACCCAGATAATAAGCTTTCCTAACCTAATGATCTTGCTGAGAAAGGAGTGAGGAATCTCATTCACAACACACATATATAAAAACATCTATACATAATACACACATATACACAACACACATACATACACAACACACATATATACACAATACACATACATACATGCATGCATACACAACACACATGCACAACCTAACAATTAACCTAACTAAGAACATGAACAAAAAAATTTAGAAAGCACTGAAGAAAGAAATTTAAGTAGACACTTAAAGATAGAAAGACTGCTCCTGTTAATGGTTTTGGAGAATTAACATTGTACAGTCAAATGTCCCAACACGATCTATGGGATCAATGTAATCCCTATAAAACACAAATAGTGTTCCATACAGAACTGCAAAAAAAATCTTAAAATGCATATGGAACCACAAAAGACCCCCAGATAACCAAAGTAATTCTGAGCAGGTGGAGCAATGGTCTAGGCACCCCAACTTCAGGCTTTAGGGCATACTAAGGCATCACAGTAACAAAGGAGGCCATGTTAGGATGACATCATTTCTGGGTCAGTTTTGATCCATTCTCTGTTTCCATCACAGGTCATGCTTTCCAGCATCTTTCATGCTTGGCAATCTCTTATAAATGATGTACATTATGAGTTTTCTCTTGTTTTCTGGGTGAGGTTTGCACTGATGTAATAGTCTTTCATGTCTGGTGACAATATCAAGGACCTGATTTATTCTAGTTAATAAGAGACTTTCCCTCTAGTTTGTGGGAGCAGGTGCTACTCCAGGTGTGAGCTCTAGGTTCAGTTTCCGCTAATTCTTTTGAGTGATTCTTCCCCAACTTCAGTGCATTTGTGACATATACACAGTTGTCAACATTCAGCTAAAGCTTCATGGAGGCCCTGAGAATCCACAGAGCTCAACTCCTCCTTCCCGGGTGTTCTTCCTCGGGACCTCGAGGAGACCACTGACACCCCTTTGTGTTTCCTTCTTTGTGCCAGAGTTTAGGAACTCACCCTGGGCACAAGTCAAAACAATTATAGGATTAATCTTATTTCTATCTGACTTCCTTCTGTCCTTCACTGCCTACTTCCCAGTGTCTTCAGTGTTGTCGTTTGCTATATTTCATCTGCCGTTACCTGGTTCAGCAAAAGTGGTAAATTTGGTCACCATTACGCATCTGGCCTGAAGGGAAAGTTTCAAGTGAAGTTGGGTCTCACACATTTTGAAATGATATATTTTAAGTATAACTTCCACTGAAATATTTTCATTTCTTGTCATTTTTTTCCATGGTATTTTTAGACAGGGTCTCACAGTGTAGCCTTGACTGGCCTGGAACTCGCGATGTAGAACAGGCTGATCTTGAACTCATATGGGGTCCACCTGTTTCTGCCTCCCTAGAACTGGGATTAAAGTCTTTTACCACAACACCTGGGGAATTCTCGTTTTTTAAATGATCCCTGAATTAATTAGAAATAAATTGCTTAATTAGTATCTGGGTGTGGTGGTGCATGCCTACAATCCTTCCCACTCCGGAGTTACAGGCGGGAGGATCATTGTTAGTTCAGAGACAACCTGGCATACTTAATGAGCTGTAATCATAATAATGTTTAAAAAAGAGAAAAGATGAAGCAAAAAGGAAAAAATCTTCTCAAACACTTGTCAGGTTTCCAAACTTTTTGGGTTTGCCTTTAAGTTTATTTTTTATTTTAAATTTTTTTATTGCACAAAACTTTTGTCTGCAGTTCCATTTAGCGCAGTGACTTGTACATCGCAAACTGCCCTTCTCCCGGGTTGGTTTCCTTTTCACGGTTTCAGTGACCCATGGTCAACCACAGTTGAAAAATACTAAACAGAAAATCCTACAACTTAGCATTTCATATGTTATAAACATGTGCTCCTCTGAGCAATACAAAACCACACTCCACACATCATGCCAGGCGTGTGAACTGCCCTTCACTCAGCTCATTCAAACAAAGATTTAATATTACCTCCCGTTACTTAGTCATGGGTATCTTCACTATCAGGGCTTGTGTGCAAGTAACCGTTTTTTCCTTAACTATGACCAGCAAGAATGGGGATGCTGGCAGATTCCTATAGAATATTGTTGTGATGGTCTACTTTATTACTAGTCACTGCTGATAACTTTCTGTGCCTAACTAAAAAGCCTGGTGTGTGTGGAGCTTGGTGCTATCTGCGGCTTCAGCAATCCACTGGGACCAGCGGAGCAGATTCCCAGATGACACATAGATCCTGTGGAAAGGGTCTGTGGAGACTTTGTTGGACGAATAAATGGATGACTAAATCCATGTGCTGATTCCTTCTGGAATGGGACTAAAGGGGAAAGAGTCCATCCCAGAACACCTGCGTGCTCACTCTGCAGCAAGGAAAATATCTTTACCCAGAGCACATCGTTCTCCTGGAGAAGCTGTTCTGGAGAAGCGATTAAAAGATGCTGCGCCAAGAACCCGGCAGCAGAGGGGCTGCTGGGATGGCTATGGCCGAACCAGACTTTAGGAAACCCCTGGGGTTGGGGGTTGAGCCCTGGGCTTCTTAAACTGTAGGTCACGGCTCCACATGAGGTGGTCATCTAACGAATGTGGGGGCTGGGGAAGTTTGACAACAGAAAGACGTTTCTGCACACATAGTGCCTGAAAGTTCACAATCAAACGCACCGTTGCCTGGCAGCGTTCGCCCAGGACTCACTGTGTGACGTCACCACAGCTTTGCGACTGGACACACGCCACACTTAATCGTACTTCTGGTTTAGAATGTGTGGGTTTATTAAGCGTGGAAAAGTGAAAGGACCAATAGTGAGTGGCAGAGAGATGACATCACCAAACTAGAAACTGAGACCTCTGGCAGAAATCAACTGCGGAAGCGTTGAGAAGCCTGCGAAAGGTCCAATTAAGAGTCCCGCGTGGAAGAGACTGTCGCCCAATAAAAGAACAGACAGCAGCAGAGGGATAGCAGAACGTTGTCAAAGCAGGCACTTACAACATCCAACGGAGATGACCTGACCTGTGTAACCCGATGGAAAATGCAAACAAAAATATTGTCATCAGACCAGGTGCTTACAACACCTAGCCAAAGTAGACTGGAGCACCCTGCCAAATCTGTCACCGCTGGAGTTCCTAATTGAAAGACTCTCAGGCAGAGCAGCAATCTTTGCCAGCATGAGCTTCTTGCTGCTCTTTCCACAGCATGGGGTAGAAAATAACTCCCACACGAACTGGCTTCCTTGCAGGTGCTCTAAAGGGACCTCTGTCTGTCTGTCATTTCTTTCCTCTGTGCAAAGTGTCGGGGTCCCAGGCTGTTCCCAGGACTGGTGTCTCAGGGAACACATGAGATAAACATGTATGAATCTGAGGGGGAGCCACGTTCTCAGAATCCACTCTTAGCACACACAGAAAACACATGCTTTACCAATGTGATTTCTATTACAACATTCAGGAAGCTCTGCCATGGGAGCTGTCTGCCTATAGTTGCAGTCTGTCTGGAGCTGTCTGTCTGCCTATGGCTACCCTGTCTGTCTGGAGCTGTCTGTCTGCCTATGGCTGCCCTGTCTGTCTGGAGCTGTCTGTCTGCCTATGGCTGCCCTGTCTGCCTATGGCTGCCCTGTCTGTCTGGAGCTGTCTGCCTATGGCTGCCCTGTCCGCCTGGAGCTGCCTGCCTATGGCTGCACTGTCTTCCATGTATGCCAGGGAAGGGTTTCTTGCTTCCTCTGCTAGGACTAAGCATGCATTGGCCCCAGGACACTGACTTGACGTGTGTCCTTAGAGAATACTCTTAACGTTCTGAGAATGCAGCAGGGTCTTTGTGTAAGCAAAGGTTGGTGGGAGGGGCGGGGGTTAAAAACACAAGTTTTATAGAGTTTGACAGGATAAAAATGTTCCTTAGAACTTTTCCAGGGACGCCTGTGTTGGGAGGGTTATGATTTCAGGATTCCGTATCTACTCAGCCCTGCAGCTGGTGGAGATTGTTCTGCAGTTCTATAGATAGAGAAAAAATGCTTCACAATTCTTGCTGTGTCCCGAGATGAAAGTTGTATTTGAGTTTGGAGATGTTTTCTTTTCTTTCTTTCTTTCTTTCTTTCTTTCTTTCTTTCTTTCTTTCTTAAGTTTTGAAACCCCAGTTATTCCACTGCCGCCAATCAAACTGAATTAATAAATCCAGGTTTAATGAACAGAGCAAAGCACTCCTGGGTGACCCTCAGGAGGGCAAGAGAGGTACCATGTGACAAATATGGCAGCAGGGTCTTATATAGCCTCTAGCTATGGTCTTGAGCTGCCCCAAAGAGGGAAGGACTTTTGGCTGGCTTCTCGGGAGTGGAGTTTGAGGAGGGCAGTTCCAGGGGAGGGTTTTCCGCTTGGTGCACAAAGGATGGGGTTTGGAGAGGGCAGTTTCAAAGGAGATGCGGCTGGGGGAGCTGAGGGCGGGGTCTGGAATGGGGCTCTGAGCTGGAGATTCCAAACATCCCAGACTTTTTGGGTATGTGCGGACGTTGATAGGGCTTCCACCTAAACACGTGGCTAGTCTAGATGTCATTGTGGAGTCAGGCTGACCTTGAAGCTTTAACCAACAATCTTCCTGCCTCTGTCTCCTGAGTGCTGTGATGAAGTGCCCAGCACACACAGTTAGAATCATATTTGAAGAGAAAGAGACTATTTTTTTTAATACTTAGGAAGGTACGGATTCCATCAAGGGTTTTTTCTAGAAACTTTTTCTAACTTCTTTCTGTCATAACACAGCTTTCCCAAACAGTTCCTGGTGACAGTACCGCTGTGACCACTGTGTGTGTACTCAGCAGCCATGACTGTCCTGACAGATGTACTCGAAGATCCCCTAGAACTGGAGTTACAGGCAGTTGTGAGCTGTGATGTGGACACTGAGAATCAAAGGTGGGTCCTCTGGAAGAGCAGGCAGTGCTCTTAGTCACTGAGCCATCTCCCCAGCCCCAATATATTTTCCCCTCATGGTCTGGATGCACGCTCTTCTGATCGCCCCCAGACAGCGTGCCCTGACCTGTCACTTCTGCTCATCATCCTGTCACCCCAACTCTAGTTCTCTGGGGTTTGACCTCTTCTCCATCCATGCTTGTTCCTACGGTGATCCCATGGTTCACAAGTTGATAGGCTCCCAACTTCCCATCTCTTTAGCTTTAGTTTTTTTTCTGCTGCTGTAAGAAACAGCTACATTATTGGCTTAAGGCAGTCCTGAGTTCACATCCACAATGCTGTAGGTCAGAAGTCTTTTGGAATTAAAAATCAATGTGTTGATGAAGCTGGTTTCTTCAGAGGACGTCGGGGAGAAGCTGTTCTTAACTTCTAACTTTTAGAGACTGTCCGCATTCCTTATCGCATGGCCACATCACTCTGACCCCTGACTCCATCATTACATCCCCCTTCTGCAACTTCTACACATCTTCCATCCCTTTCTCACAAGATAACACAGCACACCATGACCATCAAGAATAGTTCCCTCACTGCCAGGTCTTTACCTCTAGCGTGTATCAAGACCCTGGTCCCGTAGAATGTTCATGGGTTCTGAAGACAAGCACATGTGCATCACAAGGGACAATATGGAGCCTACTGTGCAATCTAGACCTCTGCTAGAGCTTGAATGTCCCCTCAAAAGCATGTTTTGGAATCTTAGTCCCCAGAACACATATTGAGAGCTGAAGCCTCTATGCAGTGATGGGGCCCTGAGGGCTGGGTCTCAGGAGTAGGTTAGTGCTGATGCTGCTGGTACGAGTTGTCAATGGCCGAACTGCTGGCTGACAGCCGGGTTTGTTCTCCCTCCTCCATGCCATGATGCAGCAGACAAGCCCCCATTAGCTTCCTGTTCCACTAACACCCACTGTGTCCCACAGGTCTTGTGGCCCTCACCTCTCACCACTCTGTTCTTTATTTACTCTGTCCCACCCACACTGGTTCCCAATCATGCCCCTGCCTCGGGTCTTCTGCATCTCTCTGTGGCTGCTGCCGTCTCTCTGCCTGTCTGCTTTATGATGTGGCTTTGTTTGCTGTTTCCCCTTGACTGTGTTTATTTTCCTTTTAACTGTAATTCCTTGTGGGTGTGCGACTTTGTGAGCTTCTGTACCCAAGCACGGAGTCCAGCATACATGGGTGGCAATGAGCGTTACTGAGTAAACAGAAGAAAGGGCTTTCCTTGTAGGTGTGCAGGGGGTCAGCGACACACACCTCCGTCCTTACACTCATTCTCTCAGAGGAACCTTGTTATTAAAGCTCAAGAATGATGGCATATGCACACACATTCTAATTTCAATCCAAAGCAGGTTCCCAAGTGTCCCTTCAAGAGTTCAAAATGCCACAGACAAAGAGGAAGGCTAGGGCACTCTATGTTAGTGACTTTGGGTGACAGGAGGTAGCTTCTAGAGGAGTAAGCCAGACCTAGATGGAGTCTCGGTTATACCAAGCTATGGTGCCATTGCTCTCACCCAAACCCAAGTTGACATTTAATCCCCACTTTGAGGTACTGAGGCATGAGTCCAGGAACTTCGAGAGGCTCTCATGAGCAGACTTGTTCATTCTTGGGTTGAAAATCATCTGAAGGGTCTGCTGTCTAAGCCATTATGACTCTGTCTCTTGAATGTGTCACTAGACAGAGTCACTACCAGTAAGAGGACTATCTCCATATAGAGCCCTAAACCTTAGACTTTCAAGCTTCAAGAAGTCTAAGTAATAAACTCCTTCTCTATACAAATTGTGTAGTCTCAGGCTTTCAATAAGAGTGGGAAAAAAAAAACAGTCCAAGACCTTCTGTGAGCTTCAAGGCTCATGGCTCAAGGCAGTTCCAACAGCCAAACAGGAGAAGAATAGAGTCTAGGAGACTGTGGTGATTTGAAAGAAAATGGACCCCATAGGGAGTTGCACTATTAGGAGGTGTGGTCTTGTTGGAGTAGGTGTGGTCTGGTCGGAGGAAGTGTGTCACTGTGGAAGTCTCCGATGCTCAACTTATGTTCAGTGTGACACACAGTTGCTTCAGCTGACTGCAGATCAATATGTAGAACTCTCAGCTCCTTCTCCAGCACCATGTCTGCCACCATGCTGCCTTGCTTCCCACCATGATGATGACGGACTAAACTTCTGAACTATAAGCCAGTACCAATTAAATATTTCCCTTTATAAGAGTTGCCATGGTCATGGTGTCTCTTCCCAGCAATAGAAAACCTAACTAAGACAGGACACACATCATCCCCCTCTGTCCTGAAGACCTAAGGGAAGATAACCAAAGTATTGTACCTGCTGACCAGAAGGCAGTGCCTCATAAGGTCAGAGATGAACCAGTGCCTACACGATGTAACCCTGGAGTCTACAGGGAGCTGGGCAGGAGATCAGAGCCTTCTCAGGGAGGGGCCAGTGGGAGCCAGGCCAGCAAGGTTGCTTGGAATCTGGGCCCTCTCTTTTGAGGGCTGAAGAGGTTGTCATTCAAGAGCAAGGATAGAATAGCAAGCTCATGCAGCCCTCAAAGGCAACCCTATCTCTCTCTCCTAGTGACCAAATCCCATGTGTTCACAATAGGATGGAGACATTGTAAAAAAGACATCTGACTGGTGGCCCCAGCTATCTCTGATCTGACCTTCTGTTCCCATTTCAGACTTCAGAGTAGAGTCTTCTTGTCCCGACTGTTGGTTCATATTTTCTTCTGCATTCGCTCCAAGTCTCTTCAGAGACCCAGGCAGAAACCAGCAAAGTGGAGACCTGATTTTAGAACCATGTGGCTCTGTCTCTTTCTCCTCCTCTTGCTGATCTCCTGGCATCATTAGCTTCATCATGGGTTTGAGCATGTGATGAAACCGGAGAGCTTCTGTTAGATGTGTTCCCAGACAACACCACCATCGGCAACCCAGGAGCAGTATCTGTGTGTCTGGCAGGGATCTGAGCTCTCTGGGGCTGTGAACAAATTAATTTGGTGGCAGTCCAGGTGATAGATGTGACAGCCTGAAGCATGGGCCTGGTTTCTGGACTGCTGACTGAGTCCAGACCTCAGCTTGGGGTGGCCTATGCAGTGTGGTACCCACAGCAAGTGCGGCTTGACTCCAACGTGGAAGGCTCTTGCTTGCTTTGTT
Organism: Myodes glareolus; assembly: GCF_982192425.1. Lineage (NCBI taxonomy): Eukaryota > Metazoa > Chordata > Mammalia > Rodentia > Cricetidae > Myodes > Myodes glareolus. The sequence continues at coordinate 71,513,554 of NC_142027.1, read as the reverse complement.
GCTTTCTCTGGGCCAGAGTGAGCATGCTGGCCATCTTATTGAAGTCAAGGGTGGTGACAGAGCCCAGGTCACCTCCTGCCTCATTCCCACATCAGGTTCTAAGCCCTCTCTCCTGAGGGAAGGTAGTGGCAGTCCCGCTGTAACCTCCAGGTGGGCTCACTTCCAGTCAGCTGTGAGGATGAAGAAAGAACATGGACCACTGCCTAGTGATTAACACCGTTGCTGTGCCTGTGGGGCAGAATAGTGTCCCGAATGTCAACTTCTTAACCACCTCAAGTGATAGCGAGTGTGATGATCTTTTCCCGCTTTGCTCATGGCAGGGTAAGCTTAGGTGAAACTGTGATGTCCCGCTCCCCCCCAGAGTTCCCGCTCCCCCCCAGAGTTCCTCGTTCTGCAGTAACTCATGCTCCAACTGTTGTGGGCTGGTGACAAGGGCAATGTTTGAAGTGACAATGAATGACAGAGATGGGATGCAACTGAGGCAGAGGCAGGGAAGCAAGGAGGTCAGCCAGACTTCTGCAGAGGCTCACATATCTCAGCCTTGGACCCCATGGCAGTCTGGGTACAAGATCAGTGGCCTTTGGTTCAGGCCCGGTCCCAACTGCTATATAAACTCTATGTCAGTAACTAATTAAACATACACACACATACACACACACACACACACACACACACACACGCACGCACACACTCACGCACACACAGTAATTTGAAGCCAGACTCAGACTTCCGGATTGTCTCTCAGGAGTGATAATCTCTCTGTGACACGCCATCTCTATAAAGGTGGCAACAACAGAGGCTACATTTTGAGCAGCAAGTAAGCACAGCTGTGTGAGGTTCTTAGAAGGACGTACTAGAGAAGCTTGAAGTAAAATCATCAGGATCCTCAAACCAGCCAGCCTCCTACCCCTGTGCCCCCACCCCAGACCTCCTACCCCTGTGCCCCCACCCCAGACCTCCTACCCCTGTGCCCCCACCCCAGACCTCCTACCCCTGTGTCCCCACCCCAGGCCTTCCTCTTCCATCCAGGTGAGTCAGGGTAAGGGACAGGGTAAGCTGCTCTTTTCCCTGAGTGTTCCAGCTGTGTGCTTGGATCAACAAACCCCATGCCTCTTGCTCCAGAGAGGCCCCTCTGCTCATAGTTCCCAGGTCACATGTGGACAAGCTGGGCTTCCGGTACAGCAGTGGCTCTGGGCAGGGAATCCACAGGTCTCTGTCTACTATTCCTGGTGCCCAAAGCTTCCCTTGGGTCCTCACAGTACTTGATTCATGGGAAGAACTCATTAAATATTTGCTTGAAATAAAACACAATAAACATTCCTCCCACCTCTCCCATTTACTCCATGACTGTTGACAGGGGTTTTTGTCCCACCTGGTCCTGCAGTCATTCAGCCCCCAAAAAGACACAGATGTCTACATTAATCATAAACTGATGGGCCTATTAGCTCAGGCTGCTTATTAACTCTTTCTTACATCTTATCTTAGCCCATTATTTTTGTCTGTGTTAGCCACGTGGCTTGGTACCTTTCATCAATGAGACATTTTCATCTGCATCCTCTACGACTGCAGACTGCATCTTGCCTCTTCCCAGAATTCTCCTGTTCTCGCTGCTCCGCCTATATTTCCTGCCTGGCTACTGACCAATCAGCATTTTATTGAAAATAATACAAGTGACAGGATAAAAGACCATTGCCCCATAGCATATGGCCAGGGCACAGCAGATACAGATGGTGACTTCATCTTTGGAGGCCCAGAGAGGGTGTCCAAGTGTCAGAGCATCCATGATTAACTAGCCAGGGCTCTAAAGATAGGGCCTTCTTTGTCGGCTTCCTGGTGTCCAGCTCTCTCAGTATTGTTCTGGTAGAGGGGCCCCACCAGCAATGATCAATTGAAAGCCTTTATTCTAGCTGGCTGGGACTATACTCAGGTATTAAGAGATTCAGGTGTAGCCGCAAGTGTCCAGAGCACAGGGTTTTTAAAGGCAAAAAGCACATCCTGGAATCTTGCTCAGAAGCTTCAGGGGAGCTTCGCAGAAGAAAGCATTTTAACAGAAGCCAAGATAAGTGGCTAGCTGGAGGGTTTTCTGAGCAAGCAAGCATTTTAACAGAAGCTAATAAGCTAACAGGAAATCTTGACCTCAGGTTCCTAGAATAGAATTTGGTAGTTTTGCATGGGAAATCTCCATCAGAGAGATCAGATTCTAGTGAAACCTGAAATGACATGAGCAGGAGTACAAGATGGAGGAAACTCTACACCACCTTGCCCTGTCACAGTTCCTTTTAGAGGCCCCTGTTCCGTTTCTGACCTTCTCTAGAGTCGCTAGTGTGCCCTGTGAGTAGAAGACAGTAGCAGAGTATCTGTACATACAGTGGGTCCAGACTAGACAAAAGGGACTGATTTGACTGAGACCCAGGCCACAGCCAATTCTAGAACAAGGCTGTGACAAAGGTGTGGCCCTTCAGACCTAGCTGCGGTGGTGTCAAAGTATGTGTCACAAATCCCCAGTAAACAGGCAGGCAGTGCAGCAGACATCCTGACTCAAAGCCACTCTTGAGTATCAGCCCACCCTACTCCCCAGCCCTCGTATGGCAGGTGTTCCTGTGGTAGATGTTTCTTGGTAATAAGAAACATGCGGAAATAAGTGTGCTTCCCTGACAGCCCCCCATTTTGCCCACATCAAAATGTTTCTGGCTTCCAAACTGTGATGGGGAGACACCCGGCCCTTGCCTGGGATGCAGGCAGTCTCTGTTTCTGGCACTTGAGGGGCAGCAGAGCTGAGTCAGCACCACCAATTGTCTGGAGGAAAGGCTGCCATTGAACACGTGACAGGCACCTCAGGAGGAACCACATTAACAACGACTTGAAATTGCCTGTCACCTATCACTTTACAACCCACTTTCAACCATTATTTATTTGACCCTCACAGTTCCCTGGCTAGGGCAATATCTTACCCAGGATGAAAACAGATTTTTAAAGTCCCCGGTAAGTTTAGACATGCTGTGACGCTAAGGACATGCCCCGGGGTACAAAGTTCAGCTCAGGGATCAGAGACAGCCCCAGATGGAGATGGTAGGGTTAACCTAAAAACCAGAAAGCAACCTAGTGCAGAGCCAGCACCTCAGTTTCTTTTCAGCCTTGCCTCCTGAGCAAACTCAGACAAAGAGCAACACTTTGTAGGGCCTGTTTCCTTAACTGCAAAATGAGCTTATGGGCTCCAGTGTCTTCTGTCAGTATTTGGAAGAGACTAAGTCTAGATGTAATCCTTCGTGCTTATTCTATAGCCAGCACAGAATCTCTTCAGGATACATCTCCATCTCCTCTCCCTTCCGCATCTTCACACTACGAAGTGAGACAAACGCCGCTGTTGAAGGGAACAAGCTCAAGAACTTTTCCCGAAAAATCAGCAGAGGATGCCTCCTTGAAGCGACGGCAAAGCCTGTGGGTGTGGTATCAGGAAGAAAGGTTTGTTTCGGCTTATGGTTTTGGAGGTTTCCAAGCCAAAGGTGCCATGCTGCAGAAGAACACTCTAGATGGCATTGCCTGTCGGGAGCACGTGCGAGTGGAGTGTGAGGTCGAGCCTGTGGGGCAGCTTCTGTTTACAACAATCTGTTCTCAGAGTGCCCAAGAGGCACTAATTCCTTCAAAGGGTATTGCGCCCCTGGTCCAACTACCTCCCACAAGGTACCTGCCTCTTACACACATACATCCCTCAACTCTGATGCACTGTGATTCGGTTTCCAGCAGAGGAGTTGTGGAAGGACGAAGCAATCCAGGACACCTTTAAAACTTGGTTGTACAGGGCTAAGCAGTGGCTCAGTTGTTAAGGGCACTTACTGAGATGGGCAGGGGTGGCACTCGGTCAGCACTCGGGAGGCAGAGGCAGGTGGATCTCTGAGTTTGAGGCCAGCCTGATCTATAGAGTGAGTTCCAGGACAGCCAGGGCTATGTTGAGAAACCCTGTCTCGAAAAAACCAAAAAAAGAGAGAAGGGGAGGGGGCGAGAAAAGAAAAGAAACAGGAAGTCTGTTGATAACTCCTGGAAACCAGAACACAAGTTATCATAGAACTTCTAGGAATGGCTAAAAAGGAGTGTATATTTCAAAAGAATGAACCGAAAGGGAAGAACACAGAGAAACAGAAGTTGAGCCTTTTCGGAATATCACTGAGGATCATGTTTGCTTAGCGAAGCCTCCACACCAGTATTAACTGGGCACACGCCTGTAATCCCAGTCAATACTTGAAGGCAGGATGAGAGGTTTAAGATCACCCTCAGGTATATAGAAAGTTCCAGGTCAGCCTTGGCTACACGAGATTGTGTCTTGAAAAACAAGCAAGCAAAAGACTCAATTTTAATTTAAAAGAAGAAGAAGGAGAAGGAGACGAAGAGGAAGAGAAAGGAAGAGGAAGACGAAGACGAAGAGGAAGAGGAAGAAAATAAGAAGAAGGTCAGAAGTTTGGGTACTTACCAGTAATTCCAGCATTCGAGAGGCCAACTTGGTCCATATAGTGAGTGAGTTTCAAGCCAGCCAGGGATACATAGGGAGACCCTGCCTCTTTAAAATAAAATAAAATAAAATAAAATAAAATAATTACTATTTGTAAGCCTGGTGTGGTGTCAAACACCTGTAATCGCAGCACCCTAAAGGTGGGGAAAGGAGGATGAGGGATTAAGATAGCCAGGGCTACTGGAGACCTGGTCTCAAACAGTAACAATAATTTCAACAATAAAAAGCTCAAATGAAAAAGATTATAGAGATTAACAAGATGGCTCTGCAGGTAGCTGAAGAAGCCCAAATATCTCAGTTTGATTCCCGGAATTCATGTAAAGCTGGAAGAAGAGAACCAACTCCACACACCTGTATCATGGTAAGCGTACCCCTCCATTATACATACACAATAACAATAATTTTTTAAAATTAGTCCTTGAGTGGTCTGAGGAGCTTTATGGGTCTGAAAACAGAGGAAATATGGGGGTACAGGGTTTCTCCATTCGTTGCACCCACTTAAGGCAAACCCAGGGCTCTAAAACAGCCACCCTGGGCTCCGCTCTCCAAACAACAGCACAAACAAGGGGCTCCCTTAGCCACAATCCCATTCTCCCCTGACATGGTGAAATAAGGTTATTCAAAGCCCAGGAATGCAAGCACTCAGGGCATGGTGAGCCACAGCCCACACATCACACATCCTCCACCCATAGCTCTATTACAGTTAATTTCTTGCAGGTGTCGGGTATAAAGGGCACTGTATATAAGCTCTGCACTCGCCTGGAAATCTTTCATCCACCAGTCGGTAAGTACTTCAACTTTTATGGAAGGACCTGTAGAGGCAAGCAAGGTTAACGACTCGCGGAAGGTCATGGGGAAAGGAAGCAGGAACATGGCAACCACTGTCGGCCCTGACAACCTTCCAACCCTGAGTCTGGCCTGTTTTCCTCTGAGACTCACAAAGCACTAGATAAGATAACATTTTTCTTTTCTTAGTCTTCCTGACAGCTGGAAGGAAAAGAGCTCCGAAGCCCGTGACTACTTTCTAAGACAATCAGGAATGTAAGGAAACGGTAGCGAGAGCGCTGTTCTCTGTGGGGATAGAATTTTCAGTGTGTCCCCACCGTAGTCCTTTAAACCATAAAGCCCCTTATGGTTTCTCATTTCTGAGGTCATCAGGACCCTTCTTAACCCAGATCCTAGAGTCTGAAGGCACCAGAGCGGGAGACGGCTGTGGGCTGGGTCAACCGGGCCCTCTCTGTATCCCTTAATACAGTTTGAGAGCCTGGTGGCCGCTACTGTTTGCTTTACGGCCTCTTGCTAACAAATCCTTCGACGTTGTGTACTCAAAATCAGGTCCTCGTAAACTCTTTCGGCTTGAGAGTTTCCTGAGACAGAGCGAATATTAATTTTGTTGACAAATTTCTTTGTCCCAAAGGCCCAGATCTGCATGCTTTGTGCAAAGCCGCAGCACCAAGCTCTCTAGCGTGCCTTGTCCCCTAATCAGTCTTGTCGTGAGCTGTTCTAGTATTGTTTTATCACAGCCTCATAGCCTGGGAGCCAGAGGACCCTTTTGGAGTGAGCCATGCTGTATTTGTGTATATTTTTTAAAAAATGGTCATCGCCCTACTCACTGTGGTCGCCATCATTTTTCAATGGAGGTGTTGCCATAGAGATGTTGTCCGATCCATCTCTATTGATGGCTCCCTTGAAAAGGGCCTTGAATAGCCTCTGAGGTAGGTAAATGTATGCAGTGACATTGAGCGGATGATTCTATTCTGAAAAATTCCGGCACCATTTGTTTTGCACTTGTCTGAGGGCTGGGACACGGTGTTGGGTTTTGTTCCACGTGCTCCGCTCGCAGGCCCGGAGTTAATGCAAGCCTTGTTTGCAGCCACCGAAGCAGAAATTTCTCTGCTGCCAAGGACAAAAGCTTCACAGGCCACCTCAGAGGCTGCTTGGGGGAAGGCCGCGTCTCCGGGGCTCCCAAAGGAAATGGGAGATAACTGGGAACCGCGCCCTTGATGGCACCTAGCCTTCGGTGGCCGCCCGGGTGCTTCTGACCCGTGGGATGCCCTTTGGTGAGGGCATCTTCCTCTGTTTGCCTTTCTCCAGCCAGCTGAAAGAAATTCCCTGAAGATGTGGTGTTCTTCTGTGTGGTGAGGAGGAAGTTCATACGGCTCCGTGCGCTGTCTTTGCTGAGGTGTGGAGGGAGAAGAGGTATCTCAGTAAAACAATCCTGGTTTCATTGCTTTGGTCCTTGTGTGGAAACAAGTGGTACCCGGTTCAGGAAGCAGGAGGGTGGGGAGGGATTTAAGGGCCCTGGAACAGTATCCCAGCCTTGGGAAGCTGTAACATATGAATTTTATTGAGCCCACAAATGAATGAATGTTTAAAGTTAAACAGTGTGCTGGAAGGTTCCAGAAATATATTTTCCATTTATTCTTCAATAAATGACACGGGAGTTATTAGCCTCTTCTTATTTTAAAACAGAAGGATGAAGTGATTTGTCCCAGGGTGCACAGCCATTCTGTGGCTGCTGTTGGATTTGAATCTGGCTCCGGGGCTCCTTCCCCAGACTGTACTGCCCCCATGGCTTTGCGCTTAGCCGCTGCTCATGGGACGGTCGACTTGGCTACCTGCGGGCCGGAGCTGGGGTGGGGGAACCCATTTCCTCTAGCATTCTTTGCCCTCATCAGCCAGCCCCTGCCAGGTTCTGGGAGCATCTTCGAAGGAAGACCAGGAGGACACACCTCACGCTTTCCTGACTTTCAGGATTAAGTCCAGGGCGGTTTCTGCAGGAGAGGTTCTGGGGCCCCGAACCAGCTTCTCAGCTAAGCTGCTGCCCCTGTGCATCCTGTCCCGGAAGGCCGAGAGGTCTCGAGGACCGGATTTGTCTCAGTCTCGCAGAGCTTCAGGGTGTGAGTCCGGGGCACAGAGCTCACAGTCCCTTGTCATCTCCATATTTGCTCTCTCAGCCTCGCTCATCCGTCCGTTTGGTACTCAGTACTCGTGCTGCTGAGAGGGGCATGAGCCCGACACAGGCATCTCCTGCAAGGGCTGCCGATGTGAGGAAGGCACAGCCCCTTTCTCAGGAATTCAGAAATGCAAAATAACCTGGTATAACCGTTGACATCTGCCCTTCGTAGCTTACTGAAGACTTTCCCATCTCCACCCCGTCTTCACAATAGCCACAGGGGAGGAATGACTGCTGAATCCATCTTGCCGAAAAGTGACACCCTGAGTTGTCCAGAGTAAGTAGTGTGGCGAAAGCTCATCTGAGTCCTTTGATCCCAAACTTTGTGGGGAGAAATGTTCCCAGAATCCTCACCTTGCCTTTTTGTTGGCATCCTTGGCTAACAAAGTCAACCGAGTTCCCTCCCTCTGACCCCTTCAAGTGGCCAGGATGTGGCAGCAGGTCCCATTTCTCTGGGCAGGGTCGTCTGTGTTCAGGAGAGATGACACGCTTGTGGCCAGTCTCACCATTTCAGACTAAGTTGGTGATTTCCAACTTCGACTCGCTATCGAGAGTTTAGAAACACTCAGACCCGGGACACATCCCAGAGGTTGTGACGACTGGCCTGGGACAAAACTGGTCTGAGCTAGGGTGTCCATCAGTTCAGGCTCAGTGTGAGCCTGTTCTGCAGGTGTCTCCTGTCTGCTACCGTCGGAAAGAGAAATGAGTGTTTTGGCCCACTGTTGCAGGCTAGGGCGCCTATGGGACAGTTGCAACCAAAAGTTGCAATAGCTAGCAATAAAAAAATTAAAAAGTTGCATAACTAGCAATACTCAGGAAAGTAGGTCTGGTGACTCAGATTAAAGGTCTCTTGAATAGCTCAGGAGATTGCTGCAAAGTGTTAAAATACAGTGATACAATGTCACCGCTTCTGTATGTGATGCTGATACAGACAATGGCCCTGTGTCCAGGAATGAAGGCTCAAAGTCTGTTAAGACAGACCCCCCCACACACACAGAGTTCACAGTCTGAAGGGATACACATGCACTTAAGAGCAAGACATGGAGGACAGGGTAGCAGCCCCTGCCTGTACTGTAGAGCCCACCTGGCTGAGTTTTGAAGGATGAGTCGGCTTTTCTGGAACTTGGTTATGGCTAGAGAGTCAAAAGCAAGCATGCTGAAGGCGAGCAAGACTCCCAGTGTGCAGCAGGGAGCTTGGTGAGAGATGAGGTTAAAGGCAGAAGACTGTAGAGATGTGCTGTGTTCCAGAGGCCAGAAGAGCTGAGGAAAGACATCAGACTTGGAGTCCCAAGGACTGTCTTGGGAAAGCATTGTAAACAGTTCTGCAGAACGCATTGGGTTGCCAGGTCCACTGAGAAACAGTGCCTGCACTGATGGAGATCAATGATAGCTAATGGGTTTTCTGTACCCTGATAATAGGTTTCTCTGCCAACACGGTAAGTCAGATCAAGCCAAACTGAAAAAGTAAAAGAACAGGTTTATTTTGACCAGAACAACTCCCAGGTGAGCTTTCCAGTCCCCAGAGATTGAGGCAAGAGCCGGAGAGTCACATAGCCAAGCTAAAGCAGGATACTTACGTGCCCGGGAGGTGAGGGGTGATGATGTGTCTGCCACAAGCTGGGTTTGTGTCCAGTTCTAATGCTTTGAGTGGGACTTGGGCTGCTGGCAGCTTCAAGGGAGGAGCTGCTGCATCCCCAATATTGCAGAACTGGGCTTATTGTTAGTTTATCTTTGTTGGAGATTCTCTAAGAGGGCAGGGTTTGGAGAGAGAAGAAAGGTGTTTTCACTGGAGTGACCAGGAAGTTCCAGCCAAATGTCCCCACCTTTTGGGATACACAGGTGCCGGTTCAAATCTGGCTACTCCCTGTTTTCATGGGACGACCTGGGGAGGGGGAGTCAGGGGTCAGTGGGCTCACACTCAGCAGGAGGTATGGGTGAAGAAGCATTGGTTAACTGCTGTCCTGGAGACCTTAGGAATCTGTTCCTGGAGGAAGTGGAGAATGCAAGTTGCTAAGAGGAAAAAAAAAAAGTAATATTTTTTTATTAGTTCATAGAGCTATTACCACCAGCTCTATGAACGGAGCTAGCCATGGAAAGAGTGAAGACTGCCAGAAAGAATGGAACAGAGATGTACCTTGGTTGTATTGATGACATTCTTCAAATTCTATATTAGTTTCCACCAGGCCAGATTCCTTGATACAGTTAACAGCACTCTTTTCCCAGCAACATGCAGATGTCTGCAAAATACCTGGAACAGATTTACATCTTGCCTTAGCCTTAGCAAAGGGTATGGCTTTGGGTTAAAAGGCACACACATGTTTTAACCCAATGAAACACATCTTTAAGTCTATACTTCGAAGACAACCAAAGGGAATTTAAAATCTTGAGCTTGTGACTGAATAGTAAATAGTCAGTGCTCCATCAGTTTATCAGAAATCTATTTATCAATGCTAAAACTCTGAACCTCTGAAATCCCCGTGTATAGAAATCCCTGTGCATAGAAAGGGGACAGAAGTCTGAAACCATCTTTACATACCTTAAATCATTTACTTATACCTTTGCAACTTACATTTCTATATCTTACATCATTTTCTGTGCTCCTGTAGTGGAAAGTTACATCTGAAACCTGTTTATCCTTTACTATGAAACCTGTGAACAAGGCAAACCTGCCTGTATTTTTTTTTTAACATGAAACTTAAATAGTGAACTCCCTAATGAACTCCCAAAGTTCAGCCTTGGGGGATCACAGGGAGAGCTGTTAAACTGGCAATGTAAGTCATCAAACACCATCAGACCTGAGAAGGATGAAGTTCACCCGAGTAAGCAGAAGGGACGCAGCTTCTAAATGGCAGGGACTTACTGGCTCCCTAGACAGCTCCCCCAGGTGTTAAGCTTTTCTGGCCTGGTAAAGCCTCTCTGCTGATGCAACAATCCAATTTAGACCAAATCAGACTGAATTTCAAAAAGCCAAGTTTTAATGGATGCCAGAACTCCCAAGCAACACGCCCAGGAAAACACAGAGAGGGGAAAGGAAAACTGGAGAGATCATGTTTTTGTTCTCTGGGGGACAGTTTAAATAGCCTGTGGGAGTGGTCTTGAGCCTCCCTGGGGAGGGGTCAGTGTTTGGTGGGCTTTCTTGGAGGTAGAGTTTGGACTGAGGCAACTCTCAGGGGAGGGGGTTTTGACCCCCCCCCGCAACGAAACATTAGAGACTCCTTGTATAAATGGATGCCAGGGGGCTGGGGTGATGCTTCCAACCAAACTCTAGGTTCCTCCATGGTCATTAGAGACAGAGGTCCCAGGGCAGCATCAGTCTTTAGCTGCCAGACCCAGAAGATCTGACAGATTTTACTGTGGAGTATGAACTTGAGGAGGACTGGCCTACCTTGCCTAGGCAAAGCAGAGCAATCAATTTTCTAGTGTCTTGCTTGTCCACAGTCTAGACAGGACCTTGGCAGAATTTGAGGTGAAAGGCAGTTTTTTTCCACTCCATGACTGGATTTGCTACATTTAAAACAAGCTCCAGGTAGAAGTTCTTTGCATCCATCCACCCACCCATCCATCCATCCATCCATCCACCCACCCACCCACCCACCCACCCACCCACCCACCCACCCACCCATCCATCCATCCATCCATCCATCCATCCATCCATCCATCCATCTTCTTTGGAGGAGATAGGGGTGCTGGCATGTCTCTGTCATGAAAAATCTTTTTTTATTAAACATTTTAGATGTCATATTCTCAGATCTCTGAAGCGTTTGAGGATCATTATCTGTTAGGTATATCTAAACTAGACAAATGTTGTTTGTTTCTAGTTACCTGTTTTAGGCTTAACTTTGAGAACATAAATATATAAACTAAATCCGAACATATCAAAGAAGTTGATTCTTTATGAGGTATCTGATTTTTAATGTGTATGTCTTCTAAGACTGGGATTTTATAGCTTTATCCCTGTTAGGTTTAGCCCTAAGACATTTAATTTCTGAATTAAAGATCTTTTAATACCAAGATAAGACTTTTAACTTATAAACACAGTCGGCAAAGAGACTGGGAACTTTCCTGATCCTTTCATAGTTTACCATTATGTAACACAGCAGTTTTCTGGATGACTTAGTTTACCAAATTAGATATAGCTTAACCATGTTAGCAGAAGCAAGGAGGTTAAACATACATTACTAAATTGATTTCTATAAGCCTGAATAGACCTTAGGTGGAGAGATCTTTCACCAGACTGCTTAGGTCACCATCTTGCTGCATCTTAAGATGGACATACCCCAGTCTCTGGTGTTCTGTGAAGGCCCAAAAATGTGAACCTATTTCCACCTTACCTGATGGTCAGAGAGTTTGGAAGTTGCTCAGAATGGTTGACAAGTGACATCCTGACTCAGGATGTGGTTACTTGGTTCTTTTGACATTAAGATGGCTCATACAAGTAGATCCATTCCATCCAGACAAATGGTCAGGATATGCAAATGTACTTCTGCTCCTTCTTTTGTAATGTGAGGTTATCTGGGGAGTGGTTGCCTTCAGGATACTTGGTCTAGGGTAGCTTCACTGCCTAAACAACAGAATGCTAATGCCTCCATGCCTCAAAGTCTTACAGCAATTAGCTATTTGAGCTGTCCTTTGTATCGTGGTAAAGAACTCTTTTGTTGCCTTCTTCTCTGTTTTGTATTGGGGTATAAAAGTGTATGGAAAATTAAACATGGACAATATCAGTATTCACTAGAATGCACTCCTGGTACTATCCTATGGTTTCTGTTTTATTATTTTTTCATGCATTAGTATTCTTTACTAATATTTCTAAATCCTCATTCCCTTACCCTGGCAAGAGTTGTTTTGTCAAGACTGGTTGTTATTCTCCTGAAGAACTGCAGTCCCCAGGAGGCCCCTATGCGCAGGTGCAGAGTGAAGCGTGGTCCGCCTGACTCAAAAGACTTCATCTCTCAAAATTACTGGTACCCACAATCCAACAGGGACGCAGAACGCAGCGTCAGATGCACGCTTACGCTGGATTGGTCTTTAAAAAGGCAGAACCGCGGTTCCCCCTTCTCTTTTTCCCCCTTCCCGCTTCCAGCCTGCACCGCCCTCACGCCCCTTTCCTATAATAAAGCTACACGTGGGTTTGTTTGTACCTCGTGGTCTATTTCGTCTTCCGCAGAAAAAACAACACTGGTCCCTGACAGTGTTCAGCTATGGTTCTAAGTTTTTATTTCAAGAATGAAGACATAGAGCACAAACATAATTTGCAGAAGGCAAAACCAAGTTTCAACAAGGTAAACAATTCAGTGTCTCTAAAATCAATTATCAAGTGGATTGCTCTTACATTACATAACGTGGCTGCCAGCAAGATACGTCCCTGTACACGAATACACGGAGCTGCAGCTTTAATACCTCATTAAGCCAGCATTGTTTTAAATCCTACCTTTCATAAACCTTGTTTTCAGGACAGAACAGGAATTATCATACAAAAATCCATCCTAATCCAAAATGTCTTGGAGACCCGTCGTCTCCTTGGTAGGCTCACTTCATGTCATCTCCTTTAATCAAGATGGTGGAGTCACATGACATCTCTCTTCTCCAACCTTAGTCCAAATGGCGACAGCCCATGTGACTGTACTTAAGATGATGGCAAACCACCTGTTGTCTCCCAGAACAGTTCCAATTTGGAGTTAGAAGTTTTAAGTTAACTTTTGGTTACAGATTTTTAACTATACCCAATTCCCTTAGATGATTTTTTTTTAAAAAAAAATAAGGTAGAACAGCATAGAATAACTTTAATATTATTGATACCCAAATGACATATGAATCTCTGTTATTACATCAGATTTAGTGGCCACAAATTCCAGAGGCAAATTCTGAGCCCAGGCAGCTAATTACAACACCAAGAGCTGAACTATCACCAAGACACAGGCAACATAATAAACCCAGAAGGCCAGTCAGAAGCAAACATGCAGTGGCCATATACATTTATGCATTTATACATTCAACTGAGCCAAATGTAATTTTGTGTGGCTCTCAGGTCCACAGGAAAACATACAGATACCAATACATCCATATACACAAAATAGACAAAATTTTTCTGATATCAAGACAAACAGAATTTTCCCCAGGAAACAGACTTTGTTTCAAAGTCTAAAGATTTATAAACCATGTCAGATGAGCAATTTACAAATCCTGAAATTAAAGATTATGGTATAATTTTAAAATACAGATCAGCCTACAAAGAACTCATAGGAATAAAAGTGTGTGGGTTTTTGTTTTGTTTTGTTTTGGTTTGGTTTGGTTTGGTTTTTGTTTGTTTGTTTGTTTGTTTGTTTGTTCTGTTTTGTTTTGGCTTTTCGAGACAGGGTTTTTGTTTTTTTGGGTTTTTTGTATAGTTTTGGAGCCTGACCTGGAACATCCATTAATAACCTCATTAAGGGTTAGATATCAGGGAAAACAGGGAATGTGCTAGGCACAAAGCAGCTGGCCTCTCCGACTCTTGACTCCCATGTTGTAACAAATGTACGGACAAGGACATTAATGCAGTTTAGGGTGGGAGAGCAGACAGAAGCAAAGAGAGCAGCTCCGCTGTGGATGGAGCGGGTGGGTAGGTAGGATCCCACCATGAACCAGGATAACCTCGTGAGTGAAAAAGACAAAATGGGACCCTTTCGGTGGGCCCTGCCAAGGTGTGCCACTGAGAGAACACTCTGTGATCAACAGAGTTAGAGGGGCTAAAGAGCGGAAGGCATCTCAGAAGACAGACAAACAGAGAGAACAAGGAAGAGGGAGGGGCGGGAGCGTAGAGCTCAAAAGCCCAGGGTAAGGGAGTGCAAACCCTTTGTTGTAAGGTAGGAAACAGCCCCCAATCTGGATAGATTTTGTCATACACACTCCAGGGGTGACTGAGAATCGGGTTTAGACCCAGGGTTGCCCATTTCCAAGTCTGTGCTGAAGACTAGAAATTAGGATAAGGAGTCCCCCACTATAGCCTGGGGTGGAGTGGTGAGACTGGGGTAGCCTTTGGCTAGGACATCTCCTCCACAAAGGTCCCCCAGAACAAAGACGGCCTGTGCTCCAGAAATGTGTTGGCTTGCTCTGGCGCCGTGGTCAGACCCACAGCAGGAGATTCGGAAGGTCTTGACCCAGAAGAGGTATTGACTGGGAAGAGATACCTGATATCTCTGCAGGCAGTGGTTTGGAAATGGGTGACTTACCTTAAATCAAAAATTGATCCTGTCTGGTGGAGAGGAAGATAAAGGGAGAGGGGTGCCCCCCACCACATGTCCAGGGGACCTGGTCCACTGGTGGAAAGGCTCAACTCCTCCTGGGTTTCAGCACCAAGATAATAGGTTTTCTGTGCCCTGATTATAGGTTTCTCCACTGACACAGTAAGCTAGATCACGCGGAATTGAAAAAGTAAAAGAACAGGTTTATTTTCAGCAAAGCAACTCCCAGGTGAGCTCTCCAGCTCCCAGAGATGGAGGCTGGAGAAGTCTCGTGGCCAAAGTAAAGCAGGGTGCTTATGTACCCTGTAGGCAAGGGGTGAAGATGTATATGCCACAAGCTGGGTTTGTGCGCTTTGGATGGGGACTTGGGCTGGCAACGTCAAGGGAGGAGCTGTGGAAGCCATCAAGCATATGGAACTGGGCTTTTGGTGGTTTATCTTTGTTGGAGGGAGGGAGAGAGAGAGAGAGAGAGAGAGAGAGAAATATATATATAGAGAGATGGATCTTTCATAGGAGCAACCAAGTTCCAGCCAAGCAATAGCTATTGCAGAGTTAGTATAGATGCTGTAGGCCGGAGCTGGGAGAGAAAGGCCAAGCCTCAAGACAGAGGAAGAGGAAACGGGCTCCTTTATCTTGCACAAGAGGCCAGCACAGCCTGGCACCTGCCAGCTGAAAACCGACTTGTTAACTGGACAGGCAGGTTCTTTCCACAGCTCCCATCCCTGACTTCCCACAGAGAGCTCAGAGTGGACCCTCATCCCCAGCACTCCTGTGCATCGCACCTCAGGTAACACCCCCCCCCATCTGCATTTGAACACTCTGGGCCACCAGAAATGTGTGGGGCCTTAAAGTTAGAGTTTTGTGGTTGACCAAAGGCCCTGACCTCCCTATGCCTGGGAGCTATTAGGGAGACAAATGGAAGTCTCTTAAGGTAGGTTCTTCAAGTCCCAGTGGGGGTAGGGAAGGAAGGTTCAAAACCTCCTGTTGTTTTGATGACTAGATATAACAGGGGGAAGGTTTAAAACATCTGGGTGTATTTACACCTCTGAAGCACACAGGGTTCCACAGGAAGGGAAACCGTCCTCTAGACCCACTTACTTTCGTTTATCCCCTTTGCCTTAGAAGCATCCCAGGAAGTCTAGATCTGTTCTCTGGTTCCTGGGGCTCTCACCTGCCCCGCCAATCAAAGCCCAGAAGAGGTCTGAGGATATTAGAGGAATACAGTGACCGCTCTTTTTTATTGGTTTCCTGGCTTATTTGTTTGTTTTTAAATTTTAAATTATATTTATTTACTAATTTATCAAGTGAGGGGCGGTGAGTGCCCCAGCCTAGGTATGGTGCTCAGAGGACACCCTGCAGGTCTCTTTCCACCACCTAGGTCTCAAGGGTCAAATTCAGGTCAAATTTGGTGGCAAGTATCTTTACCTGCTAAGTAAGTCCTCTTGCTGACTTCATGATTCTTCTGTCTTGTTTGTTTTGAGACAGAGTATCTCTGTGTAGCTCCGGCTGTCCTGAACTGACTCTGTAGACCACGCTACTCTTGAACTCAGAGATCCGCCTGCCTCTGCCTCTGTTGTGCTAGGACTAAAGGTGTGCACCACCACACCCAGCTGGCCCCAGGATTCTTTTTCTTTTAAGTTTTATTTATTTATTTTCATTTTATGTACATTGGTGTTTTGTCTGCATGTATGTCTGTGTGAGGGTGCCAGATCCCCTGGAACTGGAGGCAATTGTTAACTGCCGTGTGGGTGCTGGGACGCGAACCCAGGTCCTCTGGAAAGGCAGCCAGTGCTCTCTTATCTGCTGAGCCATCCCTCCAGCGATTCTTAACCACCATTTCTCTTTATACTCAGCGCTTATGGAGGGCACCAAAACTGGTATAGAACCTGGTATGTTTAGGACTCCCAACTAAGAATTGCAACCCTCACCAGTTTTCTATTCTGTATAACTAACTAAATGCCCTTTAAAGGAGGGAGAGGAAGCAGTGGGTAGTGACAGGCTGGTCCTCAGCCATCCCTGGTGGACTCAAAAGACTGAGTCTCCTCATCCTACACAGCTCTGTTTTACAAGACCTGACAATAATCCAGGTGTCCCTAGAACTCCAGAGTGAATCAATGTTCTTTTCAATGAGTGAGGTCCTGTTTGGCACTCAGGCTGTTTAGGGGGGGGGGGGGGGAAATAAACACAGAAAGGGGAACAAGGTTTCCTTTTGCTCAAACCCCCAGGGCTGATCTTCTAGAGCATTTACAACCCAGGCAAGAGACCTGGGGGACAGGAGCTTTTCCTGGCTAATGCCCCCCCCGCCCCCGCACAAGAAATACTGCTTTGCAGAAAGCATTTGGAACAAATTGTGCCGTTTGAGAGAGACAGAGATAGAGCAGAAACCACCAAGCTGTAATTGCCCCGCTAATTAATGGTTGATCATCTCTCCTTTTATGATTCTTGACCCCAGAAGGAAAATTTATTAGTACTTTTAGGTTTTGCACAGTCGTGCTAAATGAGGCGTGTAATACCCTAATTTAGTGCCTTGTTAGCATAAGCAGGGCCTCCCCAGCCCACTCAGTCCCCACCAGGAAGCTTTCTCCAGAGCCGTGGGGAACTTACCTTGGCCAGGCACACATTATTTGGCTCCATTGCTGGAGAAGCACAGCCAAGATGGGAGCTTGCCCCCATTCAGCCGCGGGTGGGGAGCAGGCGATAGAGTTTGGATCTGCCGTTTGTTTCCATGAGACCATTTGAAGTCCCGAGCCTGCAAACCACTTTAGTCCAGTTTCCCCCAAGCCCCCCAGTATTTAGGAGGTTTAGTGTGTGTCGTTTTTTTCTCGGTTGTCTGGATTCCACCCCCTTAAAGCCAAGATTTGAACCCTGAGAGGGTATTTCTGTCTGTGAAGAAAATGGACAGCCAATGCCCTGATTGAGCTGGGTTGTGTTGACTACAGACTTTTCATCTGGTGCAGATGCCAGCTTAGTCCGCCCATGCTGGCTGTGTGACGACCTGCCAAGCATGCCTCCGGGCAATGTAATTCAGGGTCCTGGGTTAAAGGGAGGCAGTGGACTGTGGAGAAGCTTGCTGGGCAGGTAGCCACCCACGTGTCTGCTCACGTTTTCAGCTCACCTTGGAATTGCAGAAAACCCCTTGTCCTTTGCGGACGTCGGTCTCCCCATCTGTTAGGGTTCGTAAATCTTCTTGTGTCGGGGCCCCTTCAGGTTTTGGAATCCCATCATTCAGCTGGTGTGTCAGGAGTGAGAGGCAAGCTGGATGGCTTGGTAGCAGCAGGGGCCAACACCAGCGATCTCTAGAGGGTGCACATCCGTGTGCAATCCCAGTTATAGAAACGCCAGCCACAGTCCCTCTGAGGAGTGCATGGAAACAGGGTAGTTCTGAAACCACAGGGGCTAGCAAAATGAAATACAGTATATTTGTGTGTTAGGATTATAGAAACAGCTTAACAATGCAGAGTAGATTATTGCAGGGCTGGAGGAGGCTTCACAGTATCGTCTATGCAAAATTCCAGGATCTCTAAGCAAGAACTGTCACATGGTAGTTTTGTAAAATAAGCCAAAGTTAATGGGTTTACGTAAAGATATTGGGGATCTACAGATATTTTGGGATAGTGGAAGTATAGAAGATTATTTTCCTTCATTAAAGTTTTCGTTTTCTTTCCCTTTTTATTTCTGTTTTGTCTGTTTGTTTTTGTTTTTTGTTTTGCTTTGTTTTTCAAGACAAGGTTTCTCTGTGTAGCTTTGGAGCCTGTCCTGGAACTTGCTCTGTAGACCAGGCTGGTCTCAAACTCACAGAGATCTGCCTATCGCTGGGATTAATGGGATTAAAGGTATGTGCCACCACCACCTGGCCTTTTCTTTTTTTCCAATATTTGCTTAAAATGATTTGTAGAGATATTTCATTTGTATTTTAGTAAATAAAGCTTGCCTGAAGATCAGAGAGTAAAACAGCTGCACTGGTCAGACCTACAGACCAAGTGACACACACCTTTAATCTCAGTAGCCACACTGGTTAGCCATAGAAACCGGGCGGTAGTGGTGCACGCCTTTAATCCCAGCACTAGAAAGAAATATAATACGGGGAGGAGACAGCTCTTAGTCAATCTCATTCTGAGGTTCCTGGAGGCAGGATCACCATTTTGGACTGAGGTAGAGGTAAGAGCCAGTGGCTGGCTGTTTTGCCTTTCTGACCTTCAGGTTGAACCTCAGTATCTGTCTCTGGGTTTTTATTAATCGTGCTACAATGACTATCACTCAGAGAATCAGAAAAAAATACATAAAAATTCATAGAAATTAAAATATTGGTCCAAATAAATGTATTTTTTCTTCATGTCTCATTTCTCACACTTGTGAAGTAACAACTATTAATAGCCTCAAAAGGTCAATGAACTGACTAATATAAGTATTTATTGGTTATTGGTTCTTAGCAAAAAATCCACTGGATGACCGGGATAGTCTGGCGTCCACACAACTGTGAGGGACTTAACTATGTTATGAATGAGGGTACACATGTGGGAAGGGCTTCACAGGAAACCCTGTTTATTGACTGTGGTCCTTCTCATCCAAGAGTCTCAGTCTCACACGGGCCATAAGGATGTGTGGTATAGATGAGAAAGGAATTCGCTATGGTCTGAGCGCTGATCATATCAGAGGCGGGACCAGAACTCTGTATCCTGCTGTCACCCGTGTTACCAAAGCTGCAAGGACTCCCGCCTCCCAGCAATGGTGGGACAGCAGGTGTTCTTTGTTTCCTGGGGCTCCCCCAGTGTGACCTTCTCAGGGGCCTTCCCTCTCAGCATCAGCCTCTGGCTCTGGAGTGAGTTCTTTCTGCACCAGCTCTGCAGCCCCCACAATGGGCATCATCAGGAGCTGGAGTGGCCACAGCTCTGCTGCCTCTGGAGCACCAGGCTTTTGTGCCTAAACACAGTGACAGTGGACAGTTTGTCTCTCTATGGCATATTGATCTTGGTTAACTGGCCTTTGGTAAGGGCAGTCTAGACTGCAAAAGCCAAAATACTGGATTATGCAGCATAACTTATAAGTCCTTTGGAATTTCACTCACCGATGTTCCCTGAGGAATTCTCTCCCCTGGAAACCATGCTGGGTCTCTGGGTCCATGGGTGGGGGTGGGTGAGGAGAGGCAGGATTCTGTGGGTGCTGTATTTGCTCTCCAGGGCTTGGAACCCCAGACAGGGGGGAATCATCTGTGGACACAGAAAGGTACAAACACAGCAGCCCGCAAAGCCCAGAGAAGACAAAGTCAAATAAATCCAGGGAGACCCAAAGAAGATGCTGCTGTTTAGAGCGAGACAATTTCTAGAGACTTCCAGGAAAAAGGTGGCGTTTGAGGTAGGCCTCGACATAAAAAGAAAATATCACAGCCCTTGATGGTAGAGGAACTAGCATTTGAGGTTAGGAAGCAGCGAGTGACGTGTGACTGGCATCCACTCAGACGTGGGAGAGGTGTGGTTAGGGACAAGGACAGAGCATAGAGTAGAGCAGGTGAGAAGACAGGAAGCATGGCAGGGTGAGCAACCACAGCACAAGGGGCTTAAAATCCCAGAAAGATGTTTTGATGTATCCTCCAGGCAACCTGTGGACTTCGGAGACGAGCTGTGTTTAAGGAAGACTTGCTTTACACGGGAGAGGAGACTAGAACAAGCCAAGCGAGGCTTCAGAGAAAAGGAATGGATGGAGGCAGTAGGGAGATTCAGGTCGCTGTCTCGCTTCCCAGGTCGCGCGGGGTGGGGGGGTGGGGGGGGTGGAGGGGTGGGGGTGGGAGGTGAGGAGCGGGAGCTCCAGGCTTCTGTCCCCACTGCTCTGCGTGCTGCTCTCCTAGCTTGCTGGACAACAGAGAAGAGCGGGGTGTTCCCACAGTGTGAGCAGGACACTGGGAAAAGTTTGTGGTGCCCATGGTTCCTCAGAAACACATGGAGGGCCAGGCTAGTGTCCTCCCCACCACTTTCTAGGGGAGACTCTGCTCCCACGGTAGAGCCCTGACCCCAGGGAGGTTCGGAGTCTGGGTTGTGAAGCCACATCATCTGACTAAGGGATGCCTCAGGAAACAATAAATCTCTCAAGATTTATGGGTCAGGAAATGCTTTCAGGAGAGAAAAGAGAAGAGGTGAGGCAAAGGTGGGGCAGGGCAAGGGAGGGGCAAACACCCCAGGAACCTCTTGGTGCAGATGCTGGGTTCCGCTGCTGGAGGGGAGCGGGCACCAGAACTCATGATGGAGACTACTACCAATTTAGAAGGCTCTCTCTCTCTCTCTCTCTCTCTCTCTCTCTCTCTCTCTCTCTCTCTCTCTCTCTCTCTCTCCCTCTCTCTCTCTCCCTCTCTCTCCCTTTATTGGTCACAATTTCCTTTATTAAACTCTTGGTTCCTTCTCTACAGAAAAGATGAATTCAGGAACTTTCAGGGTCTTTATCCCCAGGCTCCCCAAACTGTGCGCTGAACCTGCTGTTTCCATGGTGGGCTCTGAGTACACCGCATGGAACGTCTGCTTTCTGAAATCCATCTATCACTCATGTCTGGGCCAGGTACTGATTATGAGTGGACATCTGGAAACTTCCCTTGGAGGGATACCAACTGAGCCAGCTTTTCTTCTTGACTGTCTTTGCTCTGGGACAGAAACATACCATCCCAACACACGTCCGAACACTCATAGCCCAGGATGAAATCAGTCATTGTTTATAAATTTACAGGACCCCCCCCCCCCACACACACACACACACGTGCGCTCTCGCTCGCGCTCGCTCTCTCTCTCTCTCTCTCTCTCTCTCTCTCTCTCTCTCTCTCTCTCTCTCTCTCTCTCTCTCTCTCTCTCTCCCTCTCTCCATTCTCTTTTTGCTGATCGCTGAATTCCCTGAGAGATCTGAGTCCTATTTTGGTGAACTCCAGGCCTCCAGGCATCTTTGGCCTCCCTTTCTGCTGGTCTCTGCCAGCAGGTGGCGCTCCCACCTCTCAGACGAAAGACGAACAAGGGCTGCCTCTGAACTTCTGGCCTTCCCTCCACTCCCACCTTCGGAATGGCAATATTTGGAAGTCACCTATGGGACGACAGCCAAGGCCTTAAATTTTCTACATGGGGTTTGGGTAATTTTCCCCAGACAACTTGGAGCACTGAAGGGGAGGAAAAAGGGCAGAGGCGGGGGCGGGGGGTGAGCGGAGTCTCAGGATCTGGTCAGGGTTAGGACAGCTTCAGCTCTGGCAGCCTGAATCCTTCTGAAAGCCCCACCCTGATGGGTGTCTGAAGCGAGGGTGGGTCACACCCTGTGAGGGGAAATGCTTTCACAGGAATGAAGACCCAAGAGGATCCACAGACACAAACAAAGCCAAGAGCTTCCAAATCCTGCTCACCCCTTCCCTTTCCCTCTGACACGAAGTTTAACCTGCCACAACCTCAGTTGCTGAGCCACACCATACTGGATTTTATGCTTATGACTTAATCACTAGGATCCTTTTTTTTTCCTTCAACTTTTTATTTGAAAAATTCTAAGCAGATCCAAAAGCACAATGAATGATATAACAACCCACTTAGGTCCATCACCAGCATCAGCAATTATGGTAATCAGTCTATTCCTCGGCTTTCTCTGGAATGTTTTATGGTGAATTCCCGACATCCTATCATCCCACACCAAACCACCTAAAACTGCCTCCCACCCCAACCCCGGGTGTTGTAGTAAAGCAACCTTGACACCAGTCAGTAAGGATCTCCGCCTAACAAGGACTGCTTTTTTCTTTACCATATCTACCTGCCTTGTAAAAGCCACAGACATTCCTTAGTGTCACCCAGGCCCTCCCTAGCACGCCCAGCCCTTCTGACATCTATCACTGTCCCAGTGCAAAAGTGCTTGCCACCCCCCCTTGACTGCAACCGCCTCCGGAGCGTGAGCTGAATACCATTTAACCTGGAGCCCCTCCCCATGAACCCAGAACACCACCTGAAGAGTACCATAAAAACATTCATGATCAAAGACACCTTCCTGACCATCACCGGTGGGCGCTGTGGATTAAAAGACTCTGGTCCTTTCTCTGAGGTAAATAAGACTCTGACACAGACGGACTACGTGCCTCCTGGCTCAGGAGTGGCAACACCGGCAGGGAATGCAAACAATGTGACCGTGCCAGCCCCAGAGAGGTCTGGAGTTGCCTGCCTAATTGAAGGTCTCAGGAGCTAGCTGCAGGCTGCCTGGAAGGAGGCACAGGGACAGAGCAGTGAGGGCTGTTCATTCATGAACTTTGAGACCCCCCCAAAGTCAGCAGCTAAGGCAGTGAGAGGAGAGAGGGAGTGGGGAATCTGTGCTCTGTCCCTAAGGAGACCTGTAGTCCCTGAGAAGTCTCGCTTCACTGCAGCTCATCTTGGTTCTTTCCTTGCAGCTTTCGTCCATGGGACCACTTTGAACCGACAGAATTGCTGCGACAGGAAATGTGTGTAGGGATAAGCTTGGGGCTTTCTGCAGAGAACTTGCCGAGTGCTAAACACGCCCCCCCCCCCCACAATCATGGGTGGCCAAAGGGATCTTTAACACACTAGGATACACACCCTTTCCTCTTGGCTCTCCTACCCTGCCTCCTGTTATCATTCAGAGAGGCAGGGTCACCTCCAAGGTCTCCACAGATACCTTCAGTGACTCCTGACAGCCCATCATGATAGGTTCTGGGGTGTCCTCTGGTTGGCCCAAGAATGGAATCTAGGAGCATAGTGCCGCAGCTTTTCTGGAGGAGCATTTTGGTCCAGCAAGTACCTGTGCACTTCAGTTTTGCTTGAAGAAGTAGCAGGTGGTTGTGACCTCTAGACCCCCACTGGCCTTGGCTCTTGGAAGGGCTGTGAGTAACAGTGGATGCCCAGGACTGAAAACAAAGCATCAGCCACCAGCTGTGTTGCTGAAGCTGGTTTAAAGACCAGTCACCTTGTATCACAGCTCACCTACCCAGAGGCCTTGGAACCACTGACCCAGACATTATATTATATTATTCTAATTTATTCCATTTTAATTAAATTGTACTTATTCTTTTGAAGGCAAATAAAAGGTATAAAGTAGCAACATGCCTTCCAATCCCTTACCACCACCTTGTTCTAATAATTTACTACTTCGGGTGTGCTACACAAGTGTGCTTTTCAGGGCGTGAAAGAATGTTTGTGTGCCACCAGTACCTTTCTTCTCTTTGCAAATGCAAAAATGGTGTGGGAGTATTGTCTGTATTCTGTCAATCATATTTTAATAAAACGCTGATTGGCCAGGCAGGCAGTATAGGCGGGAAAGCCAGACAGGAAGTAGAGGGGGAGCAAAGAGACTGGGAGTATTCTGGAAAGCAGGAAGCTCCCTCCGCATTCCTGCCCAGATCACCGAAGAGGCAACATGTGAGCTGCCATGCTGAGAAAGGTACTGAGGCGTGTGGTTAATATAAATAATGATAATGGATTAATATAAGTTACAAGGACTAATAAGAAGCCTGACCTAATGGGCCAATCAGCTTTATAACTTATAGAGATCTCTATGTGGTTGATTTTCTCTGGGACTTGCCAGCTGTGGGGTACTGGATGGGAACAGATACCCCAACAAGCTGGCCCCTCATGCTACACAAAAATACTATACCTTCTCTTCACACCACCCTTTGCTTTTCTCACCACACACACACACACACACACACACACACACACCTTCAAGTTCATGCAGGCTTAAATTTACCCCCTTTTGCACCATAATGCCTATAGCATAGACTGAGCCTTGGCCCATCTTATACATCCTGAGCCTTGGCCCCATCTTGTACAGGAAACATAGAAACACTCAGTAAAGCCATCACATAGCTGTTAGGACATGGCTGCAGACCCATTCTTGATTGCGTTGCTCATGTACATATTCCAGGAAGTTAGGAGACTGTCTGCTGGGGTGGTATACAACCCTCCTTTTGTAAAGAAAATAATGATCCAGAGGTAGAAATGATTCATGCCATTTAAACGTCTACCCTGGTTCAACTACTCTGATTTTGTGCCTTGGAGACTTTAAAGTTGGGTCCAGAGAAAGCAGGGACCTGACTGAATTTTAGCATCTACAACCATGCTGGAAAGGAGTCACTCTGTGAAAATGACGTAGTCCTGAGACTCCAGTGCCTCGCTCCGCCATGAAATGAAGATGAAACACACACCAGATCTTTTTTCTTCTTTTCTTTCAACCCTGCTGGCTGCAAAGCAGTGATAACACAACCTGATCGTAGGTTCTTAAGTGCTCCAAGGTATTAAATACCTTCTATTAATGGCATAGAAATATATAGAAAAATTATCAACTTGCAAAGTGCTAAAAATGATACTTTGTCTTTGTAAAAGTATATTATGAGAAATGAAAAAAATCCCTGGGCCTCTGGGGAGCTGTCTGTGGAGCCCAGGAGTCCAGAATCTTCCATGATATATGTGTAATCACCAAATTATACTAAAGAAAAGACCTCAAATGTACATAGTTTCAGGGCCTTCGTGATGAATGGTTTTTAACCAATTGGAGCTGGTTATTTCTGTCTCTACTTTTAAATGTATTTCGTTCCTGGAAAGTCTATCCGAGGAGATGTTCTCTCTGATTATTCTAGTCTCCTGGAAGGGCAGCCAGAACGGAAGTCACAGGAAGGAGAGAAGAGGTGTTTCTGGGTGACATCAAACAAGAGTGGCAACAACTGGAACACAATTAGAACGATTGCTCTGTAGAGACACACAGCTTAGTTAGATGTCCGGCATGGCTGTTGAGGAATGAGGTGGTTGTTGTAGGGGAATCGACTTACAGAGCCCCATAAGAAAGTGTTGAAGTCTTCCCCAGTTTAACGAATGGTCTCTCATGCGCAGCTCACTTTGCTGGCCAAAGCTTTCTCCTTCCTGCACCTGGGTCCTTTCCCCAGCACACCTTGTTCTAGAGTAATGGCTAACTATTACAGACAACCTTTCTGTTCCTCAGTTTCCCTCTTGGAAAAGCAGCTGTGCTGCAGTCTAAGGAGTGGGGTGCCAAAACAGCGGCAAACCCACTGACGCCGACTGCCTCAGAGCCAGGGGACCAAGTTAGGGATGAGCCTCCTCTCTAAGTCTGAGGGGCCAGGGACACCAGAGACCAGAGAACCAGAGGCCAGTCCTTGGGGGACAAAGTGAGTCACACCAACAGGACAGTATTCTACACGTACAGCTTTAAAGATCACATTTAGACATTTAAAGGTTTGCTGCTTGAGCCAGGCTGGCCCAGGCTCCCAGCAGAACAAATGAAGAGAAAGCAATGAACTATGCCTGGAGTGAGGAAGTGGGTGGTATCCAAATTTAGGGTGAGGCTCTTTCCTCCATGTCCTCTAGGGTCTGGGACCAGAACAAAGCCACCAGAGTCTTTGAAAAGGAGATGCTCTCCGGTCCCAGACCAGGTGGTAAACACTAGCCGGATGCGTTGAGAGCTGAGTTTAAGGCCTCATGGATGAGCTGGCATGGTTTTCCTTAGGGAAAAGCCCAGAGGCTTGCTTGGCTAGGAGTCATCTGCCCGGCTGTAGCTTTGAGAGAGACGATCCTGCCGATACCATCTCTCCCCCGTCAACTTGGCAGTCCAGCCCTGTGTGGGAAGCTGAGGAGTTCTCTTGGATCAAATGAGCGGCACACAGCCGCTCTCTGTCTTCCTGGAGAGGGAAGCCACCATCCACAAGAGACCAGGATGGCAGTGTATCCACTGCTCCCCAGACACACGGCAGCAGGCTCCATAGTCTACTTGCTGTGGCCCCCGTGCCCGCTCCTGTTGCGTAGGAGAGGAACTTGTTTCATTAAGAGAGGTGACAGGGACTACATTCCCAGTCACCCTTGCAGCTGAGATCTGAACAAAAGCCACCAGGTGGTCTTACAGGGGGCTGACTCATTGAATGGGGCACTGTGGTGACCCTTACCCATGGTACCTCAGAGAAGGCTCTGAGAAGGCAGGGGCTCTCATGGTCAGCTTGACCATGAGCAATAGAGCCAAGAGAAAGGCATGCTCTAAGATGCTAGATGATCCTGCAGACTGTGGCCTGCATACAGATGCCTCCTTAGATAAGGAAGTGTGCCCCGATTTGGCAAAAGTCACTGTGACTAGGATTTGGATAGTTCCAGGCCAAGCAGGCTTCCTTCCACATACAAGCTGACTCAAAAGGAGCTTCTGGTCCCTGGCAACGCACACGTGTTAGTTGGGGGTCAGAGGTCAAGCTGGGGCTGGGCCTAGCAAGGGCAGGATGATGAACAGCAAGTGTCTGTATTTGATAAACCACATCACTCTACACATACCGTCAGCCCCCTGGGAAGAGCTCCATCTATGGGCTGGGGGGGAGATTGAATAAATTAATTTAGTCTGTGCTTTAAAACAACAAGATTAAAAGAAAGAGAAATTTACCTTAAATTAGGGCTCAGTTTGAGCCCTCCGTCTCTGAGGTAGGAGCCAGAGATGCTCGGAGGTTTGGGGAAAAAAGGCTTTCTCTGGCAGACTCTTTGCAGTGTCTCCATCCTTTGGACCCATAGGGGGCACTAAGGAACTGTGAATACTGTCTCCTTTCTGGCAGAGATCTGTGCTAAGACCTCAAGACCTTCCAGTCAGTCCTAGAGGAGCAGTGGTAGAGGGACTGGGGCTAACCAGTAGGTGGAATGAAGTCCCCTCTCACCTCCATGATGCTTAAAGATCTCACATGCAAAGATCTGGCTCAAAAGTCCAAAGACAATATTACTGACCCCCAGCTTCTGTTCCTCTGTTTTAGACTTGGAAGAGGCCTGGGAGACCACTCGTTTGGCAGACGGGGAAACAGGAGGCCGGCAAGGAGAAACGGTGGGTGAGAAGAGAAGCCAGCCGCCAGCCGCAGCTCCGGGGCAGGAATCTTCACGTTCCTGCTTCCACCCTAGCGTCCGACCCCACCCACTGCCTGGGCCACATTTGTTTTCTTTTCCGGGCCCTGGGGGACTCCGGCAGGGCTGGGGGTCTGATGTGAACTGGAATCTGTTCAATTTCACCTCTCATTGCGCCTGCCAGCTTGCCAGCTCCGCTGACGGAGGCAATTAGAACCAGACATCCCACAAGGGCATTCCAGGAAGCTCTCTTAAAATTCCACAGCGGCTGGGGACTTGCCTTTTCCTGCAGGGATCATCTGGTGTGTAAATAACTAGTTGTGTAAGACACAAGATGGGAGGGGGGATGATGTGCTTGCACATTATAACACACACACACACACACACACACACGCCCCTTTCCCAATACACATTCAGCCACAGACAGAAAAACAGAAATATCCCCAGCAATCCCATTTCTTCCACCTCCTGAAGAGAGAAGTTAGGAATTTACAGGGCCCCCTGGGAGCATCTAATGGCTCGCTTCCTGGGCTGCCTGCTGTGTTTGCCTTGGACAGTGGGTGGCAGGGGCTTGGGGAACTAGGACAGGACGTTCCAGGTTTCCTTCTACCCTCTGCAAATGACCTGCTGTCCCTCATAGTTCCCTGGGTTCACAGGGAAGGCCAGTAGGGGTTGGAGGTCTGTTTAACTATTCTACAGTCACATAGAGATTCAGCTTACCCATGGGCGTGCTGAAGATACAGAGGAAACGGCAGAGTGAGGACTCCAAGTCTGGACTCATCGAAGTCCACTAACCTGCAGTACACCCCAGCACTGGGAACAAGGTCAGACCTGGGGCTGTGAGCCAACGGGAGCCTTGTTTTCCCAGCTCCCATTTCACTGCTGTCACTTGAAAGCTTGCTTTGGCCAACAGTGTGCTACTGTGTAGGTAGACCAACGGAACCTTTAGCAGAAGGCACTGGGAAAGTGACTAAAGGTATGGGGAAATCAGATGGCAAGGAAGGTCTACCTTCCCTAACCAGAGGGAGGAGGCAGCTTCTCACAGGGACTTAGAGGAGGCTAGAAAGAACTTCTGTTGTGACTATGCACCCCAAGCTGTAGGGCCCGTATCTTTTTGTTCCTCAGCCTGGGGCGCTTTCAACACCATCACACTGCCCCTCCCAGCTCCTCCTTTGACACTGGTTGTTGGCCTGAATATCATATCTGGGCAGGAGCAAAACAATTCCAAAGAACTAAATTAGTGTATGATTGTCATGACTTTTATTAGACATGCCAAATAACTCTGACAGTCTTAAAAAAAAATATGTTCTGGGCTTTTTAAGTTAATTGGTGACTAATCACTAACCCATGGGTTTAGAGGTATTTTGTTTTGTTTGTTTTTGAAGTAGGGTGTTCACTATGTACCCGAGTCTGGATCTTCCTATCTCACACACCCTGTGCTGGGGTCGCAGACATGTCACCAACCCTGGCTCCCAATGCTGCGTTCTGTGACATCGTGTTACTGATGGAGTTTTCCTTTGCGTGTCTCATTTCCCAGCCATCTCTTTTTGCTGACATCTCTTAGGTCTCTGTCTGTGTTCCAGATGCAGTTCCTGTCACTAGACCAGCCCTCCAGGGGGAGAAGGAATTCACCATGCCAATTGGCTGGTGACATCTGTGGTTGGAAGGGAAAAACTGATTTATTTGTTCATTCAACTCCAAACACTTACTGGCGCTGAGAATTGGGTAGGGCGGTGAGGACAAAGTGAGGGAGGAGAGGGGCATGGGACTTCACCTTGAGAAATTCAAACTAAGGGGGTAGCATGTGTTCCCAGTCATCTCCAAGACAGAGACTGGGCCCTACGAGGGAAGGAAAGATGAAGAGAGGTCAGGGCAGAGGCAATCAGTCCTGCTGACAGCAGGTGGGGAAGGGCCGCCCAAGGCAATCGTGTTGAAAGTGTGCCTAGAAGGATGGATAGGCCTCTGACACGCAGCAGGGTGAGAGGAGAGTGTGGGGCGGCAGCAGGAAAGACAGGGATGGTTTGTTAGGTCACCACAGCAGGGTCACACTGGTTGGAGTCAGAGAGAGGCGTTTGAGCATCAGACTTGGGGAATCTGTCCCGGCTTTCTGAGTCCACAAGTTACGTGGGTATGACTACCCTTGGGAAAGGGTAGCGGCAGCAGTGTAGGCAGGGTGGACATACTTGCCACCCTAAAGCGTGTGACAGGTTCGTGTACCTGCCTTTCTGCTGTATCACACAGAGCTCTGCTGTACTGTCAGGACGAATCAGTGCGCTCTCAGAGAGAACTGCCGTGTCCTGTGGGGGAGGGGGCCCAAACCAACAGTGGTCCCCTGGGCAGAACTGGAACTACACGCCCTTCCAAAGTCAGCTGGTTTTTTTGGTTCGTTCGTTTGTTTGCTTTTCTGTAACGTTTGTTTCTATTTTTTATTTGTGTGTGCCTTTATGTGTGTGGACACGCACACACACACGCACACACACACACACATGCACACGCACACACCACACCACACACACACACACACACACACACACACACACGCATGCAAGTGTCTATGGAGACCAGAAGAGGATGTCAAGTCCTCTGAAGCTACTACAGTTACCAGAGCTTGTGAGCCACCTGATATAGGTGCTCAGAATCAAACTCGGAATCTCTGGAAGAACAGCCAGTGCTCATAAACACTGAGCCACCTCTTATGTGTTTGATAACTTATACATACACATGTAGCAACAATTAATGAAAAAATGAGGCTATATGTTCTAAAGAGAGCAAGGAGGGACATAAGGAAGGATTTGAAGGGAGGAAAGGGAAGCGTGATGGTATAATTAAAATCTCAAAAAATAAATCATTTTTAAAATATTTAGAAGTAAACTTGAAAAGAAGTTATTGCAGACAAAGGGAAACAAAGAGGGTCATAGGAACTGCCACCAGCCCAGCATCTAGGTGCTATTTCCGTGATCGCCTCTGCTCATCTATGACGTGTTTATTTCCCAAATGTGTCCAGGGATGGAGTGCTCACTTCCTCATGGCATGGTGCACATACAGGACAGGCCCCGCTAATACAACCTGCACCCCCACCACCACTCATGCTCATTAACACCGCAAAAGACACTTCGCATTAGTGTCCCCTTCCTAGAGCATGTGAGTCTCCCAGATTCCTGGAGTTAAGATCTAGTGCAAGGGGCTTTTGAGAGTGCTTACTGCTCATGCAGAAGACCAAGATTTCATTTCCAGCACTCACAACTGCCTATAACTCCAGTTCTAGGATATCCACACCCTCCCGGCCTCCATAGGATCCTGCACACACATAGTGCACACACATAGTGCACATAAATTTATACAGGCACCTGCATGCACACATGCACACAAATAATAAATAAAAAAGCCTTTATAAATAATGCAGTACAATGGCTTCTCCAAGAAGCATTTTTTTCAGCTTCCAACGCAGTTTCACAGGCTTTATCCCTCTCATGTGCTGGGGAACAATGTTTTTAAACACTGTGAATATGGATTACTCTCATTGGTTAATAAAGAGTTGACTGGCCAATAGCTGGGCAGATAGAGAATAGGCGGGACTTATGGATAAAAAGAGAGTATGAGGAAGAAGGAGGATGGAGCCACCAGGAGATGTTGAGAGAAGCAAGACAAATATGCCACGCTGAAAAAAAAGGTACTGCCACGTGGTAGAACATAGATAAGAAATATGGGTTAATTTAAGATGTAAGAGCTAGTTAATAACAAGCCTAAGCTATCAGCCAAACATTTATAATTGATATTAAGCCTCTGTGCGTTTACTGGGGAGCTGGTGGTCCCGACAAATAACTCTGCCTACACTAGTGTTCACAAACCTGGGTGAACAACTTTGATTCTGTGTATTAGGAAGCACAATCCTTGCTAAGGCTTGCCTCGAGTTAAGCACCCAGCTAAGGTCAAAGCCAGGCTCCTTGTCCCATTTCTTCTGACATCAAATCCTGGACTTCTAAGCCATCCAGGTAAAGAGGATGTCAGAGTTAGGGTTTCTAGCGCTGTGCTAAAATGTCATGACCAAATCCAATTTGGGGAGGAAAGGCTTTATTTCAGCTCCCACATCATTGTCTGTCATCAAAGCAGAAGGCCAGGAGTCCTGAGGCAGGAACAGATGTAGAGGCCATGGAGAACTGCTGCTTACTGGCTTCCTCCCTCCTGGCCTACTTAGCTTGCTTTCTTTTAGCATCCAGGACCACCAGCCCAGTGGTGGCATCATCTACAACAGGCTGGGTCCTCATACATCAATCACTAAGGAAAATGTCCTACAGACTTGCCTATAGGCAAATCATATGGAGGCATTTTCTTGAGAGTTCTCTTCCCAAATGACTCTAGCAAGTACCAAGCTGATGTAAAACTAGCCAAGATGGAGGGACAGGGGCTGTCCCTAGGTATCAGCCTTGGGGTATTGTTTACCTTTGTTTGGAAAAGTGCATTATGGGTAAACAAATAGCTTAATCAAAAGGCTGTGAGCATGTGTGTGTGTGTGTGAGAGAGAGAGAGAGAGAGCACATGTGTGCATACACACATGTAAACATGAGCCCAGGGGGATATTTCAGATTAAGCAGAAACACATGGCCAGCAGGTTTTTTTTTCCTTCCTGTTTCTTTTTCAGACGTGTCGCTATGGCCCTAGACCTCAAAGAAGCTGATGCAAAATGGGAGAACTGGAGTGCTCTCAAGACCTAGTTTGTCAAGGAATACTGTGTGTCACAGGTCCAAGAAAGTTACAGACCTTGCCCTTGATAAGAAAACTTACTACTTTGCTGGCCTAGCCTATGAGAAGGAATAACACTCCCAAGAACCTCCACCCAGTCTCTGAGAGAAGCACTTGCCGTTTGAATTCATGTTGTCCCTTTACCCACAGTTTTGGGTTCTGAGAGTCTTCATTTGTATGTTTGGACACGGAGCTCTGTAGGCAACAAACAATTGTTTGTTTCTGGTTTCACAAAGGAAGCAATGTAATTTCATGCTGTCCCTTGTGGTTCTCAAACTGGCAGGAGCAACTAGGGTGTAGCAATGAGGAGCAGACTCACCTGCATGTATCCAACAAGGTTGGAGAGTCCCATGGTCCAGACCGGAGCAGCGGGCATTGTTACCCTGATATTGTGTGCCTCCCTTAGAATTTGTGATCTCAAGAGAACATGCTTTTAAGCTCTACAGAGGCATTAGGCTATAAATGGCCTCCTTGGGCCTCAGTTCAGTTTGAGAAGATGAGGTTCCAAAGCTGACTTAGCAATGAGGATAAATTCTGTGATCCCCAGGGATCGCGCAGCCAAGGGATAGGAGGAGCTAGAAGAAAGGGCGTTCATGAGAGTAACAAATGCCAAAGCTGTCATAACCATTACCCAAAAGGCTGGGAAGTGATGCGCTAAATTCTTTAACTAACTAACTAATTGGAACCTGTCTTGGGGATGTGACTCTGATTTAGGAATGGGCTCTGCATGATAAAAATATGTTTAAGTTAGCAGTGAGGCTAGGACCAGAGGGAACTGAAGACAGTCCGTAGGAGGAGTTTCTCACTGTACACCAAGGAAGAAGGGAACAAGCATGGTAGCTCAGAGCTTTGCTTCCCTGCTCAGCCAGGGCATGGACCCAGAGACTCAGTGCTCTCTCCACACTTCTGTGCTCTGTGGTCCCGACCAGATTGTTGTGCAGGACTTGCTGCAGAATGTGGGCATACAAACTGTACCAGTATCAGGAGTGCTGGGAAAACAAGCATCCCAGTCACATAGGAAGGTTCGAGATAACACAGGGCAGCAGCAAGAGAGGTCAGAAAAGAATAATGACATGGGACCTGGGCTAGAGCAGGCCTGAGGCAGCAAACTCTACAGGAGCAGGATTGAGCCAGTGACCTGGGCTGGAGCAGACCTGGGACGGCCAAATTCCACAGGAGCAGGACTGAGCAGCAATCTGGGCCAGAGCGGGCCTGGGATGGTGGACTCCACCGAAGCAGGAACAGATCCAGACCAGGGAAATTTGTGGAAGCAGGACTGGACCAGTGACTTAGGCCAGAACAGGCCTGAGGTGGCAAGCTCCACGGGAATGGGAGCCGTTCTAGACCAGGAACGGCAGAATTGAGCCAGCAACCTAGGCCTGAGCAGACCTGAGACAGCGAACTCCACAGGAGCAGGTACAGGGGAGCAATGGCTGAGCGAGTGGGGCAGAGCCAGAGACCACTGTGGGTCTGGGAGTGAATCTGGACGTCTAAGGGAGTAGACCTGTGCCAGGACTCCTACGGGTCTGGGTGTGAGTCTGGAACCTCTGAGGGAGTAGGCATGAGCCAGGACCTCTGTGGGTCCAAGCCTCACTCTGGGACCTCTGAGGAAGTAGGCAGGAATCAGAAACCTCTGTGGGTCCAGGCAAGAATCTGAGACCTCTGAAGGAGTAGACCTGAGCCAAGTACTCTGTGGTCTGGTTGCACCCAAGTATGGGACTTCTGAGGGAGAAAATCAGAGCCAGAGGCCTTTGCAGGACCAACCCCAAGCCAGGGACCTCTGCAGGAGCAGATCCAGACCAGGAACATTTACAGAAACAGGTCTGAGCCGGCAACCTAGACCAGAGCAGGCTTGAGACAGCGAACTCAATGGGAGTGGAGCAATCCCCAGGAGGGCTGAGCTACTTCCTGAAACACAGAGTGACCAACAAGAGCTGGCTCAAGCCAGAGGCCTATGCTGGATCAGGTGTGAATCAGGGGCCTCTGAAGGAGCAGGCCCAAGCCAGTGACATCTGTGGGACTGGGCCCAATCCAGGGACCTAGTGGGCCTGAGCCAGGGACATCCATGGGAACAGGCTGGAGCTAGCAACCTCCACCAGAGAAGGCCTGAGCCAGTACTGTAATTGTTTTTAAAGATATAAGGGTGTGGGGGGGGCAGGGGGATTGGTCCCATGTGGGCAGCAGTTCCGTTAGGGGTAGTGGCGGGCCACCTAGGGCCTTGATGGGTGCCCAGAGGCTTCAGTGGATTGGCGGGTGAGTGACAGACAGATTTATCATGCCGAGAGAGTTTGGTTATAGAGTTTATTTAGTGGGTTATGGAGTGGAAAGGGAAAATGGGGAGGGGAGAAGGGGAAGAAGGGGGGAGAAATAGGAGGAGAACAGAAGTTATCTCTTCAGGAGAGAGACCTAAAGAGAGAGAGAGAGAGAGAGAGAGAGAGAGAGAGAGAGAGAGAGAGAGCGCACAGGCTGGAGGAGGCAGGGTATCTGCTTTCCTTGGTGGAAAGGGAGGGTTGGGAGTGGGTAGAGCTTGTCTCTTAAAGGGACAGGGTACCCAGGTGACAGACCAAACCAGCAGATCATAACAAGTACCTGAACCAGTGACCTTCACTGGAGCAGCCCAGAGTCAGAGACCTCTGCAGACTGGGCCCAAGCCAGCGACCTCCACCAGAGCAAGCCTGAGCTAGTAATCTCCACTGGAGCAAGCTCAAGCCAGCAACCTCAGCCGGGGCAGCCCCAAGCAAGCAACTTCTGTGAAAGCAGGCTCTAAGGACCTCTGGGAATGCAGAGCAACCCCTGGGAACACTGAGTGGCCTCAAGGAACACTGAGTAACGTCTGGGATGACTGGAAGCGTGGCCCTGACTGCACCATGAGAAGCAACCATCTGAGTCTTAGATCCACTGGCACCTGGAAAATTGATCACCAGAGACACAACCCCAACTACACCAATCAGAGGAAAAGATGGATAAACAAGGTAAAAACACACTCAAAACCACAATGAGCAACATGACACCAATAAAAACTAGTGATCCTACAACAGCAAGACTTGAACAGCCAAATATAGATGAAGCAGAAGAAAAATGACCTAAAAAATAACTTTAGGAGAGTGTTTGAGGCCCTTAAAGAGAAAATGAAAAATTCTCTCAAAGAAATGGGTAGAGGGGAAGACTAACAAAAAAAAAAATGGAAGAAATCAACAAATCCCTTAAAGAAAACCAAGAAAAAGCAAGGAAACAAATGAAAGAAACGATTCAAGACTTGAAAACCAAAATAGAGACAATAAAGAAAACATAAACCGAGGGAAATCTGGAAATGAAAAATATGAGAAAACGATCAGGAACCAACCACAAATTCAGGTATAAAAACAGCAGAATACAAGAGATGGATAAGGAAAATGTGGTCCATTTACACAATGGAGGACTACACAGAAGAAAAATATAACGAAATCTTGAAATTTACAGGCAAATGGATGGATGGAGCTAGAAAACACCATATTGAGTGAGGTAACCCAGACCCAGAAAGACAATTATGATATGTACTCACTCATAAGTGTTTTTAAACATAAAGCAAAGAAAACCAGCCTACAAATCACAATCCCAGAGAACTTAGACAACAATGAGGACACTAAGAGAGACATACATGGGTCTAATCTACATGGGAAGTAGAAAAACACAAGATCTCCTGAATAAATTGGGAGCAAGGGGACCTTGGGAGAGGGTAGAAGGGGAGGGGAGAGGCAGGGATGGGAGCAGAGGAAAATGTAGAGCTCAATAAAATCAACATCCTCACTTGTGTTGCTTAGTTTATTTATGCAGGTAGCGTTTATGCATGTGCTGTATAAGTGTTGTGTATGTGGAAAAAGAAGGAAACATATTGGTGTATTTAATTAAAAAAACATTGCAGGGAATGGAGGCACATGCCTTTAATCTCAGCATTCAAGAGTCAGAGGCAGGCGGATCTCTGTGAACTGGAATCTAGCCAGGTCTACCTAATGACGTCTAGATTGACCAAGGCTGGCACATAATGAGAGTTGATCTATAAAAAGGAGAGAGGGCTGGAAAGTGAATTCACATTTTTTTTTGTGAATTCACATTTTAAAGTCTAAAACAATCTGTAAGTATTGGTGGTGTTGGTAAATGAAGCTATCTGCAGGATAAATGTGGGAGTTGCTATTCATCATCTTGGCTTATGGTTGATGGAGTGTACACACTGCAAGATTAAGTGCAGGGGAGCAGACACTACCCAGAGAACCTAGTGACTCTTCAACAGAGAGGGGTGGCCAGAGGCCTGAGACATTACTGCCTGAGCTGGGGGCTGTGTCAGTAGCTCTGCACACATCCTTGCCAACGAGAACAGGAGAATTCTGGGAAGAAAAAACAGTTAGTCTGTAGCCGTCAACCAGATGCAGAGGAAACATGATGAGAATGCCTCACTGAGAGAGGTACCAAGCCGCATGGCTACCATAGACAAGAATAATGGGATAATATAAGATGTAAGAGTTAGTTAATAAGAAGCCTGAGCTAATAGGCCAATGAGTTTACTATTAATGTAAGCCTCTGTGGGTTTCTTTGGGGCCGAATGGCTGGGGGATCAGGCAGGACAGAAACCTTGGTCAACACCTTGCCTCACACAGGGCTGTGGGGGTCCTGTTGCCTTAGCCAGAATGCTACACACAGAAGGCTTCTTCAATGATGCATTAGTCAATTTCCTCCTCTACTGGGGAGCCTCAAGATTTTTAGGGATTGGTGAATATTGCAGAAAGGAGTGTGAATCATTCAAAAAATCCCAAGCATCCCCTAAGACTGATGTGTCCTTTCAATGAGTCTTTGTCTGGAATTGTATTGAGTGCTCGTGTTGACCAGAGGCCCTGCTGTGTGCTTTGACGAGTAAGGAAAAGATGTGAGGGGAAGGGTGCTGTTCAAGTTCAATGTGTCTAGAAGCCAAATTCTTCCAGACGGAGAGCATGGGGCGCAAGGGTATGGCTCAGTGTGTCAGGGAACCTGCCACTGAGTCTGAAGATATGAATATTATCCCCGGAACCCACATGGCGAAAGGGGAGACTGACCTCCATAGGCATACTATGTGCCTCCAGACCATATAAATAGCTGTTATAAAATGTTTTAAGGGGGAAAAAAACCTAGGACAGTAGAGGTGACTTGGCAGTTAAGAGCATGTGGTGATTTTCCAGAGGATCTGATGTTGTAATGATAGGAACAGCAGGCTGCATTTCTGCCAGGACCCCGGCTAGCTTACCCCCAAAATAATTACATGGAGACTGTATTCATTTAAACATTGCCTGATCCATTAGTTCTAGCCTCTTATTGGTTAACTCTCACATTTTGACGAACCCATATCTAATAACCTGTATGCCACCACGAGGTTGTGGCTTACCTGCATGAGTCTAGCCAGCGTCCATCTTCCATCTCAGGGAGGGGAATCATGGCGTCTGCCTGACTCTGCTTCTTTCTCCCAGCATTCTGTTCTGTCTATTCCACCTATCTAAGCTGCTGCCCTATCAAAGGCCAAGGCAGTCTCTTTATTTGACCAATGAAAGTGACATATAGACAGAAGACCCTCCTACATAAATCTGAGTTCAGTTCCTAGAACCCACATCAGCTGGTTCACAACCATCTATAGCTCTAGCTCCCAGGGGTCTGAAGACCCTAGCCTCCTAGGGCACCTGCATTCACATGCACACACACCCAAATTCAGATACATATGCCTACATAAAATTAAAATAATAAAAATAAATCCCTAAATGAAAGAAAAAAACACAGAGCACATACGGGACAATTACAGGTATAATTTAAAATGAAAATATAAGTGCAAGTGTTGCTAAATTTCTACTTGCATCTAGCATATTCTCCAGTTGAAGAACTGCTAAGTGAGTAAAGAAACCTGACTAAGGTCACAGAACCAGGATGGCCAGTCCAGACCTAGAACTTGGGGCACCAGGCCTATGGGCAGGCAGTTCACTGTGCTCTTTGTCTCTGATAGTCTTGAGTCTGCCATCTTGGCCTGAGGAACAGGAAACCCTCATCATGGTGAGTGACAGAGACCTATTACTCAGACTTTTCCTAGAGTCTTTCTTCCTCCTTTGCTCTAAGGCACCCGACTTGTGGTCAGCCCCTGTTTGAGGGAATTTCCCCAGGCAGGAGAAGATTGACAGCAGGAACCCTCTGGAAGTTTCTGGGTGGAGGGGATGAACATCCTCCCTTTATCTTCAAATCAAACGTTCAGGAAGGGAGACGGCAATGCTTCCCAGAACTGAGACTGAAACCAAACAGATGACCTATCATCCTGGCATTCCAGGGTGACACGGGGAGGCACGGAGAGGCACGGTCACCAGCGGAGGCTGAGGAAATGGCTTGTCAGTAACACTACGAATCAGCAGCAACCAGCCAACGGGACTGAGCATAAATCAGTGTCTTCAAACACGGGCTCTAATTCAGCCTGGAGGCTCAAAGTCGTGAGATACAGAAAAAATACTTGGTTAGAGCATTCCCAATGCTATCAGGAAATACCAGGCACACACGCTAACTCTTTGTCAGGCATAGGAACTCTCCGGAGGGTGAGCAAGGTGAATTTGGGTTCACTAGGGCTCCAGGGCTCCGTGTTTTCATTGCAAAGGCTAGAGGCACCTAAGGGTAATAATAGCTCATGAGTCCACTGGGAATACACAGCTGCTTTCTCTGCTTGGGGGATTTTCATAACTTAAGAATATACAGTGTGGGCCATGCAGGTTCCTCTTGGATCTCTAGTTTCCTCAGATCTGAGAGTCCACGCTAGCTCTGCTCCCTTCCAACCAAGGCAGTGTTTTCTGGTTCCAGCTGTGTACAATGAATAATTGCATGCCCTTTTGCTTGCTTTGCTTTTGTTGTTTGCTTGTTTAGAGACAAAAATCCCACTAAATCGTCCAGACCAGCTTAGAATTCACCAAGTGTCTTAGGCTAGACTCAAACTCATAAAAATCATAGTTTCCCTTGCCTCAGCCTAACAAGATCTGGGATTTAGGTCTGTGTTGCCAAGCCTGGCTCAATGTGCAGCTTTGATCAGAAACACATGGAAATCATCAACACAACCACACGCGTGGAGGATGCAAATTCATTGGAATCCCCCAGGTCTGTTTGAATCTGACACCATTCCTGAAGATAGTAATGACCCCTAAGGATCTCGGGGTGGAGAGATGTTGTTTCATTGCTGAAACACTTATCTCTGACTGTAAGCCAGGGGAGGCATGGTAGGCATGGGGCAAAGATGGCTGGTGCGCTGTCCTTCCTTAGACTAAGTGGGAAGCGAGCTTTCCTTCTCTGTGGCTAAGAGGACAGCTGCAGAGCGAGAGGTATTTCCTGCCGTTACCAATGTTCTGAAAGTCACCCGGCAAACTTCCTTTAATGACAGAAAATGCCCTACAAGCGTGTAGTACGGTAATCTTCCATAGACACACGTGCCAGCAACCCAGGGGTCAGCCGTAGTGCTCTGCCTATAAATGACCCCTCTGCAAACCTGTGTGGGTTGTGATGTTGCTATTGCCTCCTGTAGATTGAAAGGTGGGGTCTCCTGTGAATTTAAGTCACCCATGGCTCCTCACCACTTTCACCTGGTAGCCACAGGAGGCTTCAGAAAAGCAAAACCGACTGTGCCCCCTTTCCCTGCTTTGACCCGATGAGGGCCTTCTGCTGTCCCTTCCTTGCCCTGCTTGGCCTTACACGGCCTGGCATCTCTCTTCCTCCTAGACTCTGACTCTTCCTGGTTCAGCCATGCTGCTTTCCTTCCAGCCTCTACCACAGGGCCCTTGTTCCACCAACAAACACCGTTCTTTTGGCTCTTCACCCTTGTAACACCTGTCCCTTCCATTTGTGCCACCCCCTGGGAAACACATCTTCCACACCCAGTCTACATTAAACGTTCTATTTGTGTGCATATACTGCTCCACTTCTGCCTCCTGTATAGCCCTGGAGGAACAGGCCCGCTTTAATTATGTGTGCTGGTGCTTGGTTAACTGGTAACCCTTCTGTAAGACCACGAAACATGAGGACAAATGAGTGTGTCATGTAAAAGGGACTTTTAAATATATTTGAGAGAATAGGGGGAGAGTCTCACGCCTGGCCCCTGGTGGGTGCCTATTAGAGGAGCCGAATGAGGTGGAAAGAAGCAGCCGGCACAGGCCAGTAGCCCCTGCTGTTTCCTGATCCTCCTCTGGCTCTGCATTTCTTCTATGGCAAGGCCTTGTCCATGTAGACGTGAGTTCTCCTGGCCAAGGAGGGTTGGACCAGCCTACCATGCTACCTGTGGATGCTGACTTTGCCTCTGTGACCGTCTGATTTTGAGGTTGTTCTTCACTACTCTGAAACATGCATGTTTATTTACCGTCTCTCTCAGTCTTCCAAGTTTTGAAGTCTGTAAGGGCTGGAGCCCAGTCAGTGGCAGTGACAATGGGGGAAAGGTGGAGAAAAAGACTTTCAGGCAAAATAATGACCGCCTTTCTCCGTCTGTGACTCCTGCACCACCAATGCCATCGTCTGGAATCTGCTAGAGATGCACATTTCCAGTCTACCCTGGAAATGTCCAGATAAAGACAGCAAGGGGGCCTAGGGCACTGGTTCGGAAATCCTCCAGGAGTTTCTGTTACAAGTTCCAGTTGGATTAGAGGCCAAGGGTGAGAGAGAAGGTGTACTGAGGCAGAGAAGGTGATAGAAGAAACACTGAATACCTAGGACTGTTAGAAAACTTAACCCCCCTGTCTCAGGTGGCATCAGGCCCTGACTTACAGAAGGGCCTGCAGGATATGAGAGGAACTCCATGTAGACATCTAGCGGAGGGAAACCCACTTTTATGGGGGACATTTAGAAGTTACAATCACAGACACTCCATCCTGATTTCATGAGATGTCCCAACACAGCTTGAAACAGGACGAGGCACAGGAAGTGGGACCACCCCTGTGCACCTGTGTCCTGGAACATCTGGCTATCCTGATTGCAGCGTGTGAGACAGGACAGCAAACAACACCAAGGAGACCTCCTGGTTTCCTTTCTCCGGAAACACCCCGGGCCTGGGAGATCCATTAGCACCTGTGAGATCCTTTTCCTAGAGAGAACTCTTCACAGTCACCATGAGGCTCTCAGTAATACTTTCTATTCTTGCCAAATAATCCAAACATTTAGTGTGTAGGGCCTGGAGGGGCCGAGCAACTCAACCCATTGACATTACCTCAAAGGTTCGCCCAATTAATCCAACATCTGGTTCTTTGACAGCATCCTTACCAATGGGATGCTCCTGAGAGTGGGGAATACAGATCATCCACACTGCTTGGAATTCAATTAACCCTTTGTCACACTTACTGCTGTCTTTTCTACAGACTTTGTCCATATTTGTTTCCTGTTTGCTTGCTTTGCGCACTGTGTTATACACATATCTGTGGACAAATGCAATCTCTGCGTCTAAGTGTTTTTGTATATGCCAAGTGCAAAGTCAAAGTTTTCCAAGTATTTATCATCATTGTCACCATCGTTACCATTATACTTGTTTAAAGGTATAATGTTCAGAGATGGAGGGACCCTCTGGAGGAAGAGGCTAGAGAATCACACCCATATGGTTGCACGCCGTATTTAAGTAATGCCTGTTATACATCAGACATTGTCCTAGACACTGGGATGCAGGGGTGAGCAAATCAAAGTGTCAGCTCTCATGGAGCTAATATCATCGTCTATAAGTAAATTAGTAAATAAAAAGTAAAGTAAAAGTCTCATAACATAATGAGATTGTTATGTGTGCTAGAAAATGAAGCAAGAAAATAGAGTAGGGTAAGGGGCTGGAGAGATGGCTCAACTCTTAAGAGCACTTGTTGCTCTTCCAGAGGACCCAAGTTTGGTTCCCAGTACTCACATCAGAGGCTCAGTAACTCCAACTCCAGGGGAGCCAATGTTCTCTTCTGATCAACTCAAGCATCTCTCTCTGTCTCTCTGTCTCTCTCTCTCGCTCTCTCTTGCTCTCTCTCATACACACACACACACACACACACACACACACACACACACTCACTCCCAAAAGGAGAAGGAGGGAGTCTTAGCTAGGCTTTCTATTGTTGTAGAAAGACACCATGACCATGGCAACTCTTATAAAGGAAAACATTTAACTGGGCCTTACTTATAGGTCAGACACTTAGTCTACTGTCATCATGGTAGGAAGCATGGCAGTCCACAGGCAGTCATGGTGCTGGAGAGTCAGCTGAGAGTGACACCAGGCCTGGCTTGAGCTTCTGAAACCTCAAAGCCCACCCCCTGTGACATACTTCCTCCAACAAGGCCACACCTACTCCAACAAGGCCATACCTCCAATAATGCCTCTTTATGAGTCTGTGAAGCCCATTTTCATTCAAACAGCAACAAAGTTTCCCCACCCACAGCAGAAGGTATCGTTTTACACTAGGTAGGAAGGGAAGTCCCTGCTTTCGAAGAAGCAAAGGTGTATACTAGTTGCATTTACGTCATTCTGATCACAGTGCTCAACAGAAACAACTCAGGGAGAAAAGATTTACTTGTGCTCCTGATTTCAGAGCTTTCAGGTGTAGGGTCTACTTCTTCCACTTCCTGACACCTTCCAGAGCCTCCCAAAATAGCGCCACCAACTGGAGAGCGAGGATTCAAAACCTGAGCCCATGGGGGACATTCCAGATATAAACAGTATCGGAGTGGCCCTGCAGATGTGCAGGAGAACAGTTTCCAGGGAAGACTCTGAGGCAGGGTGTTGTCTATAGCATGGCAGAACCCTGGGAGGCTGGAAAAGAGAAAGAGACCTGTAAAGTGAGTTGCCAGCAGCAGAGATGCTAGTAGGGTGGCACTTGTCACCAGTCACGTGAGGAGTTGTGCTTTTACGCTGAGCAGAGTGTCCAGTATGGATAGGGACATCAGAGTCTGGCCCCAGCATTAACAAGAGCTGTTGAAGAAGAACAGCAGTGTGTGATAGAGACAGCAGTGACAGCCATGAGGAGGCTCTTGCTGTCATTCAAGTGGGAGATGCAAGGCTGAGCTCAGGATGAGAGCACATGAGGTGGTGGCAATCAGGGCTCTCTGGCTGGTCTTCCTTGGAAAGGAAAGGCAAAGGGACTTACTAGCTTGGTTGGTTCTAGGACAGACTTCACATTTTTGCACTGTGTACTGGGATAGATGGAACCTTCTGTAGTCAAGGAGGAAAGACTGGAGGTGGAGTTAGGGAGGGAACATCGCAGCTCAGTCGGCAGAGTTAACATTGCAAAGTCAGCAGTGTGCAGAGGCCAGAGTTTTCAGTCATACCAGTACATGTAGTTTAACGCAATGGCAGGGCAGAAACTTGGATGATGCCCTGGAAAGGAGACTGAAGGAGAGGAGACCGTGGCTCGGATGTGCAAGGGGGCCAGGGCTCATGCAGTTGAGGAGACCCCAACTATGACAAAGCAAATGGGAAGAAATGTTCAGGAGGTAGAGACCACCAGGCAAGAGGATACAGTGAGGTGTCAAGGTCAGCTCAAGCCACCTTTCCAGCAACTCATAAAGAAACAATGCATTGCCACAGACTGGAACACAATCTCCCACGTTCCAGTCAATGGTCCACATCTCAAGTCATGACAAAGACAGGCAGACTGAAGAGCCACAGAAGGAAGAGCTGGTGATTTCGATTCCTGACGAAGGGTAAAAGCAGAGTCACATTGTAGGTTTGAATGTTAATTAGTAATGTGAGCTTTTATACACATACTTGGTTTTCTGTGTAGGTAAGACCTGAGCGGAGCATTGCTCTCCCCATGGTCAACCATTGTCTGCATCTGGTAGGGACTTGTTTTCCTCTTAAAAGCTCCAGGCAGTCCTTCTGTGCCATATCTATTACACAGAGCAATACATAATGGGCTAGACAGGATTATTGGCCCAAATGGCAATACCAGATGTGAGATGAAGAGAGGTTTCTAGAACCACACACAGTATTTCTAGCCTCAAACAACTGTTCATTATAGACAGGAAGATTCACACGGGGCCCAGAGATGTCGAGGTACAGAACTGAGCATGCGCACCCCACTGCGGGCAGCAAACTGGAAGGAAGGAGTCCAAGGGTTTCAGCTTCTGGCCCTGGCCTCTCTAGCTATGGCTTCAGGGCTGTGATTTCCAAACTGTAGGGCCACTTTCAAGAAAGCAGCACAAGGGAGAAAGACCCCTGTTGCATGGGTCTGTCTGCCTGAACACATGGGTCCACACTGCTGGGTGCTTGAGTTTGATGTGGGATTCCCCTCTGTATGCTGTAAATACCTTTGGTTAATAAAGGACTGTCTTGGACTTGCACAGGGAATAGAAGTAGGTGGGGGAAATTAAACAAAAGGAGAAAGGAGGCAGAGTCAGAGAGAAGTCTTGTAGCCCC
Source organism: Myodes glareolus (assembly GCF_982192425.1). Classification (NCBI taxonomy): domain Eukaryota; kingdom Metazoa; phylum Chordata; class Mammalia; order Rodentia; family Cricetidae; genus Myodes; species Myodes glareolus. The sequence goes on along the minus strand of NC_142027.1, from coordinate 71,468,937 downwards.
TCCAGAGACAGATGGTAGAACCTTGCCAGTAGGCCACAAACCTCATGTTAAGATATAAAATGTTGGAAATGGGTTAATACTAGATGGAATAGCTAGCTAACAATACACTTAAGTGATTGGCTCAGTAGTGATTTAAATACTATAGTTTCTGTGTGATTATTTCAGGAGTCTGTGTAGCTGGGAAAACAAACAAGTGGCTTCTTACCACAACAAATCGAAGTGCCAACATGGATAACTACATCCACTTAAAAACCTGAGAAAGATTAAAAAGGAATTCTAGACACAAAGAAACAGAGTTAAGCATGACTTTTGGTAGCCATGTTTTGGTTTGTTTGGTTTGGTTTGGTTTGGTTTGGTTTTGTTTTCTTGATGGGCTCAGGCCGAGCACGGGCAGACTGCTTTAAGAGAGGTGCAATAAAAACTACTGACCAACAGCAAGAGAGCAAGCACAGGCTTTACAGCTGTATTTATAGCATGAGAGACCACGCCCAAGTGGGCTAATATCTTAAAGGCTATTGGCTGAAGGAGTGGAGACTCACAGCATGAGTCTACTCTCCTGGGTCACTGTCTCCAAATCTTGGGGACTGGGCCACAATGTCACTTTTCTGAACTTTAATATCCTCATCAATGCAGTAGAGACAGTATAGGCCTGTTCTTAAAATGTCTAAGCCATATTTTCTCCTACAATTTATGTTGGTCTCAGAGAATGAATTGAGAAATGTTCCATTTTCTAAAAGAGTTTGTGTAAAACATGTCTTATAGATTCCATAACTATATGACTAAACTCACCAGTGAAGCCATCTGACCTTGGGGTCACCTTGGTGGAAGTGATGTGAATGACCATGAACTGATTTTTTACCATCTGAATTTCCCATTTCGTCTCCAGTCAACTGTCTTATGTTATTTGGTGGCTGCTTGGTCCAAGAAGCAGAAAGCCAAGAGAAGCAGAACCACAGATACAATCCTATTCTGAAGCTAAAGACGTGGACAGCCCCTGGAAAGTTGCTGGTGTGATCAATATTGAAAGGCTGAAAGATCTGGCATCTGATCCACACAAGCAATAGTAACAGTGGTAGGCTCATGCACTCAGGGGGTGGATCCAGGCACACAGGAGGGTAGACTTACACACCCAGCAGGCTAGCTTCGTGCTCTTAGGAGGATAGATCTATATACCCAGGAAAATAGACCCATACACTCAGGAGGGTAGAAACATGCATCCAGGAAGCTAGACTCATGCACCTAGGAGGTTAGACCCCATGCACGTAGAAAGGTAGACTCATTTGTCCAGGAGGGGTAGACCAATGCACCCAGGAGGGGAATGTTGACGCACACACTCTGCTTTTATCTTTATTTTCAGTTTGAGGCATGCTTTTTTTTCTCTTATGTTTATTATTTAAACTTTGATATGCTCCTTTTCTAACTTTTTAAATTATAATTATTAACTCACATTGATTGTATAAACCAACAGACTTCACTGTGGCCTGTCCACAATTCATAATCTTGCTTTGATTTCCTAGCCTCTGAAGATGGAAACTTTTCCCACAAATTTCCCCAAAAGCGTTACTTTAGTTGTGTAATAAGTATTTCTATGTATTGGTTATTCATTATTGGTTAGTTAAAAATGTTTTCTCACTTCCTTTGTCATTTCCTCTTTGACCTGTGTCGAAATATGATGCATCATGTTAGTGTTCTGTCGCTGTGACAACGTACCTGTGAGAAACAAAGCAAGAGGAAGAAAAGTTTATCTGTCATTCATGGCTTCCAAGGTTCCCGTCCATCGTGGGCTGGCTGCATGGGCTTTTTTATGCCTGTGGCAAAGCAGGAACATCATGGTGGGAGGGCTGGCCAAGCCATAAGAATGGGTCAGGACCAGGGTGTGACCTTCAAAGTCACATCTCCAGGAACCTGCTCCCACCTCCCGGGGTCCCACCTCCCAGTAGTCCCATCAGCTATGAATTGATGAAGGTACGACTCTCCAGGTCCGAGCACCCCAACACTACTGTGTTGAGGAGCATGTCTTCAATCCACAAATCTTTCAAAGAACACTTCTTCAAGTGTGCTCCTTGATTTCTAAATTCCCGAGTCTTCCTCTGCTCTTTATGTCTAGTTTCATTAGGGCACAAAACTCACTCATTCAGATTTCTACTATTGAAAATGCATTGTGATTTATGTTACGGCTCAACAAATGCGTGACTTTGGTAAATGTCTGTTTCTAGCTGATGGAGATGTCTACTCTTGAATATAGGGTGGTCTGTAATTGTCCATTAAGTTATGAGTTTGGATTTATATCTTTACTGTTCTCTATTTTGCACACTGATAAGAAATCCATGCAATTCAGCTAAGAACAGTGTCCATAAAAACACTTTTTTTGGAAGCGTGTCCGAAAACGGCCTTTCCAGTGAACAGTCTTCAAATGTGCTTATTGAAGTTTTTTTTCAAATGTTATTTTTTTAAGATTTTATTCTTATTTATGTGTGTATCAGTCTGAGAATGGACACATGTATGCCGATGCCCACAGAAACCAGAAGAAGGCATTGGCTCTCCAGACGCTAGAGTTCCAGGTGGTTGGGAGCCACTGATGTGGGTGCTGGGAATCAAACTCTGGTTCTTTGGAAAGGCAGCAAGTGCTCTTAACCACGAAGCCATCTCCACAGCTCCCACTTAGTCAAGTTTTTACAAGGTTTTTCATGACCTTGTCTGAGCCTTCCCCTAAGATCAGCTCTGCGGGTCCCAGGTCCTTCCCACCAATTGTCGAGAGCCATCCTGTCTGTTTTCTAAAGGATTCCCACCTCAGCACCTTGATACTTGGGAGTCCCTGTGCCTAGGGCTTCTAACTCCACCCAGTTAATTCTGTAACTGCCTCCTTCACACTTGCAGGCTCTCCTTGACCTTGTTTCAGAGAGGTCTTCCCAAATCTATCTGGGAGGGGTTTTTTGTTGTTGTTGTTGTTGTTGTTGTTTGTTTCCCCACAGATCCCTATCCACCTGGAATTGTTCCCCTTGCAGAATGTTCCACTATGAGAATTAACTACATTTATGAATGTCTCAGTTGTGGTTTGTGTGCTGGCTCTGTTCAGTATAATAAACACATCCTTTGTGAAAGACAGGTGGGTGGACTATCAGAATTTTGTCACTCCACACTATCTGTCCCGTTTCACGGATATTTTGGAGGGTGAGATGAAGGCGTAAGTCACAGACAATCACACACCAGTTTGGAATTATGATTAATAGAATGGTTATTTATTCAAAGGGGAAAAAACTTACAGATTACCATCCCAGACAACAGCCCCTCCGCGAGAACAGGAAAGGAGTCTAGGAGCCAGAAGCGGAGCCGGAAGTCAGAGAGCGAGAGGAGGACAACCGCTGCTTTTTTAAAAGAGAGAGAGACCACACCCCAATGGGCTGGTAACTCAGCGATGATTGGCTGAAGGAGCGGAAGGAGCTCCCACAGCATCTCCCCCTTTAGTTTAAGTAAGAAAGTTCTAAGCCTACTACGAAATTATATACAATAAGTACAAACCTACGAAATTATATACAATAAATACAAATATCCTATTCTAACTAGCTTAAATCTTGTATAATAAATAACTTGGCCAAGTCATGAAAGGAAAGTAATTACATTTATATAATCTTCAATCCCATCAAAGATCTGAGAAGGAAAATAATGTTACCTGAGTAATTGGGAAGTGCAATCAAACAACTTCCAGAACATGTAACAAATCACAGAGACAACTGGCTACCTGGGCAAACACCAAAGTAGCATTTGCAGCATTGAAGCAACCAACTTTGGCTAAGGCCTAATGTAACTGACATACCATTTTCAAAGGCAAGGAACTTTTCAAAACTATCTTACCCTGTCTTGGCAGGATATGACAGTCCTGTTTTATCCATTTATGGATACTCTGTAACTCTGTCAGTAGTTGAGGTATGGGCATTTCTTTACCCAAAGGCCAGTTCTGCCAAGAAGAAAGGCTCCAGGTGGAGTGTCTTTGGTGCTCAACATTCTCTCGGGAATAGATCGGTGTTGCCAGGAGCTATTGTGTCTCCCTACCACAGAACTCTGAATTAGATTAAAGGCCATTTTCTACAGCTCTTTGAAGAGGTTGAAGATTATCTATCTATACTGAATATAATCTCTATGTATCTAAAGAACCTGATTAGTCTAATTATAAATGACAAGCTTAGATGACTATTGATCTATATAATTCTCAATATCTATCTAACTTAAAGACTGAGATAATAAACAACTGTGCAATAAATGAGGACAATGTGACCTCCAAATATAAACAATGTGCAAGTGTACATTGCAATATGGTAAATATATATATCAATACATAAACAATATATATATCAATACATAAAAATGTTTTAAACAGAGGTAGAAGCATGCATGCATAAAATAGTCAACATAATTTAACTTTGTATCAATATATAAGAATCAATACCAATATATTTGTCTAAAAACAATAACTCACAAGTACAAATCTAATATCCCATAATCCAATTATCCCTCTTTTTTTTTTTTAAAGATTCCTGTGCTTATAAAATTCCTCCCCCAACCCTCAACCGTATACTAATTATAACCAACCCCTAAATGATGTCCCTAAACCCAAGGACAAACTTTACTGGGAGAGGGGACGTCCGTTCTCTAGAATTACTTCCAGCTGTCATGGGGGCGACGTTCTTTCTGGGGGATCCTGTGAAAGTAAAATGATGGTTAAATTTCAAGATCAATGCCTTTTAAAATTGCGAATAGTCTCTGAGTATTTTGTGGAGGTCTGGCCAGAATGTTGTACAAGTTGTGCACCATTTCAGCTAACCACGTTGGAACCGTCTTGTGCAGCTGGTACCCAAAACAGGTCTTGTAGTAGCGCTATCAGTATCATGACGTCATCTCAACCAGGTGGAGTTGTTGTTATGGGGCCCCATCTTCTTCCTGGAAACTTCAAATGTCACTGCAGGAAAAACTCATTGTTCATTGTGGAAAATTTAAACATTAATCATATAGACATATACAGACATACATATATTCAATGAAAGACATGATAGATATGTTTAATGAAAGGTATGATAGATATGAAGAAAAGTAAAGATGTTTTCTAAACTCATATTACTCTTTCACTGTATTGCTGTGTCCCTGGCACAGCACAGTGACGGCTCAGTCAACAACAGCTGCACACACCACAGGTGACCCCTCAAGCTTTCAAAATGCCCTGTTCGTGTCCCGCCAGCAGTTGCCTCGGTCCATGTCCCCATCAGTTAGCATCTGGCACAGGGCCTGGCACTCAGGGTAAGCTCAGTGTGTGTTCACGGGAAGAAAGAGGAAAGCAAGAGCGGAAAGACCTTCGTCACGTCCCGATGAAAGCATTGTCTGCAAATACAATGACCCCAAAGGCAAAGTGTGGGAAAGTGCCCTTTGTCACCTGGAGAGGTCAGAAGGACTTCATTTCACCTCCCATACTCCCATGGGAAGCACGAACATGGGTTGAGAACTTGGTGCCTGAAGAGATGGCTTCTCAGCTCATAGCACATGCGACTTTTACAGAGGACCTAAGTCAGGTTCCCAGCAGGTACATTGGGCATCTCATAACTGCCTGCAACTCCAGTTTCAGGGAATAGGTGTCCTCCTCTGGCTTCTGTCAATAGTAACCCCCAGACCCTCAGTCAGACATATATAAAAAAATAAATCTTAAAAATAAAGGGAGGCCATGGTGCCTTTTGTCATGTCCCTACATTATAGAAGAGATGTCACAGCAGCTGTCCCGAAAACTAGTGATCAGGCGTGTTCGTATGTGCCTCCGACTAGCCAGGGGGCTGAGCTGACTCCTCAGTGTTTCCTGGAAATGGGGACATAGTAGAGAAGAAGAATGCATCACACCCACCGTGAAATCTTTTCCCACTCACACTGTGTGAAACACCAAACGTTTCCTTGGAACGACACAACTAAGCTGGCCTTTTAAATACTGGTTAACCACCAAGTGCACCAGTGAGTTCATCGGAACCCCCAGAGCCTCTTCCCCACTGGGCTGCATGCTCTTTGATGGCCAGCTCCTTCACTGTCTCCTCCAGACTTCGCCATGCACTTGGCCCATGCTGCATTTGAAGAGGCCTGGGTAGGAAAGATGCAGACTTAGGAGTAGCACAGTTCTTACCTGGGGTGGATAAACATAAAGGCAGCCATTTTCCCCCACCCAGACCACCTGTGCTCATTCCAGCTGAGCAGACACATAGCATCAGTTGCCTGGTATTCCTGAAGGTCCTTGATTTACTTTACCTAGAAGAGGGGGTTGGTGGGGACAGCAGGGCGTAGGCCACCTTTGACATATGATGTTTCTTATTCCACACAGCAAGTAACCAACCAAACCATCACAGGACACCTACTGCAATTTGCCTTCTTTGTAATGACAGCTACAATTCTGGAGAGGTGTGAACATCAGGACTGACCTAGTTGGAACTATAAACTTCTGCGATGTTGGTAATAAAACTTGGTATATCCTTTACGTAAAAATAAAGGCTGGCCAATGCCCAGCAACAGAGTAGACATAAACAACAGTTTCAAATTAAAATCAGGACTCAGGTGTCTATCATTCACTCTTCAGATCCTAATGGCATGCTACTGCAGGATTCATTACATCAGAATCTCTGCTATCATGTTGTACAAAATGAGGCAGAGATTAATAAATTTGGAGATTAAAAAGAGGCCCATATTGTCTGTTCTCTATAACTTCCAACAAGGAATATTTTAGTATCTAGCATGTATATTCTTGATGTATATTACATGTCAATTTAGCAACTTCTTTTAATATTAAAGCAAAGGCAAAGTCTATTAGCAAAGTCAGAGCTGGAAGGACCTTCACAGACACGTGGTCCCACACTGTAGCAGGCCGGCCTGCAGAGGGACTTCTGGTGCCAGCCTTTTGTGTTAGAGTCAGGTCCTAGAGGGTACTACATCACCTTGCGGAGCTTCAAAGTAAGCCAACTAGATATGGGAGCCATTGGGTTTGCAGGGCTCTCCTAGACATGGCGGTTCCGGAGTTTGTGATTCCAGCCTTGTCCTCCCCTTTCGTCCCTGAAGACGGTCCAGGTAGGACTGAAAATGCCATCGATTTCCACCTGCTGTGACGGGGCTCCAGTGACGTAAAGCATTTGGTCCTGTTGTGGGATAACCGTGAAGATGTGACTCTGTCTGAGGTGCCTTCTAATTGTTCTAATAAAGAGCTGAATATCCAATAGCTAGGCAGGAGAGGTTAAGTGGAACTTCCAAGAGGAGATAGGAACTCAGAGACTAATCTGAGGCCACAGATTTCACCAGCCAGACATGGAGGAAGCGGAGCATAGAGTACTGAGCAGAGGTAACAAGCCACATGGCAGAATGGGAACTGGTGATCCAGTGAAAGGTCGACTACTGGACCCCAGCAGTGATGCAGACACTTTAGTTTGTAGGTAAGGTGACATCGTTCTGGTGCCAACAACAAATTGCAGCTCCAGACATAAGGACTCTATCCGTCCATCTGTCATCCATCCATCCATCCATCCATCCATCCATCCATCCATCCATCCCATAAACAATCAAGAGTGCCACTATTCAGTTCTACTGAGGAGACCAGTGGAGATGGCAAAGTACACAGAGAGTGGAGAAAGAGAAGCATATTAGGGGGCCATCTAGAAGGAGCATCTCATCTAGATTTGGGGGAGTTAGCTGATGCAGATGGATGAGAAAGCCGGTTACCATGACAGGGAGAGACCTACCTTCATCCATCCTCTAAGACAAATACATTTCAACTCGCAATTAAAAGAAAGGGAAAACTATCTGGGGAGGCAAACTGGCAACCCAGAAGCCCATCACAGACGCCACAGAAGTCAGTTAGTGCATAATGGTAGTGGCTTAGCATCAATGATTGACTTGAAGGAGATAACACTGGGGAAGCTGAGAGAAAGGGTTACAGGAACTCCATGCACTTTTTGATTGTCTTCTGCACATTTAAAATAACTTAAAACAATCATTTGGAATAGGAAATATCCAAGGTTGTTATGGAGAATTTATCTTTCTGAATCAAAAAGAAAAAAGGAACAATATAATTCAGCACTTATATGCATAAACTGAGTAAATAGTCTGAGTATCAGTTTGGATATCTGAATACAGAAGCTTCCAAGCCCTTCTGCTAGCTCTATAAGAAACACCCATGAGAACCAGGGTCCCAGGCAAGCCAGTTAACACTTCAGGCTAGCTCATATGCCTACAATATGAGTTCCCAGAGCTACTGTGGCAAGTTTCTACAAGCTGAGTCAAAGACATTACTTCTCAGTTCTGCTCACAGTATGAACGTGGTGTGTTTCCCCTTGGGAGTGAGAGGGATCATCTATGCTTTGCCTCCCCCTGACTACTAGAGACTGTTGACCACTCTCTTTGTTCCTTGCTTTTAGCTGCATTGCTCAAATCTCTACTTCTGTCTTCCTGTGGTGTCTTATCCACTGAGTTCATAGCCAAATACTCTTCTGACAAGGACACCAGTCACTGAATTTGTACTCTTGATGCAACTGATGTGACCTCCTTAATTACACCCACAAAGACCTTATCTCCAAATAAGGTCTCAGGCTGGGGCTGGAGAGATGGCTCAGCAGTTAAGATCATCGACTGCTCTTCTAGAGAACCCGGGGTTCAATTCCCAGCACCCACATGGCAGCTCACACTTGTCTGTAACTCCTGATCCAGAGCTTCTCATACCCTCACAAGACATGCAGGCAGGCAGAGCACCAAAGAACATTAAATTAAAAAAAAAAGTCACATGCGCAATTACTAGGAGTTATGACTTTAACTTCTCTTTGGGAGAGACACAGTTCAAATTACAAAGCCCCCAATACATCTTGCTATCCTTGTACCCTTCCACACTATTCCCTGGTCGCTGAGAGAGCTAGTACAGGTTCCAATTCCTCATATTCTTATACTTCTGAGCCTGCCCGGCACTGGGCCTTCACACAGTGGTGTTCCTCCTTGTCTCTTTTACCTTGGGAAATCTTCAATATCCTTCAAAGCTCAGGGAAATTTCTTCCTTGTGAGTCTTTTCTCCTTCCTACCCTGGCATTGTTTGGCAGAGCTGTAACCTGACCTTAGGAAGTATAGAGGTTTGAGTAGGAATAGCCCCCATAGACATGTGTTTGAATGCTTGGCCCATAGGGAGTGGCACTATTAGGAGGTGTGGCCTTGTTGGAGGAAGCGCGTCACTGTGAAGGCTGAGTTTGAGGCTTTATATGCTCAAGACAAGTCTAGCGGGCTGTCTCCTTCTGTTGTCTGCAGATCAAGGTGGAGAACTCTCAGCTCCTTCTCCAGCACCATGTCTGCCTGCACGCTGCCCTGTGTCTCGCCATGACTGTAAGGGACTAAACCTCTGAAATTGTAAGCGAGTCCCAATTAAATGTTTATAAGAGATGCTGTTGTCATGGTGTCTCTTCGGAGCAATAGAAACCCTAAGTAAGACAGGAAGAAACTCTTATTTTGCTCATTCATTTAGAGGTCCATCAGGGCAAGGATGGCATGGAAAAGCAGAACAGCTCACATCATGGCATCTAGGAAGCAATAGGAAAATAGCAAGTAAAATATAGCTCCAAGGCCATACCTCTGGAGACCACATACCTCCAACCACATCTGCCTTTTACCACCCTCCCAACTGCCATCATGCCATGAATGGATTAAGAGATGAACCCACTCACCAGAGCCCCCAAACCTCCAATCTGTGGTCATGAAACACCATCGTAGAGGCATACAGAAGTGCCTCACCATCCTGTATCATAGGCATTGCCAGACCTGGGCAAGCTGGTCACCACAGTTAGCCATACCATCTGTCAGAATCAACTTCTGGGTTTGCTGGGCCCCTCACGCCCGTCTGTCTGCATCAAGAATGACACTTGACAACACAGATCACGGCCACAGCTGCTGTTTCTGCCCTTCACCCTGGACTACAAGCTCTCTGAGGAACAGGACCAGCCATTCTAACTTTTATGTCCTCCAGCACAGGTATACAAGGGTTCCCTGCATTCAGGGCAGCGTGAGATAGGAGGTAACCCCACAATGTTGTGTTTGAACAGCACAGCCGGGCCACAGTAAATTGTGACATTCCCTTTAGCTCAAGTCAGCACTTTCCGTGGGGTCAAATGTAGGCTACCAGTGAATTTCCAACTTGATTTCCTCTGCTCTGGTCTCCCTGGGAGGTCCCTGTGTTGGACACAGCCTGGCTAGGCCTGGCGAAAGCTGACAGCTCTGGCTTCTCACTCCCACAGATGATCTGATGGGCGCTGCAAATAGCAACTTCTGCCTGGAGGGATCCAGCACCACAATGTAGCATTCAGTGGCTACTGCCCGGTGTGTGTGTGTGTTGGCGACTCACAGTGCAAGGCCAGCAAAGCTCTATAAAAAGCCTTGTGGAAAAGTTGGACTTCTTTCTCTCCTCACTAGCAATGTCGTCTACCTCTTAGAGTAAACCCTGCCTTCCCTCCATCTGGTGATCTTACTCCTCTCGTGCTCTGAATGGCACACACAGCCAAGCCAAGGACAGAAGCAAAGACAAAGGTGGGAACGAAACACAGGGCAACAGTGAACTTCTTCCAGAAGAGAGAGTCCGGCCCCATCTTTCTTCCCAGAGGTGGGGAAACTGAGGCCTGGGGTGGATGGGGTATGCCTGGGACCATGTAGGAAGCTGGCACAGCACACAGAGAAAACTTAGATCCTCAATTCCAGAGAGGGCTCTTCTCCTCTACTGCACCATCTCATCCCAGCCTGGCCCTTCCAGGGACAAAGAAAGTTCAGGCTTAGTGAATGTTTGGTCCAGAAATAGGCTCTAAAGAAGGTTTGCCTGAACCCCTCCCTTGGCCCTGTCCATTTAGAAGAGCAAGGACTCATCAAAGAGGTACTGCCCTGTAAGGGTGCCGCCTGCACAGGACAGAAAAGGGACACTGTTTGCTGTCCAGAGGTCACATTTCAGGGGCTATTAGAGGCAAAAATAGATTTGGATATTGACCACAAATTCAAAATGAACAAGCTCAGTTTGATTTAGCCTTTCATGGAAAATAAAAAACGGGTTTATACTTTGCCATCTATAAGTCCCACTGGCTCTTTTTAATCGGTGTCTCACTATGAAGAAGAGGCGCTGGAGCGATGGCTCACAGGTGAGGAGCACAGACTCTCCTGCGGGACTTGAGTTTGGTTCCCAATAGTCATGTCAGGTGACTCACAGACCCTGGAACTCCAGCCCCTAGGGGTCTGATCCCCTCTTCTGGTCTCTGTTTACACCACAGACATGTGGCATACACACAGACATGCGTACTGTCTTAGTCAGTGTTCTATTGCTGTGAAGAGATGCCAAGACCACAGCCACTCTTATAAAAGAAAGTATTTCATTGAAACTTGCCTACAGTTTCAGAGTTTAGTCTATTTTCATCATGATGGGGAGCGTGGCAGCATGCAGGCTGACATAGTGCTGGAGAAGGAGCTGAGAGTTCTACATCTGGATCCATAGGTAGCTGGAGGAGAGCCACTGGGTCTGGCACAGGCTTTTGGAATCTCAACGTTCATGCCACTGAATCACTTCCTCCTACAAGGCCACACCTCCTAATCCTTTCAAATAGTGCCACCTTGAGCATTCAAATATACGAGCCTATGGGGGCCTCTCCTTTTCAAACCACCACATTCACAGATATACATATACATTGGAAAATTAAAGGAAATCCTTAAAAAATGATGGAAGTTTCCATGGAATCCAATTAAAACTCAGTGTGCTTGTAATCTTAGCACCTAGAGGCTGAGGCAGGAGGGTTATTACAAGTTCTAGGCCATCCTGAACTATAGAACAAAATGTTGACTCAAAACAAACAAAAGTGGGGCTGGAGAGATGGCTCAGCAGTTAAGAGCCTGTAGGCAGACATATATCAGATCTGTAACATGAAAAGCCTGCTTGTTGGAGTTTACGTCCTGCCTAGTTTCCCACAGCCAGCAAGCCCCAAAGAAAATCACACAGAGATCTCCATAAGTTATAAAACTAATTGGCCCATTAGCTCAGGCTACTTATTAGCTCTTGTAGCTTATATTAACCCATTCTTATCTATGTTAGCCACATGGCTCTGTACCTTTCTCAGCTGGGCAGGTTACATCTTGCTTCTCAGTGGTCTGGACAGGAACGGAGGAATGGGCTTTCTCCTTCCTAGAATTCTCTTGTTCTCATTGCCCTATCTCTACTATCCTCTGATTGGACAGGTAGAAAGTATAGGTTCCTCTAATGTTCTTTCATGTACAAATAGAAGATAAAGGGCCCAATCTGGTGAAGACATTTGTGTCCACAAACAAAGAACCCTAGCCACACTTCCTATAAAGTAGCAATTTGCATATCTCAGAAAGTTCAGGGAGGTTCATTTATTGATGTTGGTGAAAGGGCTGGAGCATGATATTGGGCTGGAATCTTGATGGACAGAACAAAAGACTCCTTGGATCTTGACATATTTGTATTATTGTAATGAAAAGACCATGGACTTGAATGTCTGGCATGATTTTGTTTAATATACACTTTGCTACTTCTCTAGGGTTCTTTGAACCCTAGACAATTTATGCACTCTGCTACTATTTTGTCAGAGAACCCTAGGAAATTTCTGGGTCATTTAACCTCTGTTGTAGAATGTTAGTTTAATTATGTAAAGATGTGTTACATCTGTTTTTGCTACAGAATATTACTTTAACTGTGTGAACGTGAGTTGTTGACTGAGGTTTTCTGTCCTGCCTGGTCCCACAGCCTTTCAGTCCCAAAGAAACACACAGAGGCCTATATTAATTATAAACTGATCAGCCTAGTTGTTCAGGCTTCTTATTAAATCTTATAACATATATTAGCTCATAATTCTTGTCTGTGTTAGCCATGAGGCTTGGTACTTTTCTCAGTGAGGTGTTCTCATCTTGCTTCCTCTGGATCTGGGTGACAACTCCAGACTGCATCTTTTCTCTTCCCAGAATTCTCCTGTTCTCATTGCCCCATCTATACTTCCTGCCTGGCCACTGACCAATCAGCATCTTATTAAACAAGTACAAGAAACAAATCTTTACAGGGTCCCACAGGAGTGTGCTGCTTTTGTTTATGCTGCATCTGTTTAGTTATATAAAGATGTGTTACACCTGTTTCACCTTGCCTGCCTAAGGTACCTGGTTGGTCTAATAAAGAGCTGGATGGCCAATAGCTAGGCAGAGAGAGGGATAGGTGGGGCTGACAGGCAGAGAGAGTAAATAGGAGAAGAGATTTAGAAAGAGGAGAAGAAGAAAAGAAGAGAAGAAATCCCCCAGGAGAGGAAGCTAGGAGACCACCAGCCAGGCAGCCGGCCATAGAAACAGCAAGAAAGTAAGAAAAGGTCAAAAGACCTGAGGCAAAGGGTAGGTAAAAAGAAACAGGTTAATTTAAGTTAAAAAGAGCTAGCCAGAAACATGCCTAAGCTAGGCTGAACATTCAAAACTAATAATAAGTCTCTGTGTTGTTATTTGGGAGCTGGTTGGTGGCCCGAAAGAAAAAGCATGGTACAGACCTTTTCCCATTTCCTCATCTTCAGAGTGAGAGTAGGGGCAGCGACCCCAGGCAGCGACTGTGAGGACCCAGGGGGTGACTGTGTGACCTGGCATGCAGGGGGTGACGGTGTGACCTGGAGTGAAGGGGGTGATGGTGTGACCTGGAGTGCAGGCTGGGGCTGACTTTAGTGGCCTCAGTCTTTAGAAACAGAACTCTTCAAACACCTCTTTTTTGTTTTTTTGTTTTGTTTTGTTATTTTGAGACAGGATTTCTGACATTTACCATGCAAAAGAACAGACCACAAGATATACAGCAAAACCCACTTTAAGAGTTTTATTAATAAAGAGTGGGTGAAAGGAAAGAATCAGGGAGAGCTAGCTTGGGGCCTCTGGTTAGTTCATCCATCCAGTCCTCAGTACGTTCAAAGGAGTAGGCCTCTTTCTGGCAGCCTCAGAGAAGCTTGGATAACCCTTCCCTAAGCATCTCTACAGGCAAGTGTATCCGAGAAATGCAAGCCATGGTTTGTGAGACTTGGTGTAGCCCAGGGCTGTGGAGGGACTGCAGAGCTCTGGTGTGGAGATCGCTCTGCTGCAGGTCAACTTTGTAGACAAGGCTTTATCCTGTTTATCTGCTCCTTCCCGGAATCCTGGGAGCGAGGTATTGATGAGCTTGAGTTTGCAATCCAAGATTTTGTCTTCTGACTTGAAAGAGGGCCAGAAGAAATCTATGCTGAAATCAAGAACTAAAGCCTACTCTCCCTCTGCTGCAAATTGCCTCCTGCTGTGCGTGCAGGCATGCGCTGCAGAGATGGGGGTGGCAGGATGTGTGTTTGGGGCAGAGGTGTGAAGGCAGAGGGAGGTTGGTATTATGGAAAGGCAGAAACATCTGGCCAGACTCAGTTCAGCATGCATTGACATCATCTACTTTGTTCTTACTCAGGTGCTAGACAGAAGCAAAGCAGGGGGAGAGGCAATGGGAGGCTGAGTGGGGGGTTGCTTCAAGAAATGGAGCCTTTTGCAGGAAGAGAGGGTTGGAGCCAGCCACACCATCCAGCGAAAAGCAAACAAGTTGAAAGGACGGTTTTTCCTCCGGCCTCACATTTCTAGGACATTCCTGCCTCTTCCTGGCAAGACTTCATTTGCAACACAGCACAGCCTGCAAGGGAAAACAAAGCCAGAGGCCTCTTGAGATCCGCCGCTCCGGACACTGGGACAATTTGTGCCTCTACTCATTCAGTCAACCGTGGGGCTTCTGAAGCCCTGGTCTTATCTGCTGCTTGCTTGGCTTGTCCTTGGCTCTCACGGTTCTCTGGCAGGCAGCTGGACTCTCACAGAAGTCGACAGTGTGCGTTGCTGCAGACAGGCTCTAGGGGGCGAAGCTCAAGAGTTCTCAGTCATACAGTTGGGCACCTGTGTGAGCAGCGGATGCTTCGGAGGTATTCAAAACACTCCCACTCTGGGAAGCAGTCCAGTCTGCAGGGCTGACAGGAGGGCTTGCATTCTAGAGAGCTCACCTAGCTGCTGTCCCAATGGTCACAGTCATGAAAACATTTGCTTACGGGGTGGCCTCAGAGAATGCAGACGACAATGTCAGGGTGGAGACACAAATGGCTCTGGACCCGCTGGTCACGGAGGTCAAGGAAGCCTACCGCCGGCTTCTTTCTGACTCTCACAGTCCAGGACTCAGGATCTAGTGCGCTCACACGGCTGACTCGCTCACAGCCCACTTGACCCTATCACAGTCTTATCAAGCACTCGGGTCTCACCACCTCCTGGTCTTGGCTCCTGCATGAGCGTCCCTTGTCTGTGTGTGTTCAGCCACCAGCCAGTCATAAGAGTTCTCACCAAAGGAGGCTCCTCCTAATCCCTTCACTTGAGATTACTCTCCATACCGCTCATGGAGGATGGTGATTGCGGCTCTTCAAAACTGCTCCCCAGAAAACAAACATGTGGTTTTTCCCTTTTCCTCACAGGTGGGTCATGTTGGTGGCTTCCCATTCCCCTCGGGGCCACCCGGGAGTGCAGGTGTCTAATTAAACCTGGATATCTTTTAGTCTGGTCTGATTTGACTTGGTTGGGGTTATTTTGTGTCGGCGTAGTGGCGCGGTTAGGAAATATTCCTAACAGACAGGGCAGCGAGGTCAGCATACTCCACTGAGATTGGTGTCAGTTTGATCAGAAACCCCTGTAAGCCAGTGGGCTCTGGTATCATGTGCGACAGTTGACTTGTTATGGGGAAGGGGACCTGGGAACTTTGCTTCAATGCATTGACGCAGAGATGGAAAAAAAAAGTCAATTTCAACTCAGGAGTCTGCTCTCTGTGAAGGGAACCTGCAGACCAGGCAAGACAAGCTCTTTAAGACTCTTTAAGAACATCCATGATGGCCTAACCCTGGCCCTGACCCTGGCCCACACTTGCTCCTTGATCTGACGGCTATCAGTATTTCCCTCCCGGTCAAGGCTGTGCAGGGTTTGCACAGAACAAGGACTCCAAGACCTGAGGACAAGTAGGTGAGGAACCCAGAGTGCCCTCTACTTTCTGAGTGGTGTCCTTAGCTTTGGGACACTCATCCAGCAGACATGGCTACAGTACCGGAGCAAACGTTCCAACTACTCAATCTATTATTTTGAAGTTCTAAAAGGAGCTTGAGACAATTGTTAAAATGTGTTCTATCTCCCATCCTTACAAAGGCATATCATAGTGATCTGAAAACCCGAGTTCTAATTTCAAATTCTCCAATTCCTGGAATTTTGCCAACCCCACCCCCCAACTTGGTCGTACAAGAGACGTATGTCTCTGGCCTATCCCATTCCCTTTCTCTTTCCTCCCCCTTCAATATCCATGTCTGCAAGGAGCCTCATGTCCCCCAACAAAGAACAATTATTTTCCAAATCCCTGAGCAGAGATACCCATTGGCCTATTTGCCCTCCCCTAACCTAGCACACCCCACATTCATGGAAACAGACCTGAGGAAAGACCCAGGCGTGTCCTGGAAGTCACACATCTGTGTTTCACGAAGGAATTTAGGAACCCTCTGTCCACAGAGGACGGTGCAGAATACAAACCACAGGACTTGTTGATATATTTTGACTCATGGAGACAGGCATGGTTCTGTAAGGGGTAGGACTACCTGCATGGGCACCGGTCTTAGGGGTTGAGCTCCACTGAGTGCTTGGGGATCAGCAAATGTGGGTCTTTTGAAACCTGTTCTTCCTTGTCTACCAAGGCCAGATGATGACATTCAGAAGGTTCATGGCCATTCCCCTGCTCGGTTCTTGGTTGGCAGGTGCCTTGTCTCATCACTGCTGCTAACAACTCGCACTGTCCTTCAAGTCTGCATATTAGCAAGGCACCTTTATCATTTGTTTATTTTATCATTGTATTATGGTCAGCGGAAGTGACAATGGACTTGGTCACAGCTCCCAAGACCACATAGGTCCCATCTATAAAATAAGAGCGCGTGTAGAGATTGGAGAAAGCCCTGAGTGACTGAAGTCTTGAGCGCATGTGTGTTGTTGACACAGTCACGGTCATGTCGAGGACCACACAGCCTCGGACTCAGAGGGACTGCGTAGCCTTCTCTGGGAACCAAGCGTGAGCATTGACAGTATATGCAGAAAATGTCTATAACAGTCCCCCCCCCTTTCCCCCGCCACACTGCCAGATACTCATGACTTGAAGGCTGCTCCCCTGCAGAGGTTGTCCTACTAAGATCAGCTAGACCTGCTTCCCTGAGGCAGCTGTACACTGTAAATACTACCTTCTCCTTTAGCCATGGGCAGTAACCATGCTTCTCCGTTCAGCTCTGTACAACAACCGCCCTGGGCTGCTGAGGGGCTTTGATTCCCCCAACAGAGAGCCCAGACCACCAGAACTCTGCTTTCTGCCACTGTGCCCGTCTCTCGGTCTGTTCTTCATTCTCTTGTCACCCCAGCCGGGTCTGTTTCTGAAGCTGTGCTGGGTGTGGCACGCGTGAGCCGAATTGTTTCCAGAGTCACGGAAGCCAGTGATGTGTGTGGTTCTCAAGAGACTTGCTTTTCCTTATCGGCCACAGGTTCCCAACCATGAACATTAAAATCGCCACAGAATTTTTCAAAAGCACCAGCACCTTGACTCTTCTTGAAGAGACCCCACTCAGTTCTGGGGTACTGCAGGTAATATCTCTGGGTGATTGTCATACACAGTCAGGGCTGGGAGCCACTGTTGGAAAGCCCCCTCCTCCTATGGTTTCATAGCGGAGCAAGACAGATGCCTGACCTAGACACACAACAGCCGTAGGCCAGACTAGACACCCAGGTCCCCAGTGGATGGTGGGGCAGGGGGGGTCCTGTGCCTACTCTCCAGGAAGACAGGAATAAACAGTCAATTTCCTGGCCTCCCAGCCCCTCACCTCCCCATCCAATTTCCCATGCTCCAGCTGAAGGCCCAAGGGGGAGGAGGTGGGGCCGGCAGCTGTGTAATCTAGGTGGATTTTCTCAGGGGTGGGGGAGGCTGATTTTGGCTCCAGTCTTCCTCTTTCCTCACAGCTGGAGCTGGAGCAGCGTGAGCCAGCAGGGCTGGGAGCCCAGCTGTTGGCAGTTGTTCCCGTGTTATCTCTCTCATGACAGCTGCGAATCTGTTGTGGGGTGTGTGTGTCCATCCAAGTGTGAGAGTGTATCCCAGCCAAAAAAAAAAAAGATGAGGAGGTAGAAGACAGAGAGCATGAGGTTCCCTTTCTGAACCTCCACTCCCTCTAGCCCATGTGACCGCTCTTCCATGGAAAGAGCACCCGTGAGCTCCCCGCATTATTCGCCCTCATTGGGATTCCAGGTTGGAAGCAATAACTCCCCTTGGCTACGTGCATACTGTGTCGTCAGGTGGTCTCCTAAGGCTGGAGGTTGTATTTAACCCTCAGAACAGCTCCAGGATGGCGGCACTATCAGCGTTCCCTTCTTGCACCTGAGGACACGGGGAACAGAGTTAATATTTAATAACATGAGATTATATAGCTGTGAAGATTCTGATGAAGTCAGTCTTCAGCTCTGCCCCTGTTCTGCTCTGCCTCCTGGTAGTGCGTGATAAAGAACCTCTTCAGATGAGTGAGGTCTCCTTTGGCTCTGATACTCCAACGGTGGTGTTGCTGGAATTTGTCGTCTCTATCGGAACTCTTCTTGGATAGCACTGACTGCACTTCTGAGACACTGAGTGAGAAGCGCCTATCTTTGCCCCTCAGGGAGTTGTTTCTGAAGCACCCGAGGAACATTACCTGACCTGAGAATTACCCAGGGCAGCACTGTGGGACTGAGCTCTAGAGATAATAGCACTGTGCAAAACGAGAAAACAGAGCCTCTGATGGTTTGGCAAAATTTGAGGGCCTGTCTTGCCCAAGTTTGCCCATCGGAAGCTCCTGTGCACGGGCACTTTGCCCAGGAGTTTGCTAGACTGTGTTGGATGTCCACATGCCGCTGGGCTCAGGGATGACTCACAGCAGCACTTCCAAGATGGCAGGTAGGAACCTGAGTGCAGCTTGTCACCCAGGCCTTTGAAACGTTCTGGTGTTGGGTGTTTTCTGTCATGCTTATAGCCTGGGGCATAGATGGGTGCTGGGATGGGTCCTCTACTGAGAGGGGGTGATAATGAGCAGCCAAGGGCTTCACCTCAGCTGCTCATGTCCTAAGGAAGGAGACAGCAGTCAAGTGAAATCCCAGACCTCCCCAGCCTCATTTAACACTGAAATAGCCTTTTACATTCTTGTCTCTCTGTCTGTCTGCTTAATCCCCAGTGGCGTGGACAAACCCTTCTCCTCTTTCCTCAGCAGGCTCTGCATTCCCACGCATCCGCACACGGACACAGGATTTCTTTCTGGAGGTAAAGTCCAATCCTGCTTTGCGGAATGGACTTCCCCTGATGTAGCAAAGTTTGCTGCTCACGAGATGTTTTGAAGTGGAGTCTCTAGATCACCTGTCTGTCATAGGCCCAGGATTTTCCACTTTTAACCAGCTTCCTGGTGGTGCCAATGCTGCTGGTCCCCAGGTCACACTTGGAGGTGCACAAGCGTCAGGTGCCTATGCAACTCAGCCAATTGACCTGAAGCCTGAAAACACAGAGCGGCTCCAGGCTGCATGTGCACTCTGAGCATGTCAAGTGGCCCTGAAAGGAGCCTTCAGCAGCCGTAGCTGGTTTCTCGTTCTTGGGAGCTTACCCCCTGTCTAAGTGTATCCCAAGCTACACCTCTCCTCCCACAACTGCTCAAGGTCATCTTGCCCTGAATCCCTGAGCCATGTCTGCTGGGAAGTCTGGGTGGGTTGAAGAAGCCTCCTCCTCTTTCTGATACATGACAGCCTAGTCCCTCCCTCACCTGCCATCAGCTGTGGTTAGGGTACCCCAGCATGTGCTGCCATTCAGACACACACACCCCATTGAGGGGTTGTCCCCTCTGATGCCACATGGTTTAAATCTTTCCCAGGAGGCTCCCTGTTTGGGCCTGAGGGCTGAGTTTGACCTCCAAGAGAGGATGTGAACTTCAGAGAAAGGACTGTGCATTAGGAAGCGGTCCTGCCTAGGGAGAACTAAGGCCGTTTATGAACCTATCACAGTGAATCTGATTTCCTTATCAATCATGGTAGACTACAGGTGGAGGCTGCTTGTTTGTTTCCCAGATTCCCAGACCTGAAATAATCACACTGAAACTATATTATTTGCAACATTGCTTGGTCAATAACTCTAGCATACTCTTACATCTTAAATTAACACATTTCTATTATTTTTCACTTTTATCATGAGGTTCATGGTTTACAAGCAAGTTTCCAGCACGTCTGTCTCCAGTGGCGGCTACATGGTATCTCTCTGACTCCACCGACTCTCTCTCTCTATATCTCTTCTAGCCTGGCTATCTTCTGTTAAGCCATTGGCCAAAAGCAGCTTCTTTATTAACCAGCGTCAATAAAACATATTCATTGCATACAGAGGGGAATGCCACATCAGTGGGCTATACAAAAATTATCCCTTTTGATTTCTAAACCCACTGGCATTATCACAAGGTTTGACTTAACATTGCAATACACACAGAGGCCAACATCGTTGTACTCATGGGCACCTACAGGTGCATGGTGGTGTGAATGGGAATGGCTCCCCCCGGGCTCAGATATTTGAATGCTTGATCACAAAGGCCTTCAGACTCCTGCTGTGTGACACACTGTGTACCTCAGGGCTCTGCCAGCACGAACGCCAAGGACCAGAGGCAAAACCGACAGGACCCACTTGATATTGATGTAGCCTGGGGTTCCTTCCCTGCACGGTGCCAAGCTGTTTCGACTTCCAGCCTCCAAACATATATGCTAAAGAAACCTTTTCTCATAAAGTGACTTGCCACAGGTGCTTTGTTACAGTAATGAAACCTGACTAGTAACACACCTTTCATCTGTCCTGGTGTAATCATGATCCATGTAAACGTTCAAGTTAGAACAGGAGAATCACATGTAAATCAGCTACCAGACCTTGTTTGTCTTTTTACATAAAGTTTTAATGAAACAATGTTGAGATTTTTGTCGCTCAGCTTGACAGTTTTTAAGAATTTTAGACTTGTATTATCATCACCGAAAATGAAGTATGGACATATCTATCTTTAGAGAAACTTCCCCCAACTTCTTAGCAGTCAGAACACCCTCTGCCCCTCTCATGCACTCATACCCACTGTCTCGTATCAAATACTATGCACTAGTTTTTTTCTGTATATGTGTTTAGTTAATGGAACCCTACCGTTTTTATGATTTTGAGCCTATTACCATGTGCATGGGGTGTTCCCTTTTACTTTATAGTAGTGTTCTATTGTGCGGTTATTTCTCCAGGCCTTTGCCTGCGGAGAATCACATTGTTTCCAGTTAACTCTTTGAATAAGGCTGTTATAAACATTCTTTATACTTTTATTGGGAACATGCTTTTCTTGTATAAATCTTTAGTATCCTATTTTCTTGTGCAAATACATAAAGGTGGGACCACTTAATCCCAGGGTAGGTGCATACGTAACTCCACCAGAAACTGTCCAAGAGTTCTCCAAAATGCTTCTAGCACGGTGGTTCTCAAGAAGAGAGATGCAACATGACAGAGATAGATACAGATACAGATGTGTGCTCAGACTCCTGCTGTGTGACACACCTCAGGACTCTGCCAGCATGAACGCCAAGGACCAGAGGCAAAAGCAAAAGAGCCCACTTTATATTAATGTGGCCTGGGGTTCTTCCCCATCCCTTCCTAATGCTTCACCCCTTTATTACAGTTCCTTGTGACCCCCAACCATAAAGTTATTTTCGTTGCTGCTTCATAACTGTAATTTTGCTACTGTTATGAATCATAATATAAATATCTGTGTTTTCTAATGACTTCAGGCGACCCCTGTGCAAGGGTGATTTGATCACCAAAGGGGTCTCGAACCACAGGTTGAGAACCATCATTTTCCAAAACCTCACTGGCAGGCAGTGACTGGGCTGTGGTTTCTCCGGTCTCCACCACCATTTTGGCATGGTCAGTCCCTGTGAGGCTGACCATTCTTGGAATGTGGGGTAATTGCTGCAGTTTTACTTTGTGTTTCCGTGACAATGAATGTTGTTTTATTTCCTCCTGGGCTTATCTATAAAGTGCCTATTCCAGTCTTTGGCCCATGTTCTCCTGCATCATTTACTCTGAGTTTCCATTTGTTGGACAGTGTTGTCAGTTCTAAAGCCTGAAGAAAACGTTTCCTCTTAGTCCACTGGCTTGCATTCTATTACACCTATGCTAGCTCAGGTGTCCTGTGTCTCAACAAAGCTGTACCCGTCAGATTCTGACTACCCTCTTCGACACTAGCCCCTTTGTATATTTTATCTTTGAGACAGGCAAAACCACCTCTATATGCCAACCTACGTCACTCCTCTGTTCCCCATGATCTCGAGGAACCCATCAGCATCTCAGATGATGGTAGGTCCTGGCACCCAGAGTGATGCTTCAGCTCCTTTCTCCGCACTCCAGGTATCCTCGTCTGCAGACCACTGGAGTGGAGCCTTTGCCATCAACATTGCCTCGTCCCTTCTCACTGCCCGTTCTTGGCTGAACTCTCACACTTGCTGCAGTGACAGCCCCATTCTCTCCCTCTGGCCTGTCTTTTCCTTCTTTAGAAGCCAGGCAGTGGTGCAGACCTGTAATCCCCGCATTGGGGAGGCTGAGGCAAGAGGGTTGCAAGTCCAATGATGACCTGGGATCTAGAGTTAAGACCAGGTTTAAAACAAAACAAACAACAAAAGCAGTGCAATCAAACTTAGGACTTCTGGGGAGCCTTCTGTAACCGCCCCCCACTACTGAGCCAGCCCTGCTTCCTGTTGTCCCTTAACACTGGGGCATCTGTCGGACCTGCAAGTCCTCACAGACATCCTCAGCTGCTGCCTTTCTTTAACCCTCCGAGTGCCAAGTTCTTCATCTCAGAATTGAAATTTCTACCCGTGGCCAGAGCTGGAGCTTGCCCACTGAATGAGGCACTTATTGCTGAAACTGCCATTCCCAATTCTATCATTAAAGAGTATGTGGTAGAGGGGGCAGGCAAGAGAGAATGAGAGGAATGGGCAGGATCCCGATTCCAACCCCGGAGACCCTTCTGCTAAGGCAACCCTAAAGAGATGTGCATGAGACCTTCACTGCTCCGAGGAGGCCCCAGCAATCCATGAAGGGATGGCAGGAGGGCCCAAGGGAGTGGAGCACTTTGTTCTACCTTTACCTTGCTCTTCAGCTGAATGGGGTGGTGGGGGGCACTTCCAGATTAGGAGGGGTTGGTGTCCCTGGGGTCAGAGGAGGCACCTCCCACCTCAGACAACTTTCAGGCTTGCAAAAGGGTCTGTTTCCATAACTAGCCTCTCATTCCAGAGACCCCAGGAGGAGTCTGGTATTAATCTGCCCACTGTGGTGCAGGCCCTGCTCCTTCACAACTTGGCCTGTTTGACTGGGCCTCCAGGTGTGGGTGTCTGCAGTTCATTAAACAGCAGCAGCTGGAGGAGAGAATCCAGGACTCTGGGCAGAGTGCAGCCTGGAGGCTCAACCCCATAGTTTGTACGCTGGCTCCTCTCCACAGCCAATTTGTCTGGTGGCTTCCCGTGCCCATCTTAATTTCCTCCAGGGGCAGGAACTCACCCCCTCAGCGGGCTCATCCTGACCTACCTTTAGGATGCTCTGACAAGAGGAAAACACACAGCGTGTTTTGTTCTTGTTTGATTTTTTTTTTTAGGTTTTATTTGCAATTAAAAAAAATTTGTATTAGTGTCTACTAGCTGTACAAAATAACAGGAGAAGTGTGAACTCTGCGTGGCCACCTGCCTCAGAACTCCCCTCCAGCACCCAGGCCGTGGTTGAGACTCGGAGTCACAGAGAGCAAACACAGATCCTCGCCATGACAGTCCTCAGGTATGTGACACCAACTCTCCTGCTCCCCAGGCCTTTTCTTCCCAGGTCAAAGGTCCTCGGCTCCTACTCATCTTGCCCATGTCGTGGTTGTGGGTTCCCTCAGCAACCGCCTCATGGTTGCCATGTCTGTCCTCTGTAAACTGTTCCCGGCCCCAGGGATTCAGACGCTGGACATTCGCTTCAGCCTCCTCAGATGAGGCCTCGCACTGAATCCACTTTGTAGGGTTTTGTTTCCATTTAGTCAGCCATGCTCTTGACAAATAGACCCTGGCTACCAGCTTGTTCAGCTGTGGTCTCAGTAGGAAGGACCAGGATTTTTTTTGTTTTTTTGGTTTTTTTTTTTTGTTTTTTTCCAAACACACTCTGAAGTCCTTTGGGATGGTGGACCGCAAAGGCCGCGTGAGCCAAGGGGAACTGGAATGAAGAGGGTAGGTGATGCCCTTAGAGAAGATCCTCTAAGGCCCCAGCCATCACTGCCCCAGGGACCATTCTGCAGGGGGTAAGAGGCACGGTGGGAGGGCCCTGCCAGTAAAGGCATCTACAGCGTTGGGCTATCTTCTGCCCTAGAACCGAACTTCCGCTGTCTCGCCAAGCACAGGAGCCAGCTTGTCCTCATCTGTCTCCACACATGTCTCAGATAAAGGGTTGAAATCAATTTGGAGGCCCCATGCTTAGATTTTGGGTTCCCGTATGTGTTAATGACTATGTTCACGGTATCCACCTTCCTGAAAATGGAGTCTTCCTCAGGAGATCTGTGGCCCACATGAGGCAGCTGCCTATGCCACGGCCCCGATCCTCCTCGGTTCTCTTTAAGATGAGCTACCAATCCAAGCAGGGGCAATCTGAGCAGGCCTCACAAACCCTGAGAACAGGAGTATGTGACAGACTGTCCCTGTCCACGAGCCAAGCTTCCCGGACTGTCATCCGCCCTGATTTGGCTGTGTCCTGCTGCAATAAAACACCGTGACCGAAAGTCACTTGTGGGGGGCTACAGGAGGGTTTATTTCGGCTTTTAGCTTTAGCCCATCATGACGGGACGTCAGGGCAGGGTGTCAAGACAGAAACCTGGAGACAGGAACTGACACAAAGGCCATGGAGCGATGTTCTTACTGACGTGCTCAGCCTGCTTTCTTATACAGCCCTGAACCAGCCGCTCCGGGGGCAGCACCACCCACCGTAGGCTAGGCGCTCCCACTCCAATCATCAATTGAGAAAATGCCCTTCAAACTCTCCTACGAGCCAGTTTGATGGAGACGGTTTTTCAATAGAGATTCCTTTTCCCAGATAAACTCTAGTTTGTGTTAAGCTGAGAAAAAAAAAAGCAAACCAAGACTCTATCACTTACCTTGGTGACCTCTGACCTGTCTCTCTGGAACCCAGGCCCCAGATTTGCAATTATACCTTACGCATTTGAAGCAATGCCCAGAAAGTTGACTTGGGTCCTTAGGTTCCCAGAAGCACAGTGGCTCTGGAGAAGAAAGGGAGACTCATTGCCAAGGTTTCAGAATCAAAAGTACTCTTCTGTGTACTTAGTTTCCGCCCTTAACCTTGTGGCCAAGTAATGATTGATTCACTGTAGCCGGGGGAACAAAACGTCACATGCTGGAGCGTTTGTCTCTGACAACCTGCCTTTTTTTTCCTTCTCTATCCTTCCCTTCTCTCCTCTGCCCATCCCCCCCCTTCTTCCTTCCTTCATTTTGTCCACATCACTGGGGAAAGTTGTTTGAGCTCAGGAAAACATCTCCAGGAGCCTAATTCAAACACAAGACAAAAGGCCCTATTAGCTCACACAGCCTTCAACGCTAAGATGAAACTACAGTCTATTCTCCCAGTAGAAAGTGAGTTGCCTTGTTTCTCACATCAGTTCAGGCAGGGGACGGAGAAGCCTGGGCCCACCATGGTCATTCATCAGAGAAGGATGCCCTGTGTGACATTCAGGTTGCATTTGTCTGGGGTTCCCACACATAGCTACGGAATCCAGGAGATTAGCTGTGAAAAATGACCTATTTTAACAGGTGCACACTTGTGTGTAAGTGGGAATTAGCCGAGCGTGGAATTATTTTACCATGGAAATAAGTGTGGGCACTGAAAAGCATCACTCTTCTGACCACACAGGAATCAGACAGAGGGTCAACACTGGGGAGTTCCCTGGGACTTGGAGCGGATGTGTTGCTTGGATTTTTCCAGAGGAAGCTGTGGTACCACAAGGAAATAAACCATAATGCCTACAAAACCTGACTGTTCGCGTTCCAACTCCCTCTTCAAAGCAGGTCCCCACTCTCCAAGGAGCAGGGACTGAAACTTCCCTACCTCTATTTAGAAGATACTTGCAAGCACACCAGATCCCAGCGGGGAAAGCAAACCCACATCTCACAGTGTCTTTATGAGGTGCCCTAGTCCAGAGGAAACAGGACTGGCTTTGTCACCTTAACAACCGCAGGAAACCTGAAGGAGAACAAGAAACCAAAGGCCTTGGGCCAAGGACCTGCCTGTCCCCTGCCTCGAACAAACCTACATGGTCCCTGGGTCTGACCCTGCTGTCAAAGTGGCCTGCTTGCATCTCACAGAAGCTGAGTAGGGCAGTAATGAAGAGTTCCCAATATGCCTTAGGGCAAAATAAGTTTTTAAAGGGTGGCGGCTGATTTTTTCTGTGACTTAACTTTCAGAGGAATCTGCTCAATGGGGATTTGAATTTGGCAAATAGTAGAGTACTCCCAGAGAAATGCATTTCCTTAATGGGAGAATTCAACCCTTCCTCCTTGAGAGGGCTCACTGATACCTTTTAGGAGAATGCTCCTCAATAGCCCTGAAGGTACAAGTTCCTGGCCTGTTCATCAGGATTGTCCTGCTGGAGATGCCTTAAGGAGATATTGGCTCCAAAATGCATTAGCCCTGTGATCCTATGCAGATAGATCACCAGGCTCATTTAAGGTTTTTAAAAGGAAGAGAATGTGACTGGGCAGTGGTGGCGCACACCTTTCACCCCAGCACTTGGAAGGCAGAGGCAGGCAGAACTCAGATCTCTGTGAGTTCAAGGCCAGCCTGGTCTAGAGCAAGTTCTGGGACAGTCAAGGCAACACAGAGAAACCCTGTCTTGGAAAACAAAACAAAAGAAAACAGAAAAGAATAAAAAAAGGAAGAGAATGTAACCCTTCTCTTGTGTCCCTTGGGGCTAGCTCTGTCTGGGTGTTTGCATACGTCTCTTGTACTAGCATGCATAATTGTCCGACAGGGAGCATACGCTTACTATGCCAAACCAGCATCTTTTCTCCATGCGTGCACACACTGGTCCCACCCTTCCTGGGTATAGGTAAGGTGAAAGCTAACTAAGTGTACACATGGACATCTGTTTGCTGAGAATAAACTTTAAGAGGGTACAGCTGAGCAGTGTTTCATGAGGGCTAGTAATTGTGACAGTTCCTCTACCACTGGTGTAAGATACAGAGTCATGGTTTAACTTTAACAACACCCCTGGAGGAAAGAGATAGTTTCACTAGGTAAATGAAGACGCTGAGGTTCTGAGATGCTCTCTAATTTGCCCGAGGACACCCAGCTAGTCTGCAGCAGGGATGACTTTGCCCTCTGCTCTGTATCCTGTGGCATCTCCCCTCTCCCCAGTCCCTGGGCCATAGAGAACATGGACATAGAACACAGAGTACAAAGAACAGCGTCAGGGGCAGGAGTCCTGGTGTTCAGTCTTTCAGAAAGAAAGGAGAAGAGAAAGGGGGCAGGGGAGGGAGGGAGGGAGGAAGGAAGGAAAGAAGGAAAGAAGGAAAGAAGGAAAGAAGGAAGGAAGATCTCTGAGCCCAGGGCTTTCCGCAGCTGTCTGGAGTCTGTAGCGCTTGTTTCCTAAATAATCTATTTTCTAACTCGCAGACCCACGGCTCTGTCAATCCTCCTCTCAGCTGCTACACCACAAAAGCTCCTAGCTCCTCCTCCTGCCCCTCTTCCAGGCCAGCTAGCCCATTCCCCAGGGTGTTTGCTGGACCTAAACCAGCAGGAGTAGAAGAGAAGCCTCCGTAGAGGCAAAGCTCTCAGACTTCCCCAGTGAGGCAATCGATACTGAGTCCTAACTCTTCTGGCCACCCAGAGGGAGGGCCTGCCTGGGCAGAGCAGTGGGCTCCCAGAGTCCCCCAAGAACCTTATTTATTATTGCCCAGACTCCCAGCCTGGCCTGTCAGCCCAGGCCTGCCTGCAGCCTTGGGAGGTACTGGGGAGGGGAGAGTTTCAGGTCTGATGAAAGCCACCGAAACCAGCTCAGGGAGCTCATGAAAAGAACCAAGAAGAGAGTCTGTTTGACTGCTGGGTGGCAGGCATGACTGGACTTGTCTTCCTCCCGGGGTGATGGAGACAAAGACTGCGTCATCCCCAGGGGAGCACCGTGTCTCCACTATGGGGCCCCCACACAAGTCTCCTTGCCTGGAAGATGTGACAGAGTCCCCACCAAAGTACCCTGGAAGCACAGGCCACTTCTAATACCCCACAGGACTCCCCAGTGTGGAGAAATGGAGAAAGGAGTAAGTGGAAAGGCGGCAGCATCAATTCCTGTCTAGACCGGAGTTTTGGAATCCAGCCGTCCAGATGAAAGGGTACATTATGGAGACAGGCTATAAATCCCCCAGGTCAGCAAGACCACATTCTCCTAGGATTATTTACACTTCTTTCCACCCTCTGGTCGTTGCCCATCCTTCCCCCACCTGCTTTCAACTTTCCACAGAGTCACTGATTGCGTCATAGCCTGTAAGTAGCCAATCACATCTGATTTCATTTTGAGAGACCTCATACTAGGAGGACACGCTCCCTCCTGAGCCCCCCCCCCCCAAAGCTTCAGGTCTTTACTCTGGACTCTAGAGACGCCAAGAGTGTTAAGAAAGAGATGGAGAGCCGGGCCGTGGTAGTGCGCGCCTTTAATCCCAGCACTTGGGAGGCAGAGGCAGGCGGATCTCTGTGAGTTCGAGGATAGTCCGGGCTACAGAGCAAGTTCCAGACAGGCTCCAAAGCTACACAGAGAAACCCTGTCTTGAAAACAACCAAACAAACCAGAAGATGGTAAAGCCACTTCATCCATCGACACCTGGCAGGGCAGGGTCGCTAAGAGTGTGCTATTAACTCGGTCTACACTGCAACCCTTGGGTTCTGCTCCTCACCTATGTGCAGTTAATCAGTCAAGGATGTGGGGAGCTGCTGGAACCAAGTGACTAGGCCCCTTTCTGAACTGCCAGCCTGGAATCCTTGGTAACTGGAGCCCTCTGCCTAGCCACAAAGAAGGGCATTGATATCTTTTGGACGCCCTCTGCACATTGGGCTAGCTCCTCCCAATCCTCCCCTGTCTCCTCCCATACCAGTCCCACCATAGCTCCGCCTTTCTCTGCCATCTCCAGGAATTGGCCGGCGCCTGTGGCATTATTAAAGTTTATGCTCCCTTTTCTCTTCCAGATCTCTCTCAGATAAAAAAGCGGCTGGCTTCCTATTCTGCTAATCCTTCTGCTTATATTAAAGAGTTTCGCTATCTGTCCCAGGCCTGTGATCTAACCTGGTATGATTTCTATGTCATCCAAGCTTCTACTCTCACTCCTGAGAGAGTGAAGTAGAATTCAGACAGCAGCCAGACAATATGCAGACTAGACTCATTTGGTAGACAGTATGGTCCCTGTGGGGGAAGTGGCTGTGGCCGCCACAGAACCACACTGGAACTACCAACCTGGCCAAAGCGGTCAACAGAGACAGGACATCATGGTTCGTTGCCTCCTTCATAGTGTGTAAATGGTCTCAAAAACGTAGGTAATTTTGACAAACTTTGAGAGATTACACAGCCAGCAGATGAAAATCCAGCCATATTTAAAAATTGGTTACAAGAGACCATGGTCCAATATACCAGATTAGATCTAGCCTCCCCAGCGGGAGCCACAGCCCTGGCTACACATTTTATTTCTCAGTCAGCCCCAGATATTAGGAAAAAGTTAAGAAAGGCTGGGGAGGGTCCCCAAACCCCTATACAGGAACTGGTGAAAATGGCCTTTAAGGTTTTTAATGCTCGAGAAGAAGCAACTGCCCTAAGGTCACAGGAAGCAGAACAAGGGAGGTCAACCACAAGACTCTACCCCGGTGGAGCCCAACCTGAGTCAACCTCACAGGCAGGCTGTTCCAAGTGTGGTCTAAATGGTCACGTGGCACGATATTGCACTGAACCTCCTATGAGGTCATGCCCTATCTTCCAGCAACCTGGACACTGGAAATCACAATACCCAGTCGGGGGATTGTCCTCTATGCCATGCCATGGAGGTCCAGCCTCATCAACATCAGCAAGTGAAACTGTGCCAGCCTTCAAACTTCTCAGCCTTGCAGAGGATTGAAGCAGCCCAGCCTTGGTGACTCCCATAGCCCTCTCCGAGCTTTGGGTAACGCTGCAGGTAGCAGGTAAGTTCATTGTTTTTCTTTTGGACACGGAAGCTACTTACTCTGTTTTAACATCTCATTTGGGCCTTACGTCTCCCTCACCAATTTCAGTTATGGGGGTAGAAAGGACGTGTTCCTCCCCACTTAAAACTTTGCCATTGTCCTGCATTCTTGCAGGACAATTTTTCTCTCATTCTTTTTTAGTGATACCTGCTTGCCCAGCACGTATACTAGGAGATATCCTTAGTCACTTCAGGGCCACACTCCCTTTAGCCCCCACACACTCTCCTGAGTCACACTTTCTTCTCACTTTAAAAGCCTCACAGGTTCCTATCCCATATTATTCTCTCCCTACGCACCCTGATACAGGAGATCCCCAAGTATGGGACACTTCTACTCCTGTGATTGCTACTCACCACCAGCCAGTCCTAGGTTGCCTTAAAGACCCTTCGTCCTTCCCTTCCAGACCCCAGTTTCCTATTTCTGAACCCCACCACCAGGGCCTTAAGCCTATCATCACCCATCTCCTATCTCAAGGACTTTTAATTCCTATCGACTCACCTTGCAGCACTTCAATTATTCCTGCACCCAATTCTTCCCTCTGGCGCTTACAGCCTAGTTCAAGACCTCCACCTCACAAATGAGGCAGTCATTCCAGTTCACCCTCTGGTTAACAACCCTGACAACCTTCTGTCTAGCGTCCCTCCTACCACCTCCTACTTTACAGTTCTACATCTGAAAGATGCTTTCTTTACTGTCTCTTTATACCCTGACTCATACTTCCTCTTCACCTGGGAGGACCCTGATTCCCGGTCCTTCAGACGGCTTACATGGACTGTTCTCCCTCAGGGTTTTTGGGATATCCCCCATTTCTTTGGTCAAGCTCTGGCTCAAGATCTCTCCAACTTTGACGCAGGTTCTAGCACGCTCCTCCAGTACATGGACAACCTACTTCTCTGCAGTCCTATATTGCCCCTGCCCCAACAGGCCACCTCTGTGCTCCTGAACTTCCTCGGTTCCCTGGGATATCGAATCTCACCAAAGAAGGCTCAACTATGCTCTCCTACAGTGGTATATTTGGGTGTTCAACTTTGCCAGCAGTCTAAGACCCTCACCTCTGACAGGGTCCAGGCACTGCGGGATTTACAGCCTCCAACCACAGGGGCTCAAATCCTCTCATTTTTGGGTCTGCTAGGGTTCTTTTGCCATCGGATCCCTAACTTTTCCATTACAACCAAGCCTCTGTACCAGGCAGCCAGAGAGATGTCCACGGGACCTCACACCCACCCGGTCATCGTCCATCACCACTTCTCTCTACTGCAAGATGCCCTTTTAACAGCCCCTGCCCTTGCTCTTCCAGACCCCACAAAGTCTTACCGTCTTTATACAGATGAGAGGTCAGGAGTGGCCATGGGAGTTCTAACCCAACCGGCTGGGCCTTCAAATCGGGCTATCGCCTTTTTGTCCAAACAGCTGGATGTCACTGTCTGTGAAAGGCAACCAAGCCTGAGAGCCCTGGCAGCAGCAGCTGAACTGACTCAGGGGGCTCTCAAGATCACCTTGTCTGGACCAATCATGGTATATTCCACCCACCGCCTCTCAGACCTTCTGAGACACTCCTCTCTCTCTCCCTCCTCTGGCCTTCACGAGTCCCGGCTTTTCACTTACTGTTTCTAGAAAAACCCCAAATTACTTTGGCTTCCAGTCCTGCCCTAAATCCTGCAACTCTCCTTCCTGTTCCTTCCCGCTCTGGTACCTCCGCCCACTCTTGCCCAGAGGCTGTAGAGGCTTTAACCTCACCCTGGCGGGGTCTTCTAGACCAGCCACTTACAGATCCCCAACTCACCCTGTTTGTTGATGGTTGTTGTTTGTTATAGATAAATCAGGAAACTGGCAGGCAGCATGTGCAGTGGTCACTTTCGCTGATACAGTCGAAGTGCCCCTCCTGCCAATGGGAACCTCCTCACAAAAGACTGAATTAGTTGCCTTGACTAGTCCACTCCAAATAGCCAAGGGCCAATGGGCTAATATCTACACTGACTCAAAATATGCCTTCTTGACATCCCACACTCATTCTGCACTCTGGAAGGAAAGGGGCTTTAGGACACTCCCATGGTTAACGAACCCCTTAAAGCCAACCTTTTGGAGGCCCTCCAGCTCCCTGCAAAAGTAACCATTATTCACTGTCGGGGACACCAGTCCTCCAAGGACCACAGTGGCCTTAGGCAATGCCAAGGCTAACTCAGTGGCCTGGGGACTGGCCTCCAGTTCCTCAGATTCCACAGAACATATTTTAGTCTTAACTCCCTCCTATCAATCCTGTTACCAACCTAAAGAGAGGGACGAACTTATAAAAAAGGGGGGACAAAAGCGAAGGATGGATGGTTTCATTTAAAAAATTGTCTCATCCTTCCTCAAGACCAGGCATTGTCAGTCCTTTGTCAGTCATTTCAGACATCCACCAGGCCTTACACATAGGCCCCAAAGCCTTGTTCTGCTTCTTGGAGCCCCTTTTAACCCCACCCATCTCCGAGATCGTATTTTACATTTCACTCTTCCTGCCAGATGTGTGCCCAGGTCAACACACAGAGGGCTCTCCACGT
Organism: Myodes glareolus; assembly: GCF_982192425.1. Taxonomy (NCBI): domain Eukaryota; kingdom Metazoa; phylum Chordata; class Mammalia; order Rodentia; family Cricetidae; genus Myodes; species Myodes glareolus. Next base: position 71,436,006 of record NC_142027.1, on the reverse strand, counting down.
ATGTCAGTCTCTACACTAGCTTCGTGGACACCAACCGGGCGAAGATTGGCAGGTTGATTTCACCCATATGTCAACTCATAAAAAACTCCGTTATCTCTTAACACTTGTGGACACTTTTACAGGATGGATAGAAGTGCTTCCAGCCTCCGGAGAAACAGCAGATGTGGTGGTTCCAGGTACTCCTGGACCACATCATTCCTCGGTTTGGCATCCCATGGACATCCAGACAGACAATGGGTCAGCCTTCATTTCCAGGGTCATGGAATTTGTGTCAGAAGCTCTCAGTATCTCCTGGAAATTCCACACCCCCTACCATTTACAATCCTTGGGGAAGGTGGAGAGGGTCAATGGACTCATCAAACAACAGCTAACCAAGCTCTCCATTGAACTCAGGTTATCTTGGCCCTTCCTTCTCCCCATTGCCCTTACTTGCCTCAGGGCCACCCCACATTCCCCTACGGGCCTGAGCCCTTTTGAGCTACTCTATGACAGGTCCTTTCTCCTTAACCATCACCTCTCAGTCCAAGCTCCTCCACTGACAGGGTATCTCCCCCCCCCCCCTTCTGAGGTCCCTTCTCTGTTCACACGCTGACAGTTGTCTCCCTGCCCCCACACCAGTGGACCCTAGTCCTCTAAACCTGCCCCGCTCTCCCCAGGGGGACATGTACTCCTCAAATAGCCCCTCCTTTACATATTTTAGATATAAATGCTGTATTCCATATATGGTGTGCAACTATTTCCCATCCTTTCACTTTGTCTTTGTAACTTTTTGCTGGTGTCCTTTGCAACACAAAATATCTTTATTATCAATGAAACCCAGCGTACCCAGTTTTTCTTCCGCTGTCCATACTTTTGGTGTGTATCTGAAAAACCATCACCTAATCCACAGTCATGACAACTTACTCCTATGCTGCCCTCTATGGTTTTGTAATCTTAGTTTTATGTTCAAGTTTGTGGCCCTTCTTATGTGTAATGTGAAGGGTGGAAATTCATCCTTTGCCTCTCTCCTGGCTTCTGGGCTTGTAAAAAGAGTCATTTCAATGTCTTATAGTTCTGTGTTTTCTCCCTTTTTTTTTTTTTTTTTTTTGGTTTTATGAGACAGGGCTTCTTTGTGTTAACAGTCCTGGCTGTCCTGAGACTCTCTCTTTAAACCAAGCGAGCCTTGAACTCACAGAGCTCTGCCTGTCTCTGCCTCACTAACACTGGGATGAAAGGCGTGTGCTGCCACCACCACCTGGCTCTCATCTAAAGGTTCGCGATGTGAGCCTTTAATCTGCAAAGACCTGATTTTTGAATTTTAAAAGCCTTATCAATACGTGCTGAGTGGTGGTACTTGAACCCAACCGGGAGCAGTGTTCACTTGTCCCGTCAATCTTCTGTCTCACAAGACGACTCTCTCCCCTGGCCACATGTTTATCAGCTGCCTCAAAGAGGAGCAGTTTTGGGGAGATGACCTACCTATACAGGAGGTGATATATAACGTGTACAGGGTTTCTGTCCTGGGGCGTACCTGTGCCTGTTTGGAACACATGTAATGAAATCTGAGGAAGAGGCTGGCAAGAGCCTTGGGATCAGAAGAGAAAGAAGAAATGGAAGCCCAGGCTTTGCTGAGGAAGCCCAGGAAGGATCTGGACCACAGTCAGGGCAGAATGACGGCTGCTGAGATTATTAGGAGTAGGAGCTGGGTCGTGGGAGAAACGAGAACCGAGGGAGGGAAGCGGCCGCTCAGGACGCAGGCTTTGACTGCTCTGTGTAAAGGTGGGTGATGGATCTGCAAGCAGGACCCCATGGCCATATTCTCAGCAGCGCCCCCCACTGACCTGGTGGTCACATTGAGCTGACTCTGGGTTAGAAAATGGGGGCTCACCATTAGCTCCTTATACTTCCACTGGAGCCTCCGCAGAGGGTTCCCAGAACCAGTGTGACTCTCCAGTCTACACGCACACTGAAGGCGGCCGACATCGCATTTCCTCACTTGGCAAGAAATTCCGGCCGTGGCAAAGCAATTCCCAAGCTTCCTTTCCTTCACACAGTTTTCTGCTACAAACCCTTGCCACCGCGAACGGGACAGTGAATGTCACCATCTGTGTGCCGTGTCACATTTACAGGTGACGGTGGCACAGCTGTGGTCAAGAAGAGCTTTTGCTCCAGATCCTGTGGCCAAGGAGAGGGCCACACACAGAGAGGGAGGATGGTGTGTGGGAAGAAGGGTCAGGCTGGCCTGGACCTCGGGGCCCTGGAGAATCTCCGTTAAAGAGGGGTTACCTCACCCAGTTGGACCTTAGCCTTAGCCTCACCCTTCTGGAAGGGCAGAAGCTGAGGACAAAGAAGAAAATGGATTCTCATCATAAAAGCTCCACGGGAACTTCAGCCAAGGAACAGAAAGTTCCCTATAAACTTACATAAGGTGGCCTGAAGGGAAGCGTATCACAGAAGCAAGACGATAAACAGAACCATGTTGGATCAGCCATATTACTTCAGCCGCGGAAGAACAGGCCAGAGAGTTCCTCTGTGAAGAAGTCATGGGGTAAAATATTCTGACACAGGAAAAGCAAGGGCTGAGTGTGTTCCCTTCTCCCCAGGCACAGCTGTGTGACACAAAGGCCAATAAGCATGGACATTTGATGTGGAATATGTCGGACACCCCCTTCTCTTAGGCACCCTTTCCCCGGGTTCAGAAGGAGGCCTGAGATCCTCTCCACCACCTCCCCCTTTCTCTCGTAGTGTTCTTCCGCTCATGGTCTGGGCCCTCGATGCTTCAGAAAGTCCCTTTGAGACAGTCTGAGAGAGCTTGGTCCTACCCCAAGTCCCAGCGGGAGACAGACTGCCAGGATCAGCCCCTCAAGACAAAACCAGCTGTGTTCGACCTCTGGAAGAATTGGGAGTCACGGTAAACCCAAAGCAGGCCACTCGGTCTGCAGTTCCGGCCCACCATTAGCATGCTCTGGTGGCCGGGAGCATGCTGCACCAGTGGGCTTCCATTGTCTCTCTGTAAGGTAATCCAGGATCATTTGAGCTATGAGAGTTTAGTCTAGGAGATGCAAACCACAGTGTTTTGGCAACCCTGTCCTCTCCCTGTTTTGCGAATAAAGTTTTATTGGAGCAGGCCCTTGTCTATCCGTTACACACCGGCCGCTGGCTGCTTTTAAAAACCTGTCACCGACAAAGCTGGGTAGCTGAGATGGACACCAGCTACATGGTCAACAGCTGCAAATATTTAATGTCCTAATCCTTAAAGGCAAAAAGTTGGGCAGCCACCACAGCAGGGAAACTGAGGCCAAGGGAGAAGAGACTCTCTGACTAACTCTTAAAGTGAATCTTCAAGGGCAGAGAATAAAACAATTTCTTCCTGATTTATATCCACCAGAGGTTCTCATCTGGCCCAGAGCTCACATTTCACCTGAGCTGGGAGACAAGGAGCCGGTTCACTGGGAGAAGCCTGTGGGATGAGGGGGAGCCTGAGGCCCCAGTGGCAGGGACAGTCTGCCCCAGTTCTGTGTCAGGCTGCCTAGCTTCTGAGAGGAGCCAGGTGGCGCCAGGAGAGGCGCTGGTTCAGCCTGGGATCCGATGAGAGCTGCCCACCCCCGCCACGACCTGCCCCAGGATCTTTTAACCACAGGTCCTCCAGATCTAGGTAAACTCTCCTTGGCTTCTGAACCACAGGGAGGCATTTCTTCTTGCCGCTTTACTCACGGTTTCCTCCTTCTGCCATTTATTAATCACGCTGGTTAACCATTGAACCCAGTGCGGCCTCCTCTTGTTTCCCGTCCTGCTCTCCTGTTGGCTTCAGACAAGGGCTTGCACTGAGCAAACCTACTGCTCCTTCCTTTCTGTTCATAGCTGAAGTCGACTGATAAAAGAGGCTGAGGTGCTGTTTGCTAAAGAGACACTCCCCCAAACCTGTACCCTGGTGAGGGGCTGAGAAGTCCTTCCCAGGGCAGGCCAACCATGATCAGAAAGAAATCCAACAGCTATAACACACACACACACACACACACACACACACGCAAAGCACACACACACATGTGCACACTCTCATGCAAGCACACACGTACATATGCACGCATGCGCTCACACCCACAGCTGAATCACGGGGGTGGCATTATTTAGAGAAGGGGTTTATGATTTCTTCATCATTGAAAACACTGGATTTCTGTCAGGCAGTGGTGGCACACGCCTTCCTCTAATCCTGGCTTCCCCGAGTTCTCTGTGAGTTCGAGGTCAACCTGGTCTACAGAACGAGCTTCAGGACAGGCTCCAAAGCTGCACAGAGAAACTCTGTCTCACAGAAAAACCAAAAAAGAAAAAAAAGGAAAAGAAGAAAGAAAAGAAAATATCAGATTCCTCATCTCTAAACACAAGTGCCATTTGGGTTTAACTCCCCCAACTAAACAGGCGTGGTTTGGAAGAAAAGGTCCATGACAGTTGGGGGTGGGGTGGGGAAAGAGAGGTGGAGGGAGGGGGGAGGAAATGCTACAACAGGAGAGCTTCCTGAACAGAGGGCTGTGACGCTGGACATCAGCTCCACTTTCTCTTAGATTGCTGGAGTTAGCTAGAGTGTCAGTTCTGTGAGGGCCAGCATTGCCTTTATTCACTCCCAGTTCCCCCATCACCCAGCCTAGTGTCTGGCAAGGGGTAGGTGCTTAACTATCTGTTGAATGAATGTGTGATTAGATGCAAACCAGTGGTCTGGTCGCTGGTCCCAGTCTTCTGGGGGTGATAGAGGCTTCCATTGTTCACTGGTTACTTTTTCTGAAGTATTCAGAAGCCTCTGCCCAGTCAGGGCAGAAGTCATGAAGGGCAAGGAAAAGGGCCCTGCTGGGCCGTTAACACAGTCCCAGAGAAAGCTAACACCTGGACTGTCAAACCCTCAGGGACAGTACTCAGCACAGCCCCTTATTGTGGCTTTCTACCTGCCATTGAAAGGGACAGATTGCCATGACTCTACTGATTCCCACTGGCTGTTAGGACTAGTGTGTGTTGAGCATTCTGTTGGTGCTTTCCCTCAATGCTCACAGTAGCTTTGCTATGTGCTATGGTCCCTTCACAGCTGAGGAAAGAAGAGACAGACAGATTTATCAAGGTTAGAGAGCACAACTTGGCCTGTTCTAGGCTCATCTGACGCCAGAGACAGCTCTTTTTCTACCACACATACTTTCTGCCTCTAAGTAGCTCTGGGACCTGAGGCAGCCACTTCTCGCTTGGCCTCCGTTTCCATATTCTCGAATACAGAGAGTTTAACAAAATTACCTAGAAAAGTCCTTCCACGGGTGGGTCTGTAACAGGCGGCTTTATTTTCTCAGAAGTCACCCCTTAATTTTGCTGCTTTCTCTCTCTCTCTCTCTCTCTCTCTCTCTCTCTCTCTCTCTCTCTCTTAAAGATTTATTTATTTATTTATTCATTTATTTATTTATTATGTATACAACATTCCTTCCATGTTTGCCTGCATGTCGGAAGAGGGCACCAGATCTCATTATAGATGGTTGTGAGCCACCATGTGGTTGCTTGGAATTAAACTCAGGACCTCTGAAAGAGCTCTTAACCTCTGAGCCATCTCTCCCGCCCCTCTCTCTCTCTGTTTTTTTTCAAACTTATTTATTTTTATTTTATTGGTGTTTTGCCTGCATGTATGCCTCTGTGAGGGTGCTGGATCCTGGAGTTAGAGACAACTGTAAGCTGCCATGTGGTAGCTGGGAATCGAACCTTGGTCCTCTGGAGGAGCATTCAGAGCTCTTAACTGCTAGGCCATCTCTCCAGCCCCTTTATTTTGCTTCTTAGAGATAAAAGAACACCATTTATTGAGAGCTGCTCAAAATGTTTCTGGCTTCCTCAGCCTGGAGATACTTTTGAACACCCTGCTAAGGCCTGGCCCTGCTCCTTTTATAAAGAGCCGCCTTTCACCTGGGCTCTGGGACCAGGAGCAGCTCTGTAACCTTTCACAGAGGCTCCAGGCTAGTTCAGGTTGCTTCTGTGTGGAGGTAAAAGCAGCCGGTCCCTTCCAGGGGAAGTTCCTCACCTCAGAAAGCCTTGGGGGAAACTGGAAGACCGATTTGCTCCTAAAGAGAACGTCACAGGGTGAGATGACAGAAGAAAGTCGCTTTGGAGGGGTGGGGGATCCTCAGTCGGGCAACAAGGTTCGATGTTGCCCACCCGAGGAGATGGAAGAGCGTCAGGATTCTCAGTACAAGGAGGAACTCCATTTCAGTTTTCCAGCTGCTCCTGCAGCAGAGTTCTCAGTGAAGACAGAGGGAAGCCTAGTCTACCTGGTGGAGCTAGAGCAGGGAACCACTGCTCTCCCTTCTGAAGCCCGATTAATAAAAACTCAGAGTCAGGAATTAGGGTTCAATCTGAAGATCCAAAAAGCAAAACAGCCAACCACTGACTCTTACCGTGACCTCAGTTTGAAATGGCAATCCTGCCTCCTGGAATCTCAGAAGAAGATAGCATATTGAGAGCTGTTTCCTCCCAATTTATTAACCTCTCTAGGGCTGGGATTAAATTGAGTACTACCGTGATTAAAGGCGTGCACCACTCGGTTTCTAAGGCAACTAGTGTAGTTACTGGGATTAAAGTTGTGTGTCACTGTGGATACTGGGATTAAAGGTGTGTGTTACCATAACCTGGTCTATAAGGCTGACCAGTGGGACTGTTTCGCTCTCAGATCCTCAGGCAGTCTTTATCCATTAAAATCCAGCTGAAAGGCCACTACACCCTTCCTCACAGCTGACCCAGGGCCCTCCGATGTTTTCACCTAGAGTCCTATAAAGAGAACCACTTACTTAGTCCGACCTCCTAGCTGGTGGTAGACCTGGCACCCACACTGGAAACTAAGAGCTGCCTGGATGTCTGATGAGGCCATTAGGAAAAGAAAAGGTTGTTGTTTGTGCTGGTCCAGAGGACCAAAACCTTTCAATCCATGGTGGTTGACAGCTTCCCCTGGGTCTGCGCTGAGGCAGCACACCTCAGAAGGACTGCATAGTGGAGCGTGCCAAAAGACAGACAGGAAAGGGGCAGCGTCCCGTCTCCCTTCAAGGGGCTCTTGCAGAGGACCTGGATTCCATTCCCAACACCCACGACGGGCAGCTCACAGTCACCTGTAACTCCAGTGCTAGGGAATCCAGTGTCCTCTGGCCTCCTTGGAAATCTGCGTGCATGTGGTGCACATAAACGCACACAACACACATGCTCACCCAATTATTTTTAATCTAAACAAAAGGGGGAGGGGTACTCTCAAGCTCTTAAAGGTTCCACTCCTCACTTTTTCTTGTTCTTTTCTCTCTCTCTCTCTCTCTCTCTTTCTTTTTCTTTTTTGTATTTCAAAACGGTTCCCTCTGTGTGACCCTGGCCGTCCTGGAACTCACTCTGTAGCCCAGGCTGGCCTCAAACTCAGAGATCTGCCTGCCTCTCCCTCCTGAGTGCTGGGACTAAAAGTGTGCACCACCACCACCACCCATTTCCGTCCCTCAAGAGCAGCACAAACCATGGACTGAGCTGTTAACCTATGAGTCTTTAGGGAAAGCACTGCAGACCAATACCGAGACCTGTTATACAAGCGTACGATGGACAACTATGCAACTGTAAATACTACTTTACACATTTCAGTGCTAGAATGAGCAGCAAACTTCGGTGAGGAAAGGGTCACTGTTGCAAATGTGTTCAAATGCACACATGCATAGCGGAAGGCTAGGCAACTAGATGGAATAATTTCAACGGCAGATCTACCCACACAGTGGAAGCGTGAAAACTTTGACCTTTGACCTCTCCTCCTTTGAGACATTTGTATTTGCCAAGTTTCACATAGTGACTGTAGATAGTTTTTATTATCACAAAATAAAATCAGATGTGAGCTGAAACTCTACGGGAACATTGGGGCTAAGTCCTGGACACCAAACTTGTACCCCTGAAGTTTTTTTCCCCCTGGTGTTACCTAGAATCAGTCTAAGCATCCCTGGCACACATGATGTCACCTTACCAATGGCCTTAGGGCACAGCCGTGCAGTCTTATGTTTCGTAACTTCTCCATACTTGATCATCTGCTCTGTTAAACTAGAGGGTTGGACAGTAGACTCCAGCCTGGGGAACTTCAGAACCACAAGCACTTTCTCCTGTCCGGTCTGATCCTCTCAGGTAGCCCTGAAGCTAACAGGGACAAGCTGAATCTTATCACTCTTTGACCTAAGAGAAAAGAGAAGTTCTCTGGCCTGGGGCAGCACAGATGTTGGGAAGAGCAGGAATTCCAAAGCAGGCCTCCAGGCTTTCCACCCTGGGTTATCTGCTACATTAGGATTCCTTTTGTGTATTAACAGTGGGCTCCTGTTCCTTCCTGAAACCCCAGCCAGTGTCTTGCCTAGAGACCCCAGATACTAGGACTAACATCTCTTCCTCATTTATGTTTTCTGAAAGACTTACAGACGGCTTTCTCGCCCTCTCGGCCCTCTCCAAAGCATTCTCCATTCCCTCTGCTCTTCTTCTACCCTTGTTTGTGGGCCCCACTCTGGTGGGTCAGCATCTGGAAATCAGATATGGAAAAAGCCCCAAAGGTCACTGTCCTGAGAAGCCCCTGGTGGCCTTTCACACACTCTCTCAACTGAAAAGTCGGTCCACAATGCTCTGCAGGGGGCCAGAGCCAGGGTGGCTCTGCAGGTGACCTGCATTCACAGAGAGAGAGAGAGAGAGAGAGAGAGAGAGAGAGAGAGAGAGAGAGAGAGAGAGAGAGAGAGCACAGGGCCGCCTGGTGTGAGGCAGGGTTAAGTGGGCTTTCGCACAAGGACATTGTGCACAATGGAGAGATCTGAGCGGTCCAAAGAGAAAGAAAGCCGGAAATGCCAAGGCAAGTGACAACAGGAAAAGTCAGAACACTACAAATCCCAAGGACCATGAAAAAGTCAGGGGTGGGAGGTTTCTCCTGAGAGAACTACATCACACCGTGAGCAGCTGTGGGTCAAAAAGCTCTAGCCCTCTTGAAGGAGCGCTCCCAGTCCTTCCTTTTCTGTGTCTGGGTTCAGATAACTCCCTCTTCCCCTCCACAACAACAAGGAGCCCTCTCTCTGTACTGGCTAGCCAGAATGAGAGGGTTTGATCATTGTACGGCAGCTTGCTGGCTCATCAGCACAAAGTGACTTTTTTTTTTTACTTTGATTATTTATTTTTTTAACTTTAATTTTAGTTCTGATCCATTTTTCTTGGGATTCTTCCTACCTATACTGAGAAAGAGCATTGAATCTTTTTTTGCCCACAAAGCCAGTTGCTTTTATTTTGCGTAGGATTTAAAGAAATGAGTGCCCCATTCCTAACAGCAACTCATTGAGCAATATTTTTTTTTTAAAATAGGGAACAAACGAAAGTATTAAAGATCCTCTCTGTAAACCTTAACGAAAGCTTTGCTAATAGAGGCAATTATAAAACAGGACTGTATTCAGTTCGGTGAAATATTTTGTGTTGGGATCCAAAATGACTTCTATGCACGGAAACCATTAAAGCATTTCTAAATCCTGTGCTTGTCTTGCCCTCCAAACAAAATTCCTCTGTGTTAATAAATATTCCATCACATGTGTCCAATGTGAGGGGTCTCACAAGAAGACGTTGCATTCCTTTGTTTCTGGAAGACTATGAAATAATCTCATGGAAATGAAGGAAGGGTTCTTGTTAGATTCATGCATCAGAGAATTGTAAGCCTCAGACCACAAAAATGACTCTCCCAACATGGTCACCAGACCCCATCTGATGTCGTGGTCTCTCTAAAGCTGGGATGAGTCAGCCGCACACCAGGTCAGCACTTGCTGCGAATTCGGGGAATGTTCTCCTTTAATCATCAGGGCAATCCCATGAGATGTGTAATCTCCGTTTCCAAATCAAGAGACCAAGTAAGAGGGTCAAAGAAAGACTCCGAGGTGACAGAGTCAGCAAAGAGAAGCGACAGACGTCTAAACCTGGGACTTCTCCACACTAGAGCTTACTGCTCGGGTGGTTGTCTACTTCTCAAAGCTCTCACCCACAGCTAACACCTCCCCAGGCAGCCCCTTCCACTCTGAGGTCATTTCTGTTGTTTGATAGATTGCTTGCTCGCGCTGAGTCAGACCTCCTTGTAAGGTCTAACCTCCAATCTACCCCGAAGCATGACTGCACAGGTGTGGACCAAGACCATGAGGGCTCTAGGATACGCTCTGTGTCAGAAAACACTGACTCTGGCATGTAAGGAATTATCATTTAGAACCATCTTGCCGAGGTCTCAGCTTCTATGCTGCCAAGGCTGAGGAACATTGGGTTTCAGGAGGTGTTAGCAATTGGCTAGCACAGGAAAAGGCAGAGGTTGGGCTCCAGCTCCCATACAGGCTCAGCTCGGGAAGGAGACAGGAGTTCTGATAAGAAGCAGGCTCCAGGTCCCTCCAGGGTCAGTCTGAACGCTATTTCCTGGTTCTCGGAGGGCAACAACCTGGAAATACAAGCCCCAGAACTGCTGCCAGGGAGACATTGCCAAGTTCCTCAGACAGCTACACCCTCTGCCTCTGCAGCCCTTTGTATATGCTTCTAGACCATGGTGCCCCATCATGAGCTGTTTACACTAATAGCCGCCCCTCTGGCCTGCGATTCTGCAGTGCAGGAACTGGCAAAACTGAACCTCATGGCCTGTTTATATGAATAAAGTTTTATTGGCACGCAGTCGTAACTATTTTTGTAAGTAAAGTTTTATCGACACATAGGCGCATACATTCATTTTTACATTGTCTATGGCTATTGTGTAGTCTTAGTGGAGTCTATACAGGCTGCACAGATTAAACTGTTGGTTTTGTATCTCTCTACTAAGAATTTTACTATTTCCTGATAATGAAAACAAAGATAATGTCATCTCATGTCTCTTTGGAGTTTTGTATCTCAGTAGTTTTGTCAGAATTCCGTTATCTGTGAAATTAGCAGTGATAGCATCGTTATAGACACGGGATGTAGTGGGGTGGAACATAGTGTAGTATCTGGTATAAACAGACACTTAAGAAGCGTTTCATGGATTAATGAACTAAACAGAAGGTCCATCCATACAAAAGGAGAGAATGCAAATCAAAGAACTTTGTGAACTTGAAAATGTTTTATGATAAAATGGTGGGTGGTGATCACTGTCGAATGTTCTAGAACAAAGTCTGCCCTCCCCTCTGACTGTCCTGATCCTGATTTTATGAGGAAAATCCATCGCATGTAATTACATGTATCCATGTAATCTAACTTAGATTCCAGCTTTTACATGGCTCCTTTTTAGCCCTCTCTCCACATCATCAGCCTTGAGGCCCCAAACCTTGCGTTCAGTTTCAGGTTCCCCACATAAGCACTCTCAGAGCCTGGCTTTTCTGGATGGGGTCAGCCTCGGTCAGTTCAGCCACTCCCCAGCTCTCCTCACCCTTACATAGTTCCTGCTGTGGCTGTCTAGAAGAAAAGCTGTTGTGGAATCTGGGGAACAGTACAACCATCCTAGCTGAAGGTTATTGTCAAGAACCAAGTGCCACTGCAGCCCATGCACACGCACCATCCCATGCACAGTCCTTGCACACGCACCATCCTATGCATAGCCCATGCACACACACCATCCCATGCACAGCCCATGCACATGCATCATTACACACACAGTCCTTGCACATGCACCATCCCATGCAGTCCTTGCATACACACCATGACACACACAACCCATGCACACGCACCACCATGTGCACAGTCCTTGCACACGCACCATCCCATGCACAGCCCATGCACATGCACCATCACATGCACAGTCCTTGCATACACACCATGACACACACAGCCCATGCACACACACCACCATGTGCACAGTCCTTGCACATGCACCATCACATGCACAGCCCCTGCACATATACCATCACATGCATGGTCCTTGCACACACACCATCACATGCACAGCCCCTGCACACACACCATCCATGCACAGTCCTTGCGCACGCACCTGCTTGCTCCTGGAAGGTACCCCTCAGCCATTGTCTTAGCCTGACTTCTATTGGTGTGACAAAACACCTTGACCAGAATCAGCTTGAGGAGGAAAGGGTTTTTTGGGCATACATATCCAGGGTCCCAGTCCACTGAGGGGGTGTGCAGGAACTGAACAGAAGTTGTAGAAGAATGCTGCATACAGGCTTACTCGTCTTGGCTTGCTCATCCTGCTTTCCTAAATAACTCAGGACCTGCCTGGGAGTTGCGCTACCCACAATGATCTGTGCCTTACTACATCAATCATTTATTTAAAAACAAACAAAATAAAACAAAACAAAACCTCAAGCCCCCCCCCCAAAAAAACCCTTAGATTTGTCTACAGGCTAAGGCTAATTTTTACATATATTATCTTTTAAAACAATCTTTTCTCATTTTGCATACTAATCTCAGTTCCTACTACCTCCCCTCCCCTTCCTTCCACCCCACCTCACCCTACCCCATCCACTCCTCAGAGAGGGTAAGGCTTCCCATAGGGAGTCAGCAAAGTCGCATCACATTGGGACAGAACTAAGGCTTCCTTCCTATATCTAGGCTGAGCAAGGTATCTCTCCAAAAAGAATGGACTCCAAAAGCCAGTTCAAGCACTAGGGATAAAACCTGGTCTCACTGCCAGTGCCACCACAGACTGCCCAAGCTACACAATAGTCACCCACATTCAGAGGGCCTAGTGTAGGCCAATCTTCTCAGGGAATTCTTTCAAATTAAGATTCCTTCTTCCCAGATATTTCTAGATTTGTGTTGAGTTGGCAAAAAGTAATCAGACAACTGCCATCATGACCAAGGCAACTCTTCAAAAGGAAAGCATTTAACTGGGGGCCTTGCTTACAGTTTCAGGGGCGTGGCAGGGAGCATGGAGGCAGGCAGCTGTGGTGCTGGAGAAGCAGCTAAGAGCTACATCCTGATTCACAGGAGGAGAGACTGGGCCTGGCATGTGCCTTTCAAACCTCTAAGTCTTCCCTCAGGGACCTACTTCCATCAGCAGGCCACACCTCCGAATCCTTCTCAAATAGTGCCGCTCACTGATGACTAAGCATTCAAACACATGAGCCTATCTATGGGGTCCGTTCTTACTCAAACCAGTACAACACCTGTCCACTTGAGACACAAACACATCACTGCAAACTTCATCCTCTCCCCTTTGTTCACAAGATGCTCTTAATAATAATGGTAATAATAATAATAATAATAATAATAATAATAATAATAAATGTTACTGTCTGTCTTAAGGATTCTGTTGCTGAGACAAAACACCAGGACCAAAATGCGAGTTGGGGAGGAAAAGGTTTATTTGGCTCACACTTCCACATCACTGTTCTGTTCTTCACTGAAGGAAGTCAGGACAGGGACTCAAGCAGAGTAGGAATCTGGGAGCAGGAGCTGATGCAGAGGCCATGGAGAAGTGCTGCTTACTGGCTTGCTTCTCATGGCTTGCTCAATCTGCTTTCTTTTAAAACCCAAGACCACCAGACCAGGGGTGGCACTACCCACAGTGGGGCTGAGTTCTCCCACATCTTCACTAATTTAAAAAACACCCTAGAGGCTTGCGTACAGTCTGATCTTATGAAGGCATTTTCCTAACTGAAGTTCCCTCCTCTGGGGCTATTTTTGCTTGTGTCAAGTCAATGTAAAACTATCCAACACAATATCATAATTTTTAAAAGTTCCATAGTCTTAAATTTTTCAAACACTTTAAATATCCTCTCTCTCTCTCTCTCTCTCTCTCTCTCTCTCTCTCTCTCTTTCTGTGTGTGTGTGTCGCTCTCTTCTCTATATGTGTATGATGTAAACGTGTATGTATGTATGTATGTATGTATGTATGTATGTATGTAGCCCTTAGTTCTTTTCCTCTGGAGAAATCTGACTAAAACACCCATGGTCTGGTAAGAATCCTCAAAAACAAAAAACAATCAAACAAACAAAACAAAAACAACTCACTGGTTCACCAAGCTAGGCTGGACTAGAATCCTTCCTTTGGTCTGTCCTTGGTGTCCTATCTAAGGCAAACAGGCATTTGTTCATGACACATACAATGCAGGGTAACTAATGTGACTGTAGCGGGCTCTGAAAATTCTTGGGTGAGATAGAGAGGTGACAGACACCAAATGGACAATCTATGGTCACTAGTGGGAAGCAGAGGCAGGCTTTCACCAGGAGGGCTTGTTGGCTTTGTTGTGTCTAAAGCTGCAAACGATGTGTGGCAGCCCAAGTCTCACTTGATCTGCAGAAGCTGAGAAGCTCTAGATTCCATTAACAGAAGGGACTTGATCACAGTTGGAATCACAGGCCTGAACTGCTTCCTAGTCTCGGGTCCTTTCTCGGCCTCATGACCATGTGACCACAAGGACAGAGGATCCCTCCAGGAAAGAACCTACTGCTCAGTCAATACATCTACGATGAATCTCCCTGACTCCCAGTATTTTCTCAAAGAAACCTGAGGATATGACCAGTATGTCTCAACGGGAGAACTAAGGAAATTACTAGACCTTTCAAGGTTGATTGGTTCTGAGCTGACACCAATTTAAGGAGAGTGTGGCTTATTGTCAGGACAGGAGTTCACAGTAACCAGGGGCTCCATGGAGTTGGAGGAGAGAAGGTCCACAATGGTATAGCCCTAGTCCAGGCAGCTATTTCCTCAGCCCCAGAGCTAATGGCTTTAAAAACAGACACAACAGTTTCTAGCAGAATCCCACACTGGTCTCTTTCTGCATAGAATACAAGCCATGACGCTGAGACAAGTCACGTGAGAGCCAGTAGAACCCCCTCCACCTCTAAATGAGTAAAGAAACTTCTGAAGAGGTCACAGAAATTGGAGCCTGCAACTTGGACTTTGAAAGATGCAAGGATGGTGACTCTGGTCACATCCCCCATTCAATCTGCTTATTTGGTCTTTGCCAATATTCATGGACCACAAGGAATAACGGTGGATTATCGTAAACTTAACTGGGTGATCACCCCAGTGCAGTTTTCCCAGATGTGGTTCTGTTGCTAAGGAAACCAATACAACTTCTGGCAGTCATTGATCTGGCAAATTTTGGTTTATCCCCCTGCCCCTCAGTATCCTATAATAAAGCTTACCAAAATCAGTTTCTCCAGCCTATGATCATAACCTAATTTTAAGGACCCTAGCAGCCTCCGTGTTCTATGTGCTGTGGAGCATATCACGCAGCTTGCTGTGCTGTGGATATAATGAAAACCAGCCTTTGGTGAGCACAGACAGCTACTATTCTAGACTTCTTATTGAGAAAATGCAAGCAGATCAAGGGAAATGAGTTCCATAGAAATTTAGGGCCTAGCTATTTTGGTACAACTTCTAAGAGCCTCGGGTCTGGGAATATGACGACGTTTCCCCAATGTGGAAAAGTTGTAGCATCTGGCTTCTCTGACCACCTTGCAGATGGTGAGATGCTGGGTAGAGCTCTGGAAGTGGCTGAAGCCTTTGGGCATGCGTTCCCTATGCATTTATTGACTAACCAAAGGACTGTTGAATGCAGACCGAGAAATGAGAAGACTGCAAAAAGATCCAACCTGCTGGGCAAGTTATTCTTCCATCTTAAGGGGATTCAGCGTGCTCATTTGTGTTGTGCTGTTAGCAGGTCCTTATAGGTAAATCACAACATAGACCTTTAGGACCTAGGTGCCAAACTATGCCCTCGAAGAAAAACTTCTGCTTTGCTACTGGGCCTAATAGCAGCTGACTGTGCAACCCAAGTGACTGTCGTGAGCTGAGTTTTGTTTCTGTGTGTTCCACTCTGCCCAGTGTTCTCCTGCATGTGTTATTCCCACTGGTTTCCCTGCTGATGCTAAGACATGTCAAGTCACCATCAAACTCAAAGCCTTACCTAGACACCAAGGTCTATCTCTACATGGTCCCTAGCGTGTAACTTTTCTCTGATCTTTTGACTGTACCTTTCTGTGGCTATAACAAAATAGCAGTGTTTGGAACTGGATAATTTATGAAGGATAGAAGTTTATTTGGTTTATGGTTCTAGAGACCGGAGACTCTAGGATCATACATGGTGCAGGAGTCAGCTCAGCGTGCAGGTAGGCCTTTGTCCTGCACAGGAATCTGGTGGAGGGCATTACCTCATGAAACAGAGCATGCTTGCTACCTTGAATTTCTATGTCTCTGTAAAGGAATTAATGTCATCACTAAGACCCATCCCCCTGGTAGCGTCTAATTCTTTTTACCTCCCCAAACTCTCACCATCAAATAGCATTGGCATATGAATATTTATGAAGGACTCGGTCAAACCATAGCACACACCTTCTTTTTCTCAACCATAACTGTGACGGCCAATCCTAAAACAAGGCCCTGATTCAGCATCAGTTGGAATGGATCTGCTTTACCCTTAAACTCAGACTGGAAATACTACTTTTTATATGTGTGACTATATTTAATTTCCATAACAGCTCTGCCTAATAGAGTGAATTTCCCAATTTTACAGAGGCAGAAGCTGACAATGGAAGCAGTCTGCCCGGTGCCTCACACCCAGTCTGTGGGAAGCAGAACTGGGTCCCACACACACGCATCAAACTCCATACCCAAACCACAGCGTGCGGAGGTAGGAGGCCTCGGCCAAGCTGCACCCAGGGCCTCCCTTAGGGAGAACCACCCCAGTCTTTTTTTTTTTTTTTCCACTGCTTCTTAACTAACATATCCAATGAGGCTTCTGGATCTTCCCATTGCTCAGTAACTAGTGTGAGTTAATATTGAACTTCAAAACATGTTTAACTTATGAAATATCTCAAATATGTGGTGATATCTAGAGAATAACATAGCAGACATTCTTATACTCGACATAAAAAATGCCCCATTCTTCTCATTCAGCTTAATGTTGCTTCATATCCTTTCTGTTTGTTTTGTTGCGATAAGACCGCATGGAACCCAGGCTGGCCTCAGACTCACTATGTGGTTAAGGCTAACTTCCAACTCCAGATACTCCTGCCTTCATCTTATGCTTCAATTATAGGCATGTGCCACTGTGTTCTCCTTTTATTTCCTATCTTAAAATATACTGTAGGGACCTGGGTTCAATCTCAGTGCCTCCAAGAAGAAAAATATTTAAAGATTTTTGTTGTTATTTTGTTATTTTGTCTTAGCATTTTTTGCAAACATCTATCAATATAAATGGACCAGCAATCTTTGCTGTTGAATGCAAACAAATAGCAAAGAGCAAACTAAAATGAATAAATTCGGGTTAGATGTTGAGGGAAAAGGCAAGTATAAACGCACAAAAACAACACGACAGTACTTGTGTGCATTGAGAAGATCCACAACAGACTTCCACCAACAGTGAGAGATATTTTCTTAGGCAGCTCTACTGTGACTGGACGGATCCTTGGCTCTCCCTACTCCTGTCTTCACTTCCCATCTTACAAATTTTATTGAAGTCCCATTTTACCTCCTCCCAACTTTCCTCCTGGCCTCAGCAATGCATCTGCTGATAGCTGGACTCTAAATCCACACCATGGTTTCCAATGGTCTTCTGTGTGTTAAGGCGTCATTGAGGGTCCTCTCCTGAGAAGGCGTTCAGTGTGTTCATACACAAGTATAAATGTGTTAGTAGCAATAAACCCCTCATTGTGTGTTTGGGATGCTCCACAGCCTGCTTGGGTGATAACACATGAAAAAGATCACTGAGAATGGGTTTGGTTGAGTATGCATGAAGTCGGAAGTGTTTCTTAGCAGTGTAAGCTGTGTAACTATGAAATGTTGCCTCAGTATGTATTCTGAATGTAAAGGGAGCGGCGGGCTGTGTCCCGCTACCTGGCTCCCGGCTAGCTTTACCCGAAATAATTACACGGAAACTGTATTCTTTTAAACACTGCTTGGCCCATTATCTGTAGTCTCTTATTAGCTAACTCTTACATATTGATCTAACCCATTTCTAATAATCTGTGTAGCACCACAAGGTGGTGGTTTACCAGGAGGATTCTAACCTGCAGCTGTCTCGGAGAGGAGAGTCATGGCGACTGCCTCACTGCCTTCTTCCTCCCAGCATTCTGTTCTGTCTACTCCACCTATCTAAGCTGCTGTGCTATCAAAAGCCAAGGCAGTTTCTTTATTAACCAATGAAAGTAACACATAGACAGTTAATCCTCCTCCATCATCTGAAGATGAAGATGCTCCCACTTTTTATGACCCAAAAATTCAGCTTGTGGGAGAATCCTAATGGAAGAGTTCACAACCTGGATGCAGAGTGCACCACACAGATTCAGAGTGCACAACACGGATGCAAAGTGCACAACACGGATGCAGAGTGCATGACACAGATGAAAAGTGCACGGCATGGGTGAAAAGGGCACAGTATGGATACAGAGTGCACGACACTGACATGAATATTTCCATCAGCACTGTTCAAATAGGTCTCAAATGGCAAATGACACAAATGGCCATTGAGAGTCAAGTGAAGTAAACTCTGACGTGTTCTAATAGTGCAGTTTCACACAAGTAGGGTGGTGAAGAGAGGGGAGCCAACTTCGAGAAGTCATGCTCAAGATTCCACTGCACAGAGGTCAGAGACAACCAGAGGGACCAGGAGCACATACTTGGGTGTGGCAGCATCTAAGCAAGGAGGAGGAGTGTACTCCTGGTGGTAGGGGTGTGACAGGAAGGAGTGCTGCCTGTGCGCTGCTGCTTAGCCTGTGCAGTGGTTCGGCAATACTCAAGAGAGGGTTGTTTTGCTGTAATCCATGAACTATTCTTTTGTTATGCTGTATTTGACAACACTAAACACCACACATCACAGCACCTATACTTCCATAGGAACAGTGCCAAAACTACTTTGCAAAATTCTTTTGCTAAACTTCAAATTCTCCAATGATGACTGACATGGGCTTTCTTGCTATCATGGGATAATGCTCTTGTAC
The DNA here is from genome assembly GCF_982192425.1 of Myodes glareolus. Taxonomy (NCBI): domain Eukaryota; kingdom Metazoa; phylum Chordata; class Mammalia; order Rodentia; family Cricetidae; genus Myodes; species Myodes glareolus. The sequence continues at coordinate 71,417,148 of NC_142027.1, read as the reverse complement.
ACTGCAAAGACTTGTTACTCATATTGGTTTAATAAAACACTAATTGACCAGTAACCAGGCAGGAAGTATAGGCAGAGAAACCAGACTAGGAGAATTATGGGAAACGGAAAGACAGAGACACAGTAGTCAGCCAGAAACAGAGGAAGCAAGATGAGAATGCCTCACTGAGAAAAGATACCAAACCATGTGGCTAAACATAGATAAGAATTATGGGTTGATTTAAGTTGTAATTATTATTATTATTATTATTATTATTAGTTAATAATAAGCCTGAGCAAGTAGGCCTAATAGTTTATAATTAATATAAGCCTCTGTGTGTTTCTTTGGAGCTGAATGGCTGTGGACCAGGCAGGGCAGAAACTTCTGTCTACACTCAGCTTTTGAACTTTCTGTTTTCTGCCCCCCCCCCCAAAAAAACACTGCCTGGTGACTTCCTGATTTTCAAAGAAGTTTCCCCCCTCAAAGTATTTGTCATTTGACAAGATTTGCCATGTGTCTTGCCAGATAGTTAAGACCTGCAGTGTGAACCCCATCACCAAGGAGTGAAATGATGCACCAGGTACCCCAGGGATAACTGATAACAACAAAAGCTAAACCCACGGAAATAGGGATGGGCAAGAGTTTTACTGTGTAATTTGTCCATCCATTTTTAGAGATAACTCACACAGTCATTTGTCCATCTTTTTCTAGGTGCTGAAGTATAGAGAATTCAAAAAATTTCCCTAAAGCTCTTAGATAGCAAAGCAAAAGTCCAGGTTTGGGATGGAGGCTGTCTGACTTGGAGCCCATGGGAGCAGCTACCCACAGAGATCTGCCTGCCTCTGCCTCCATCAAAGGCGGATACACCATCACACCTGACCTTCTCGTTCCTTTGTCTATCTACCTACTAGCAACTACAGGCTGCTAGCTGTAGCTACCTATAGCAGGTACATATTAATCACCAGGATTTCCTAAGTATTTTCCCTCAACCCTGCCCACTCTCTCTACAATCCCATTCACCCTTCAAGACTTAGGGCGAACACCAGTTCCTCTGGGAAGCACTGCCTCATGTCCCCAGCCGGAATCTGCCTTAGGAGACCCCCGTTACTCTGCTGTTTTCTTGTCACTTTTCTCTGAGTCTACCCTGGCGAAGATTTGCCCAACTCTCATCCCCATAGACCCTAAACTCTGAAGAGAAGACTTGTGTCTTTCTTACTCTTTTATGCCCAGAATCTGACATAAAACAGCCCCAGCTGTTTAGTTCAGCTTTAATGATCCGTGGCACCCATTTAAGTTCATAGCCAGAGGTGACGGCTTATATGACACAGTCATGGGTTCTCATGCTGAAAGTCTGGCCAGCTCTTTACAGAGCCGCAAAGGCCTAACGCGGAGCTGAAGGCCAGTGGATGGAGTCCTTTTCTGACCGAGGTGAGTACTCGTTTGAAGTACAGGTCTGGCCAGATGTCCTTCTGGAGCAGGTTTTTCCTGCCCTCATCTGGGACTCCATAGACTGCCAGGGTGAAAAATGGAAAGTTCCTCCTTCAAATTCATTGGGAAACTTGAACCAGAAATCAATGCTTCAGGCCCAGCCTGTCTCGTTTTTCCAGACAGGGCTCCCTGACTCTCCCCCTCTGCCCTGTGAAGAACTGTCATGGGCGCAGCATGATGCCGCCTGGAAGGCTTTCATGTGGCCTCCCTGCTAGGGAAACAGACTAGAGACCCTTAGAAGACAGTTCTGAGAACCTGGCTTGTCTCCCAGGCCAAGCATGGGGACTATTTGTCAAGGGGAAAGTACACAAATAATTGTCGGCAAAATACACACATTTCTTTTTCTTTTGAGCCCTTGAATAAATCATCCTGTGTGATCCTGGGACCTGAGACTGGAAGTGGTTTTTGTCCTGGACCCAAGCCACGGCCTCCAGAGAGAGGAACTCTGTCCCATTTGGACACCCACATGAACACACACGACATTGCTCTGTTCTCACCCAGCTGGGCAGGCCAGATGCAGCTGCAAGCATCCGTCCATTAGAGTCCTTTTCCAGGAGCTGGACAGGTATGGTCACCTACGAGTCTTTCCGTGGTAGAAATTGTCCTCGAAATCCCCTCAATATATAGAGCAGAGCACCGAGGTCCAGAGAGGAAAACCCTGGCACAGTTCTGTCCCGAGTCCTGCCTACATGAAATCTCCTGCGGTGTCTGTCAAAATGCCACCTCTAGGTCCCTCTCGAACACACAGGCAGGCTTCCTGAGAAGTTTTGTTTGAAGAAAGTTTGTTGTTCTTGCTGTTGTTGTTTGGAGACAGGGGTCTCACTCTGTAGCCCTGGCTGACCTGGAAGTCTCTATATAATCCAGTCTGGCCTTGAACTCACAAAGAGCTGCCAGTCTTTGGCTCCTGGGTCCCAGGATTAAAGGTGTGTGCCACTACTCCAAACCTGAGAACTTGATTGGCACCTCAAGTTTGGGAACCCATGCTTCTGACCTTTCTGAGTCAACACAGGTTGAGCTCACGATCCGTATGTCTTTAGCTGCTCTTCTGTCTGGCTGTGGGTGTCTGCCTCTCCAGCCGCCATTGATCCATCCTAGGATTTCTCAGGTCCAGGCCACCTCTCCCTCATACTCCCTACATCTAAGGCTAAATTGGAACCTTGCATGGTCTCCGAGAGACTCTAATACTGCTCCCCCCGCCCCGTCTCCATCTGCACACTTCCTCTGTCCCACTCGTATACAAAGTGGTGATGTTATTCACAAGAACAATAGCATCTGCTGTCTCCACAATCCAGGGCTTTGTGTGGTCTCCGAACGAATCTGTAAGATGGATAAGGAACTTTGTATTGGGGGGTTTAATCAAGGTTTATTACAAGTAACCATTTTGCTAAATGTCTCTGTAGACTTCTAGAACGTATGGTTTAGAGATTTACCAAATTTGTAGAATTGTCTGTTGGTACCTGTGGAAGACTGGCTCCAGGAACCCCACTGATACCAGAATCCAGGTGTGTTCCAGTTTCTCACATAAAATGCTCCAGTACTTGTATGTAGTATATGTCCATCTCTCCTACACTTGAAGCCATCTCTCTAATCCCTAACGCAGTGTGAATGGAGTTGACATGGCTGATTTGCAGTATTATTTAGGAAATAATAAGTAAAAAATGTTCTCTATGCAAATGTGCGTTTCAAATATGTGCAGTCTGCAGTTTGGATTCATGAATGCTGAACCCACAGATTTGCAGGAGCAACTATAATCTTTCCCCTCCACACATCTACACCCATTGTCAACCATCAATTAAACTGAATGGCATTTCGAGGAAGTCGTTTGTGTGTGAGTGATACTCCTCTGAAGGCTTGCCTGGCTAGGCCTCGAGGAAAGCAAGGAGAAGCCATTGGAGTATGTGGCAGTGAACTGTGGTCCATCAGGCCGTAGCCCTGCTTCTCCCTTTCAGCTGTTGGGTCTGGAAAAATCTCCTGCTCCCTCCTACAGCATGTTCCATCACCTGAAAAGGATTGCAATTCCTGCTTCAGGAAGCAGATGTCATAGACTTGGGGGTACACCCAGTGGTTGACACATGGGGGAATGTCCCTCTCCTGTTCCCAGCCTTCACAAGCTGCTGTTTCAGATAATACTTCTGGAAGGAAGTTGTTGGAAAGAGAACAGTGTCTAAGTCCTTGCCATTTAAATGAAGAGGTACTTACACTAAAATTGGCCAGAGGGGCTACTTCACTTAATTTTTTTAATGTTATTGTTTTTATGTGTACAGGTGTTTGCTGCATGTCTCTCTGTGTACCAGATGCACACCTGGTGTCTTTAGAGGCCAGAAGGTGTCCAATACACCTGGGATGAAGTCACAGACAGTTGTGAGCCACCATATGGGTGCTGAGAATCAAACCTGGGACCTCTGGAAGAGCAACCAGTGCTCTTAGCCATTGTGCCATCTAAAGTGGCCCAAAACAAGGTACTTTACCTAACTTACAGTAGGTAGTGCCTAAGGTTCTTGCAATGCCAATAATTACAGACTTGTCTTGATAAGCACAACCAATTTGGTCTTATAGATTCGTGTGACTTTAAATCTCTAAGCCCCATATTTCAACCAACTCACAAACTTTTTATATCCCATCCAAATGGCCTTTCATACAACTAGATTTCTGATTGTTGATTTTTCCAGTCCTTCTTCCTCTCCAATGACAACTTCTAGTCATCTCGTTGGAAAAGTAGGACCCAAGAAGCCCGATCTCAAAAGCACTTCCTGATCAGAGACCGACCAAGGAGTGGACATGTGTCTTTGGATTACAATCCAGTCTGGGCCTCGTTAATAATCTTCGTCCCAAAGTTCCTCTTCCAGCAAGAGGCTAGAATTTGCTGAAGAGGTATAAGGCTTCTCTATAACTGGCCATTTGTTGGGTCACTAACCTAACGACTTTTTTTCCCCCTCAGGACAGGGTTTCTCTGTGTAGCCCCAGTTGTCCTGGAACTCATTCTTGACCAGGCTGGCTACGACTTTAGAGATCCTCCCAAATGCTGGGACTAAAGGTGTGTGCCACCATGCCTGGCTTGATGATCATCTTAAAGTATGGGTAGAAAAGACCTTTACCCAGGCCACTCATACCCAGTGATCACAATTGGGAAGACTCCGTGAACCTTAAACAGTGGTGGCAATTGAGCACAGGAGTGGGGAGGGGGGTTATTTTCTGTACCCACTATGTGTTCTCAGGGACAGCATGCTGACTTGGCCCAAGAGAAAGAATAAGTTTATGTCCATACTTGGTTTGCTTCCGTATTCTTCTAGAATCTAGACAGTCCCACATGCTGGCTTTGGCTCTAGATCTTGATACCAACTGTGTTCCCTTTTGTCTTGGTGGGTCCTTCCTCACTGAGAGCAGTCACCTCCCAAGGGCACCTGCAGCTGCACCTGGAGGCCCAGACATTGCACAATGAGAGAGTTACAGTTGGTTGCTCCGGCTTCTAATCCAGGTTTATCTGATATCACCCAGGGAAAGCAGGGAGTCAGCAAAATTTCCTTTCCCGAGTTTTTCATTCAGCCAATCCCTCGCTCCCTCACTTGGTACTTCAGCCTACCCCTTAACCTTGTCCGAGCGCAGCCATGGCACAGTCCTGGGTGGAAAAGGCTGCCACCAGATTGTAAATATTCTTTCTCAGAGGAGGGCACGAAAATAGTATTCAGCCAGACCCCAGCGGCACAGGACAGCCAGGTGCCCTTAAGGGGGGCTGGGCTGGGCTGTCTCTGCTGGGAACAGCTTGTGAAAACCCTGGAGATGTCCTGTGGGAAGGCAAGTTGCTCAGAATGTCTCTGTGGCAAAGGAAACTGTTCACTGGCAGAGATGAAACCAGAGCATACACAGGAAAGAGGGGGACCTGGGAGCCCACTGTTAAAACACTTGCTTGGGAATACTATCTCCCAGAAAGATGGGCTGTGTTGCCAGGGAAGACAGGCTCCCGGGCAAACCAATGATCATTATTGCTGAGGATCCTCTGCTCTGGCTGGTACCCAGGCATCACATGGCAAGTTGCTGAGTGCAAGGAGGTCCTCCCCTGCGTGTGGCCTTCAGAGATGTCCCCTGCACAGAGCCGATTAGCAGCTGCTGATGGTGCTTTGGAGCTGGGACCAGAGATCCTCCAGGAGGTTGCGCCGCAAGCCTTCCCTGAGGTGGTTAATTTTCACTTTTCTCAGTGACGCGCTCTGGGAGACAAGCCGCGGAGCAGCGCCTGCTGGGGAACACATGCCTCCCCAAGGGCGGGCGCTTTGAGCCCTGAAGAAGCCAGACTACGAGCACGTTGTCGCCGCTGCTCCAGCTGCCGCGGGCCCCCGGGAGGCTGTGCGCGTGGGCCGGCCTCGCGTGCCGGGAGCCCCCTGCCCACATGAAAGCGCACCGCGGCTTCCCGGAGCGCCCGCGTCGCCTGCGCCAAAGCCGCGCCCCCGCCCGCAGCCACGCGCTGGAGCGGGGCACATAAAGGAAATGGCAAGGACGTGAGTCACCCGGACGCTCCGCAGCCCCGGCTGCCGGCCCACAAGGAGACCTTTGTGCCGTGCTCGGAGGACGACCGGCACCCGCTGCAGGGAGGCAGGCATTTCAGGACGCTGAGTAATGCTGGGGAGACTGGAGGAGGGAGCAGACTTTTGTGTCCCGCCACTCCGCAAAGCCTGCACTCTGCGCACCCTGTGCGCAGGCTCAGAGAAGCTAGTGTCCCCCCAGCCTCAACTTTTATTTCTTCATGGAGCCTTTCTTGTTTTGCAAAGCTTTAGTCTCACCCATGCTCTTCCTGTGCAATTCCTAACAGAAATCAAGAGATGCTAAGAGTGCGTATGGTAGTGGATGGAGGATTGGATGGAATAAGTCATTTCTACAGATGGAATTGTTAGGAGCCAGTCCAATGTCTTTACTTTTCTAATGGAGAAAATGTAAGCCCAGAGGGATATACTCTTCCTGGCTTGATGTATTTTACTGTGTGGTTGCTGTGTGGTTAAGGGAACGCCCCCTGGGCATGACTGACAAGGAAGAGTTAGATTGGTGAAAACCCGGCAAGCACAGATAAGGTAACACCCAGGGGACTTACTAAGGCCCATAAAAGAAATCAGAGGAACTGCAGTCAGGGCTCCAGGAAATCACAATTACAAGGATGGGGCAAGCATCAGCATTTGTTGGCCAGTTGGTCTACACCAGGCATGAATCTCTAATCTACTTGGCCCTGTGGAAGGTATTGTTCCAGACAAAGGTGATTGGGAAGTCTTTGCCTTCTGGGACACTCAGTCGCCAGTGGTGGTAACTCACTGGCCATGGGCTGTGTGACAGAAGCTACCTAACAGCCTGCAGACCAGGAAGTGGCAACCGCGGAGGTCTCAGCTTCTTAACACAGCCCACTTTCATTTACCAAGAAAGTAAGGTGCCAAACGATCTGATGTCTTCTACCTGTGAAAAGACAGTGAGTTGCCCACCACATCCGGGAGTACCAGCGTCTATAAACCTCCCTCCCACGGGGTAGATGATGACTACCACCGCCCACCAAGATTCCTACAGATGGACTCACCGCATGCGCAGACTAGGCCTTGGAGTCTCTGGAGTCTCTCTTTCCAGAGTGCTCGTGCTGATTGTCCATCCAACGCTCTGAGCCAAACAGCAGGCTTACTGTGTTGACAAGCTGGTACAGCAAACTCCGTTGCCCACACCCAGAGGTGCTGATGGGAGTCAGGCGGTCCAGATGCCATCCATCTTTAGCCAGGGCCATCCCCTGGTGTTTGCTCATTTCTCAACAAAAGCAGACTTTGAGTTAAGGAGGGCCGTCATCCTTAAAACTTACTACGTTATCCCGAGTTTAAAGACAAGGAATCCAGAGGACGTTCCGCACCCAAAGATGGTGGCTGAGAAGTTGCACCCATTCTAACCCACTCTGGTCAGCTGGACCCCTCCCGTGACATTATTAAGCATGATAAAGGCTCTTAACTGCTGCAGGCTGGCTGGACGACAAGCACAGTGCTTGGCACTTCCCACGCTGCTCCATGTAATCCCCACAGCGACACTGTGAGATTGTCCTTACATTTACAGGTGAGGGTTGAAGTGCAATCAGTAAGGAAACACATTCAAGCCAGGATCACATGGTTCCTAAGTACAAGAGCTGGCATTCGGAGTTCCCTGTCTGTCTCTCTAAGTTCTTAACCATTCCACTCCTGGGCTGAGCAAAATAAGACATGTCCGGTCATTAAACGCTGGCTCTTCTGGGTCCTGTCCTAGGAAAAAAAAAAAAACAACTCTCTAAGTAGAAAAAGAGCATAGAGACTCCACTGTCTGGTCATAAAAGTTTTTCAGAGTCTTGGCCTTGACAGTTTGGGGATTAGGTTTGGATCGGTTTCCGGGAGAGGAACAGGTTCAGGCAGTCTGATTGAGGATGACTCAGTCCACAAGGGACCGAGCCAAACCCAATTAATTGATTCACCTGGGAGACAATACTGCCCAGGGAGACTGTGGCCAAGAACGCTGGCTTTGGAGTAGGAGGCAACTGGGTTTGACATTCTCGTCATCACTTCCTGGCCCTGTGAGTCCAGACATCCCATTCACTCTTTGCCTGCTATTGCCAGACACTGAAGATGGGGTGAGAAATGGCGCCTTGTGGGGTGACGGTGCCTTAAGTAGAATGTGGTGCACAAGATGGCTGGCGGGGGTGGTTGGTGTTTAGTAGAAGCTAAATACAGGGCCATACTTACAACCTTCATTGTGAATTTTGTTTGGTTTGGAAACTAGATTTGGCCATTGGATAAAATCTCTTCTGGCCAGTGAGTTGGTCCTACTCCCCCACCACCACCACCAAAAAAAAAAAAAAAAAAAAAAAACAAAGGGAAAAAAGTCTCGTCAGATGGGTACTTGGAGAACTCCACTCAGTGGAGGCCACTTTGCCCTCAGCCTCTCATAGATGCCCTAGCAGCTCCCACCCCTTGTCCTGTCTTCCAAAAGCATTTTTCTTCAAATGTCTAATGCTGCTTCAAGACTCAGAGCTACCTAGAGTAGCACTGACCAGTCCTGACCTATACCACCTCTCCCTCTAGCTCCCAGGGGTGTCCTCTCTGTGAAGCCCTGATCACACACACCTTTTTCTGTGGGTCTATCCCAGCTGACCATGGAGTGACCACATGCTGACCAGGCATTAATACATGTCAGGTACAGAGTCACAGCCGTGAGAAACACTGCTGATTTCTCTTTCTGAGCTTTACGTCTAATGGGGCAAGAAAAGGGCAAGGGAACAAACCCAATCATTACAGCTTCTGCCAATTGTGTGGGTGTGGGGGTTGATAGCGTGATGTGATAGGGAACCCAGGAGGGGAAAGGGACTAGAAAAGGCCTCTGCGCGGAGGTAGCATTTAGCCTGAGGCTTGAAGGACAAGGGGGATCCAGCCCTGCCAAGATCTGGGAACAGAGGGTTCCTGACGTACAGAACAGCTTTTCCCTTCAGAGCAGGGAAAGAACTTGATGTGTTTCTCATGATCCGACCAGGATGGAACAGATGGTGGAAGAGTGGAGGAGGAAGAACCCTGGCAATCGGAGGCCACTTCCCTCCTCTGTGCGCTGTGCACCCAGCTGGATGCTGGATGTCGAGTCAGACTCCCTGACATTTATTGAACACCTACTCTGTGCTGAGCACCGTGCTGGCGCATCCCTCCTGCTTTCTCATTAAAGCCTCCATCTCCCAGCCTCCCCTCCCTGTGCACAAATGTCCTGGGGTATCCCCTTGTCCTCCAGTGTCTTGTCCTCAGTTCTCTGTGGGATTTTGTCTTCTCCGCCCAGCCTCCTCCCTGACTGGCCCATTAGCTTCACTCTCAGGCTTCTTGGGATCTCGGTACATCGAATGAAAAAAGTGTTGTCAGGTTTGCAAAGTTTCTGACAGTTAGGCCCCTTCCCTTTTTCTTGGGCACCTGTAGCTGCAGGAGATGATAATAAGAGAAATGGATGCTTTTCAGATCAAGTTTGTAGAAGCACGGTAGGTGCCTTGTTGCCACGGCTGATTTGATAACAACCCTGATGAGTGTGTTTTAGGCACAAGTTCTTGGTACCTACATACAGTGGCCTATCACACACTTTATGTGTTAATATCTACGATAGGGAGTGAGAATTTTAGACTGGCCTCCAGTGGAGCAAGGTGCTCTGGACAAGCCATGGAGACTACACTGCCTAGAGCAAGAATGAGTCCATCTGTTCTATACTTCACCATTAGGAACTCACCGTGACCTCTACAGACCGTGTGGTAAAAATCCTAGCATATAGAAAGATGGATTCTGCATCCTGGGCTGTTTAGCTAAAGAACTTTAAGGCTGATTGTATACAAACTGAAGTATCAGAAATAGACTTATGGGAAGAAGGTGAACTTTGAACTTTGGTGTGTAAGTAATAGAAGAGGTTTTCATCTTTAATTTTTTTCTTTTATTTTTAGCACATGATTATAAAGAATGCTGTTTTTAAAGGGCCATTGGAAAGAAGGTGAAGGGGGGAAAATACTGACAAAGGGCTTGTAGTGATAAGCAGGGAATGTGACCAGCAGAAGGCTTTTGGAGATGGGTGTGGGAGATTACTGCCTGATGTTAGGGGCCTAGAGCAGTTGCTTCATTCACGACGTGAGCAAGCCCTGGGGCTAGGACCAAGTCCAGAAACTGAGTGAGGTATGTGGGGCTGAGGACGCAAAACAGGACTGTTAATATAGAGATGATATCAAAATTTAGCCAGCAACCCAGGAGGCCACTGAGATGTCACATGACATGGAAAAATACTGGCCTTGGGTTGGAATCAGATTCTAGTCTAATCTCTGCCATTGATTAGCTGTGTAATTTGGATCACTGTTTCTGAACCTGTTTCCTCAATTGCGCAATGGGGGTTACAACTTCTAAACCTCAAGCTGTACTGTGTAATAGATGCAGCTAAGAAGCCAGACCTGTCTCCAGGCATCCCTTGTACTCGGCTTTCCGCCCTGCCTGCACATTGTTATCTTCCGACAGCACATGACCTTAGGCAAAGGACAAACTTTCAATTTTACAGTTCCTAAAGGACTTTGTTCGAAGAGGCTTCAGGCTATAGGACACCCAAAGAAGCATTGCTCTAAGGGAAAATCGTTATCTTAAATCAACATCTCTTAAATAATATGGCCATGTGGAATTCTTACAAATATCTCACAGGGACATTGGTGTACCTTGCTACTTTAGTTTGATTCTCTAGGAAGAAAAAAAAATGTTTATTACTTAAAGCAATGAAGAGGTGGTTGTGTTATTATGGTCACTGGAAAAGGGGCATCTGGATTTCTCCCACCATTTCCAACTTAGCATTTCCTCCAAAGCCAACTCTAGAGTTTCCTTTGAACATGTTAACAGAAGGTCTGCTGCCCAGGAGGGTAGAAGAGGCCACCTGACCATTTTTCCAGTCCTGCTTCAGTGGCATCAGTGCCCCTGTGAGGGAACTTCAAGCTGAGGATGAGGAACTCATGGTGACTAAGGAGCTGGACTTGCCAGGTTGGTCCAGAACCTTCTATACCCACGACCTGCATCTGCAGACGACTGAGCCAGCAATGCTCAGGGAGTCAGGATGGGGGTGTGCTAAAGCAGATGTTTTCTTTCTCCCCAAATCACCCAATTAAAGTGCAGAGATCAGAAATGGATCAAATTTGCAAACTGTGTTACAGCGCATTCTCATTGCTGTGACAAAATCCTGCAAACTGGGTGACTTATAAACAAGAGAAGTTGATTTCTCAATGTTCCGGAGGCTGGGATGTCTGCCATCAAGTTGCCAACAGATTTGGTGAAGGAGGGATTTTTGGTCCATAAATGCTGGATTCTTGCTGTGCTCACATGATATGGGGGGAGGGGAGAAGATCTCTGGAGATTTCTTTTATAAGGACTTTAATTCCATTCCCTAGGCCCCCACCTCACCATCCAGTCACCTGTCAATAGGCCAGCTCCTCATATGATCACAATGGAAGTGGAGTTTCCACAAACTGGGAAAGGAAGCCATGTCTGAAATTCAAGGCATAACAAAATGCCACCTTTGTGTTAACAGGGAAGATAAAACATAGACATAAGATGTAGAAGAAGAGAGAGTTCTAGTTCAGGTAAGCTAAAAGAAACTCCCTTGGGGTAACTGTTATCTCTTTGAGTGAAGTATGATCCCACCCTCAGGTGTAAAAGGTGCCAGAGCCCGATGTTAACCATGATGGGAGGTGTCTACAGGTCTACAAGGACCAGGGCTCCGTGTTAACTGTGATGGGGGTGTCTACAGGTCTACAAGGACCAGGGCTCCGTATTAACTGTGATGGGGGTGTCTACAGGTCTACAGGGCACCAGGCTCCGTGTTAACTGTGATGGGGGTGTCTACAGGTCTACAAGGACCAGGGCTCCATATTAATTGTGATGGGAGGTGTCTACAGGTCTACAGGGCACCAGGCTCCGTGTTAACTGTGATGGGGGTGTCTACAGGTCTACAGGGCACCAGGGCTCCGTGTTAACTGTGATGGAGGTGTCTACAGGTCTACAAGGACCAGGGCTCCATATTAACTGTGATGGGAGGTGTCTACAGGTCTACAGGGCACCAGGCTCCATGTTAACTGTGATGGGGGTGTCTACAGGTCTACAGGGCACCAGGGCTCCATGTTAACTGTGATGGAGGTGTCTACAGGTCTACAGGGCACCAGGCTCCGTGTTAACTGTGATGGAGGTGTCTACAGGTCTACAGGGCACCAGGCTCCGTGTTAGCTGTGATGGGGGTGTCTATGGGTCTACAGGGCACCAGAACCCCGTGTTAACCACTATGGGAGGTATCTACAGGTCTACAAGGCTCCATGTTCACTGCAAGGAGATATCTTAGCCTGGTTCTCACAGAAGTGGACCCAACACAGGCTTGTAGTTTCTGTGAAGATCTCAGGAAAGAGGAGTGATGAGCAGAAAGAATAAGAGAGTTTTTGTTCAAAGAAAAAGGAAAAAAGAAAACATAAAGAAGAAAATATAATTTTGTAGTAAACTACTGATCTGGTCTCAAGGGAAAGGGCATGGAAACTCTACCATGTCTCTGACAAGCCATGCAGATGCTCAGCCTAGAGGTCACATTAGGAGATATCTGAAAAGCTGGATGGTGGTATGGGTTTTCTCAGTCATGAGGAAGAGAAGACACATTCCTATAAAGAAAGCCTGGGGCAGAAACCAGGGAGCTGAAAGCGGGTACAACAGACACCAGGACTAGCACTGGAGTGGAAATGTGGACTGAGAGGTGAAGGAGAGAGGAGGACCTGGAGCAGGTAGAGAAGTCGGCTCTCAGCTGCAGTCAGTGCTCTCCCAACTTCCTGTAGGGCTAACTGGTCTAATCGTGTAAGGACATACTATGTGCAAAGGATTTTGGGTAATCAGGCTTCTGGGAAAAACAGGAATGATGAACAGAAAGAAAGGAAGGAAGGAAGGAAGGAGGGGAGAGAAATTTCTAGAAGCTCAGACATGAGCCTCCTAACTCCTTTCGTCGATCTTTTTCAGAACTACAGTTCCCCTTTTTTAATCATTGCAATGTACATCTGTGCTCTTAATAAAATGTACGAACACTTTAGACAGAACATATGAGCTTCCTACTCCAGGATCCGGGCACTCTCCCCAGTTTGTGCTACTAAGAACTTCTGGGAATTCTTCCAGAAGTATTTTGTCTACATAAACATGTATGTACAGTTTTTAAAATTGTAACTGAACATAGGATTAGTGGTGAACACTGTAGTTTCACCACACAGGAGTGGTGTGGGACCATGGTCTGTATTCTGTCAATTATATTTTAAATAAACACTGATTGGCCAGTAGCCAGGCAGGAAGTATAGGTGGGACAACCAGACAGGAAGTAGAGGTGGGTTAATGAGAACAGGAGAATTCTGGGAAGAGGACGCTTTCATGACCCATCCGCAAAAGAAGATGTGACTGCCTTGCTGAATAAGGTACCAAGCCACGTGAATAACATAGATAAGAATAATGGGCTAATATAAGTTAAAAGAGTTAATAAGAAGCCTGAGCTAATGGACCAATCAGTTTACAGTTATTGTAGACCTCTGTGTGATTTCTTGTGACTTAAAGGCTGTGGGACTGGGCAGGACAGAAAACCTCAGTCAACACAGGAGGCTGAAGCAGCAGGATCAAAAATCCCAAACCAGTATGACTCCATGGTGAGTTTCCAGCCAACATGGGCTATCTAGGAAGACCCTGTCTAAAATATATAGAAAATATAGAATCACATTTAAACCTTTTTTTTTCTGCTTTGAGGAATGTTTCATACAAAGATATGCAAATGTACTTCATTGAAAAATTGCTCCATAACACTGCTCTTAATTGCCTCTCATAGTTTAACAGGCTTCCTCTGATGGCCCCTTGTGTTGGTTCGCCCATCTGTTCTCCTCATCAATGACGGTGCCCTGTTAAATACACTTACGTATCGTTCTCTGTGCACATGTTTCAAGCTATTTGTAAGAAACATTTCGGGGCAAACTTATCAAACGCTCTGTGCATTTAAACTTTTGGTAGAGTTTGTCAAGTTGCTCTTGAAGGATCCCTGCCACCAGAAAGCCTTCTGGGGTCACCACCTCCTCAGGACTTCACAAACCTTAGGGAACTAAAAGATGAAAAGACAACTTGAAGGTTGTTCTAATTTGTATTTAATTAGTTATTTGTGCTAGTCAACATTTGATCGTCTTTTGATGAGCACACATTTGCCTCTTTCTGATACTGCCTGTTTAGAAGCCAAATAAACAGACATAGACAAACTGTGTGTAGGCTAAACCCTACGGCAGCATTAGTCCCAGGCCAGCAGGAGACAAGGGGAGTCATCCAGCCCCTGTCAGAGCACTAGGTCTACCCCAGCCAATGGTACACACTATACTAACAGTGTCGCTGGGGGAGTAAAGAATGCCACCCAAGGGTCAGGCCAGCTATCTAGGCAGGGGTCTAGAAGACACCTGGAGAAAGTTATCTTTCTATCAAAACCCAGAGGGAGATTTTAGAGTTGAAGGGGCAGAGGAGGTGGGACAAATCATTCCCAGAGGGAGGAAAATAGTGTAGGATGGTGGGGAGGGGGTGGGGGGCAAAGGAAAAGAGGAGTGATACTGACTTCCTCTCAGTCTGGTACCAAGAGGAATACAGAAAGTCCCTTCCTAGCCTAGAGGGTCACCACGCACGTTCAGTGCCATACTACAGAGCTACTGAGGACTGGGGACTTCCCAGAGGCTACAAGGACAAGTTTATCACATATGTCCAGTTTCACAGTTCAGTGCCATGAAGTATGTAAAGGTGGGAGTGGGCAGTGTGCCACGGGCGGAGAGGAGGCCCCTGCTGGGTGGCACTTTGCAGCATTATCAGCCCGTGACCAGGCCCCTAACAGGTGCAAACCCAGGAAGGATCAAGATAACTACTCAGCAGGGCACCAGTGGCACACACCTTTAATCCCAGCACTTGGGAGGCAGAGGCAGGCGGATCTCTGTGAGATTGCAGCCAGCACGGTCTACAGACTGAGATCCAGGACAGGCTCCAAAACTGCATCAAATAAACCCTTTCTAGAAAAAAAAAAGAAAGAAAGAAAGAAAAAGAAAAAGGAAAAAAAAAAGAAAAAAGAAAAGAAAACCTACTCCTCAGGGACCATCTTTTTTCTCTGCTTTGGCACCAGACTGCGCAGCAGAGTGTGGTATGCCTTAGACAGCCTGCCCCTCTCATTCCACCCGGTCCAACCTCATGCTAGGCCAGGCCATCCTGTGAGTCCCTTCTGCTTCCTAATGATGCTGCTTTTGCAGGATCCCTGGCAACACAGAGGTTAGCATGGCTACTGTGGGAGCTGTGGTTTTCTGAAGAGCGAGGGGCATCCGGTCAGGGGTGGTGTCCAGCAGAAGAGGTTAAAGCGAGTTCAGAATTGACTCCGTGACGCCGGTGTTGGTGCCAGTGCCGGTGCCCAGAGGTCTCATTCAAGAAACAGTTTGATAGCTAGGTCGACAGTTGAAGAGCAGTCTGGGGGAGACATAATTTTGGACACTTCACCTTTAAAAAGCTAAAAGCCACTGGAAAGAATCAGAGCATCCAAGGGTAGAGAGGAAAGCTGGATTCAGGATTGTAACAGTAATTCCACTAACTAAAAAAAGATTAAGGGAAAATAGTTTACAAAGTACATTATGTAAGTGTATGAGAATGTCACAGTAAAGCCCACCATTTTATACGCTAAATATACATAATCATAGCTACGGAATAATTCAAGTTAGAGGGACAACTTGCGATATTTGATTACATGGTCTCTTGTGTACATATGCTTCCCGGGCATGCTGCCTGTCAGTTAAACTGCCTCTGCTTTAGTCTGCAGGATCAGGGCAGCTCTGAGAGCTGAGGCCTTGGAACACTGCTCGCTTTCATTGCCAAGGTCAATCCAGTAGGAGAGCCAAGGAATGTTGATTCCTACTCCAGTGTCTTCGCAGGCAGAAGCATCGTCTGGTGGAGTAGGAGGGTGGGCATCCATCCCATCTTGCTCCTCTTTGAACGTGCCCATCTGTCTAGCTCACAGGGACAGCAAGGGATTTGCTGCTGGAGAGGACCATTTGCAGGACACCAAGGCCAGAGAAGAAGCCACCAGGGCTTGGGGAAGGAAGTCACAAGATGCACATCTGATGGCTCCCAGAGTTCATCGCTCTCTGGTCAGGACAGCACTCCCCTCGAGTTCACCCTTGCCGCTTCCTCAAAGCTCTACTTTATGTTAGGCACAGAAGTTGTAGATCAGATGCACAGGAAAGAGGCCAGTAGACGGGATCATACGTTCTCAGGCTCCGTTCTGAAGGGGTCCAAAATCTTGGCAAAGTCTCTGACTGTGCCCACACACGGGGGCAAGGAGCACAAACACTCCACTGCCCTGCCTCTCTTCCCTCTCACCCTATAGCACTGGTCAGGGCCTACGAAGCCATCAGAACATTCTGTAATGACAGCATGTTTTGTGTCTGCGCTGCTAGGCAGTGTCACCAATGTCTGTAACTACTGCGCACCTGAGATGAGTTACTGTGGATGATAAACAATTTTCGTTGTTGTTTTTGGTTTTTGAGACAGGGTTTCTCTGTGTAGCTCTGGCTGTTCTGGGACTCTCTCTGTAGACCAGGCTGACCTTGAATTCACAGAGATGAGCCTACCTCTGCTTCCCAAGTGCTGGGATTAAAGGCATGCAGCACTACGACCCAGCTAACAAAATGGGGTTTTGATTTTATTTTAAATTCTAGCTAATTTTTATAATGTATTCATTCACAGAAGAGGCGAACTTTAAAGAAAAGATTTTAGTTGGACTTGTGGTTTTAGAGGTACAAGGTTGAGGGACCACATCTGGTGATGGCTTTCTTCCTGCAGAGTCCCAGAAAAGCACAGAACATCTGTCGGAATCTTGAAAGTACACATGTATTTGTGTGTGTGTGTGTGTGTGTGTGTGTGTATTCTGCCCTTTCTTATTCCTAATGAAGCCACCAGGGTTCAATTATAGGGGCTCCATCCCAATGACTTTATCTAAAACTAATAATTTCCAAGGGCCTTACCTCTAAGCACCATAGTCAGATTAGGTTTCCGCACTGTGTGTGTGTGTGTGTGTGTGTCTATCACAGTGGGTACCCAGTTCTAACACATGAAAGCATAGTACACAGTCACACACGGCTCCTAGCTGCTGTACCACACAGCACAGCCTGGGTGATGCTCAGTTCTACTGGACACCATTGTTTTGCTCAGACACTGATCATGGGGCCCTGAATTCCTAGAGGCAGGAGCCAAAGTGGACACTTGTGGGAGACTTCCTGGGAGCCGTGTTCCTAGAAGACCAAGCAGGGATAGAACAGCCATGATCTCTTCCAACAGACCCCTGTTACTTCTTTTTATACTTTCTTTGTTCAAAATCTGGAAAAAAAAAAAATGATCCCTTTCTTTGAGAAGCTCCCAGACCTTTGAGAAAGGCAGAAATTGCCTGTTCAGGCCAAGAGGCCAGGAAGGAATTTCCCCTGGGGCGACAGTCTATCCTGCACACCAGGAGCATCAAGTTGGGAACTTGTTGGTTATGCAAATGTGGGGCCACACCCGGACTCTTGAATCAGAAATTCCTGGGGTGGGGCTGTCAATCTGTGTTTGAACAAGCCTGCTCACTCCAGTGCCCCGCGAAGAAGTGTGAGAACCGCAGCTCCAGAAGGCTTGGGGCAGTGGTGGGTGGGGGCAAAGAGAGCACAGAGCTCAAGGTTCTCAGAAGAGCCCGGAGAACTTGCAAATGGAATCTGGCAAGAAGTTCAACATGCAGGACATGCCTGGGCAGAGGACCCACACCATATGCCCACTGCCATTGCCTGAGTCCTGGGTGCCTTGTCATATATGTTTAGTAATCTTAAAATGATAACTTTGTTTATATTGCCTCGTTCAGGGTAAATTGCAGCATATTTTAAAAGAAAATGAAATTGCAATGTTTAAGACAACGGTCTTGATTAGGACTTCCTTTGCGTTCTAAATTTAACTAAGGGTTATCTTGATTTAAAGTTCGGTAAAGTCTAGTACATTTACGGACTAAACTCTAATTTCTTCTCATTGACTCCTTTAAAGAAAGCAACACAGTTCAAAGACATGAGATGATTAGATAAAATGTTTCAACTTAGGATTTCTTTGCTGCCCTGGCTGGTGATAGCACATGCCTTAGCCCCAGCACTGGGGGGCCGAGACAGGAAGAGCTTTGCAAGTTTGAAGTCAGTCTCTTCAGAAACAGATCTTTGAGTCTCATATTCTTGTTTTATTATTAATTTATTTTTTAATTTATTATGCATATAATATTCTGTCTGCGTGTATGTCTGCAGGCCAGAAGAGGGCACCAGACCTCATTACAGATGGTTGTGAGCCACCATGTGGTTGCTGGGAATAGAACTTAGGACTTTTGGTAGAGTAGGCAATGTTCTTTACAGCTGAGCCATCTCTCCAACCCTGAGTCTTATATTCTTTATTCAGCTTTCTTCCTGACCATTCCCAATAACAACCTCCCTTAAATGATAATAAACATCCATAATCCATCTTTGGGGAACAATTTTTGTACATTGCAAATATGTATTGCTCTTGTTGGCTAATAAAGAAGTGCAGGCCTATAGCTGGACAGGAAGAGACTGGGCAGGAGACAGGAAGAGACTGGGCAGGAGACAGGAAGAGACTGGGCAGGAGAGCTGGACTATGAAGATGCTAAGAAGAAGGAGGGCGAAGTCTGGAGTATTGAGAAGACACAGAGAGAAGAAAGATGGGCATGCTGTGCTGAGAAAAGGTACCAAGCCACATGACAAAGCATAGATTAAAAAAAAATAGGGGTTAATTTAAAATGTGAGAGTTAGCTAGTAAAAAGCCTGAGCTATTGGCTGAGCATTTGTAATTAATATAAGCCTCAGTGTGTTTATTTGGGAGTTGTTGGGGGGGCAGAAACTTCCATCTACACCAGCCTGGTCTATAGGGCAAGTTCCAGGACAGCCAAGGCTACACAGAGAAACCCTGTATTTCTCAAAAATCAAAAGCGAAACAAAACAAAAAATAAATGAATAAATAGATAAATATCAAAAATAATAACAGTATAATAAGATAGATAGATAGTAGCTTGGGCTGGCTAGATTTATGTCAACTGGATGTAAGCTAGAGTCATTTTGGAAGAGGGTACCTCGATTTGAGACAATGTCCCACCAGATTAGCCTGTAGGGAAGAAAGTCTGCGGGATGTTTTCTTGATTGATGATTGATGTGGAGGGCACAGCTCATTGTGGGCAGTGCCACCCCTGGGACAGGGAGTCCTGGATGGCATGAGATGACTGAGCAAGTCATCTGGAGCTGTGGAGCAAGCCAGTAAAAAGCCCTCCTCAATGGCTTCTGCATCAGTTTCCACCTCCAGGTTCCCAAGTTCCTGCCCTAATAATGAACTTTCCTGGATAATGAACTATAATCTATAAGATAAAATAATCCTTTTCCTCAAGTGGCCTTTGGTCCTGATATCTTATCACAGAGACAGAAACCCCTACCTAAGGCAGGGATTGGAAACAGGTCATGGGTTATTGCTGTGGCAGACCTCACCATGTGTTTTGGGAAGGATTTGGTGGAATTTGAACTTTGAGCTAAGAAAGACATTCAATATTCAGAGCTTGTTAAGCTATTACGGGAACTCTTGACTGATGATTGATGTGAGATGACCCAGCTTACTGTGGGTGGTGCCACCCTAGGCTGGTGATTCCGGATGATATTCTAACCAAGCAGGCTGAGCAAATCATGAGGAACAGAGTCAGTAAGCAGCACTCTTCCAAGGCCTCTGCATCAGGACCTGCCTGCCGGTTCCTGTTCTGGTGGAGTTCCTGTCCTGACTTCCCTCAGTGATGGACCATTGCCCTGTCCTCCCCAGCTTGCTTTTTGCTGTGGTGCTTCATCACTGCAATGGAAACCCTAAGACAAATTTGAAAAGAAGACGGCCAAACTCTTTTATGAATGCTTGTGCCATGTCGCTCACCCACCAGCAGTAGTACTTTGTTTTAGTGATATGTTTTTATTTTATGTGCATTGCTGTTTTGCCTGAGTGTGCATCTGTATAAGGGTGATTGATCCCCTAGAACTGGAGTTACAGTTGTGAGCTGCCGTGTGGGTGATGGAAATTGAGCCTGGGTCCTCTGGAAGAGCAGTCAGTACTCTTAACCTCTGAGACATTTTTCCACATGCTTACATGGCCTGTGGCCTGCACTGCCAGTACTAAACATCTGTCTCAATCTGTTGGCCGTTCTTCCAACTGAACTGTCTGGGTCATTGTCAGAGTTCATCATGTAGTCTAGCCTTAAGTCCTTCTGTGAAAAAAAATATATTTCCTGTAAATAGCTTTCATTTTGTTTTTGTAAATGTTTTAAGCAATCCTTTTTGAGCAGTACAGTCTATAGACTTTTAATTTTTTAAAAACTTTTTGCTTTTGTGTGTGTGTGGGGGCTGTAGGGATGTGGGGATATATTGTGTATTTAAGCTTTGAGAAATATTGGCCAAATCCTAAATCACTAAGATTGGGCTTTGTGCGGCCTCTGTAAGTTTTGTAGCTTCTGCTCTTCGGCCTGTGGTTAGCCGTAGCCAAAGGTCTGTGACTTGTGTGTTCGAGAGACTTGCCCAAGATGACCTAGCAAGCCCGTGCTAACCTGGCTCGCGTCACATGACCTCTTGCCTTGCATACTTATTTTAAGACTCATTTATAGAACTGACTTTATCATACTGCTGAAATCACGAGCACACCGCTGCCAGCAGCGTAAGACAAGGCTCTTTTGAAAAATTATCTTTTGTCCCTTTGCCAGCTCAGGTTATTTATTGTCTCAGAGCCCAAATCTATCATTTTCCATTCTGTGTCTTTGCCAGCTGGCTTTCTGGGAGCGTCTACTTGATAGCCCAATGATTAGCGACAGAAAAATCGTCTCTGGATCTCCACTTCTGTCGTGATCCCCCAGCAGCTGGGGCCAAGCAGAACTTCAGGCCTCAACTCGGCTTCAACCCCTTCAGCTCCAGCCAGTAGCACCTGCTGTGTGTGTCCCTCAGCAGAGGATCTGTCTCCTGGGTTCCTTTTTTAAAAAATATATATATATATATATATATATACATATATATATATATATATATATTTATTATGTATACAATATTCTTTCTGCATATATGCCTGAAGGCCAGAAGAGGGCACCAGACCTCATTACAGATGGTTGTGAGCTACCATGTGGTTGCTGGGAATTGAACTCAAGACCTTCGGAAGAGTAGACAATGCTCTTAACGGCTGAGCCACCTTGCCAGCCCTGTCTCCTGGATTCTTACACAGCTTTATAGCTTTCCTTTCCTAGACTAATCTTTAGGAGATCCGAAATTCTCCTTTTGCACTGTATAAGTTAGGTATCTAACTCTTGTTTTCTCCAGAGTGTCCCAGAGAGAGCATTAGAGAGGGTAGATTGAACCAAGCACAGCAGGCGTGGGTATGAATGTACAATGATGAAACTCATCAATCTGCACAATTAATATGTTAATTATTGTCTTTGTTAGGGGTTCTATTGTTGTGAAGAGACTCCTTGAGCACCGCAACTCTTATAAAGGAAAACCTTTAACTGGGGCTGGCTTACAATCCAAAAATTCAGTCAGTTATCATCATGGTGATACATGGCGCAGGCAGACATGGTGGTGGAGAAGGAACTGAGAATTCTACATCTTTGATCTGCAGGCAACAAGAAGCTAACTGAGATACTGAGCATGACTTAAGAATATATGAGACCTCAAAGCCTATACCTAGGGTGACACACTTCCTCCAACAAAGCCATCCCATTTCAACAAAGCCATACCTCCTAACAGTGCCACCCCACAAGGAGGTTATGTGGGCCAATCACATTCCAACTACCACAAGCAGGCAACGTGGGAAATGTTTCTTCCATTGGGATATGAGGACCCACATCACAGAGAGTTTACTATCTCCTTGCCCAAGGCTATACTTCCAGAACCAGGAATGGCAAGGGCTGGATGCCAGCTCCTCTGGTCCCAAGAACTTTCTCTTCAACATGCCCCACTTTCTCAGTGCAGGCAAGGGGACTGTCTCTGCATTAGGATTGTTGCTTCAGGATTTGAGCTCCAGAAAGTATTTGTTTTGTCTTGGTACAAATGAACTGCAGCTACAGAGGCTACTTCACTTGGAAACTCATCTAGGACTCCAGCTTCAGCTTGGAGTGATTGTATTCTGCCTAACAATGGAGCATGATCCTTCTTTAACATGGAATTCATGTGTTACAGCATTGATTGTAGCTATAATTACAGTGTTATGAGGATCCCACATCTGCCTCCCTCCCAAATTCTGTCATGAGGAACAAAGTCAGTAAGCCAGTAAGAGGCATTCTTTCAAGGCCTCTGCATCAGTTCCAGCCTCCAGGTTTCTGCTCTGGTTGAGTTCCTGACCTGAACAGTGATGGACTGTTACCAGGAAGTATAAGCAGAAATGAACCTGTTCCTCCACAACTTGCTCTTTGTTGTGGTGTTTCATCAAAGTAGTAGAAACCCGAAGACAAATTTGAAAAGAAAACAGACATGTGGGTGATGGCAGGCCAGAGGCAGTGACCTCCACAGGAGCAGGTACATGGAGCGACTGCCAGGAAGCAGGACCGAGCCAGAGAGCTATGAAGGGCCAGGTGAGAGTCAGGGACCTCTGAGGGAGCAGGCCCAAGCCAGCAACTTCTGTGGGACTGGACCCAAGTTAGGGACCTCTGCAGAAGCAGGCCTGAGCTAGGGACATCCACGGGAACAGACCGGAGCCAGCTACCTCCACCAGAGCAGGCCTAAGCCAGCAACCACCACTGGAGCAAGCTCAAGCCAATAACCTCAGCAGGAGCAGCCCCAAGCAAGCAACCTCTGTGAAAGCAGGCCCTAAGGACCTCTGGGATTGCACAACAGACCCCCCAGGAGCACTGAGCAACCTCAAGAAACACCAAGTGACCTCCGGAATGACTGGAATCATGGCCATGACTGCACCACAAGAAGCAACCATCTGAGCCTTAGATCCAGTTACACATGGAAAAAAATGATCACCAGAGACACAGCCCCAACTGCACCAATCAGAGGAAAAGATGGATAGGCAAGGTAAAAACGCACTCAACACCACAAAGAGCAACATGACACCAATAAACCTACAACAGCAAGACCTGAACAGCCAAATATAGATGTAGCAGAAGAAAATGACCTAAAAAATAACTTTAGGAGAGTGTTTGAGGCCCTTAAAGAGGAAATGAAAAATTCCCTCAAAGAAATATAGGAAAAGACAAATAAAAACTCTGGAGGAAATTAATAAATCCTTTAAAGAAAACAAACAAACAAACAAAAAAGCAAGGAAACAGATGGAAGAAAAGATTTGGAAATCAAAATAGAGACAATAAAGAAAATACAAGCCAAGAGAATTCTGGAAATGGAAAATATGAGAAAATGATTAGAAACCACAAATTCAAGCATAAAAACAACAGAATACAAGAGATGGAAGAAAGAAACTCAAGTGCTGAAGATGCAATAAAGGAAAGAGACTCATCAGTCAAAGAAAACATTAAATCTAACAAAAGGTTTAACACAAAATATCCAAGAAATATGAGACACCATGAAAAGATCAAACCTAAGAATAACAGGGAAAGAAGAAGGAGAAGAAGTCATACTCAAAAGCACAATATATATATATATATATATATATATATATATATATATATATATATATATATTCAACAAAATCACAGAAGAAAACTTTCCCGACCAAAAGAAAGATATGCATATGAAGATATAAGAAGCTTACGGAACACCAAATAGACTGGATCAAAAAAAAAAAAAAAGAAGTTCCCTCACCACATAACAATCAAAACACTAAACATATATAATAAAGAAAGAATATTGAGAGCTGAAAAGGAAAATGGACAAGTAACATAAAGACAAACTTATCAGAATTACATCTGACTTCTCAGTGGAAACAATGAAAGCCAGAAGGTCCTGGTCAAGCATTATACAGACATTAAGAGACCACGAATAAAAGCCCAGACTCCTATACCCAGCAAAACTTTCAATTACCATAGATGGACAAAACAAGATATTCCATGATAGGATCAGATTTAACCAATACCTAGCAACAATCCCAGCTCTACACAAAGTACTAGAAGGAAAACTCCCACCCAAGAAAGTTAGCAACATCAACAAAAACACAGACAATTGGTGATCTCACAGCAGCAAATCCCAAAGAAGGGAAAAACCAACACAATAACATCACCAACAACGAAAACTAAAATAACAGAAACTAGCAATCACTGGTCATTAATATCCCTTAATATAAATGGACTCAACTCACCTATAAAAGGATACAGGCTAACAGGTTGGATATGAAAACAGAATCTAACCTGCTGCATACAAGAAACACACCTCAACCTCAGAGACAGACATTACCTCAAAGTAAATGGTTGGGAAAAAATTTCCAATCAAATGGACCTAAGAAACAAGCTGGTGTACCTATCCTAATATCTAAGAAAATGACTTCAAACTAAAAATCAATCAAAAGAGACAAAGAAGGACATTTCATATTAGTTACAGGAAAAATCCATCAAGAGGAAATATCAATACTGAACATTTATGAAATATAAGGGCACCCTCATATGTAAAAGAAACACTACTAAAATTTAAATCAAACATAAAACCACACACACTAACAGTGGAAGACTTCAACACCCACTCTCACCACTGGACAGGTCTGCCAGACAGAAACTTAACAGAGAAATAGGGGAACTAATAGATGTTATGACTCAAATGGACTTAAGAGACATCTATAGAATATTCCATCTAAACATAAAAGAATACACCTTCTTCTCACACTTCATGGAACATTCTCAAAAACTGATCACATACTAGGTAACAAAGCAAACCTCCACATATCAAAAAAAAAAAAAAAGAAATGGAATAACTCTATGTATCTTATCAGATCACCATGGCTTAAAATTAGAATTCAACAGCAACACTAATTCCAGAAAGTCTACAAATATATGGGAATTAAACAATGCTCACCTGACTCATCAATGGGTCAAGGAAGAAATAAAGGAAGATATTAAGGACTTCCTAAAATTCAGTGAAAATGACCACACAACATACCTAAATTTATGGGACACAATAAAAGCAGTGTTAAGAGGAATGTTCATAACACTAAATGCCTACATAAAGAAGCCGGGAAAATCCCACACTAGTGAGTTAACAGAACACTTGAAGATTCTAGAACAAAAGGAAAGAAACTTACCTAGGAGGAAGAGAAGGCAGGAAATAATCAAATTGAGAGCAGAAATCAATAAACTAGAAACAACAACAATAATGCAAAGAATCAATGAGATAAAGAGGTTGTTCTTTGAGAAAATAAACAAAATAAACAAACCTTTATCCAAGCAAACCAAAAAGCAGAGAGAGAATAGCTAAATTTACAAAATCAGAAATGAAAGGGGTGATATAACAAAAGACACGGAGGAAATCCAGAGAATTATCAGGTAATATTTCGAAAACCTTTACTCCACAAAATTGAAATACTTAAAGGAAATGGACTACTTTCTGGATAAATATCACTTACCAAAATTAAATCAAGACTAGATAAGCAAATTAAACAGACCTATAACTGCTAAATAGAAACAGACATCAAAAGTCTCCCAACCAAAAGAAGCCCAGAACCAGGTAGTTTCAGTGCAGAATTCTACAAGACTTTCAAAGAAGAACTAATACCAATTCTCCTCAAATTGTTCCACACAATAGAAACAAAAGGGACATTGCCAAACATAAAACCAACCACACTGAAGAGAAAGTGGAATGCACATTGAACATATTGGCATAGGAGACCACTTCCAAAATATAACCCCAGTAGCACAGACACTGAGAAAAACAATTAATAAATGGGACCTCCTGAAAGTGATAAGCTTCTGTAAAGTAAAGGACATGGTCAATAAGTCAAAATAAAATGGGAAAATATCTTCACCAACCCCACATTGAACAGAGGGCTGATTTCCAAAATATACAAAAAAACTCAAGAAATTGGTCATCAAAAGAACAAACAATTCAACAAAAAAAAAAAAATGGGGTATAGACCTAAACAAAGATCCTTCAACAGATGAATATAAAATGGCTGAAGGACATTTAAGGAAATGTTCAACATTCTTAACCATCAGAGAAATGCAAATCAAAACAACTCTGAGATTCCATCTTACACCTGTAAGAATGGCCAAGATCAAGAACACTGATGACAACTTACGCTGGAGAAGATGTGGGGTAAAGGGAACACTTCTGCATTGCTGGTGGGAATGCAAACTGGTACAGCCCCTTTAGATGTCAGTGTGGCTATTTCTCATAAAATTAGGAAACAACCTTCCTCAAGACCCAGTAATACCACTTTTGGGTATATATCCAAAGGATGCTCAATTGTGTCACAAGGACATGTACTCAGCTATGTTCACAGCAGCATTATTTGTCATAGCCAGAACCTGGAAACAACCTAAATGCCCCTCAACCAAAGAATGGGTAAGAAAAATATGGTACATTTACACATGGAGTACTACATAGCAGAAAAAATGGCATCTTGAAATTTGTGGGCAAATGGATGGATCTAGAAAACATCATATTAAGTGAGGTAACCCAATCCCAGAAATACAAATACAATATGTAC
Organism: Myodes glareolus; assembly: GCF_982192425.1. Taxonomy (NCBI): domain Eukaryota; kingdom Metazoa; phylum Chordata; class Mammalia; order Rodentia; family Cricetidae; genus Myodes; species Myodes glareolus. Next base: position 71,390,482 of record NC_142027.1, on the reverse strand, counting down.
TCACTCATAAGTGGTTTTTGGACACAAAGCAAAGAAAACCAGCCTACGTTTCACAATCCCTGAGAACCTAGACAACGAAGAGGACCCTAGGCTAGACATACATCAATCTAATCTACATGGGACATAGAAAAAGACAAGTTCTCCTGAGTAAATTGGGAGCATGGGGATCATGGGAGAGGGAAGAAGGGGAGGGGAGGGAAAGGAAGGGGAGTGGAGAAAATATATAGCTCAATGAGAACAATTAAAAAAATTTTGCTATTTAAAATGGATTGGTTGTCTAGAAGCACTGTTGGAAGTTCTGATTCTAGGATCCTACCTCTGCCTTCTAAAGGGGTCTCTGAGGGGGACCTGTGTGAACTAGCATTTACAAACCCCTGATTTAAGACCAAAGTTAGCTGAATTAGCCGGTCTTTTGGTCACTTAGTTCACCTGTGGCCACTCTTTACTGTATAATTACAGATGCCTATTCCTACACAAGAGAGGGAATGTCACTCTAAAACACGATTGACAAAGCCTATCCCATTGGCATTGCTTGATTCCAGGCAGAAGAAATCAAACAGCACCAGGCAACAGTGGCACATGCCTTTAATCTCAGCACTCAGGGGGCAGAGACGGGCAGATTTCAGTGAATTTTTTTTTCACATGTAGGAAATACTGACTTCTATAGTAAAGTAAGAAATGGTTGCCATCACTGAATTCCAACTAAAGGCACTGGGAAAAGATCTCAGGGCAGAAAACTCACTTGTGCTTCATGAGCATTGGTATGACAGGTCAAGAGCGAGTTAAATGCAGGACTTAACAGATGTGATTTGTCTATTGTATTCTGTCAATTATGGTTTAAATAAACGCTGATTGGCCGGTAGCCAGGCAGGGACAACCAGACAGGAAGTAGAGGTGGGGCAATGAGAACAGGAGAATTCTGGGAAGAAGAAAGCCCATTCCTCTGGAGTCCTGTCCAGACATGGAAGAAACAAGATGTGACCTACCCCACTGAAAAAGGTACTGAGCCTTTCGGCTAGCATAGACAAAAATAATGGGTTAATATAAGTTATAAGAGTTAATAAGAAGCCCAAGCTAATGGGCCAATCAGTTTATCATTAATATAGATCTCTGTGTGATTTCTTTGGGACTTAATGACTGTGGGACCTGGTGGGAGGACAGAAACCAGGCAGGACAGAAGAAACTCAGATAACATCAAAGCAAGAGAGCAGGCCTGATTAAGTCGGGCATATTTAACTTCACAGCTTATAACAAATAGTCTTTATTGCTATTCATTATATTGGCAGACTGAGTAGTCAAGGTCTTGGTGAGATGCTGGCATAAATAAAGCCATTAAAAATTGAACAAAAAGTATGGTAGTGGCTACTAGAATGAACATGTGGGTGTAGAGGAAGGAAATGTATTATGATTCGGGCACTTGAATACACATAGGGAAACATCATATTGAGTCCCATTAGGATTTATAATTAAAATCTGTTGCTTTAGTTACCTTTCTAGTATCATGATAAGAAACCAGGTCCAAAGCAATTTATAAAAGAAAGTTTATTGAGGCTTATTTCTCCAGAGGGTAACTCCATGACCATCATGGCAGGAGCCTTGTCAGCAAGCAGGAAGCCATGGCTCTGGAGCTGAGAGTTTACATCTAATTCTCAAGCACAGGGCCGAGAGAGCTAACTGAGAATGATGTCAGCTTTTGAAACCTCAAAGCCCACCTCCGATGACACCCCTCCTCCAATAAGGCCACACCTCCAAATCCTTCCCAAACTGTTCTAACAAGGAACCAAGCATCCAAATATATGAGCTTATGAAAGCCAGTCTCCTTCAAATCACCACACATGTTAATACATATTTTATGTTTAAAGTTTTTTAGCACTGCATGCATACATATTATATAAATAGTTTCATAAGAAGAAACTTGCCTTTCTCTGTGGTATCTGTTCACTTTTTTATGCAGTAGTGACTTTGCGTACACAGTAGGCATTTCACAGCCTTTAAATGATAAGAGTACTCACAGAGATATGTATGATTGGGCATATGTAACATATATCATTATTTTTGTTATAATTTGTTTTCAGTTAGCTAACTCAAAAGAGAAATTGTCCAAGTTATGTAAAAACACTTTGCCAAGAGACACGCCAAGCACGTGAAAACCTGTAACTTGCCAAGTGTCTCAGTACCAGTTGAAGCAGGTCTAATGCTTTGATGTTGATCCCACTCTGGCCGCATCCAAGTAACATGAGACTTCATTCTGAGAGTTGAGCAGAGTAATCTAAATTGGAACCAAGGGGCTGAAGGTGAATGTGTATGCACCCCACCCCACCCCCAATCTGAGGATCTTAGTATGTAAATAGTGATTCATGACATATATATGTCTGGGACCAGCATGTCTTGTCGGGAAGTCAACACACAACACAAATGAAATGCTAATGTCATCCTAGAAGTGGTGGATGGAGCAAAAGTCCAGCAGACCTAAGGTTTTGAAAAGTCATATTGGGGTGTGGTGGGGGTTTATCCATACTTTTTTAGGACTCCTATTCCATCAACAGGGCAACAGGACCTTCTTTTAGTAAGAAATTGAGGTAGTCCCTTCTGAACTCTCTGGAAGTTGGACCCCCAACTCAAAGATTGACAATCTAGTTCCAGTTGACAAGTTACTCCCCCTCCCCCATCTAAGGAATCTCTCCTCTGTGTGTGTTGTGTGCCCCCCAACCCTCATGCTCTCCTGCCCACTAACAGAGGCCAGAGTGTCTATTCTGATGCCCAAACCATTTAGAATGCATGGCCAGTCCATGATTTATCTCCCTGCTCTCACCATTGCTTAGCATTGTGCTTTTTAGTAAGCTAGTGCTGAATAAATACTTCAGAAAATGCTAAATACCAGAAAGTCTGGAAACGGCTGCATAACTGATTGTGAGTACCTAATCTAGCAACTTTTGCTGGTTTGTGCTTTGGGGTACAAAATAAATAAGCTTTTAAATGTTTCCTTGGAGGATCGTAAATGTAGAAGCAAAGCCTCTGGAACATATTAGGTTTAAGAAATACTGATTGATTAAATGTATATTATATATTATGTAGGTTTATATTTTTCCCTTTGGTTTATTTTCAGTTGTGTTGAACCCACAGTCTTATGCAGAGTAGGCAAGTGTTCAACCCCTGGGTGATACTATGACCTCTAAGTGGATAAATTAACTGAAAAATGCGTATACAGCAGAGGAAGGAAGATAAACGCGCAAATTAACAGAAAAATTGCAGCAAACCTCAAATCAAAATGAAAAACCAGTAGAGAGAGGAGAAGATGGGTGTGTCCACGTCACCCTGAAAAGCACTGAAAAGCCACCATTCCACAAACTGTAGGAAATAAGCCTCCAGCCTGTCACACTGGTTATCACCATGGAACACACTGCAGAAGGTGCCTTCCAAAGTTTCTCAAGTTAGCTTTCAAACTTACTTAATTTTCTGAGATGAAGTAGCCCCCTTGGGGGAAAACTCTGAAACAGAGTTTAGCCATAAACAAATGCACTTTTATTCCCCCTGCTAAATTGCCCAGGTCAGAAGGCTTTCTAAGGTCTGGGTTTTCTTTGGTGAGGAAGACGTGCAAATGAGGAATTAAACGGCAGAGTCAGACCTCGTCTGGAACGTGGCCTCTCTGCTTTTTAATAGGCCTCTTTTCCATTTGGTTTGAGATAAAGTGGCCCCAATTATTTTAAAATCCTTTAAAGGAAAAGATATCCATAAATTATGGTGCGGGCCTCTCCTGGTTTCCCAGAGAAATTAAATTCTTACCTTAAATGACTTAAATCACATGCACAGAAACCAGACAAAACTCCCTTCTGTCGCGTTACAAAAGGCAGACCCAGCAGCACAGAATTTCGGAGCTAAAAAGATAAATAGAAATAGATAGAAACACACCCCAGCAGCAAAATTCAATAGCGAGATCAAAGCTAACTTCCTCCCGCACGGAGTTCCCCTTAAGATTTTTCCCCCCTCTTTTGCACCATAATCTGAGCCTCAGAAACGTTGGTTCCTATTCAGCCTCAAGATCAAACAGCTCACACACATCTGCTGGGGTGGAGGTTTCCTTCTTTCTTTCTTTTTTTTTAAAAGGCATTCAATAATTGGCGGGGTGAGGGGAGAAGAGGAGGCTGAGCATCAGCATAAAGACAACAGCAAAACACATCACCTCACTCCTGCCCATGCAAATGACAGCCGTGGGAGAGGGCTGTGTGGACATGGGAGTATTTGTGGAAGGTAATGCCCACACGCTCCAAGAGGAGGTTTTCCCTGGTTTTGTTGTCATTTCCATAGTGTTTGCCCTAGCACTGAACATAATCTGGCTTGTTGTTGTTGTTGTTTTAATTGAAAAATTACCTCTTTATTTTTATCGAAATCCATTACTGACCTGTTTCAGAGCAGGGAAGGCAAATGCAGGGCCTGGGCTCTTGACAGAGGCAGCTAGTTGCCTGCTCTGCACACAGGCAAATGCAACCGAAAGGCTGTCAGTTCCCCCGGGAAACAGGAGAAGGTCAAAGCCAGAAATGCTGGATGATGCCAAAGAAGGAAAGCTCCCTGGAGGAGGTAGCCTTCAGACAGGGTCTTAAGGATGCTGGGGTTCTGCTAGAGAAGTAGGTGAGGCATGTCTCAGGCAGAAGGACCTAGCCTGATTATTTGTTTGATAAAAAAAAAATTCAAGAATGGGTGGCTAGGGAGAAGGCTACACAAACATGGAAACCTGAGCTAAGCCGGCTGCAGTGAGGCGTGGGTGCGATCTCAGTGCCAAGAAGGCAGAGGCAGGAGGTCTCTCTGGAGCTGGCTGGACGATCAGGCCAATAGGTGAGTTCCGGATTCAGTGAGAGCCTGTGGAGGGTGACTGAGGGAGATGTTCAACCTCTAGCCACAGGCGTGTGTATCCCCCCCTCCCCCGCAACACATACACAGAAAAGTAAACACAGGAATGCTCACATGCCTAGGTAACTGGTATGGTATGTAGAGGCCAGAATGGGAGACACCATGGAGACCAACGACAATCTTGGCAGTAGAGTAAGAGATGAAAGCCCCATTTATTATAAGCCTGCATTTATTTGTCTGTCCTTAAGTTTATCTTTTCTTCCATCCCAGATACTCCTTGTCCTCTTGCATTCTTGACCTTCTGTTTCTAAACAGGAAGATTTACAGCTCCAGCACAGAACTGTCCTCCATCACAGATGCAAATGAAGGAGAATCATGTGCCCCCTCCAACGCCCCACCCCGCCACCTAACCCCATCGCCTGTGACAAAAACTGCAAAGTAGCCCGAGAAGAGCCAATCTAAGTGAACCCCAATAGACAAGATCTCCTAATTGTTTCTTCTTCATCTTCTATGGAGTTTCTCCTCCAAAAGTCCACGAACCCTGTTATTTCAGGGTCGCCATCGGCTTCTGAGATTCTCTTACTCAAGTCATCCCAGGGTGAGTCTGTTGTTTGGTGGCAGGAATGCTAAGCTACTGTAACAAGTCACCCCCAAATATCAGAGGCTCCACACAGTTTATTTCTTGCTTGGGCCAGCCCTCTGCACTTAAGTGGCTGTCTGCATGCTGCCTCAGGACTGGGCGGGGCGGGGGGGGGGGACGCTTCCATTTGTTCCTAGCCTGCAGTATGAGGACAAAGAGCTTCCCTTTAATTCTTCAGTTGCAAGATGGAGCTGATGTCCCTGCCCACGTAGCTCATAGCACTACAGATGTTGTCAAATGCTTAACAATAATCATTACAATTATAAATACGTTAAATTCTTATTTTCCAGAAGACACTCAGTCCCAACAACACTGTCCCAAAGTTCCTCCACTGTTGCCCTAATCAGAAAGTGGGAGGGATATGTGCACTCGTATATGAAATGCCCCTGTGCAGCGTGCCGGGCTCCTTCCCCACTAAGCGTTGCGCTTATTTGTCTTCCTTTTACAATACTCTTGGTTCAGATGTGAAGATGGTTTATTCCCCGCCTCCACTCCAATATCCAGCTTCATGTCATCTTCTAGAGGGTGCTCAGGGCTCAGTGCACTGTAGATGCTTAGGAAATATTCGTTGAGTCTGTGGGATCTACCTACGCACTGCAAATCACTATGGAAAAAAAAATCACTCTCTGTTATTTTTCTTCTTTTCTGAACAGAGCTATAGCAAACCACAGGGGCCCTGAACCCAGAATGTTGACACTCTCACAGCCTAGAATGGAGAGACCCACCAGCGGCAGCCATCAGCTCTCCTGGGGAAAGACAAGAAGGAGGCTGGGTGGACACGGCATGCTCCCTCTCTGTCAGTTCCCAGGCATCTCAGTCGTCTGCACAAGCCATAATCAAGTCATCATATCTAGCCAGTGTCTCCTGGATCCCGTCACTTCTGAATGAGAAAAAATTTGCTGACAAATTTCTGTCAGCAGGAAGTTGGTGTTCTCCTGCGAGGCAGGATGAAAAGCGCCTGTGACGTCAGCGGTCTCCCGCCTTCCCGCGCTTGCCGGGAGCCTTGAGGTTGCTGGGCTCTGTTTAGCCCCTAGCAGCCCACCTGCCCCTCTGAGTCCCGTGCAGACCTCACAACTGTTTAGACTGCATGGAACGAGCCCAAAGTTTCTAATTATGGGTCTTGCACCCTTGTGCTGGTCGGAGAGGGTTCTGCCCCAAATCAAAAAGCCGACAGGCACCAGCCAACCCTGGCCTCGCCATTGTCCCCGCAGTCAGGAGCATTTATTTGATTGAGTGCCAGGACAGTTTGTTGTAACTTATAAAAGCCCTTGGTTTGAAAGAATGGCTGCCTGGCCTCTCTATATATATGCCTGATGGTTTTCACGCAGTAGCAAAAACTGAGAAAAACAAACCAAAACCCCTTCTCATCCTTCATCAGAAAGATTCCCCTCCCACACCGAGAATTTTGCTGGAGAAAAAGAGCTGAAGGGGATAAAGATATTGGTGGAGCTTAATGCCATAAATCTGATTAATTTACCTTGTGACACTCGTCACAAAAAAGTGAAGGGTCAGAGTCTTGCCTGAGAACTGACCTTTCACCAGCAGCCAAGGCAGTCACAATGGGGGTCTCCAGGCCTTTCACAGCTACCTGCTGCTTTGGACAATGTAATTGGACACAGTGTTCAACATGATGGAGAATACCTCCGAGCCCAGTCCCTTGTTCTCGCTGTCTGCGGCTGGGAAGGCATCCAGGACAGGGCGGCAGTTTCACTTTGCAGATGGGACCAGACAAGAGCCACCTCGATGGTGCATTTGCAAGCTTATATTTAATATCACGGAATAGCCAAAGAGGATCAAGTCTGGGTCCTTCACTAAGGAAGCACAAGGGGCCATGTTGCTGTCTATGGAGGAAGAAGTTAGTGCCTGGTATATGGAAGGTTCTTGTACGTGCACATGGTGACTGATGGACGCTCATGATAACAAATTCCACAAAGGGAGATGGGCAAGGAGAGCATCTGGCCTTCCTAGTCTGAGAAACGCAGGTTGATGCTCCTGTAGCTCTGCTTCCTGTTTGGTTTGGTTTTGAGACAGGGTCTCACATGCCCTCAACCGGCTTTGAAATTCCAATGTTCCTGCAGCAGCCCCTTGAAGCCTGGGTTTCAAGACAGGAGCCACTACCTGTGGCTTGCGTCTCTGAAATTTCATCAGTTCACCAAAGGAATGGTAATGAGACGGCCCCTCCGCTGCCGTCCACATTTACGCTTTTAAAACCATCTCTCAGGCTGAGCAGCCTTGTGAGGCATAACCAGCTTGTCCTAGGGCCCCACCCCCACTTCCCAGTTGTGCTGTCACTGCCTGGGAACATCCGGGACACTCCCAGCGATGTCTGTGTCCCTGCATGTTGCCAACCTGTGCCGCCAGGAACCTTCACAGCTTTCTGGGTTTATATTTCATCTCAGCCTTAGCAGAATGTGTTGAAGGAGGGAGCAGCAGGCAGAATGGCTCGGCGAAATGGGAACCAGCCGCTCAGTCAAGCACCACCAAGAGCTGTTTATCCGTGGAATTAACCTTTTGTTCAGCATTTGCTTTGCGGCGGGCTTGGGCTGTGCTTTTAAATTCACATCCCGCCCGGCGGGCTCCAAGAGGCAGTCGGGATCTGCTGAGTCAGCTCTTCACACGCCTGGCAGAAGTGGTTCCGAGCAACTGGCAGCCAGGAAAACTTGCAGCACCCCCTCTAGCAGTCACTTCCGACTCCCTGGAGATTTATGGGCGTGGCAGATGGGCCCAGGGGGACTCAAGTGAGACTCTCAGACAGGCCCAACTCCTCTGCCCGCTGAAATTGTGTCTAGACAAGAAGGAAGGCTCGTGCGCCTCCTCAATTCACTTTGAAACAGCTCAAAAGTGCGAAAGGAATTTACAGCCACAGGAAGGTCTGGAGCATGCAGGCAAGACACCAGGATTGCTCTGGAGGAAAGGAGCCGAAGGAGGAAGGAAAAGAGGGAAGCAGGGAGGGAGGGAAGCAGGGAGAGAAGCAAAAAGAGGACACTGAACAGAGCTGGCGAATGCTCAATTAGCCCAGACACCATTCTTCCCACCAGCCTGTCTCCCAGGTGGTAATGTGCACTGACGGTCAGGCAGCTTGTTTGCCATGGTTCAACTTTAAGAGAAAACAACACACTTTCACGTGTCAGTCTGGAGAAGGTCAGATGGTGCTGGGCATAATCCCAGTGGAGGTGGTAGGAGCAGTTGGTGGTTTTGATAGGTTTGATAGAAAACAGATCAAAGTGCCTTGCCGCGGCTCTGCTTGAAGAAATAGGTGGCCAGGAGCACAACTTCCTGATACATTGCTTCCACCTTTCCCCCACAGTGGGCCCACCTAAAGAGAGAACCCCCGAGAAGAGGGAACTGACTGAGTTAGTTTGAGCCCTGGCAGCAGCCAGTCTCCCTCACACGCTAGGAGAGCTGTGTTCCCGGGTATATGACCAAAGAAGGCTGCTGTGATCAGAGGAGAAACAGAAGGAAGCAAGCTTGGGGCTGGCGCCCTCCTGGTGGCAGCTACACCAACCCAAGCTGCAGCGTGCTGCATGTGACCAGCACTTCCTGGAGCTGTCCCAGGCCCCAGATCCAGATATCCAGGCTTCGTCTGGGTGCCATGTGTCTAGCATCTTAGAGATTTCAGTTTACATCGACAATACAAACAGCACACTAAAGGGAGTGCTCAGTTCATTCAGCCATTTTAACGCTTCTTGAAGAAGGTTTACTTGTGACTGACAGGTTTTTTAAGAAAACCACGAAAGTACAAGGAGACAAAGCTAGATAATCAGCAGTGTGTTCTCCAGGAGGTTCATGGCTTGACGCTGGTGTTAGGCCCATCTTCAACAGGATAAATGTGACATTTGGGAAGGTACATTTTAGTGGAGAAATTGGTGAGAGACTAAGATATAATTTGAGTGCACGAAAAAATGTGAGCAAAAAGTTGTTGAAAAGTTTCTGCACCCCAATACGCCTCTCCACTGAAGCAACAATCCAAATCAGACCAAATCAACCCAGATTTTATATATATATATATATATATATATATAAAGCCTAGGTTTAATGAATAAAACACTCCTGGATGATTTCCCAGTCCCCTAGAAAGCAGACAAGAAAGGAAGACTGGAAAACCACAAGTCTGTTTTCTGGGGGGCAGTTTAAATACCCTGTGGGAGTGGTCTTGAGCATCTCTGGGGGAGGGGTCATCATTGGAGGGCTTTCTGAGGTCAGGGTTTGGAGAGAGATGGGGAGGAGACTTGGGGTGGCGCTTTCGCCTGAACATTCTAGACTCTTTGAGTATGTGGATGCCAGGGTCTGGGGTTAATCCCAGTTGTTTTGGAAGACCATCCAGTCTAGCAATTTAATACCAAATATCAGCATCCAAAAAGACCCTGGTTTGACAGTCTGGTATGGATTGTGAAGAAAACCCAAAGAGCATTTGAAATAAAAGTTACAGAAAGAACTGCTGCAGTGGCCCAGGGAAGCAGTCCCAGAACTCCAGAGAACCAGAATTTATCACCCATGAAGTTCGGGTAATGTAAAGGACAGCCTGGGCCGGGGAACATTCCAGAAGGGTATCTGAGGGTGAGGAAAGGGAAGGCTCTTCCGTGAACTCCACAAGGCAGTCAGCGGTGAGGGGAAGAAGGCCAGAGAGTGCTGCCAGTGGCTCTGATGTGGCTGCAGGGCTGAGGAAGCGGCTCTCCCAACCTCCTATTACAGCAGCTGCGGTCAGGGCCCAGGGTGACAGCCCAGCGCTGGCATGGACCGCAAGATGCTGGCTGGCCCCTGTTGTTAGGGCTAGTCTATTCGACAGTTCTCCAAAGTCCTGGACCACGATACACCCTGCAAGCTCACTCTAGCATCCTAACTGTTCGAAATTCTTGCTACGCAGATGGCTGACGCTGTACCTTCTTTTCTATGGCTAGAATGTTGCTGAAAAGTCCTCACTTTCCTATAGGCTGACATGAAGTACAACATGCAGACCTTACATGCTTATTCAAGTTTAGCACATGAATACACCCGTGTGACCCATCACCCAGCCAGAAACAGAACATTTCTACCACTCTCAAAGTTTTTTTTGTTTTTTTTTTCACGGCCATTCCTAGTGTCCCTCTGTCTGCATGGAGCATGAAGCTGCTGCTAGCCCCGTTTCTGATCCCCAGATTGGATTTGTTTCTCTACAATGTCATACACATGGAATGATGACATGGGTCCTCTTTTCAGCCTGGTTTCCTTTGCTTGGTTTGTTCCTGTGAGCTGTGTTATTGCATTATTGAATGCTCCAATAATTTGTCCTTCTTTTCTTGGTTTTGAACATTATTTCATCGCATGTATACATCACAATTGGCTGTTGATTCCCGCACCATTGCTGGACATCTGGGACGCATCCAGTTTAAACCTTTGTGAATAAAACTTTCATAAAAATTCTTGGGGTGGCCACTGCAGATTCGCCTGATTTTATTCTTCCGGGGTAAACACCTGTTAGTGGGATTGCTGGGGGGTAGGGCAGAGCTATGTTAAAATTTCATACAGATTTCCAATGTGGTGGTTCAGAATTTCACATTTGAAGTAGGAATCTAATTATGGCTCCTGTGTTTCAGGCACATAAGCACCTATACTATCCGGAGGGCAGAGGCTGAGACAGTGTCCTACGATGCAGGGTCACTGCGACTGTGTCCTAGGGTGCAGGGTCACTGCAACAGTGTCCTACTGTGCGGGGCCACTGCAACAGCGTCCTAGGGTGCGGGGTCACTGCGACAGCGTCCTAGGGTGCAGGGTCACTGCGACAGCGTCCTAGAGTGCGGGGTCACTGCGACTGCGTCCTACGGTGTGGGGCCACTGCGACAGCGTCCTAGGGTGCGGGGTCACTGCGACAGCGTCCTACGGTGTGGGGCCACTGCGACAGCGTCCTAGGGTGCAGGGTCACTGCGACAGCGTCCTAGAGTGTGGGGTCACTGCGACAGCGTCCTACGGTGCGGGGTCACTGCGACAGCGTCCTAGGGTGCGGGGTCACTGCGACAGCGTCCTAGAGTGCGGGGTCACTGGGACAGCGTCCTAGAGTGCGGGGTCACTGCGACAGCGTCCTAGAGTACGGGGTCACTGCGACAGCGTCCTACGGTGCGGGGTCACTGCGACAGCGTCCTAGAGTGCGGGGTCACTGCGACAGCGTCCTAGAGTGCGGGGTCACTGCGACAGCGTCCTAGAGTACGGGGTCACTGCGACAGTGTCCTATGGTGCGGGGTCACTGCGACAGTGTCCTATGGTGCGGGGCCACTGCGACTGTGTCCTAGGGTGCAGGGTCACTGCGACAGTGTCCTAGGGTGCAGGGTCACTGCGACAGTGTCCTATGGTGCGGGGTCACTGCAACAGTGTCCTAGAGTGCGGGATCACTGCAACAGTGTCCTATAGTGCGGGGTCACTACAGGAGCTGTGACAGCTAAAACAGCTGCCACTTCCTCCTCTGTTGAGCAAACCACTTGAACAAATGCTGTCTAGGATGCTCCTAGCTCCGCCATGACACAGAACCTTCCTCCTATTTTTACTCAAGAAAACATTAGCGATTATCCTCGTTAATAATTGTTACTTTGTAACTTATGAATGTAGCTATTGGTTGAGTCATCTAACAGTTTCAGGCCCCGACTCTCACATAACACTTCCTGCTGGTTAGTTTTAAGTCAACTTGACACAAGATAGAGTGATTTGGGAAGAAAGACCCTCAACTGAGAAATTGTTCCCCATCAGATTAGCCTGTGGTAAAGTCTTGGTTTTTCTTGGTTAATGAGTGATGCAGGAGGGCCCAGTTCACTGTGGGCATTTCCACCCCTGTGCTAGTGGTCCTGGATGCTATAAGAAAGCCATGGGGAAATAAGCCAATAAGCAGCTGGTATGTATTAATCTTTTTGTACAATGTGAGAATGTATCTTTGCTAAGGTGCCTTCTGACTGGTTTAATAAAAGAGCTGATTGGCCAAAAGCTAGACAGGTAGAAGTTAGGCGGGACTTGCAGACACAAAGAAGTCATGGGAAGAGGATGGAGCCACTAACCAGATGGAGGGGAAGCAGGAGATGGATATATCATGCTGACAAAAGGCACCCCACCTGGTAGAGCATAGATAGGAAATATGGGTTAATTTGAGTTGTAAGAGCTAGTCAGTAATAAGCCTAAGCTATTTACCAGGCATTTAAAATGAATAAGTCTCTGTGTGGTTATTTGCAGAGCCAGCCGTCTGGCAAAAACTTTACCTACAAGCAGCATTTTTCCATGGTCTCTGCTTTAGTTCCTGACTCCAGGCTCCTGCTTTGAGGTCCTTCTCCAACTTTTCTCACTAATAGAGTGCAAACTGAGAGCTTTAACCTGAAATAGACCTTTTCTTCCCCAAGTTGCATTTGGTGATAGTGTTTTATCACATCACAGAGACTCTCACTAAGTTTAACCAACAAGGACGCATTATTGGCTCACAAGTTCAGAGGCCATAAAGAGGAACCACCATTCCAGTGGGACTTCCTTACGAATAAGGAATCTTCTGTCCCAGAAGATTCTGGAAAACTCCCTTTCATGTCTCACCAGTCTATATTAAACTGTCTATATCATTCTATATAATACCCTTTCCCTAACAACCTCCAGGGGCAGGATAACGCCCTGAGATTACTGGTATAGGGCTGGAGTCCTAGGTGGTTAATAACTGAACTCCTGGGTAGCCAGTAGCTGGAGTCCTGGTTGATCAATAGCTGGAGTCCTGGGAAATCATTGAGTGGAGTCCGGGAACGGGGAGACCAGGGGTAGGAAATTAATGATCTATTACACTCACTAGTTTTACAAATAAGAACAAGATGAAGCCATTTTCCCCCAAAGCACTGCATGGAGATTGACCAAAGAGATCTTTCAAAGTGGAGAGGGACAGATGTTTGACAGACAACTAGACCCGAAAGTCTTCTTCACAGGTGGAGAAATTCATGACAGGCTCTTTACAGAGACCCACGGAATCTTAAGGGAACACCCGGAGGCCAGGGCCAAAGGCAGTGTGGGAAACGAGGCAGGTTGAATGGGATCCTAAACACCTTTCGGCTTTTCCTATCCTTGGCAATCTTTTCCACCTCCTTTGTACTGAGGCTGGTCTGGCTCTGACCCACAGAATGTGGCAAAAGCAACCCTGTAGATGCTGTCCAATGTAGGCTCTAAGAGGTCCTGAGCACCTTCCCGGCTCTCTTGCATCACCCCACACCATATCAGGAGACTTACCTGAACGGTAAGCGATCGCACAGAGCTGATTGCCAACACCAACGTACTAACTGTGCCTATGAGCAGTCCTCGCTCCTTCACAGCCAGTCAAGTTGACGCATGACTGTGGCCCCATGAGTGACTCAATAGCACTCAACTGAGCACAGCCAATCAATGGAGCTGTGAAGGTAGAAGAAGTCATTGTTTTAAGCACGACCTTTGGGTAATTAGTTTTAGAATAGTAGGTGGATGAGCCAGGAGAACCTTTGAAAAGTCTTCCAGTCTCTCCAGATTGTATATCCTAAAATAGCTTTTTGTCAACCCGACACAAACTAGGGTCATCCAGAACCTCATTGGAGAAAATGTTTCCATCAGATTGGCCTGTAGGCAAGTCTGGGGGGATTTCTCAATTGATGATTAATAAGGGCGAGCTCAGCCCACTATCGGCAGTGTCACCCCTAGTGGGGGGGGGGGTCCCGTGAGCTATAATCAAGATGGCCGAAAGTGAGCTCCAGGCACACTCACTGTCACCTGCAATTTGAAGCAGCCTGTTCTAGTCTTTTTGAAACTTGGACTAGAATGTTGTCCAGCAATAAACAAAGATTCTGTCTCTTGGATGCTTTCATCCCTTGTCCCTGGTCCCTCATGGCTCATCTGGAGTCCGTCCCCTTAACGTACAACCCCACAGCCCCAGGGAAGTACTTCAGCCATCTGAAGTCACTCTCTGCTATCCTAACTCAACAATCCGGATTCCCAGACTTTTTAAGTGATGATGGAACACAGGAAGATGGACTTAGCGCAGTTCGGGGGGGCTATCTTGATGACCAGATGAGTGACCTGAAGCAGCCAGCGAGGCGGCGGGGTCCTTCCCTAGCAGGACTGAACCAATCCTGTGGGAAAACTGGCTAGTCTGTTCAGTAAAGACTAACTTTGGGGGAAATAAAAACCAGTTTGATGGGCTGAAAGGAGCCTGCAAAAGGAGGAACACAATATTTCAAATGATACGGGCCCAGGAAAGTTCTCCCCCCCCCCGCCCCGGGTGTGTGTGTGTGTGTGTGTGTATGTGTGTGTGTGTGTTGGTCAGGGAGGAAAGAACAGGATGTAGTGGGCAAACCTCAGCTGGAGAGGGTTATGCAGGGAAGAAGTGGGCAGGGAAAGGAAGCAAACGTGGTCCTGCTTCAGGGAGTAAAGCTTCTGCTTCCCGGTAGGAAGATCTCAGGGGAGTGACGGGGTCTGTGATCGACGGGTGATACAACCTAAAAATTCTGTGCCCTGTGTGATTGACAGTGGGAGACAGACTCAGCCTGGCGGGGCGTCAGCCCCTGTTTCCCTCCTGTAGAAAGCTCTAGGCTGTTGAGAAGCAAGCTGCTTCCTTCCAGAAGAGCTGAAAACTCTTGATTGTCAGTGACCTGGGGGCCAGTGTGTGTGTGTGTGTGTGTGTGTGTGTGTGTGTGTGTATGTGCGCGCGCGCGAAGCTGCCTTAAATGTCCAGGGCCTGGACCACACATCTCTTTGTTCGCCTCATGCTGTGAAGAACACTTATGCACAGGGCTTCTAGGGAGGCCTTGATAAATATTTGTCTCAAGGGTTTTGCTGCAGTCAAACAGAAACTGAACATTGACACTCGGGGCTGAGATTACTTCAGGCTTCTTCTCAAGCCCTTCTCACTGACACCTGGCACCTGGTCTCTCACCTCCACCTCTGTGAGTGCCAGCCGCGGGAAAGTGGGTTCTGGAGGCCCTTCGAGCGACATATGGGCAACATAGTGTATTGTGGGGAGGGCTTGGAAGGTCAGACACTAAGAAGTCCCTATCCCACCCCCACACCCCATTCTCTGCGCCCTACTTTACAACAAACAGAGCTCGCAAGCCCAGGGTATGTGTGGTGGGGGAGGGGGGACACTCCACAGGAGGAAAACAGCCCTTGAGGAAACAATAGAGCCGGAGTAGTCTACTCGGGAAGGCAAACCACCCGGAACCCGGCATCTGACTCCCACCTACCTTCTCTCCAGACCTTACTCTACTTTTCTTCTTTGGCAGATCCTGTTAGCACTCGCGGCTCCAATAAGCCCCCTGTTCTTGCCCCGGAAGCGCTGTGTTTTCCTGAGGGTTTGCGCGGTCCTCGCTGCAAATTCGTCTTGACATCCCTAGAAGTCGGACAAGGGATCTAGTCAAGAGGCCAGCCTAAATGTGGCCCCCAAGGAAGCGCTATGGGTCTTGCGACCCAGCTCAGGCCTACATTCAGGGTAAAACTTAACGAGCTAGCTAAGACTGGATCCCATGGCTCTGTAGAGGCGTGTGTGAGCACAGGGGTGAAAGCCCAAGATGAGGTCATTGTTACCACCGCTGATCTCACAAATATAAGGTCACAGAAATACAGAAACACACCTTTTACTTAGGATGAAACAAACTTTTCTTTCTTTCCTTTTCGTCAATGCTTATTTGTTTGTTTATGGAAATAGGTTCTCATTTCGTATGATCGGCCGGGATGTCTCTCTATGTGACAAGCTAGCCTCAGATTCAGGAGCTCCATCTGCCTCTGCCTCCACCTTTGCTTCTGCTTCTAGAGCGCTGGGATTGAAGCATTTGCCACCGCATCTGTCTCCAAACTATTACTTTTTAAATTAATTCTAAATTGTTAGACTAGCTTGGGGCTGGAAAGATGGCTGAGTGGTTAAGAGCACTGGCTGCTCTCTCAGTCCCCAGCACCCACTTGACAGCTCACAACCATCTGTAACTCCATTTTCAACACCCTCTTCTAGTCTCCTGGGGCACCTGGCACACATTTAAGGCAAAACACACACGTGCATAAAACATTTTTTAAAAAAATAATTCGTTTAAGAGTTAGATTATCCTATAATTTGGTGAGGAAGTATACAGTAAAAATTATGGCATTGAATTACAAAACCAACAATAAAACAGAGGTACCTTCCTGCAGGGAAACATAATGTTTAAGGTGGAGAAAGAGTTGTGGGATGTGCTAGTGACTTATGGAAACCCCGTAGACACATATTCTTTTTGTTTTCCACCCTCAGAGTCACAAGGGTCTGAACAGAACTGTGAAATCCAGCTCACAAGTCTCTGGCAAAGAAACAGTGGCGCACTCTCTCAGTGCCAGAAAGTTATCCCCAGGGTTGGAGCAGCATCTAACTGCCCCCTGCTTCCTCCTGCCCCCACCCACCAGCCAGCCCAGGACCACAAGGGCAAAACAGCCAACTCTCAAGGGGTGCATGCAGAGGTGCAAGTGAGCGCATGCAGGGGTGCAAGTGAGCACCAGGGAGAAAGGCTCTCGGAGGTGTTCCTTCTCTTATCTTGATGTGGGGGTGTTCAGTGCCCTTTGTGTAACCCCCGATGGCTTGCATTGGAGGCAAAGTTTGCAAAAATTGTCTCCGGGCTGTGGCCTTTGCAAAGGCTTTTGCAAAGATTAGGACTGTTTGATAATCAGATAAACTTGGAGCTGAAAGGCACTTTAGAGTTTGCCCACTTGGCCCTCTGCCCTCTCCACCCCGCTTCCTGTGTGTGTGTGTGTGTGTCTGTGTCTGTGTCTGAGTGTGTCTGTGTATCTCTGTCTTTCTCTGTGTGTATGTGTGCTTGTGTCTGTCTGTCTGTCTGTCTGTCTGTCTGTCTCTCTCTCTCTCTCTCTCTCTCTCTCTGCAGGAGGGAGTTGCACCTTTCATCGGAACCACGACTCACCCAAGGTCACACAGTGAGTGGCAGGAGCCACTGGAGGACTGGGAGAAGAAAGTGAGCTCAGGCCTTCATTACCTTGCACGGCCTTACCCAAGGAAGGCTGTCGAGCTTCTAGAAGGTCCCCCTGCATCCCAGGCCACATTTTTTTCTCCATTCAAGCACACTCTGAGTTCAAGTTGCTTTGTCATGGCTCACTACAGGAAGAGAACTGGGGAACACTAGGCATATAGTGGTTTGGGCAGTGGTAGACAATGCCCACTCTAGTCCCAAAGATGTAAATAAGTAAGTAAATAAAGAAATAGATAGATAAATAAATATAAATAAATAAAAACAAACAAAGGAAGTAAGTAGCACCAACAAAAAGGAAAAAGGAAGACCTGAGGTTTTTACTACAGCGCAGGCCCCTGGGCTCCACGCCGCTGTAGGGACTGGAGAACATCATTTTCAACAAGCCCTCGAGGGACATTCATAACCAGGGCAGTCTGGGTACTTGTCACTGAGGAGACTACAGCAGCCTCTCCACTGTGACTTCTCATTGTGACATTCGGGGACCTTCATCCTTAGTCAGGTTCCAGCCCACCAGCTTCCCACACACCAGCCTCGCTGATGTTTTCATTTGCTTTTCTTCCCCCAAGTTTTTCGTGTGTCTGTGCGACACACCCGCAGAGCAGCAACCAACTCCCTCCTTCCACTTTGTGGGATCCTGTGATGAAGCTCAGTTCGTCAGGTTTGGTAGAAAGCACCCTTACCTGCTGGCCATCCTGTTAGTACCTGCTTTTTATCTTTTGACAAGGTTTCCCTATGTACCGCAGGCTAGCCTAAAACTCACTGTATAGCCAGGCTGGTCTGCTCCCCACCTCAGGCTGCCACACACTGCGATTCCAGGCTTGTTTCGCCACACCAGCATTTTTGGCATTTAAGTTTTTAAAAATTGCATTCGAGTGGCAAGAGCTAGCCTGCACTACGTGACTCTGAACTCATCCACAAGCACCCTCCTATCAAGCCCTCTCCCAGACACCATCCCTGCCTGACATCTCAGGGACGGCAAGTAAGTGACTTTTCAGAGAGCTGCTCAGCCATTCAGGCTGACTGTTCCCTGATCTTCCTCTGGGGGGGGGGGGGCGCTGTTTTCTCTGCCTACCTTTTCTGTTCACAAGGCCCAGCTCACTTTTCCCAGTTAGCACCATTGCAGCGCCTTGGAGGAGGTCCTGTACTTCATGTCTGATACTGCAAAGGATTGTGGGTACCTTGTCCCCTGACCTCGGCTCTGGGACACCCCAGGTTCTCAGCACTCCACTCATTCCACCCCATAGCACACAGGACAGTTTTAAAATGCCAACCAGGTCATGTGACTCAAACATTCCTAAGTGTGGAGTAAACTCCCTTAGGAAGGTCTCCCTCACACTCTGATTTGTGACTCTGCCTGTTCCACCAAAATGCCATGAATGCTCTTGCTGTGAGATGCTCTCCCCAAATCATAGAAAGCCCCAGATGTCCATATGGTTCCTTCCTTATTTCCTTCAGATCCAGTTTCTTCCATATACAGACTGCTCAATCAGGCAGAAAGCTACAAAGCTGTCACTTCCTTAAGCCTGCTGAGGAGGGAAAGGAGGAAGGCACAGTCCCCTTGAACCAAACAAACTCTGATTAAACTCCAGCTTGGTGCCACCTACTTCTACCCCCTATCCCAGAGGCTGATCTAAATGGCGGGCTGGGGGGGGGGGGTGGACTTATAAAGCAATTACAAAATGAGGTGCAGGCAGATCTCTGTGAGTTCAAGGTCAGCATGGTCTACAAAGTGAGTTCCAGGATAGCCAGGGCTGTTACACAGGGAAACCCTGTCTGGGGTAGGGATGGGAGTGTGGGGGACACAGGACAGGACAGACACGACAGAGGAAGAAAGGAAAGGAAGAAAGGAAGGAGAAGGGAGGGAGAGAGAGAGAATGAATGAAAGAAAAAAGGAAGGAAGGAAGGAAGGAAGGAAGGAAGGAAGGAAGGAAGGAAGGAAGGAAATGAGGTCCAAAGATAAGTTTTTACACAAGTGTCAAGGGCTACAAACATTTAAAAGTTTTAGAAGCATCATTTTCATAATTATTTTAGAAGAAAAGTATTTTAAAATTCTTATGCTTCGTTTTTAAAAATCTTTTTGTTCTTTGACAGTTTCATACCTGTATGCAGTTAATGTTAACCCTTCCCCTCCCACTACCCTCCCACCAGACACACTTCTATTTTGTACCTTTCTTTCTGCACAACCCACTGAGCTAAGGTCTCCTTCACGAGCCTGGGGGTGGGGGTCATTTACAGAGCACAGGCAGCTTTGTCAGTGGTTCGACCAAAGAAGAAAACAACATCCCACACCACCACCATCACCATTCCCTGCCAATAGTCTGTCAGGGAGGGGTGGGGCTTTGCAGGCCTTTCTCTCCTCCATGATGCAATGCTGGCAGGCCTCATCTTGCGCAGGTCTTATGAGGGCAGCGCCAGCTAGAGTGAGTTCATAGGTATATCGCTGTGGCTTGTCACATTGTTACACAGAAGACATTGTTTGGAAGTCTTTCCTCACCTCTGACATCTTCCCATCCCTGTGACACTTTGTTAACCTACGTTTTTACTGCCTTTTGATTGCTTCTTAATGTACCAAGGATGTTGTTATACTATTTTTTTAACTGAAGTAACACCGAGATAATTATTCCTTTTTCAGGTTTGGTCAGAATTAGTTTACTATTAGAAGCTGGGGTGCATCCAAATAAGAATTAATTAATATTAATTTTGTAATGCCCCAAGTCTGTTTATAAACATAAGAATTTCACAGAGTTTCGTTTGAAAGTCAAAAAGCACATGGTAGGGCTGAGCATGGTAGCGCACGCCTTTAACCCCGGCACTTGGGAGGCAGAGGCAGGTGGGTCTCTGTGAGTTCGAGAGGACAGTGTAGTTTACAAAGTGAGTTACAGGGCGTGTAGGGCTGTCTCAAGAAAACAGAACAAATAAACACACACACCAACAAACAAAAGGTCTCACGGTAGATTTATAATTTAAGAAACATTTAGTAGATACAGCTGTACAGAACTTTCCTTGACCCTGCATTCAAAGGACCTTTCTGTTTGCCAGGATAAGGAAACGATGGAGCGATTTAGACCCATTTCCAAGGGCTGGTTTTCAGCTCCAATCCCTCAGGAACGAGCACACCCTCCCTCACCCAGATCTTCTGGCTTCAGTTCTTTGGAGGGAAAGGACTCTGGAGTTGAACCCAGGGCCTTGTCTAGGCAAGGCAAGTGTGCTACCACTGAACTACATCCGCAACACTTGGTTTTGTTTTATTTCGTTTTATTTTGTTTGAGTCAGGGTCTCACTGTGTAGGTCAATCTGGTCTTGAACTCACTAAGTAGCCCAGGATGGCTCCGAAATCACCATCTCCCTGCTGAGTGCTTAAATTCCCCCATGCCTCGGTATGGCCCTTGGTCTGAGGCTCGGTGCTCCAATAGCAAGTAAGGTGACATGGTGACAGACAGCTGGCAAGGGACAATCCAAGGACCACATAGCGGTGCCCCCAACT
This sequence comes from Myodes glareolus, assembly GCF_982192425.1. Taxonomy (NCBI): domain Eukaryota; kingdom Metazoa; phylum Chordata; class Mammalia; order Rodentia; family Cricetidae; genus Myodes; species Myodes glareolus. Next base: position 71,369,565 of record NC_142027.1, on the reverse strand, counting down.
TACAGTCTGGTCTTCCTAAGTAGTGAGCACAGTAGTTTAGGATCATTTTTACTCTGGGTTAGGTTGGAAGGGAAATTGGAGGTAATATAAATAACATTCTTACCCAAATGTGGTCAAAATATCTGAGTTTTGCAAAATTCATGAAGACAGACAGTAGCGTAGACACTTAGAAGCTGACGATCTACTAGCCCCCCAGCACCCCAAGAAGCTTCCTGTACTTGAAGCAAAGACTGACTCATTCCACCTACCTTTGTGTGACATTTAGCCAGTTTGGTCAGTGAGTTAAATCAAGGGAGGAGACCACCACCACCACGACCACGGCCACCCCTGACCCCACAAGAGTTTATTTTCCTTCCACGGACTGACCTCAGCAAACCGCAAACAAGAGCACGTCTGTAGAACAAAGCCTTGACGAGTGCAATTACAGAGGATTACGCAGAGTCCTGCTTAAAAACATTGTGGCCTTGTGTTTCATTCCCGGGGCTTCAATTACCCCAGCATCATCTATAATCCTGACATTCTGGTAGAGTAGGTAGGTGGCAAGGATTATTCTTTATTGTCTTAGAGCTCTGGTTTGAACAAATCCAAAATCTGGCAAGTGAAATATAATTAACAAATTTCATTAAAAAAAAAAAAAGGAAGTCGAACACAGAAAACCCCACTTTTGAGAACTGTTTACCCTAAATGCCGTCTGATTTTTTTATGACGGGGGTGTGCAACTTCTCAGGCACATTCTCACCAGGCAGACAACATCTGCTTTTCGGCAAGACAAACTTCGAAAAGAACTAAATATTGCCACTGTGTTATTCCTTCTCAAAGGGATTACAGAGGGAAACGGCTCAAAGATGAAAGCCGGGGTCTCTCATTTAAGGAGCTGTCCACCACTCCTGTTGGCCAAGAGGTCCTTGATATCCATCTGAAGATAAATAGTTAATAAAGGTGTTTGGATTGTAGCATCTGTTGCCAGCCTTGGAAGCTGCCCTTAATTGCAGAGTGGAGCATCCAATCTTCAGAGGGTTTGTGGGACAGAGATTGATTGGGGTCACCAGGTTACCCAGAAGTAAAATCCCATCCTTATCTTTAGAACGCAGTGTCCAATTGATTGTCTCTGGATCATTACACACAGTACATAGAGGTAAAGGCACGGAGGAGAGTGCTCAAACATTATCCTTTTCAAGGTATTTTCCAAACAAGCCATCGTGGTGCTTTGATTTCTGTGGAGGGTTTCCAACACGGCGTGCCAGCCTCGGCTCAGAGATGGAAGCAGCTCCAATATGTGAATCCATCTGGCGGATTTAGCATCCAAAGGAGGGAAGTCTTGCTAGGACCTCACTTGCTTTGTCTACCATTCAGCCTGGACACAAACACCAAATCTCTCTAAGGAGGTACAACCGGATGAAGCTGCAACATGTAAGTTAGGTGGTCCCCCCTGCCACACCCCATGCTATTCCCAAGCTAAAGAGTTAGAAGAATAAATGGCATGCCCTTAGCAGTAAGATGTACTAAGCATCGGGCACCAAAGATCATCTTCCACTGAGTCAGAAGAATGAAATCCATCCACGCTATACCATCTGGTCAACAGGTGCCCTTGAACTAGCCCCCTTCCTTTCTGGACTGCCACGGCTCCATCATTAAACCAGAGAAAGAACCCACGTCATTTTCAACATTCTCTTCAGAATCTGAACTGGAACATCTACTTTCTCTCTTTCAATTGGTAGCTACATTCTAAGTCCTGATCTTGGGGCCTATAGCTCCTGAATTGGAGAATCCACATCTCCCCCAAATAGAAACTTCTCAACAGAGGAAGTTGAAGCCTTGACCGTTGGTGCCGTGGCTTCAGCGGACAAGGCCGTGTGGTGCTCCCGCTCTGGAGCAGTCGTGTTTAGTAGCTCTGGAAGGAAACTGATGGGCAACCCTGTAGATTCCCTAACATGATCTCAGAACATCTTGGAGAGCTGATAGCATCAAAAGGACAAGATGAGGCTGGGAGTGGTGGTCCACATCTTTAATCTCAGCACTCGGGAAGCAGAGAGTTCGAGGCCAGCCTGGTTGACATGGTGAGACCCTGTCCAAAAAAAAAAAAAAAAAAACCACAAAAACAAAACCACAAAAAAAGAAAGAAGGAAGGAAAAAAGAACACAATATGATTTGATTTTGAATAATACTTTTATTTTTCTTTACCAAGTTCTAGAAGGTACTCAGCTACCTGCTGCCGTCCAGCCAGGAATGGAAATTTTGGATCTGCTTACTTAATACGTTGTTTTCAGGCTTGACTGGGGGAGAAGAGGAGTGGAGCTGGCATGAGCTTTCATGGTAACACAAAAGTGAAAGGTATTCAACTCTTTTTTTCTTAATAAAACAAAAAAATGTATTTAAATACACACACACACACACACACACACACACGACAAAACGACATTTCACCCACAGGAACTGTAGAAAATGGTCTGCTGGCTTCTGAGAGCACTCTTATTCTCTGGATTCCCTTTTCCCAATGAACAGTCAGACCTCAAAGGTAACTCCCAACACCAGACTGTCCCTGTGGCCCTGCCACATACAGAAAACCACTGGGTTCGAACAGTCAAAGGAGCTAACAGCATCTGGGGCAGCTTCTGCTGAGAACTGAATGGGCAAGCAAACACCAGGGTGGGGTCACTGCTGTATCTGGTATTCTTAGAAGAGGAGAGAGGAGTTCGGGGTGTCTGCTTTCTTCTCCTTTTGGCACCTAAAAGGTCAGCGTTGAGAAGCGGGGATTTCATAGATTGTGGATGTGAGATAGAGTCCCTGAAGAGGTCTGCGACTTTGGGCTGCTGGGAAACCGACTCTCCTTTCTTCCTAAAACTTAACTGATTAGGCTCACATGTATTTCGACAGCATCAAAAGTTGCAGGGCTCTTGTGTCAACTATCTTGTTACAAGGCCCGCAGAATGCACTGTTGTGTATAAAGTAGGGGTGAGGGTGAGGGTGAGGGTGAGCTATTTGTAACAAAATTTCCAAGAAGTTTTTGGCATACAGCCATATTAGAGACTACGACTCCACCCTTAAGGCCTTTGCACTTTTAATATGAAAGATCGTTACACATTTAGAATTGTCGTGCAGTTTTATCATTTCTCCTATTCTCATTCCAATCTTAAACCACTCCGGAAAGGAAGAAAGACAGCATCTGCTCTTAGGATCACGCTTGCTCCTTTCAACAAACATGTGTGCATGCACACCCCTGCTCAGAATCCTCCTTGACTGTTCACAAGCCTCTGGTCACCAACTCACAGTTCACCAGCCCTAGTGAGCCCTGCGCATTTCCAGAGTTTTAAGAGGGTTAACGATGGCTTGCTCCCATCCAACAGCTCGGGTGCTCCCTGCTCTCCAGGAACCCACGAATACATTTATGCCAAATCCAGAATCACACGGTAGAAAGAAGAGAGCCATACCAAGGACACAGCTCAACTTGAGTTTGCCTTTATCCTTTCTCCACCAGCAAGATGCTTCCGGTTGCCCACAGCTGAGTTCGAGCATTGTGCCAGGCAGCAGAGACCGCTCCTCCACTAATCCTCCTCTTCGCTAACTAAGCAAGTCAAGCTTAGGGAGTCCGGGTGGGAGGAAAATTATATAATTTGAGTTAATTGGTTTGGGGCTACCCAAAGCCCCAGCTGTAATGAAGGGAATTGTTTGGTCTTCGAAACCCAATTAGAGACATTCAGAAGATGTAAAATAGATTTTATTCTTTTTCTTTCCAAGTTGTTGTCAAGAGACTGGCCTCCGTACCATCCAGGAAAATAGCCTTTCTTTACTGCTGCCCAAAGGCATCCTGAAAACAGGTAGATCTAAAGGCGTGGGGCCGGGTATAAAAGAACGCAAAATAGCTCGTTTACTTTACAGGGTCAGGAACGCAGCCCTAGTGATAAGACAGGAACTTCAACAACCCTTGAGGGACTATAAAACGTGTGCTCACTAATCAAACGCTTTGAAGAAACAACCTCATTTGATTTTTTTTTTTTTAAAGTAGAGATTGGTTGGACAGGTCTGAAATGTTCAAGGTTGACTTTCCTAGATCTAAAACAATCACACGTGACTTCCTTGATTATCAATGTGTGAGCGGTGATCACAGATAGCGACTTTCAGCAACCCCAGTTTGAGTTTCCATGTGGGCAGACAGTGAGAATCGGCGAATGGTTAAAGTGATTTGAAATCTACTACGTTTTTGCTCCAACAGTTTATGCTTAAAACTGGTTTTCTTGCTGATGACTTGCTGATCATTGCTTTTTATCTATCTATATTTATTTTGGTTTCTTCAGACAGGGGCTCATTATGTATCACTAGCTGGCCTGGAACTCACTATGTAGACCAGGCTGGCCTCCAACCCAAAGAGTTCCACCTGCTTCTGCCTCCTGAATGCTGGGTTTAAAGGCATTTGCCCCCACTCCTGGCCCAGATCGTCCCTTTCTGCGGAAGGTCTATTTGACCTAAAAAGAAGCTCTAAGGAACAAACAGCGGAGAACCCACCCCCCACCTTTGTTTACAGAGCTCAGTGCAGCTGATGCACAAATTCAGTCCTCTTCAGAGAGAACACCGTGTGCACAGCACAGGAAAGAAAAGAAGATCAAATCTTATCTCAAAGGACTGGAAACCTCAGCAGATAAGCCCTACAGAAATGACTGTATGTCTGGGAGGACGGACGCAAACGAGAGGGTGAGACGCGGAGATCTACCGAGAGATGTCGTGAGCTGTATCGAGGTGGAAGGTGAGTCCGGGAAGCTCAGGGTGCTCTTCAAAGCTGTGACTGCAAGTGACAGAAGAATCCTTGACCACATTCAAGCCCATTGAGCATCAATTTTGTGGGGACAAATGTTTCCAAAGAGAAGGAACAAGAAGAAGGAATAGATGAAGATAGGAAGTCTTCAGTGAAAAGTCTGGAAAGTAGGGCACAGTGTTGTGAAAATGCAACCACGGGTGGCGTGTCCCTATAACCGTGGAAACGCAACCACGGGTGGCATATAACTGTAACCATGGAAATGCAACCACGGGTGGCATGTACCTGTAACCATGGAAATGGAACCACTGGTGGCATGTACCTATAATTGTGGAAACGTAATCACTGGTGGCATGTACCTGTGGAAATATAACCACGGGTGGCATGTACCTGTAACCATGGAAACGCAACCACGGGTGGCATGTACCTGTAACCATGGAAACGCAACCACAGGTTGCGACCAAATGTTGCATCATGACTGCAACATTTGTGAGATGAGACTAGAGGATCCCAAGTACGGGGCCAGCCTCAGCTACACAAGGAATTCAAAACTACTTGGGCTACTTGAGACTCTATCCTTAACCAAAAAAACAAAAAAACAAAAAAAAAAGAAAGAAAAAAAAGGAAATGCTGCCAAGAATATTGATGGTGAACAAATTAAAATTTCACTTGAGATACTAGGGAGTGTGCCTTGACTGCTCAGATGAGAATTTCCTGTTTAATTTTAAGAATAGTAGGAAGCCATCTAACTATTAGAAGTAGAGAGTGTCCAGATCTGGACTCTGCTTTCCTCCAGGGGTCTTGACATAGTGGACTGTGTGGGAGGAGGCAGTGAGGGTTTCAATGAGAAAGAACCCTGGCCCCAAAGGCAACCCAGAGGAGATAGCTTGTACCACCGTCCCCTTCCCCACCGTCCCCACCCTCCTCCTACCGTCCCCACCCTCGTCCCACCGTCCCCACCCTTCCCCATGGTCCCCACCCTTCTCCCACTGTCCCCACCATCCTCCCACCGTCCCTACTGTCCCCACTCTTACCCACCGCCCCCACCATTCCCACCGTCCCCACCCTTCCCCATGGTCCCCACCCTTCTCCCACTGTCCCCACCATCCTCCCACCGTCCCTACTGTCCCCACTCTTACCCACCATCCCCACCATTCCCACCGTCCCCACCCTTCCATCACCAGGCAGAAAGCTCTGGTCCATCAGGGAAACAAGGCACCCAGGCACACATTCCCCCAGCCAGGACCAGCCCTGGCTGTCCTGGAACTTGCTCTGTAGTCCAGACTGGCCTTCAGGCTGGCTTTGAACTCACAGAGATCTTTCTGTTTCTGTCTCCCGAGTGCTGGGATTGAGGGCATACATCACCACTGCAGGACTAAAAGAACTGATTTCGAGATGAGCTGACTGCTTCCTCCTTGATTAGCAGGTGCAACTGGTGTGCTGAACACCTGGCCCTGGGGATACAGCCGTAAGTGAAACAGAGATTCCTGTCTCAAGAAGGAAGGGATGAGCTCCCACATGGGGCTGAGTGTCCCCATGGAGGGCCAGTTTCTAAATAAGAACTTGTAGGATATCCCTGTTCTCTGAGAATTAAGCTGTCACCTACATTTGAAAGTACTAAAAGGGTAATGTTTTCAAAAGTAAGGGCTTTGAAGGAGACAGGCCACGAGGGTGCAAGCTGGTCCTGAGCAAAACAGCCATGCCAACATACAGAGATGCCGCCAAGTAGGCGGGAGATACCCCAAAGCCAAAATCCATCACAGGTCAGAGGCAGGACTTGGGCTTGGAGTAAACGAGACCAAGAATGGTGGGCTAGAGAAACCCTGTTTCGAAAAACGACAACAACAACAACAACAACAGAACAGTGGGCTGTTGGGAATCACTCGGTGGGTAAGGGGCACTGTCAACAAGTCTGACGACCTAAGCTTGAGCCCAGGGCACCCACGTGGTAGAAGGAGAGAAATGATTCCTGCAAATTGGCCTCTGACCTCCTCACACACTCTATGGCAGGTGCCTACTGACAAATGTAGACAGATGTGCCCACCACCATACACAGACAGACAAACACACTGCACACACAAAATAGTGTAACTGGGGGCTGGAGAGATGGCTCCGTGGTTAAGAGCACTAACTGCTCTTCCAGAGAACCCGGGTTCAATTCCCAGCACCCACATGGCAGCTCACAACTGTCTGAAGATCCAGTTGCAGGGGGTCTGACACTTTCACACCGATGCACATAAAATAAAGTTAAATAAACCATAAAAATATTTTAAAAAAAAACAAAATAGTGTAACTAATTTTTTGTTTTGTCTTGTTTTTTTGTTTTCAAGACTAGGTGTTTCTGCAGCTTTGGAGCCTATCCCAGAACTAGCTCTTGTAGACCTGGCTGGTCTCAAACTCACAGAGATCCGCCTGCCTCTGCCTCCTGAGTGCTGGGATTGAAGGCGTGTGTCACCACTGTCCGGCGTAACCAAGTATTTTTTAACAGAAAGGAAAGAAATCAAAAGCTTGAAGAGTTACATAGAGAAGGGTGGTCACACATTGTATAAAATTCCCCAAATTAATTTTACAAAAGGCAATGGCGTAACAGGAAGGGACAGAAAGGAAGAAGCCAACCTTGAAATTTGGCATTGCTTGTGTGGCAGGAGAAGGATACTGGTTGCAGACTTCCCAGAGTCTGCACATCATGCCTTCAGACATAAGCAAGAGCACACCCACACTTTCTTACACTGAAGTCCACACAAAGATGGGCCTCTGGAGCAATGAAGAGCCAGACATGAGTTTCCATGTGTTCTCAGGTGAGGCTGATTTTGCCCACGAGATGGGTGAACTAGAATTCCCATCCACACGTCAGTTACTGGACATGTAACTGTGAACAGGATCCTTCCAGGAATTCAGCACGGGCTGGACCTACAGATGAACTGGCTTCTCTGAGAGGCACAACTAAACCGTAAGGAGAACACCATCCACCAGGCCTCTTGTGAGGACATCCATACGCAATCTACTCCTTCCGAGCATCCCACATGGTGTCTAGTATAATTCCGGGTTTATGGGTGGTGTTAAGGAACCTGAATAATGTCACATGGCTAGCAAATGACTGAGTTAACTAGAGGTCAAGTCCACACTGCTTGACTTCCAGGTGAGTGGCTAGATAACCAGAGAGTCTCCCAGGATCCTTCTGTTCTTCACCATCAGCATACAGAATGTAGGAAGAAGAGAGCTGCTTGTTTGCTGCGGGAGGGCTCGCCTGTCCATCCCAGCCGCCTGGTCAGCTTAGACCCAAAATAATCACCCAGAAACTGTATTAATTAAATCATTGCTTGGCCCATTAGCTCTAGCTTCTTATTGGCTAACTCTTACATATTAATTTAACCCATTTCTATTAATCTGTATATCATCACAAGGTTGTGGTCCGCCAGCAAAGTTTCAGCATGTCTATCTTCACCGGCAGGCTCCATGGTGTCTTCTTACTCCGCCTTCTTCCTCCCATGCTATAGGCCAAGCCAGTTTTCTTTACTCATTAACCAATAAAATCAACACATAGACAGAAGGACCTCCCACACCAACAGAACACATTGGGGGTGAAGACAGTCAAGGGATCTCGGAATGAATGACCTCATCAATCTCATTCACATTACCTGTGTAGCAGGCAAAGGCTCCTGTGCCCTGATCCTTACTAGATTCCTGAGGAACACAGGGCAAGGATCACCTTGTCCATGTGCAGAGAGCATGGAAATTCATTGAGATGAGGAAGCCTGCAGAGGTCAAGAGCAAGCACGAGGAAGACCAGTTTCTAACAGTCAGCTCCTCTGACTTTGGACCTGTTCTCATCCCAATGGCTTAGAGGAACCCTGTGAGACTTTTTCTCACATTGGCACCATATATTAGCACAACCAGTGCCTTCCAGAGCGTGTGGCATGGCAGAGATACTCATACTCCAAATGACTTGATGGGACCAAAGTGAGTGCCCTCAGGCCAGCTACATGCCCACCTACCTATATCTTTTGTCTGACTCTAATCCCCAAGGAAAGAACCATAATAACCACAAAGTTCGATGCTTGCTTAAGGTTGCCTTGACTTAGACATTTCTCTGGTTTCCCTCATGCCGGTTCTGCCTGGTGGCCACAGTCCTCTGTCTCATTTGACATGTAATCATCAAAGACAGAAAGATCTGGTGGCTTTGTCTAGCATCATAGTGTTCCTCAGCAAGGGGTTTCACCCTTCCTGAAACCAAACTGTTCACTATGATCTGATCAAAGCCCTCAGTGGGACTCAGTTTTCCCATCTGAGAAGAGAAGAGAGTGACCTTCACTAGCAATAACATCTTGACTCTCCGACAGCTTCATGCTGATTTCCTTACGACCTGACGTGCTGGAGGACACCCCTGGGGGCGGGGCTTACATTTTATTTGTTATTTTGTCACTGAGAAAGAGCTTCAAAATCTAAAACCCTAGGAAAACATGCAGAAAGGCCACACCCAAACTCCTCTTTACTGCAGCAAAGAGATGGAGTGTCCCCAAGCACAACCAGTGGCGATTAAACCCACCTGTCATTGAAATTTGCTGGGGTGGGGGGCGGGGTTGTCCCTGTGGGGCCCTAATGAGAGCCCTTGTGGGAGCCCAACTTCTGTATTTTTCTCATTAACTGGTCACAGGTGCACCAGTCCCTGCATAATGTGGCCACGTTGGGCAGGCCCATCAGGGACCACAGCTGGTGGGCTGAGCCCAAGCTCCCTTTTCTTTCTTTTCTCCCCCTCCTCCCTTTTATTTATCTCTTTACCAAGTCAAACAATTGCGGAGACCAAATCCTAAATAGCCTTTGTTTCTCCCACCCTGTCAGCCTCTTTAGGTCAAAGAAAGGAGATTCCGAAGCAAAGCCAGGAGACATTCATCTTCCAGAAGGTAAACAAGGATGGTTGGCAAGAGAGATGGAAGATAGGATGTGTCTGTCAATATACACTCAATGGCAGAGTGAGTGAGGAGACAGCACCAAAGCCTCCAGCTCGGTGGAGTTACCTGGGTAAGCCTCCAAGCACAGGGGGTGGGGGCAGCATTCCCAAAGAGGCAGCAGATACCAACCAGCAGGGCAGTGGCTTCCTGGCCTCTCTGTCCAGGCCACCCTGCATCTCTGTCTAAATTTTCCGTGACCATGGAAGTAAAGCTGGAGATGATGCAGCGTTGAAGACCAGCTTCGACGTAACTCATACGTTCCAAGGTAGGAGTGTGAGGATTAGGATTATTGAGCAAAAGGAGCAGGAGCAGAGGTATAAGAGACAGAACAGCATCAGGAGGGACATTCTGTGAATATTCTCGTTTATTTGCCACACACGCCCAGAGGGGAGGGGGAATGTAACAGACTTCATTACCATGATGTAGGGAATAGACTGGAATTCTCCAACCTTTGGTCCAGGTGGAGCAGATTTTCCTCTATACCCAAAATACTAATTAACCACACCCTGGGTCAGAATCTCTCCTGTGTAGCCACATCTGCTGTCAACAACTTTGAGAGAGCAAAAGTAAGCTCAAACTCTCTGACCTCCAGTCAAGGTGGAACCGGCTCATATTTTTGGATCCCAACAATGCAGAATCCTGGAAACAAAAGAAACTTCTGAGCCAAGCTCATTTCTACATTTCTTCAGCAAAATTTACTGAGCACATATTCCCGTGCTTGGAAGGATTCGAGTCTGAGGAGAACGAAGCAGGCAAACCTCTGTGCCCTTCAGAGCTCACTCACGACTAGAGGAGATAGATAATAAATGTACCCTATCCGATGGGAAGGGCACAACAAGGTAAAGAGGAGGAAGTGGTGTTTTAGAGTGGGCGGCCAGGGAGGCGATGTGGAGTAAAGAGGGGCCTGAGCCACATGGGAGACTCGGGTGGATTGCTCCACATGAAGGAAGATCGCGGGCAGGTATGCAGCACGGCACATGTAACCAGTCTGAGAACAACGGAGGGCATCAGCTTTAATGAATGAGATGCCAAGCTCAGGTCCGGGGTTCCTGGAGCTCATAGCTAAGAAGAGAGCCAAGGGTCCACGCAGCCCACCAGAAAGACTGGGAGAAAGGTGCCTGCAGGGAGAGCCCAGAGCTCTGTGAACAAAGTGGATTGTGTCTGATAAAGGAGCAAGCTACCATTCAGCTGACTGTGGGTTGAGCATCTTGTGTTTTATGACTTCTGGGGGACCCTGTGCACCTAAGCAAGTCAGTTCTTTGCTCCAGAGACTGTCTCATATGTGCTATATGTCCTTTTCTTCTCTGTTAACTTATAAGGAGGGTTTGGCAATTGAACGCTGAGGGGAAAGATAGATGGATGGACGGACAGACTGACGAACAGACAGACAGATTATAAATTTTTTATAAATTTTATTTATCTACCCTGGGAATAGTAGTACATGTCTAAAATTCTGGCATTTTAGAGGCTAAGACAATAGGACTGCTGTAAGTTCAAGCCTAGCCTGGGCTGCATCATGAGTTCCAGTCCAGCCCAGGCTACCTACCCATTTAAGACTTTGTCACAAAAAGAAAAAAAATTGTTAATTTAAAGAATATATAACACACAAATCAAAACTAATAGCATATAATTCTTGTGTTTGGCCTGCCGTGTTAATAACAGTTTGGGTAGAGCCACATAAATGAAGGTTAAGGTAGTTGATGCACACAATTAGAAAGGCCAAGAGGTCCGTAACCACTCTTCACAAGGTGGAAAGCCAGGAAAGCCAGCTTGCATTGGAAGAACTGAGAATCAAGGAAGTCACTGGAATTCCCAACTCGGGACAGAGGCTTGAGACCTGAGGATGAATTTGAGGGTGGGTGGTCAATGGTTCTGGCAACTCTGAAGGTCCAAGAACTGGGAGGTCCAAAGTCCAGTGGTCAGAGGAAATGGACAGTCTCGCTAAGGAAGAGAGAGAAAATCTCTCTGACTCAGTGCCTTTTCATCTCTCTGATGCTGCTGCACTGGATGATACTGATGCACTGGACAATACTGACGCACTGGACGATAATGACACACTGGAGCATGCTGCTGAGCTGGACCATGCTGCTGAGCTGGACCATGCTGCTGAGCTGGACCATGCTGCTGAGCTGGACCATGCTGCTGCACTGGATGATGCTGCTGAGCTGGACCATGCTGCTGCACTGCACAATGTTGCTGCCTTAGATGATGATGCTGCCCTGGATGCTGCTGCTCCCCTGGATGCTGCTGCTGCACTGAATGATGCTGGATGATGCTACTGCCCTGGACGATGCTACCACGCTGACCAAGAAGCCTGCTCGCTCGCTGCTGATCGAAGGGCCAGTCCCTTCCAGAATCACCCTCACAGAGCACTAGAAGTAATGTTTTTAATCTTGGTTTGCCTCCACGCAATCATATTGGCACAAAAAATTAATTATCACACTACCATTTACTGTAAATTTCATACAGCTAAATGAGTCTCAAAATGCTTTCATTGATTTTATTGATAACTGCTAGAATCTTGACTATGCAGCCGAACAGAGGTAGCCGTTAGCAAATGAGGATCATTATGACATGAATATGGGTGATTATTTTCATTTAAATGAATAACACAGTGTGAAGTAGTAATAATATAGAGAAACTTGTTTTGCTTGCCTGCTTGTGTTTTTGAGACAGGGTCTCACTCTGTAGCGCACACTCATTATGAGAGCAGGCTGTCCTCACTCCTTTTCCAATTCTCCTGCCTCTGCTTCTCGAGTGCTGGGGTGGCAGGGGACCTGGGGCGGGGGGGACTTTACCCTTTTGCAAATGTTCTGAGAAACCTCTTTGTTGAGTCGAATCAAGGTTTGATCAATGCTAGAAGGATATTCCTTTAGCTTTTTAAGCTATTCACAATGCATACACAATATACTTTTGAATGCGTTATTACAGTTTTTTCATCACCTTTTAAAGTTTAGATCTCAGAAGAATAGTTCATCCATCTCTGATGAGTTGCCCATTCCCTTGGTGTAAACACACATCAGGGTTCATCTCAGGTAACCAGCATGGCATGAGTAAAGACAGACCTGGGTAAAGTGGGATGCCCCAGGAGGGCACCTCTATCAGCAGGGCAGATAAGATAGATGTGGGCAGACCCAGAGACATGCACAGTGGAAAAATCCGCTGAAATGATTAGGCACTTATAAGTTTGGAATATTAGTTGTCTTTAGACTTTATGTCTAATTAAGTATAATTTCAGTTTTGTTTAGTTTGTTTGTTTGTTTTAGAGGCAGGTTTTCTCTGTGTGACAGTCCTGGCTGTCCTGGAACTCACTTTGTAGACCAGGCTGACCTCGAAGTCACAGAGATCCACCTGCTTCTGCCTCCCAAGGACTGGAATTAAAGGCGTGCACCACCACTGCCTGGTGTAATTTCAGTTTCGGCAATGACTTTATTTAATAGCCTGCTTATAAAATTCTTTTTGAAAAAATATTTATTCATTTATTATCCATACAATATCTGCCTACATGTGTGCCTGCAGGCCAGAGAGGGCACCAGACCCCATTACAGATGGCTGTGAGCCACCATGTGGTTGCTGGGAATTGAACTCAAGACCTTTGGAAGAGCAGGCAATACTGTTAACCACTGAGCCATCTCTCCAGCCCCCTACTTATAAAATTCTTAAAAATTGAGTAACTAGCCCTACTGAGCTGGTTGGGCGCCAGCTCTAGCACAGCCCTGTGTCTTTTTGTTGTTTTGTTTTGTTTGTTTTTTCTCAAGAGAGGGTTTCTCTGCATAGCCCTGCCTGCCCTGGGGTAGACCAGGTTGGGCTCAAACTCCAAGATTTGCCTGCTTCTGCCTCCCAAGTGATGGAATCAAAGGCGTGCACCACCATGACTGGCCAGCCCTTTATTTTATTCATATCTGGTCCAGTCTTCACAGATGACTTTATAGGATCAGGATCTTGGCCTCTCTTCTACCCTTTCCACAGGAACTGTGTGAAATAAATAAACGATGGTTTCCTTTTCTTTCTTTTTAAGTATTTTATTTATTTTTATTTGATGGGCCACATGTGTCTGTGTGGGGGTGTCAGATCCCCTAGAACTGGAAAGCTGCCATGTGGGTGCTTGGAATTGAACCCAGGTCCTCTGGAAGAACAGTCAGTGCTCTTAACCACTGAGCCATCTCTCCAGCCACAAATGATGGTTTCCTAATGACATTAACACTGGAAAGCCCCCTCAGAACCTCGTCTCCATACCAGAACTTTACAGATCAGGCCACAAGAAAACCCGGAGAGCCGTAACTGGCCAAAGTGGAACTCAGCAGAACTGAGGTGAATGGGAGAGCCAATCTGACCTCAGCTGACCATCCGGCGTCTTCCTGTCATAGTCCTGTCTGTATTACAGAGTTCCTCACGTGGTAGGTAGTTCTCTACCGCTGTGATAAAGCACCATGACTAAGACACCTTTACATAAAGGGGTTTGTTTTGGTTTACAGTTCCCGAGGGTTACAGTCACAGATGGCGAGGGCAGCATAAATGCACAACCACACAGCGCAGGCTGCAGGCCTGCTGACAGCAGGAGGACGCTGAGCGCTTCTTAAACGAAGAGGCAGAGAGAATGAAGAGGGGATGGCACGTGACACTTTTTATTTTAAATTTTCCAGCAGTGGTTATAATAGACATTTATCTCAAGTGAGGGATCTACAGAGCAAGTAATTCTTAAACTGTGCTTCAGGTTGAACCAACTCCATAAAAACGAGCTGAGGCCAGGCATGCCCACAAACCTCAACCGAGAGGTCACTCCTTTGCCCGTTCTTCTCTCTCTCTTTCCCAAAGAACATCTTTCAGATAGGGCTCAAGGGAGAATTTGTCCCCCTCATATTTTGTCTGCTGCTTCCTAGGCTAGGTCTGATGCCTCAGGATCAGGTCGGGGCTCTCCTAATGTGAGACATTCTGCTGTTATCAAGGCCCCCAGGAAGCCTTCTTAGAGCGTCTTTCACATAGTCAGTCCTATATATTATATCCTCCCGTTAATTAACGATACACTAATCAGGTCTCATTAACCCCAGCTTGTTGCATCCTACAGCATTAAAATACCATCTCACGTGCCATCCGGCCACTTGCTTGACGCCACAACCGCAGGCCTGCCCACCAGTCTGACCTGAGAGTGGCTCATGGCATTTATTTCAAGTCTGCCCCCGTCCTGCAGCAAGGAAGCCCCCCCCCCACACACACACACAAACATCGATATAAACTGGGAGCCAAGCGCTCAAATGCCTGAGACCAAGAGGATGCTCCTCCTTCAAACCACCGCACTCATCTATAAGGAACAATAGAAACACGTGCCACCATGCCATTTGGACCGAAGCAAATCGAAGGTAATCGGTGAATAGCGCACTCGCTTCTGTGTCTGAATGAGACACGGTGGCGTGTGTTCCGTGCCGCTTGAGCGACTTGAGGATGATGTCCTAGAAAGCTAGCAAAAAATACATCACCAAACACAAAAAATACACGCCGCGTCATGCTAGCAATATCCAGAGTGAGGTATGCACACAATTGTTTTCTAAGCCCTGCATTTCATCTCCCTTCCCCCATGTGATACTCTATGGCTTAGCTGAGGCTATCTCTTCCTCCTCAAATGCTCCACCTTACGCTTCCCCTATCAAATCAAGACTTGGATGCCGCGACATTCTTGCTGTTCTTCGAGGGAGGAACAAACTGCCCAGCACTTCGTAGGCCTGGGTCGTTCCAGCACTCTGATGGAGAAATGCTGCCCAGGTCATGAATTTTAGTTGCTGCCAGCAGGCAAATCGGACTGTCTTCCATTTCCAGCCTAGCTCCCTGGGTCCCGGAGAGTGAGGAAGATAAACAACACAGCAGACAACTAAGCCTTCAGGGGGAGGTCCTAGTGATGGGTGGCTCGGTGCAGCCATGACTCAACGCTCTGCCAGGTTTTTTCATCAATACCCAGGAAGCATTCCACCTCATCTTTCCGCAGCCTCCACCCGGCTTGACTTCAAATAGCACTAAAAGGAAACCGCGTTCTCCTAACGTCTCTAGAAGGCAAATAAGTCACGTCCATATGTCAGGAACTTTCCAAAGTGACAGACTCCACAGCCTGAGCGAGCACGCTACCAGCACAGGGGGAGGACCTGAAGTTCCTGTGGATGGCAGTCAGGCTCACCTCCAAGTTCTTGCCAAGGTCAGCATGAGGCGACCAAGCAGCACAAGTCCAACAGGAAGGTGGCCTGACTCTGTCACACCAGCCATGGAACCTTGAGCAAGTTGCTTCCCCTCCCCCGCTTCCTCGTCTATAAAATGAAAATAATAAGTCCAATCCTCTCAGCATACAATGGGGTGATTGTGAGGACTCTCACAGTAACATGTGTGGAATGGCAGTCACTATTCACAGTGAAAAGAATAAAGACATTTATTATTATTATTATTATTATTATTATTATTATTATTATTATTATTGAGATGGTAGGGTAGGGAAGAAGAAAGCAGGCCAGAATAGAATGAGTACTCCCTAGCAGATGGGAGTGTGGTATCTAGTTTGCCTCTGTCACTACTTAGCTCTGGGCTAGAGGCTTGATCATTTTCCTTCTCTGGACACAAATTTTCTCACTTGTATAATTAGGTTCTTGAGTTAAAGCAGTTTTCTCGTCCTTTTGGGGAAGCTTCCTTAGAGATGGGATCTGCTGCCCCACAACTGAGTCAGGCTGAGGCTGCAGAGTTCACCACTGTGACTTGTGTTTGAAGAGTCCCAGATGAGTGGCCTTGTTCATGTTTTGGAGGCACAGGATTCTATCCCTGGAAGTCCCAGGCTGGCGCCGTTATATTTACTGCCCCCTCTGCCTGGAAAACTCTACTCCCAAAATGCCTTTTGTCTCCTTTCAAATTGTGCCAAAGTTTTGCTTTCCACATACAGCAAGTACAAATGTTACCTGCTTAGACAGGAAGCAGTTCTTCTCACCCTCATGTAACATAATGTGTGACCATGTACACGCACGCTCGTGCACAGACACACACACACACACACACACACACACACACACACACACACACACGCACGTGCGCTAGCACATCTTCTTCACTAAAATGTCCTAATGCCTCTTGGGATAGTGCTGGCACACTGTTGCTAAGGAAGCAGTTTGGAATGTTAAAGCAAATAAACGAGTAAGTACAAGTTATGACTTAGCTATAAAATGACCCTAAGGCTCACTGGGTGGGAGCTTCAAATGTTGCTACTGAAGGGCAGACTCTCCCACCTGCCTCGGATGCTGATGTGGGGGAGGGCATCTCACCCCCACCCTTGCCGTCACATGACAGATGAATGATGGGGACAGCTCTCCCATGCTCACAACTTAGCGACTGGCCCACCCCCACCTCCACCAACAGGGTCAGCACTACTGTGTTGCCCAGGTAAGGTGCAGAGGAATTTGTCTTAATTGAAGCTTTTGAAGGAGGAAAACCCTTCATTAATCTCGATCTTTTGAGGTGAGAAGATCCACTTTTAATCTGTGCCACATCTTCCTTGGTGCCAGCTTATATTTATAAAGAATATTGAAGAAGGAAGCTCTTACTCTTTGCCTCTGCACAGGCAATCAGGAAGTGGGCCTGGTTGCCAGAAACCAATCACAGTTGGGTAAAACTTTGAGGTCTTGCCCTGGCCTTCCCTGCCTTCTCTTTCTCTCTAATTCTTGGGGCACCATGATACAGTCTGTTCTACTACACCCACTCCCTTGTGACACTCTGCCTCAATTCAGGCCCACGGGAACCTGGCCTCATGAAGCCTCAGAAATCATAAGCCAAAATAAATCCCCCTTCTTCCAAGTTCCAGGCATTTTGTTATCGCAACGAAAAATCAGTGAACACAAGCTTCCCCTTTGTCTGCGGATCAGAACGCGGAACTGCAAGATGGCAGCAGAGAGGCCCTCAGCCGAGGACCTTAGAGGGAGAACAGACTCCCAGGGCCTGCCCATACTGTCTCCCCTCCCCTGGCTCAGCTGCCATGCGCCCCAAGGCACGCCAGGTCACCGGCCTTGCTTCTTACTGAGTGGCAGTTTCCCCTAGAATGAAGGGTCCACGTTCAGCCAGTTGCCTCACCATGGTGTCCCGGAACCCCACCACCCTATCCAGATGGTTCTTTTTAAGGCAGATAGATGACAAACCTTCAGCAGTTGTTTTAGGGAGGGTAGTTCACCCTCCAGACCCCAACTCCAGAACAATATAGACCAACAGACATGATGTCATTTAAAAGGTGTTGGAGTTTAAAGACGTTTCCCCCAAGTGTTTTAGGGCACTCATAAATGATTAATGAAATTTATACACGTGGGTTATTATCTAAAAATACACTCTATGAAATTCTTTTGAAGGCAAGAGTTTATGGGTAGGATTTTACTTCTAGATTTCTAGGGCTTTAAGAAATAAACATATTGATCTGAGTCTCTGAACCTTTGAAGAAAATCAATCATCTTTCCTAGGCCATCTTCCAGTTTGCACATTTATGATAACAACCCCCCCCCCCACACACACACATAGCTAGAACAGCTAATCAGACATTGTCTTGACCGGAAATGCTCATCTTGATTTTAATGCTCGTCTTGATTTTAAGTCTTTTGTCAAGTTCTCTCTTTGCCTCTCAATAATACATATCTTTTTTTCAAAACATTGGGAGAAATAGTCAGAGAGGTCAAAATAGACAAGTCCACAAACCATTTCTAACATAATAGCGAAACTTCCTAGATGGCTTACCAAATAGCTTCTTGTGTAGCCAGCATTGTTTACAACACAGACTGGAAAATTGTGGCCCCCAAAAGCACTCTAAGGTTTGGGTTATTTCTCAAATATGAGTTACATGTTTGTTTTCTTATTCGCTTATTGAAGCTATTGGAAGGCAGAAGCTGTGTGAATCACTAACTCTCAAGCTATGACTTTTGCTGTCTGTTGAGCACGCTGAGAAGAAAAGGGCATCACAATGTGTCCTGTTTCTCAGACAGTCAGAGGAACAGATGTATGTGTACTAGTTATTGTTCTTGTTGCTGTTATAACATACCTGGCTTAAGGGAGGTTCATTTTGCTCATAGATTCAGGGAGGTTTCAGCCCACCATCCTGGGAATGGGCAAGCTCAGTCTTAGGCAAATATATGGTATAACTCTTCACGTGGCGGCCAGACGAGGAAGCACAGCCAGTAAAACAGAGATCAGGCAGGAATGATATATGCCTAGCGACCCCCTCACTACTACTCCCACCGTCCCAAGACTTCTTTGATCTTGTCTGGCTCTACCTCGTAAGTTTCCAGAACTCCACACCTGGAGACCAAGCATTCAGATAAATGAGTGTATGGAGGAAATTAAATATTTAAACCCAGTATGTATGTATGGGTGAAATTATATCTTAGATTATGATGGAGCTCACAGGAGCTGGACACTCACCTCCATGTACAAAGATGATTAAGTGAAATACAGGATAGACCGCAACTCTCATCAGTCATTGATTGACAGACCCTGACTGTAATTCCCGGAAGAAGGGAACCCATGATGAAACTCAAATGTGACCTGGCCTTCTGCCTGGGGACAAGTGAGACGGGGCCCAAGCAGAGCCTGGTGAGCAGATTTAGTTAAGAGGAGGACAGGGAGGGTGCCAAGATTAGTGATGCAAAGAGGTTGCTATGAATTTGATTTGAGCTGTGCCTGGGTCCTTGGCTGAGAGAAGAGCCAGGTATAGTAACCGCCAGACGGCCTATCAGAAGGTGGATTAAAAGGAAATGAAATCTGAATGCTGACGTTGGGTTATCCTCAGGGTTGAAAGAGCTTGGAGTTTCAGAAAAGCACAAGGAAGACACCTTGGTGAGCACTTTGCACAATCAGGGTAAGGATCCCAGTCACGTGCCACACGTCGTGTGGTCAGTGGTGGGAGCTGTATGCATAGCACACTATCACTGATACCTCCGTTATCACCATAGCATGGCAACAAAGTACGTTATCCCCATATTCGTGGTGATGCTGGTGTGCATGAACCTAGCACATCCTGGTAATGTAGAAGCATAGCACATACGAGTATCTACAGTACATGGTACTTGGTCATGATAAGCAACTATATTACTGGTTTGTGTGTGTAGCATGTTATACTTCTATTTGTGTTTGAATACAGCTTTTCCAATTATTAAGAAATACTTTATTGAAAAACTGTGTGGATTTCTGCCCATAGCAGTCCCATATGTCCTGTGATTTTTTTTCTGTCTTTGAGTTGCATCATTTTCTCTTGTGCCATACGATTCAAGTTTGTGTAAATGCATGCTGTGTGACTCACCCAGTGGCCAAATTACCTAACAGCCTACTACCCAGAATGTAACTTGTTAAATGGCACTTGACTGTGTAGAGCAACACCGAAGTAACCCAGCCTAAACCATCTTTAACACAGGGCTCCACAAAACCAAGGTGAACTACCAGCAATTTCTTTGTGTTCCTGGCTACAACAAAAAGGTGGCATCAGGTACATGAAGAAGAGTAGGCCACAGGAAAAAATGACCTCTCTTACCCTCATACAACAACCAGTTCAAACTGCATCATTTAAAACTCATTTGAAGTCTGGCAGTGGTGGTCCACACCTTTAATCCCTGCACTCAGGAGGCAGAGGAAGGTGTGAGTCTGAGGCCAGCCTGTTCTACATAGTGAGTTTGAGACCAGCCTGGTCTACAGAACAAGTTCCAGGAAATAGAAGGCTGTTATAAACCCTGCCTTGAAAATCCAAACTATAAATATTCATTTGAAACAGGAAATGCTAGGACTGCTAAAGGAACACTGGGAAAACCCTTCAGGATGTAGGCTGGCAACAATTTTCTGAATAGAATTCCATAACACAGGAAATAATTCCCCAAGAAGGTGGAATTCCATGACATCAAAAAGCTCCTGCACAGCAAAATAGGCAATGAAGAGAATGAACAGAGAGCCTACAGAACGTGAGCGAGCCTTCGACAGTTATACTTCACGCAGGGCTAATGTCTAGAATATATAAAGAACTATAAAAGTTAAACAGTACAATAAAACCTTACTAGTCAGTAAATGGGACCCAAAGAAGCACAGACAACAGATATTTTTTAGGGGGTTAACATCTTTAGCCACCAGAGAAACGTAAACGAAAATTACTCCGAGAATCTTCTCAGTTCAGTCACAATTTCTACCGCCAAGAAAACAAATATCTAGGTGGTGATGTGAGGAAAAAGGGATACCTGCTACTTACCCACTGTTGGCAAAGGTGCAAACGAATGCAACTGTTGTCACAATCGGTATGGAAGCCAAGTACAGATCTGCCATATGACTCTGCCACACCGCTTCCGGACATACACCCAAAGGACTTGCCATCCAACTGCAGAGATATGTGTTCATCCCTGCTAATTGCTGCTGTTTTCACTATGTCAAGGAAAAGAAATCAGCCTAGATACCCAACAGCAGAGGATTAGACAGTGAAATCGAGAGATATGCATGGATTTATACTCAAAATGGATTTTTACTCAGCTACATAGAAAAATGAAATTGTGAAATTTGCAGGAAAATACATGGTACTAGAAAACATTATTTTAAGCAAGGTAACCCAGACTCAGAAAGATAGATATAGTATGTTCTCATAAGTAGATCCTTGCCTCTAACTGTTAAATGTGCGTGTTCAGGTGCGTGGTAAGGCTAGGAAACTTGAAAGGGGACTGAAGGAGGTTCTTTTCTGTACTTGTGATAAAACACCATCACCATGACAACTTACAGTCGGAAGGGTTTATTTGGGCTTATGGCCCTACAGACATAAAAGTCCACAGAAGTGAGGAAGCAGTCATCATGGTAGATGAAGTAGCAAGCTGAGAGATTGCATCTTGAGCCTCACACTGGGAATGACTTTGAAACCTGACATACTTTCTCCAGCAAGGCCACACCTCGTAAGCATACCCGAATGCCAACATCAGAGGGGACGAAGTGTCCAAACATCTGTGCCTCTGGGGACATTTGAGGCACAGATGGAGTTCTGAGTGAATGTGTATTATTGATGTGGGCACAACCATGTCAGAGACCCCAGTGCCTCAGACCCAAGGAACAGCAAGGTCTGCCCAGATGAGGCTAACGGAAATGGCACAACTTTTCCCTGGTTGGAGTATGAACACTGAGAGACTATACCGAATGCGTCAGTCACAGCTTCCTCTTCCTGGGTGACAGTAGCCTGAGACTACATCCACGTAGAGACATCCTACCAAGATTAGCTAAGTCTGACTCCTCATTCAGCTGTATACATGCCTTCTTGATACAATGTATGAAATAAATACGCTAACTTTCTGGGCTTTTGGTAATTCTCCTTGAGAGTGCATGATCAACTGATCCCAACCTTTCTGTGTGTCTGTGTGTGTATCTGTATGTGTGTCCGTGTCCTGTGTGTATCTGTCCATGTGTGTGTCTGTGTGTCTTATGTGTGTGTGTGTCTGCATGTGTGTCTGTATGTATGTCCATGTCTCTGCATCTGGATGTGTACGTCTTATATGTGTCTCTCTGTGTGTGTCTGTGTGTATCTGTATGTCCACGTCTGTATATCTGTATGTGTGTGTGTTTTATATGTGTCTGTCTGTGTATCTGTGTGTGTGTTATGTTTGTCTGTCTCTATGTGTGTTTATGCATCTGTCATTTCTTCATTTCCTCATTGCACCAATCCAGTCAATCCCCAAAGCCATGCAGATCTAGGCAGACATTTCTCTTTCGAACTATCCCATGAAACAGTAAGGCTTTAAGGCAAGGCTGTGGTCGTAGGGAAGGCAACAGAACACCAGGGAAGTGGGTAAGACAGGGGGCTAAAGAGTACGGGGAAGGTCAGGGGACTGGGAAGGGAACCAGACAACCTGAAATGTGCCTGGAAACCCCATTCAGGAACACAGTACTTTGTTAGCTAATTTTGAAACAAGGTTTCACATTTAAATTGAAGGAGAAGGAGAAGGAGAAGAGGAAGAGGAAGAGGAAGAGGAAGAGGAAGGAGGAGGAAGGAGAAGAAGAAGAAGAAGAAGAAGAAGAAGAAGAAGAAGAAGAAGAAGAAGAAGAAGAAGAAGAAGAAGAAGAAGAAGAAGAAGAAAAGAGAAAAATAAGATCAATTGCAGTAGCACACTCTGCAATACCACGACTCGTGAAGTGGGAAGCAGAGGCAGGAGGATCTCGAGTTTAAAGCCAGCCAAGGCAATGTATGAAGTTCAAGGCCAACCTGGGCAACATAGCAAGTCCCTATGGGAGTAGTCCAGAGACATAGCATAAAGACTGGACAGTAGGAAAGAAAGCTTTGCCTGCAAATGAAATGAATATTTGTGTATAAAGCCCTGAGGAGTCTAGAAGTCTTCTGTGAAAATAGGAAATTCTTACAGCAAGCTATCGAGTCAAATGCATAAGGATCAATTCTGGTTTTATATACAAACAACAAACAATTAGAAAACAAAACTTGCAAAGTAACCAGTCAGGATAGCATCACAGTACATAAAATGGGAGCTAGTTTGACAAAAATCACCTAAAACTTCAGTACTAAAAATTATGCAGTATCACTAAGAGATAAACAAATTGAACAATAAACCATATTCATTCACTCACTGAAAGGCTCAAACTGTTCAGTTGTCAATTCTCCTGCTAGTGAAATTGATCTACACAGATTTACCTCCTGTGAGCAAAATCTCCAGGCATTTTTTTTTAGAAATTGACAAATTAATTCTAAAGTTTATGCAAAATTAAAAAGGACTTATGTGACCAAAATAAAGTTATTTAAAAGATCAAGACTTAAGGACCACACATTAACCTAATAGCAAGACATTAAAAAATATTTAACAGTCTTGGCAACGGGTTATTGACATATAGGCAATGAAATGGGAAATTGAGAAAGTCACGCATAATTAATTGGTTTGTAACAAAAACACTCAACAGGGGAAGCCTTTATGAAATGATACTGAACTGCTGAATACTATTTTAAACAAAATAGTCCTCCAGCCATTACCTCACACCATATATCACAAAATTAATGCATGAGGACCTGAGACAAATCTCCAGTACAGCAAACAAACACAAACAAATAAAGAATTTGAGGGTAGGGTATAGCTCCACAGTAGAGAGCTCGCCTAGCATGATCCCTGGGTTCGATTCAAAGCACTGTAAAGCATTAACTTTAGATGAATAACAGATTTCATCACAAAAACTAAATTTGCTCAGAAGCTAGGAGTAAGCAGGAGTCCTCACAGCACTGGGCTGATGTGGGAGTCCCCTCTGGGTGCTGTGATTACCATTAATGAATAAAGAAACTGCCTTAGCCTGTTGATAGGGCAGACCTTAGGTAGGTGGAGGGGACTGGACTGAATGCTGGGAGAAGGAAAGTGGAGAGAGACGCCATGGGTCCGCTGTTGGCGGTAGACATGCTGAAACTTTGCTGGTAGGCCACAACCTTGTGGTGATACATAAATTAATGGAAATTGGCTAAATTAATATATAAGAATTAGCCAATAAGAAGTTAGAGCTAATGGGCCAAGCAGTGATTTAATTAATACAGCTTTTGTGTGATTATTTCAGTTCTGGGCTGCCCAGATGAACAAGTAGGCCCTCCCACTATAAACTGGGCAGAGTTCTCAGAGAAGACAGGCACAGGAAATACTCACCATCAAAAACAACCCCCTGGAATTCCTTATCTCATCAAAGTAATAAGCTCGGTCATTAAAAAGAGAGCAGTAAGAAAATTAAAATTAAGCCCCCAGCTGAGACAAAATATTTGTAATCTCTACACATTAGAAGAGACTTTCATCCAGAATACAGAAAGAATGGCTGTACACTAGGTTTTTAAATAGAGGTAGACAATAAATTTAAAGAAAGTTCCTGAAAGAAACTATGCAGGTGACTTTGAGAATGTGGGAAGCACTCACCATCATTAAGCACCAAAGAAGGACAAGGTAGAACCCTGAGGAGATAACCTTTTCAGAAAGCTATGGTTACCATGACATCAAGCTCCTCCTAAGAGGTTGAAACACTGTAACATTCATCACACTACTGGGAAGGGAAATGGTAGAGCCACTTTAGAAAACTGTTGGTAAGTTTCTTTCTCTCTTAAAAAAAATTATATATGTGTGTTCGTCTGTGTGTGGGTGTGAGCTCGCACACGAAGTACTCCTGAAGGCCAAGGGAGCGTGCCAGATCCGCCAGAACTGGAGTTACAAGAGGTTGTGAGCCCCTCAACACAGTGCTAGGAATCAAACTCCAGCCCTCTGCAAGAGAAGCGGACGCTTTTAACTGCTGAGCCGGCAAAAGCCCCATGCTAGAGTCTTTCCAAAGTAAAAGATATACCCAATCTATGAGCAAGCAATTTCACTCCTGGGTAAATTGCCTGTGGAAAGTGAAAACATGGTCACAAAAAACTTACTCAAGAATTGTATCAGCTCTGTTCACCATAGTCCAAGACTGGCAAGAGTTCAAATATCAATCAATACAAGAACGGATGGATACATTGTGGACTTGTGTTGCACAATCAAATACTGTTTATAAACAAAAGACTATAAATTACTAATACACTCAGCATCAATATGAATCTCAATAAGGAATAAATAATTTATTTAATTATATAATTAATTTTTATAAATTTTTATAATTATATATAATTTTATAAAATAATAAAACAAAGGGTTCCAGATATAAGAGGATTCATACCATAGAATTTCATTTACATAAGATTAAAAAAACAAGCTCAACAACTCTGTAGGAATAAAACAAAAGTCGGGATTGCCCGAGGAGGATGGGAGCAGGAGACTTCAGAGATCATTAAATATTGAACATCTTTGTGTGGATTAAGAGATGCAGTACAAACACCTAGTGGCAACTTGGAGTGTGCACAGCTCACTATGTGTACGTCCTACTGGGTAAAAATAGAGTAAGGTAGGGAGTCCAGAGAAGGAGACTATAAGACGGTAGGAAAAGGAGGATGTTTCAATTATTCTTTACTTGCCAGCATGCAGTCACGCAGGCCGTGTAAACATAGGTTCAGGCATTCGCTATGAACTGAGACAGGGTCATAGAAGCATCATGTATTTCGGCCAACAGAGAACTTCGACTCTCGATTTGGGAAAGGTCTTTTCTCTGTTGTTTGGTTCCCTCTTGGCCTTTATTATCAAAATTCCCACACAGGCCTGAAAAGAGGGAGAACAGAAACACACTGATTCTGCTTTTCACACATACAGAGTCCAGGACAAATTGTGCATTGTTGATATTTTCATATTTTACTTCCTGCCACAATTCTGCCATGGAAAGAAAACTAAAAAGGGAATTACTCTTAACTCTTTAGCCTCCCAAATCTGCCCATTCCATTTGGACCGAGGGCTTGACAGGAGAAAACAAAACTAAACAAAACAAAAAACACGTTTCTTTAAAGAATTAAAAAAAAATCATCCCTATTTTTATCATAAGATATCCCTGTAACAGAACTGATGTCCCCTTCTCCTGAAGATGATCAAGTGACACTCTCAACAAACGGCCCCTCATTCTTTGCTAAAGGTACTGGCCACATTAAAATGTAACCGCATGGAAATGGATTTCCCTCTTTTCACATCTCTGTCTTTGGTTTCCATGGAAGAGGGCTAATTACCTTTTTAATAGCCCTAATTGATGGCCTTACAGATCATATCTTTCAGTCTCCACTTGTGTGGGGGAGGTGGGGGCGGGACACCCTCCTTTTCTCTTGACCCCTGGGCTCCAGCTCTTCCTCATTGGAAGGAGGGTGGTGGCCTGGTGAGAGGCCCCTGCCTTGTGCGCCTCTGTTCTGAGAACTACCTGCCGCCCATTGTGGGCTGACCAGGAAGCCCGGCTTTGTCTTGGCCAATTGACACAGCTGCACACTGGGTAAATAGACTCAGATGTTGAGCTTTTGTTTGAAGAATCCTTTCAGATTAATGCTGAGAGAATTAGTTTTAAAACTTAAGCCGGAGCCAGGATGTGTAGAATGGAGCCCGGGAGCCATTGAATTCACATCCACCAAAGGAGACCAACTGTCTTACAAGGGCGCTTAGCCCCTGTTCACTTTGGAGGGGACACGGAGGGACGAGACTCTGGCACTCTTGTCTGCTTTAGGGGCTTTACCCAGCCATTGTGTGATTACCTGACCTGATTCCATGCTGCCTCTAACTCTGGTCCCCAAAACGAAAGTCCCCCCAACTCTTGGAGCTGGAGATGCTGTGACAGCAAAATCCTTACCTGCAGTTCTGAGTTCTCTCAGTTCCCTATCACGGGAGAAGACAGGAAATGATGGACGGAATGCAGGGGATGACCAAGAACTGGTGAATCTCTGTGAGTTCTAGACCAGTGAGACACCTTCGCTCAAAAGTGAAAAAAGAAAAAAGAGAAGGAAGAGGAGGAAAGAAAATTGAAGAAGACACTCATAAACAACCTCTAGCCTTCTCTCTCTCTCTCTCTCTCTCTCTCTCTCTCAAACACACACATACAGATGGGAGGACTTGTCAGATTGTATACCTTTATTCTCAGAGCAACTGTTCTAAGCTGTAAATTAAATTACAAAACCTGTTCTTCATTACGTCTCCTACTTCGCCTTTTACGGCTGTGATAAAACACCATGACCAAAAGAAACTTGGGACGGAAAGGGTTTATTTCCCGTTACAGCTTAAAAGTCCATCACTGAGAGAAGCCAGGGTATGAACTCAAGGCAAGAACATGCAGCAGGAGCTGAGACAGAGGTCAGGAGGGAAGCACTGCTTACTGACTCGCTCCTCTAGGCAGGCCCAGCCTGCTTTCTTATGCAGCAGGACCACCTGCCAGGGGGAGGGGGCACCACCCACAGTGAGCTGGACCCTCCCACATCAATCAAGAAAATGTCCCTGCAGGCCAATCTGATGGAGACTTTCTCTCAATTGAGGCTCCTTCTCACAGACGACTCTAGCTTGCGTCAACCCGACAAAAATTAACCAGCACACTATGCCCATGGGCTGACTTATAGAAGAGAAAATGATGTTGTAGACAAGAATCACATTTGACTTGCTGCTTAGAAACCACGAAACCCTAAAGAAGCCACTGCTCTGGACATAGATATCTTCGCCGTGACAGCCGGTGACGTGCAGATGGAGGGCTGGAGTTACAGTTAACATTAGAGAACACGCTGGGCAAACCTTAAGACCCCCACCCCCACCCCGCGCTCCTCCCCAGGAACCCAGTCATTGAAATGCAATGACTCCTCACCCGGGATTGCCCCAGACTGAAAGAATTTGTCAGGTCTCTGATTCTCCAAGATTTTGTTTTCATTTTAAAAAGAAAACAGGCCAAAAACATATCGAATGGAAAACGCACGTGGTGAATTTGTTTGTTTGAGACAGGGTCTTTCTATATAATCCTGGAACTCTCTGTGTAAACTAGGCTGGCTTCGAATTCACAGAGATCCTCTTACCTCTGCCTCCTGAGTGCTGAGATGAACGATGGGAGCCGCCGAGCCTGGCAGCACACGTGAATGTTGAAGGGTATGTACTGGAAGCAGATTTCTTTCATTCAACCGGGCAATCAAGCGCGAAAGAATGGGTGCCGGAGGCAGTCTCAGGTCTAACGTTGCCAACCTTTCAGTGTGAGGGACTGTAACCCCATGGGAGAGGGGAGGTCTCTACAAACAAAAACGTTCATTTTTATTCTCATAAGAGTAAAACGAAAAAGAAAGAAAAGACTTGCTGATAAAGGTACTCTTCTCATTGTTACGACGAAATGACTAACAAAGGCCACAAAAGGAAGGAAAGGTGTGTTTGGGCTCGCAGTTCTGGGGTATCGTCCATCACGGCAGAGAAATCATGGCAGCAGAAGTCTAAGGCACTGGTCACATTTAGGATGGCTCCTCCTACTCTAGTCCGCTATAATGATTAGTGCTAATTGTGGATTTCATCACCTGGGAGACTGGCCCTGGCCGTACCTGGAGGTATTGTCCTTGGAACATTAATGCAGGCGGGGCAACCCACCCATTGTGGATGTGGCCGTTCCTGGGTGAGATCCTGGACTGTCTAATTGGGGAGAGGGAACAGAACGGAACAGCAGCGTGTATTCGCTGCCTTCTTCTTTTGATTGAGCATGTGACGTGATCAGCAGCTTGAAGCTCCTGCAGCATTAAGGTCTCCACCAGAGTGGGCTGTTCCTGAGCCTTGGGCCGGAATAGTCTTTGCTCCTTCAGTTGTTCTGCCTGAGGTGTTTTCAAACAGCTATAGGAAAAGCAGCAAAGTCACCAATGCAACCTAGGAAGCCTCACGGACACGCCCTAACGGTTATTCCAGAGTCACTAAAATGGACGACCCATACTAAACATTCACTCCCCAAAGGAGACTAGTAGAGGTGAGTGGGTGGCTTCTTTGCCTGTTTCAAGCTGTAGGATGGGAGGAAAATGCTGGTGCCTCTGTGTCTTTGGTGGAGACCAGCCAATCTGGGCCCTGCCTTCCAGGAGCTCTCACCAAGGACTTTTTATTGACACTTGGCCCTGAGAGCTTATGGGCCCTGGTAGTAAACGGCAATGACTTTGCCCCAGTTGCTTTCTATGGTTGTAATAGAACACCATGATGAAAAACCACCTTGTGGAGGAAAGGGTTTGCTTCTTCTTACAGCTTCTATCATGAAGGGAAGTCAGGGCAGGAGCCCAATGCCGGAACCTGGAGGCAGGAACTGAAGTAGAGGCCATGGAGAAATACTGCTTACTGGTTCGCTCCTCATGCCTTGCTCAGACAACTTTTTTATACAAGCCAGGACCACCTGCCCAGGAATGGCACTGCCCACCCTTCCACGTGGACCCAGGAAATGTCCCTCAGACTTACTTCCAAGCACTCTGACAGAGGCATTTTCTTCCAGCCATTGCCGAGCATTTCCAAGCAATCTGATGGAGGGTCTGTCTTCCAAGATGACTCTTGTTTGTGTCAAATGGGAAAAACAAAAATAAAACAACAGCAAAACAGCACAGACTTTATGGCCTATTGTTGGCGAATTAGGTCGGTATGATAAATAACCAGACCAGCTCAAGAATAACAGTTGTATTTTAATAGTTGAAAAGGGGAAACTCACACTACAGGAGTGGGAGGTACGAATTCCAATCTGATGTAGGAGGGAGCGGGCTGTATTCCCACTGCCCAGCTAGCTTAATCCCGAAATAATCACAGAAACTGTATTCATTTAAACACTGCCTAGCCCATTAGTTCTAGCCTCTTTTTGGCTAACTATCACATCTTGATTAAACCCGTTTCTAATAATCTGTATGTCACCATGAGGTTGTGGCTTCCTGGGAAAGATTTAGCATATCTGACCTGGCAGCTTCATGGCGGGCAGCTCTCTGTCTCTGCCTCCTTTCTCCCAGCATTCTGTTCTGTCTACTCCACCTAAGTTTTGCCCTATCAAAAGGTCAAGGAAGTCTCTTTATTTAATGAAAGCAACGCATAGAAAGACCCTCCTACACCACCAATGGGTCCAGCGGGCACCGCGTAGAGAGAGCGCGCACCTGGATCTCCAGGTTTTTCTTCCTGGGGTCCAGGTCGCCACACCCCAATTAGCTGTGATTGGTTAACAGAGTTTCCCCATCAGCCTATTACTCAAATATTCAGGATTCCAATTCTCCTGAAGTTCCCAGCAGGGAAGTTACAAGGCAAAAAGCATGAGTTTTGAATTCACTATCACAATTAAGAACACCTCTGGCTATAGGAAGCCAGTTCCACCCATGGAATCAGTCAGATTCAATTTTTGGCTAGTGTGCCTCTGAACTCTGGGAAATAAGCCTGGGCCTTGGCAGATACGAGAGAACGTAGTTGAGTTAGATGAGGGACAGGCAACCTGTCCCTCTGACCAGCAGACTGAAGAACTCAGGGCTGGGAGTCAAAAAGTCTGTGCTCTCTTGCAGAGAGACTTGAGTAAATTAACAAGCCTTGGTTGCCTCCTCTGTAAGATGGGATAAATTCTTGCACTAGTGACAGAACAAAGAAGCTAAAAATAGTCTAGACCAGTCTAGGACTGTCAAACTTCCTACTGTAGGCAGTGCCCCCCAACCCTGGGCCTTGAAATAAGGTCCTGCTTTCTCCAGCATCCCCAGCTTCCAGGTGGACATGGGAAACAGCCCCTGAGAAAAACTGAACTCCACAATCTGCTCTCCCTTGACATTTTAGAAATCGCTGGAAGCAGGATTTGAAACCCGCCTGGAGGAGACAGCACCTTGGAGTACAGGTTGTGAATGTGGAAGCGTCGTGACTCAGAGACAGGCATGCCTTGATGAATTCCAGAGGATGAAGAATGTTAAGCAGGTACCAAGAATGGCAAAGGGACAGTTGATGACAGCCCACAGCATCTGCCTTATTTCTGTCATCGGCTAAGGAGCACCAGGCTTAAGCCAGGAGGCCTTAGGCTGAGTCTGTTGTTTCCTGGCTCTGGGTCTCCATCTCTCCGTCTGCAAGATGAAGGGGCAAGAGTGGGTGGCTAAAACCTCCTCCCCCCACCTAGGACAGGCTGCAACTGCCTCCAGAAAGTGGCTTAACCTTCCCCTGCCTGTTCTCTCAGGGCTCAGGAGCCTGACTTCAGAAACGCCTGTTCTGAAATGAGTCTCCGAGAAATGTCCTCTGGTTCTGAGACTCTTGGCCTCAGAGCAGATTTGTGAAATCTTACACCCCTGGCCAGACGCTCCAATCTGCCTAGAGGCAGGCAAAGGTGGCATCGGGAGGATGCCAGGGCAATGACTGAATCAGCTCAGGTCTGTGCTTCCTCTACCCATGGTACAGCTTTGTAGAGGGGCCTGACTCACCAGCCATGTGGGACAGACAGGTCTTAGAGAGAGTGAGAATCCAGAGCAAGGCAACCATTCACAGGCATGGCATTGAACATATCAGAATGTAGAGCGGCTTCCTAACTGCCACATGTACTTCCCAAAGCGTGGAATGGACTACATTCCACAGACATTTTTTTCTTGTGTATACACAGGATGGGTAGGACAGCTGTCCTCCACTCCTGATGTGACAATTTTTAGTTGACTGGGCCTCTGCCACTTTTAACATCTGCCTTCAAAACTTTGTCTGAGAGTTGCCGGTTGCATTGCCTTCTAGCCCACATCTCCTTCTCCCAAACCTCCATCTGTCACATGGTGGCCTCCAACTTGACGAGGTCTAGAAAGTCCAGGCCATCCTGAGTCCTAGACTGGCTACTTCTGTTACAGTTTGACAGGTGACCCGGACACTGTTTCTGAACACCTCAGAAACAGAAGCCATCCGTGGCCCATGCATGGCACTTAGGGAAGCAAGGGAGCTGCTGGTACTGGGCGGGGCCAAGAGAGTGACTCAGGTTCTTTTCATTTCCCCCTGGAAACCAGCCTTGCTCCAAAAGAAATGACAAAGAAGTCAGCAGCCAAATGTGAAGCAGGGACTCCACCTTTCCCACTGCGGTTTGTAAGAAGCAAACATGAAAGCTAGAACTGACTGACTCGCCACAGACAAGCCTCAGGCCTCCCAGTGTGAAGTGTGGAAAGCCCCTGGCTTTCCCTGGCATTGCCCACAAGTATAGGTGCCTTCTCCAGCCCCTTTCTCTGGTGCCCCGACCTGTCATGCTGCCTGACACCTCGGCTCTATGCCCGGTCTGTGGGCCACTTTAGGCTGGAGCTGAGGGTTGGAAGCCGATGCAGGAGCCTGGCCCAGCCCAGTGGCTTTGATGGGATTTCATCACCCCGCCTGTGACTTGGCCAAGTGCCTGGGAGAGTGCAGAGCATCGTGGCCCCAGGCTATCTTCTTTCACCACGGAGGCTCCCCCCCTCTGAATAGAAGGAAACCTGGAAGAGGAGCAAGCCAGGGCTCCCCATAAGAACTACCCCCAGACCGAGCCATCTGCCTTCACCCTACTTTCCCAAGAGACAGAGACAAGATAAAGGGCCAGAAAATTAACACGGGGACAACTTGTTAATGATTTTATTGCAGGTTAAATAAAATGTCGCAAATAAAACTACAGGAGACCTTTTTTAACCTTACCCGCTGTAAATACGCATTAACTCAATTACTATCAGCAATTAAGGCCAGTTTGGGAACAGTGGTCTCAGACAAAAAAGACATTATCATCCTGGGAAATGAATCCAGAATAAAGGGAATTTATTCCACCTTGGCTAATGAGCAGCTGTATAGGGATGGAAATGAAGGCCTTTGCCTCGGAATTGCTTTTGACCATTGGGGGGGTTGGGGGGTGGAGAAAAGGTTCGCCTCTACGTAAAGCTCTTGGAAGGACATTAGGGACATTGTTACAATGCAAATGAGGAAGGCCGTTGTGTTTGGGTGGTTTATGGGTTTAGTAAAAGGAGTAACATTTCAATTAGTGGGGAAGGAATGAGAATCTGCCTCAAAGAGGCTTAATTGGCGACTTGGCATTCCCAGGGGACTTTGAAGTAGCATCAGAGCAGGGCGGGTTTTCAGAAATGGGTGGAGAACAGAATAGAGCAACTTGGGTCCTGGGCTGGGGATGTTGGAGGCAGATGGGAAGCTGTGAAGGTACCATCCGCAGGGCGAAGCAGATGCCAGCCACATGCAAGTGCCCACTCTAGCTCTCCTGGCTCCTGGAGGGTGTTCCCCCACACCACCTCACCCAGCTACCCTGCCGTCTCCCGGAAACCATCTGGCTTCAGGGACAGCAGCCCTAACCTCACCAGTATGGAATTCCTTTTTCTTTCTCAAGCATCCCTTTCCCTGCAAATTCAGCTCCTGATTGCACAGGGTTATGGGGGAGGGTGCACTACGGCAAATGAAGTGTAAGGGTTGTGTTGTGTTGTGTGTGTGTGTGTGTGTGTGTGTGTGTGTGTGTGTGTGTACACGCACGCCCATGCACCCACAAATAAGCTTAAAGTCTGCAGGGTCTGAAGCCTGAGAAACCCGTGTGACCTCTTCGTGGGCTGAGCTTTATTTAAGTAGATGGTATCAAGGTTTCTTTTCAATTTGAGAAGTTACAAAGGTATCTGACCCATGAGAGTCCTTCATGTTTTCTCTCTTGCTGTGGCGCCCATCTCCATGAGTTTGTCAGTGCAGCTTGCCTGTGAGACACTCAAATATCCATTCATCTTGTTTTCTTTTCTTTCCCTTTTCCTTTTTTTCTTCTTTCATTTGTTTGTTTAATGGCTGGTGTTCGTTTTTTCACGACATTGGTTTTTTTGTCGTGAACTGGGCTCGCTTCTACAGACCAGGTTGACCTCAAACTCAGAGATCTGCTTCCCGGGGGCTGAGATTAATGGCGTACACAACCATACCCGACGAGGCATTATCTCTCACTTTAGCCCGTTCATAGATGAAGGCAAACCTTTCCTCCACTCTAGAGGAGCTATTTTTTTAAAAGTTAACAGAATCCCATTTAAGACAAGTCTGAAAACCACCTAGGTGGAATGGGAGCGATCTGATCACGCCCACGCTGTAGAGAGCTTCTCAAGCCCCACCCCCTCAGCAGACGGGACACGGAGAAAAAAACTGCAACTCATTGATTTTGACTTTAAGGAGAACCTGCCCAGATAAGAAGTTGTGAACACAGACAGGATTTTGCTCAAGGACTTATCGTGAAACTCTTAAGAGCAATGGAGTCAAACATCCAGAACCCGGAGCCAGGCTTCCTTCCCCTGATTCTCTTCTCCTGTGCGTGGGTGGCTTTTTCTGGAACGCTGGCTCATATCTCTGGAGCCTGTGGTTTGGGGATTGCTGTTAGCTAACGACAACAGGGCTTGAAGAATTTGCTTTGGGTCTAAAATGGGTAGGGACTCGCCTTCTGAGTAACGCCAATCCTCTTGCACGTCTCAGTTGGTGACTTGCCGCCTTCCAGATGAACACTCTTCCCGTCTCCTTCATCCTGGTAGAGCAACCACACACCTGCCAAACCTCTCCCCTGTGGCTTGTTTGGAGGTGTGACTGGTAGAAAACATGACAGCTGCATGTGCCCTGAAAGCTGGGCCTCACAGCAGCCTCAGTGGCACCCCCAATTCATCATACCATCTTGGGGTGCTTGAGTTCAACAACATCAACTTCTGATTCTTTGAGAAGGCAGGAGATGCCAGCAGCTGGCTTATTAGCCACAAAGCACCCTTCTACCCCGAGATGATATTGTCACTCTACACCTTGGCAGGACACAGAATCCATTTTGAGTGTAGAGAGAGACTTAAAATTATTCCCCACTGAAATGTGCATCAGAAACCGAGATCCAGGAAGGTAAAGAGCTCTGTCCTGATGCTCTCAGGGAGCAAAGGACAGAATTGAAACCCAAATCCAGAGGTAGCACTAAGGCCTTCGCCTGCTTCCAACAGAGTCAAGTCTCTGCTTCCCCTTTCCAGTAGGTTTTGCCTGCTCTTAGCATGGGAAATGATTTACAAATCCTACAAAGAGAGAAAGGAAGGGGAAATCTGAAGGGCCATAGGAAGCCAGCCCTGAGATAGCGAATCATGGATTAGCATGCACTCTGCCTCGCTGAAGGAGTGCCTTGCATACTTTAGGCTTACTTCTCCAAAGCCGGTTATTATAGTTCACTTTGCCACAGTAGGGCTTCCATTAACACTCGGGAGAAAATTCTCTTACTAGACCGTTACTCAGTATCGTCACCCTCAACATCCCTCAAGCTGCACAGGCAAAACCCGGGTCTGTTATGCCCACCCATACAGAGAAGAAATCGGTCTTTGAGGTCTCTGAGAATAGAGACTGCTGATCAAAACCACACTCCTGAAGGATGGTTCACACCAACCACACCCCAAGTCCTCCTGCAGTGAACAGCTTCGCTTGCAGAAGACCGCCTTACACACTCTCTAGCTGTTAGGCTACAGAATCAATGTTTGGATAAATATCACACATCCTTGACCCTCTTCTTCCCCATATCTTTGTTGTTCCCCACGCCTTCTCCAGGCCCCTCAATGAAGGATGGAACTCGTCTGTGCACTTGCTCCTCCCTCCAGAATCCAGAGGGTCCTCCTTGCCTCCTCCTAGAGTTGCCCAGGGTTCTGGAATGGAAGATGCCACCGTCAGCCTCCTGTATGAAGGGCCGGGATGTGAGAAAGTTCTTTAGACCACCTAGGGACGTGGAGAAGAGATTTAAATATTCCTCTTCAGGTTTGCTGCTTGGCAGCTGCTTCTGGAACATACTGGGGCAGGGGTTGGGCGAGTGACTGAAGGTGGGAGAGATGAGTAAGTCTAAGGAGTTCACAACCCACACTTGAACCTCAAAGCAATAATAGAAAACATTTCAAAGCAGAGACAACCAGTAACCAAAAATGCACCAGAAAGAACGGGCAAATTACGTCCTTATACACTTTCCCCAAACCGAAATGTAAAAAGCTAGATGTGTGCTCTTTCTTCGTGATGCAGGAGCTGTTGTAGAACCCACTCTCGTATCTGATAATAAGGGACTTGAGGGCTACGCGTGTGGCTGGGTGGCAGAGAGGGCTAGGCGTGTAGCTGGTTGGTAGGGCACTTGCTTAGCATGCACTGAGACCCGGGGTTCAATCCCCAACAGGGCCAGACTCCTTTTCCCTTGTAATCACACACACACACACACACACACACACACACACACACACATGCGCGCGCGCGCTTCTTTTTGTACCTAGCGGTTCTCCACTGTGTGTGCATGTGTGGCCACATTGGAAGTAAAAATGTGTTCCTTCCGTGAACCCCCCACCCACCTTTTATCTAGAAAGTAGCAAGGACCTCAAAACTGCTGCACCCTCCATCCGGTCTCCACCCGGTGTCTAAAGTGGGAATCAGGTCTCTAGGACTCTAACCCCATCCCTCTAACAGACAAAAAGTTTGAGGTCAGACTGGTGTACGTGACGGGTTCTAAGACAGCTAGCTCTTCTTGTTGAGATCCTTTCTCAACAAAGCACAGACCAGACCATTCCTTCCCTCTGGCTAAGACTCCCCTGGGGTTCCCACTGCCCACCAGAGGAAGCCCATTGGCATAGAGACACTCCCTGAAGAAAGCAGCAGAGACTGAGCTGCCTGCCAGAGGCTCAGACCGACTGAGTCACTGGGAAGAGCACCCTTCGGGCTGTGCAGTGCGCCCCAGCTTCCCCGCCTTCTCTCACAGATCTGCTCATTTTCTGCTTTAGGATTTATGGATCACCAGCGAGAAGCTCTTCCTAGTCTCCTACACATTCTACATGGCTTCTTTCTTGCCTTCTTCTGCTTGCTGGGACCCTCTGCCGGGCACCCAAGCTGCATCTCAGGAAAGCTTTATCTAGATCCAAACACATCTCACTGGCCTGACCATTCTCTTACAAGTCCTGGGCATTTCTGAGTCTGCTGCTTAGAATTATCTGAGTAGATGTCCACATCTGTCCTATACTTTTAAACAAAACCAAAGTTTCTATTGGAGAATAACATACACAGAAACATGTTCCAATCTTACCACTGCAATTTGTTAAATGCTTTCATATTTTGACCAACATCTGGAACACGAAGAAGCCACTAGTGTGGAAAAGAGAGACAAACTTCAGTTCGCCTTTGCAACATGGGTACCAAGTATAGTAGCTGACATACAGTAT
Source organism: Myodes glareolus (assembly GCF_982192425.1). Taxonomy (NCBI): domain Eukaryota; kingdom Metazoa; phylum Chordata; class Mammalia; order Rodentia; family Cricetidae; genus Myodes; species Myodes glareolus. The sequence continues at coordinate 71,332,373 of NC_142027.1, read as the reverse complement.
GTATCTAGCAATGGCGGTTGAACAATGCAATAAATGGTGGTTTTTCTCTCATAGACCTGTTTAAATTTTCTACCAGTCACCATTTTTTTCCTAGATTGTCCAAGAAGACAAATCGGGATGGCTTGTCTAGGATTTGCGAACTGAATTCTGAATGCTAGGGGCTGTGAGAAAATGTTAGTGGTGGAGAATGGAACCTTGGGGAGAGGCTGACTCCTCGACCTGGTGTTGTGACAGACTTTTGCTAGGGATCTCTCTCTCTCTCTCTCTCTCTCTCTCTCTCTCTCTCTCTCTCTCTTACACACCCACCCACCCCAGAAAGTGGCATGCATACATAGGAAGTTTATGACATACATACAAAGTACAGACACCACAAAGTTCAACTTAGTGAGCTAAGAGTTTTATTAGGGTTACATATAAGAATATGGATGAGGGGTCACTCACAGGAATGACTCAAAGACAGCTACTTCCCAAAAGCCCACCCTAGCATGGGTGAGAGCTCACAAAAACTGGGAACCTGGAGCACACTGCACAACCTACAGGTGGTTCAACTTGAGGTTGGAAAGTTTCCTTTCCAGGTGATTCAGTTGGCCTAAACCTCATCCAGGAAGCTTGGCTGGTTTCTACTTTTTTAAAAAATTATTATTTGTATTGGTCTTTTGCCTGCATGTATGTCTGTAGGAGGGTGTCAAATCTGGGAGTTACAGATAGTTGTAAGCTGCCACAGAGGTGCCGGGAATTGAACCTAGGTACTCTGGACAGCAGTCTGTTGTCTGAGGTTTCTGCCCTGTCTGGTTCCCACAGTCGTTAATTCCCAAAGAAATCACACAGAGGTCTACATTAGTTATAAACTGATTGGCCTAGTAGCTCAGACTTCTTATTAATTCTTATAACCTGTATTAACCTATTATTCTTGTCTATATTAGCCATGTGACTCGGTACCTTATTCAGTGAGGCAGTCACATCTTGCTTCTTCTGTGGCTGGGTCATGACTGCAGACTGGGACTTCCTTCTTCCCAGAATTCTCCTGTTCTCATTGTCCCACCTCTACCTCCTGTCTGGTTGCCCCGCCTATACTTCCTGCCTGGCTACTGGCCAATCAGCATTTTATTAAAATACAATTGACAAGGTACAGACCATTGTCCCACAGCCGCAGTCAGTGATATTACTCACTGAGCCAGCTCTCTAGCCCCAGTTGGTCTTGGTCTTGGTTAAGTCTCTTCTTTGCAATTTGGCTTATCTGAGGATGATTCTTACTCAACTTGGCTGCTTATATATTCTTTGAGAGGCAGGGATGTAGTAAATGGTCAGTTTCAGGGACTTCCTGAAGCTATTTTTAATTGTTTACCTCTGCTTGATGAGATTTTCCACATGGGGGAGCATTTCAATCTGGAGGGAGCTGCTTACTCTACAAAGGCCTGGGTATATACATTGGTAAGATCCAAAGCCTGGAGAAAATTTAAAGTCATAGACTTCTTCATATACTTAAAATTACCATCATAAGCTGGGTAGTGCACACCTTTAATCCCAGCACTCCAGAGGCAGAGGCAGAGGCAGGCAGATCCTTGTGAGTTCTAGGCCAGCCTGGTCTACAAGAGCTAGTTCCAGGACAGGCTTGATAGCTACAGCAAAACCCTGTCTTGAAAAACAAAAAACAACAACAACAAAAAAATTATCATCCCAGCTGCCATTGCAAGTCACAGTATCAAAATGAACTTGGGACAACTAAAGAAGTCACTGGAGTGTAAGTGGTGGTGTTTGTCTCTTCTATGCTCAGCTCCTGGGGTCAGGTATCTATCAGTGTGGCCTCAAGTCATCAGCCGGCACTGCACCCACACAGAGGGCCTATTATCATAGTATGTATAGCATGGAGTACGTACTCCCTAAACCTTAGTGTCCCCAATCTTTTAGAGAACGTCCACAGGAAATAAACCTACCATACAGCGAGCACCTACTGTGTGCCAGGCCCTGTGATTTGTAAACACATGCATTACCCCATCTCTCCTACATATCTGTTCACTTGAGTGGATGGTATCTCATTTCACAGAGAAAACTGAGTAACTAGTACCGGGTTTGAAGCTGTGTCTTTGATGACAAAGCCAACCCTTGGAAAAGACGTTCTGAGCCTATGCAGACCATCCCTCAAGTCAGGGGCCTGCTTAACGACCCCCAGCATCTGGCCCCTTCCCTGGCTTGAGGACAGACACAAAGTCGCGCTGCTCCCAAGCCAGGGCCTCTGTTGCGCCGCTCAGGTTCCCTATTTTTTGGGTGCCTCTGTTTATATTCTTTTCACCAGCTCACCTAATACCCAGCTCTAGTCTATACCTCAGCCTGACACTATTCTCTAACTCAGTAAGAATTAATAACCATTACATGACGGGGAAGAACCAAGTGTAGGGAACTCTGAGCCCTTCAGGTTTGGTACCAACAGAAGAAAATAAGAGGCAGGGAAATTCATACATTCCGAAATGTTTCATCCTAACTGTCCCTGTAAGAGAATGCCCAGGGCACACCCATTTTCCTGAGATGTACTTATTTGTCCCAAACAAAAGTTGGCTTCAACAAAAATAATCCAACTCACTTCCCGGCTTTATTTTGCTTTTCAGTGGCAGGAGACCCCTTTGCCTGCCGTTTACTTCAACCCTATTATATTTCCTCTGAGCTTTGAAACTCAACCCCTTCTTTGATGGGTATTAGTGGAACGTGCTTTCCTGTCTCCCTAATGAACTTTCACTTGGAAAACACCCCCAAACATAGATGCAAGACTGTAGCCGCATCTTGTTCAAAGCACAAGAGACCCTGTCTTCTGGTCCCACCTCCCTGCCCCCTCTAGTCCAGTCCAGAGGAGTAATCAGCCAAGTCTCACAGATGGGATCATTCACAGTTTTGCTTTCAAGCTCCCTGGCCGTTTCCGATTGTGTTTACTTGGTTTGAGACTCAGCCCAGTGGGTTCCCTGACAGCCCTGTCTTGCCATTTCTCAGAGGTTCTGATTGGGACTAAACCCGGGCTAATCCGTGGAAAGTGACTGAGTTGGAGTGTGCTCTTTTCTGAGCTCCTGGTGAACGAGAAGATGAGGGAGTCCCCATACAGAAGCAGATTTCTCCAGCATTCGTCAGGGGACCCTTCAGCTCTGACGCCTGGAAATCAGAACAGTAGCCCTGAAATAATTACCAGCTAGGAAAGGAAAATCTACCCCAAATGGAAAACAGCTCAGCCACAGGACAAAAAAAGTCTTTAGTGGAACAGTTCTTTAGAAAACCAAACAAACAAACAAAAAAACGAAACAAAATGAAAAACCTTAACATGCCCTTTAGGGAAGAGCTCTCTAAAATCAAACCAATATTAATTTTTAAATAAAACTAAATATATGTGTTTGGAAAAAACTATAAAGAAAAATAAGGGAGCGATAATGTTCAAAACCATCATATGTGTCTTTGTTTGCATGCCTTCCTTCGGTGATGTCTCCTTAAGGAGAGATCAGTTAAATAGGTGTAAACAGAAGTATGCGAAGAAAGACAACTATAGTCATCTGATACAATTGTCCACGCCCCAAATTTCCAGTGGAACCTGGCAAGAAAAGGAGCAGACTGACCCCAGAAAAACCTGTGACTTTGTTTAGCCGGTTGCTGGTTGTGGCAAGACTTTGCTTTTGACTCCTTGCTTCTTCATCCATGAAGCAGAGATCACATAAAAAGAATCAAGTCAGGCCACGAAGGTGCTAGCACGGGGGCCCCTGTGACTCTGCCAGCCTCCTTTGGCTCGTGCACCTTAGAAGCAGAAGTCTTGCTTGATCAAAGTCCCTGCAAGTGGCCACCGAGCACACCCTAGCCCAAGGGTTCAGAACCCTCGCCTCATGAGCATCTGCTGGCTCATGCTGCTGGCTCAGCTTGGAATGCCCAAGTCCGCCTTCCCTCTTGTGTGTTTCCAAATGGACTCTTCTTCATCTTCCTATGTGTTAACTCTTTCCTAAGCCTTCTCTGGCTCTCTTGTCCTCAGAGAACAATGACGTTTCCCTGAGTCAGCTCTTCATCTCTTATAGCTTTCTGTAGTGTTTGTCTTCATTTTGTTTTCATGTGTGAGCTGACCCTATTCACCTTCGCGCGCGCGCGCGCACACACACACACACACACACACTCAGAACACAAACAGGCATGGCACCTTGTGTCCAGTGGAACCCTATAGGTTTGTTTAATAAATGAGAATTATTGTCTTCACAGTCTTCATCGACATTTCAATTTAAAAGCAATATAAATAAATGAAAAAAATTATATAAAAAAAGACAAAAAAATTAAAGGGGCTGGAGAGATGGCTCAGAGGTTAAGAGCACTGGCTGCTCTTCCAGAGGTCCTGAGTTCAATTCCCAGCAACCACATGGTGGCTCACAATCATTTGTAATTTGATCAAGCTCCCTCTTCTGACATGCAGACAGAATATACATAATAAATAAATAAATGAAAAAAATTATATAAAAAAGACAATTTAAAAGCAATTACATATAGGCTTTGCTTCACATAGTACCATATTCCTCAAAATTCATATGTGTCACACTTGGGTTTGTATATTACAGTTCTAGTGGACTGTGCACCCGTAAATATAAACAAGGAACATATAACATAAAGGTAAACAAAAAAGAGAAAATGTTCTACACGGAGGGCAGCTAGTCATAGGTATAAAACTCAGGACTCATGCAGTATTTCATAAATGACAACCTTGGTGGGACACAGGTGTGCCAGTGTCTGGGTGGGAGGGTCCTCGGTGATTGGCAGCCACACTGTCAGCTCTTGCACAGGCTTATGGATGACTGAAAAGGACACACCATGCCTGAAACTAGAGGCAACCTAACAATGCATCTCGGTTGCTGAAACGTGGTCGTTTCCAGAATGCCTTAGTATCTTCTGGAGAAAAGAAGGCAGGATATTTACAACCTACACACCCTCAGAAATACCTTAAAACCCCTAGAATCAAATAAACCTCAGTGTCCCCAGAGTCCTGATGCTTCCCACAGCAAGCACAGAGAGGCTGGGAAAACGGTGCATTTTCAGCACTAATGAACTTAGGTTCTTATATGAACTTAATGAAGGCTGCACGGCAAGCCCGTCTTAAAGCTAAAATGTGTTTGCGTCGTCACAATGAAAGGGGCATGAATAAATGGTAATGAGGGCAGATTCTTATCAACACAAGTTTGGGCAGCTTGCTAGGGAGCCATGCTGTCTCTCTGTGGTGCTGAGCAGGACCCACTGGTAAAGCGCAGAAAGCAAGAGCTCCACAAGCTAACGATGCTGCGCCTGTGCTTACAGAGTCCCAAAGAAACGGCTACGTGGGTCCCTGGCTCCCAACTTTTGCACCACGATTAAAGTGAGGTCAGTGACACATTAAGATAAAAGGGAATGAAATGAGCATGGGCTGTGGGGTGGGCACTCCAGCTGTTTCCCTGTTGGGGTCCATGGCAGGCTCATTGACTTCTCTGAGACTCATTCTTGTAGATTTGGAGGGGCGGGGAGCTACCCTTGGTGAGTGGGAGTTGATACTTACTGTTTTAAAGCCACCCTACAGCACTTACAGCCTCAAGCAAGGGACAACGATTCCATCCGTCTGCAAAATGGGAATTCTAAGCTTTGCCACGTCTAGGGTCGTCACACAGATTAATTGAGGATGTGTGAGGAAACACTGATAAAAATCATGAACAAGTAGGAGAGTGTCTTATAACTCCTGTTACTGGCTACTTGGAAACCAGACCAATCCACTAGCTTCTGAAGAGGGATGAGACAGGGGGCAACCATAAAAAAATTGCCGGGCCTATCCTGGGTTCAACCATACCCTCCTGAAAGGCGTCAAGGTCCTCACCCCTCATCCCCAGTATCTATAAATGTGAATTTGCTGAAATCGCATCTTTAGCAAGTGCGAATGAATGCCATTAAGGTATGCTCTTTTCTTGTATGAACCCTGATCGTTGGATTATATCCTCATGACCACACTGCCAACATCAGCAATCTCGTACAACTTCATTACCTCAGGGGAGTTCTGATCCAGCGGGACTAGAGTCCCTACCGGAAGAGAAAAAAATGCCCAAAAGGATTACAGACACACTGGGAGAATGGCGGGTGAGGACCCAGCAAAGATCAGAGTGGGTGAGGCAGCTGTGAATTGCGCCAAGGATTGACAGGCACCACCGTAGGTGATTCTGATAGTCCCAGGGGAACGCGGCCCAGCCTCCAGAATAGTTACTACCCTTTTAAGCCACACCCTCTGCGCTTAGCACTTAGACATGGCAGATGTGGTGGACAAACACATCCTAATATCTCCTCCTCTTCCCCTGCAGACTTTTGTAGCATTTACCGCGAAGACTCCTGCAAACTCTACCTGTACCCAGGGATACGCTCCTCTGTCATTTCTAAAACGATTTGCCTCTGTTCTAGCAACTTCACCTGAGATCACTGTAGGGCAGCAGCAAAAACCCCTCCTCGGGGTTGGCGCTTCCCGCTGCTGTACACAAAAATTCTTGTACAGGTGAGCGAGTGGAAGAGAAGGCAGCGTCCTGCGGGAAGATGGCGATTCGTGTGAACTGTAGCATTTTCACACACCCTGTCACCTCTAGTCTCCTCCAGCCCAACAGGAAGTGAGTCCACAGAGCTTCCGTCCAGCTCCGGGCCCAGGAGCCTGAACCAAGGTATCCCACAAAGTGTGTATGAGAACTTTACTGCTGGAATCTGTCCCTGGTTTCTGCCCTCAGCGACTTTGCCAGCCTTTCTTCATCTACATAGCCGGTGTATCACTCCTACCTCCCAGGGTGATGCTGCTTGGTAAATCAGAAAAATAAAACAAAACAAAGCCAAAAGACTCCCTCAACTCACCCCCCCCCCAAAAAAAACCCAAAAATCCACAGAAGCATGTTGAAAATGGTGCAGGGTTGTGGAAATGGAAAATCATGGAATCATTATCACCACTATCCTTCACTAGTTGTCAGTGCCTGGGCGGGGGGGGGGGGGGGGGGGAGACAGGCAAGTGGAACCAAAGTGTCCAGCTGGTAAAAAAGGAGTCCACCGTGGGACCAGACCCTCTGGTCTTGGTGGCCTGGAGAGAGACCAGCCAAGATGCCTTCTCCTGGTGGGTCATCAAATGAGTTTACGTAGGGAGGAAGCAGGATGTATAAAGCCCAGGAGCCTGATCTCTTTCCGAGATCAAACAGAGCAGCATTGTGCCGGGGTGTGGAGCTGATGTCAGCGTCTAGAATGCTGGTCGGGATCGCCCTGGTTACGCAGCTGGACCAGAATAAGGCAAGTCTGTATCTGAACTCATTAATTTTTACAACCAACTGAACTGTTCTGCCTTTTTGAGGGGGAGTGGGGTTGGGGAGGTGGTGCGGGGGGGAGAACAAGGGAAGGAAGGGGAAAGGGAGGGGCTCACATGTATGGAACAGGGGGCTTCCCACCAGCAGACACTATCTCATTATTCCCTGCAAACCCTGGCTTCCAACCTCCAGTGCCCAAGACAGGCAGAGCCACTGCAGTAGCCTTTGCCAGCCCAGGGAGAGGAAACTGGGGCCAGTGAGCCCAAAGGATAATTAGAGTGCCACAAGCCACTCCTGGGAGTTCAGGTTATGTCAATGTTTCCATTCTCTACCTCACTTTTCAGGGGTTTATAACGGAGCTATAAAAACTTCTGCCAGCTGAGAATTTGGCAGGCCAGGTCTCAGCAACCGAGGGGCTGTTTTTCTAATTCAATTCAGCTGCTTGTAACTTGAGGTGGGGGAACACGCTGTACGTTTGGACAATGCAAAGGGGCTAGGCTGAAGAACTGTGCGCTGGTTTGCTTTCTGATGCCCCCCCTCCCACTTGGCCTTCATTTCTTTGTGCTATAGGAAAAAGAAACAGCAGTATATAAACGTACCCCAAACACTTCCTGAGCCAAGAGTCTATGGACCCTTTCCAAGTGCAACGAATACAGCCGTTCTCCGTTATGGTCAAGTCCCTGAGTCAGTCTTCTGAGCAGGCAAACGTGTGAACCAGCTCACCTTGTCCCTGTGAGAGCGGCAGATGAGCTGTCAGCCCGGAACCTGCAACAAACTCCAGTGTGGGACAATCTTTTTGTGTTGTTCTAATGAGATCTGATCTAAACTGATAAGGATTATCCCAGCCTCAATGAGGAGTTCATTAGCCTCCTGGGCCAAAACCCATGATGCAGTCAAGGAACCCAGGTACAGTAAGATGCTGAAGACTTCTTTTATGCTCTACCCACAAGGTTCTCTCTCTCTCTCTCTCTCTCTCTCTCTCCCTTTCTCTCCTCCCTCTGTCTCTCTCCTCTTTCCCCCACTCTGATTTATTGTTCATATCATATTTACCACTGTTCGCTGCACTTTATAGCAGTTTTTCATGTATGTCTCCTACATATGAGGCGTCCCTTATGATCAAGTACCAAGTCTATCATCTCGGCTTAGGTTGAGGTGGACGCTGCGCAGTTCATCTGAATGAAATAAATTGATCACGTGATCAGTGACAAAGTGCATGTGGCATACAGTAGTGGCAGCAGTAAAACCCAGAGCCAACAGAGGCTTTCCGATGTCTTCCTCCTCATTAGAAGGGAAGGAGGCACAACCTAATATCTCACCTTGTTGCTGACCGTGAGACTAAAAGGACTAGGCGGTGGTGGCGCACACCTTTAATCCCAGCACTCCAGAGACGGAGGCAGGTGGATCCCTGTGAGTTCAAGGCCAGCCTGATCTACAGAGGGGGTTCCACACAGAGAAACCTGTCTCAAAAAACAAAGCAAAACAAAAAAAAGCAAAAAAGTGGTAAAATGGAAAGTCGAAATCTTCAACCAGGAATTAGTAGTAAGAAGCAAACCATAGCATATGCATCTATGTACATTTACAGCTATGATAATTAGAAACACGTAAAGAACATATCACACACACACAAAACGTGCCACACACCCACATTAGCAAATATGAGGGAGCATAGACTTGGATCCAGTCTACCTTGACTAAAGGTCAGAGAGTTTAGGCCTATTCTTGCTCCTTCAAGATTCTATGACAGGAGCTTTGACCTAAAGTGTGCCTACTAATGGGAGGCTTTGACCTAAGGTATAGTTACTTGATGCTTTGGATGCTCTTTGTATCTTGGTAAAGAAACCTTTTGCCTTCCCCCTCGTCTCTGGATCGGGGTCCATAAAGGCTATGAGAATAAACAGGAGGCTGATCACAGTATTTACTGGACATCCTCCCGAATCTATCTGTCTCTTATCTATTTCTCTATCAATCGTCACACTTCCCCCCATGCATGGATGAATAGGTCGGGAGGAACCTGGCAGATGGCCCTCAACGTGGGGCTCAGACCCAAATACCTGTGTAACAATGAGATAAATATATTTTGTCTATATGCACTAATTTCTCTCTCCTCTGTAGTTCAGTTCCTAGTCTCTGCTTTAAACATTTTGGCTAAGTATAGGAACAGAAAGTTTGCCATTGACAATACTGCAGCACATAAAATATTTCATAAAACTTGTATGAGTCCATAAAAAACGAGGGAACTTCTTGGATACTTTGAGATAAATAACATTTTTTTTTAATATATGAGACAAACACTACTAGTGATGGTCAGTAATTTACGTTCCATCACAACTCATTTAAGAGTTAATAAGAGAACAGACCTCTCATTTCTGTGAGAGGGGTGCAGAGAACAGACGCCATTAGCAGAGAAGAGAGAAGAGACAGTGGTCATCGGGCATGGTCTACGGGGCAGAATAAGGAAATTAGACACGCGGATTTCCAGGTCCTGCCTAAACTTTATTTATGACTAACTCGTAAGAAGTCTCTGAAAGGGTGGGCGTTACTACTGCCTTCACCCCTCTTTTCTAACCTAATCTTCACAAACCACGTTTTCATAGAGGACAAAACAGGGCATTGGTGAGGTTAAGTGACTTGCCCAAAGCTGTTCTTGAGTGATCACATCTCAGATTCTGAGACTGCTCCCTTTCCAGTAATTTCTATACACATGTAGCGGTGTGTCCAGCCATGACATCTATCGGGGAGCGATCCCGACATGTTGAGCACCGTGGTTCAGGGGAAGAATGACTAATCTTTTATTGGGCCTTCAGAACCCTCTGCGACTTTGCTCAGGTAGATCTTCTATCTCTGTCTCCACTCCACCCCTCAGGGCCCCTCACCCAGCCATAGACCCATCAGCCATGACCATGCCGGTCAGCCACACCTGCTTCCTCCCTTGTTTGCACACAAATCTATACACACTCGAGGTCTCGGTGCAATTCCCACTCCCTAGGGTGCCCTCCGCTTTTTCTGCCTGTTGAACTTTATTCTTCTGTAAATAATGACACAACTAAAATTGACCTCTCTGGGCGATCACAGCATAGTGCAGAATTGCCTGGGTCGTAAATACCACCATTCTGATTTCAATTCTTCCGCTACCAAGAAGAAGCAACCCTGAAGTGTTCCTTTCTAACACTTCACGCTTTTCTAAACTGGCCCAAAATGTTGTGATATATAAGCTTCTGTTTCTAGATAGATGATAGATAGATAGATAGATAGATAGATAGATAGATAGATAGATAGATAGATAGATAGATGGAATGACTTCCCAAAAGTCAGCCTAGAAATTGCACTCTGTTCAACCTCCACAGCACTCCACATAAGCTTGAAACCACATGCATACTTGAAAGAGCCAGGTTCTTCATTTAGGTGGTGGATCCTACCATTTTTTTACCAAGCAAAAAACTATTTCATAACTAATACTGTTGATGCTGAAGCAAACCTCTCCTGCCTGGCCTGGGGCCTAGCTCACCAGCTTCTGAGAATACAACACTGGGATGGAGCCATGCGGAGATGCTTACTGGCGAACTCCCAGGAGGTGCTATTGATACAACTGCTGGACTGCCCATCTAAATGATGAGGGCCAACTCAGAACAATCTCCCCAGACACCTAATAGGATGTCTCCTCCTCCTTCCCGAATCCAAGAATGTTTGGAAAGTCAGTAGATTTTGTAGCTTCCAGGAAGTAACAAGGAAGGGCTTTGGAAGTGACACTGTATCCTGGATAATTACATTTCTGAAAGGGCCTTTGAAAGAATGCCTTTTGTGATAAAGTCTGACTGTCAGGAGAGTGGGTGGGAAGGATTTCCAGGACAGACTAAAGAGGTGATGTAAGAAGCTGGGATCTGGTGCTGTCTGTTCAAGAACAGTCTATAAATGGTCATCAAAGAAGGGAACAATAGCACCCAAGGGTCCCACTGCTCCCTTTTATTCCAGTTATTCTTCAGAATTTTCTAGATGTTCATTTCAAGTAAGTGCCAATAAGGATTCATGGAACATCTCCCATACTATAGGCACAGCCTATATGAGGCAAAAGGAGAACCGATACTCTTGACTTGTTTTGTTTTGTTTTGTAAAAAAAATCCTTCCCATACTCTCACTCAATGCAAGATATTGCTCTCATTTTACAGATGAGCAAACTGAAGATTACTGACCAAGGCCATGCGGTTTACAAGTAACGGTGCTGGAGCAGCAGCCTAGGGTGTTGGCTCGGAACCAACCTTCTCACATGTTTACTCTTCCACTCCCAAGACTCATAGCACACAACCCAGGATCGCAAAATCTGAAAAGCCTTAAAGGAAACTTGGTCACACATGTGAAGGTCGGTGCCTAATTTCCTCCAAGCATCCTCTGGGATGCGACCCTGGAAGAAGTAGAAATAGAAAGCCAAAGCTCCCTGCAGAGAGAAATAAAGGTGACAACAGCATGTGCCTTGTGCCCGCTAGGAGAGTGGTGCCACCCTCCCAGATGGCAGAGGAGAGGTCACACTGGGGTCAGATCTTCTAGAGAAAGAGTGGTGGTTCCAGGAAGTGGCAGAGAGACCAAGTCTCCCACAGAGCCTGCTGTCCCCCTGTGTTGTCAAGTACAGAGAACGAAGGGAGTGTGGTGGGTGAGTGGTTATCTCTAAGAAGCCATGACTTAGGCTGGCTGCAGAAGCAGCCATCTCAGGAGGCCCCAGGCTAAGCACGTTCATTAAGGAGTGTGTGTGTGTGTGTGTGTGTGTGTGTGTGTGTGTGTGTGTGTACGTACAAGAAAGCTATACTGTGAATAACACCAGGAGGGAGCCAACGGAACACTGCTCCATCCAAACTAGGATGGATGTGGACAGGAAGACACCAGAGCAGGGTCCCATCTTGTAAAGACAAATGGTGCAAAGAGAGTCAATCTCTTCCCAAGCCAGTGTGAGTCCATCTTCCCCTGTCTGCCTCTTCCCCAGCCCCCATCCCTGTTTCTTCTCTTCTCGGGCCCCAGAGATAGAAGCTCCAAAGTGCTCATACAAATTCATGCCCACCAGGCAAGTCCGCTCACATTATTTATGAACAAGCATGAAAAGTAGACACATCTTTTATTATTTCTTATAAGTCAACAAAAATCGTTATGGGGACTATAAAAGGTAGAGAAGTCAGAGCTCAAAATACACACACAAAAAAAGATTATTTTCTTTTAAAGAAGCAAAAATTAATTACAGCTTCTAGAAAAGAATTTTAAAAACTCTGATATGTTATCATAAAAATTCAAGAAAAAAGTGATGAAAGGTGAGAGAGTCAGCAGTGAAAAGCACTCAGACTCGGAAGAGGCAAAATACAAAGCAGCTAAAAAAATACGTACATATATACACATATATATGTAGATATAAAGAAAAGTAGAAAATTAAAGGTTTAATTCAAAACTTTTAAAAATGCACACTGCAAAATATTGGAGTTAGTATTACGGAAGAAAACCTTCAAAGGCTGCCATAAAATGAGGGGGAGGAGAAAAACAAAAAGTTAAAAACAAAGAGAGAAAATTGTTGGGCTTGAAGGATAGAAAATACAGAAAATGCAGATAAGAGATTATCCTGGGGGGGACAGGAAAAATAAAAACTGAAAATGGAAATAAATAAAAGTTTCCTCAGTTGATACAAGTGCAGCCTTTTGGGGTTCTTTTGGGTTGTTTGTTTTTCTGAGACAAGGTTTCCCTGTGTAGTTTTGGAGCCTGTCCTAGAACTCACTCTGTAGATCAGGCTGTCCTCAAACTCACAGAGATCCACCTGCCTCTGCCCCCCACCTCCCGAGTGCTAGGACTAAAGGTGTGTAACACTACTGTCCAGCAGACTTTATTATTTGTTTCATTTGTTTGTTTATTTATTTATTTTTAAGACAGGGTTTCTCTGTGTAGCCCTGGCTGTCCTGGAACTCACTCTGCAGACCAGGCTGGCCTCGAACTCACAGAGATCTGCCTGCCTCTGTGTAGGAGCAGGGCCCGCTTGTTCATCCCAGCCGCCCAGAACTGAAATAATCACACAGAAACCAAACACACACGCACACACACACACACACACACACACACACACACACGCATGTATATTGTAATTATAATTCTTGCTTGATACCTGTTATATGTAATTTTACTCTGTTAAAGTTATAACCTTCCTTTTTATTTAAACAGAAAAGGGGAAGTGATGTGGGAGTCCCCTCTGTGTGCTGTAATTACCGTTAATTAATAAAGAAACTGCCTTGGCCTGTTGCTAGGGCAGAACTTAGGTAGGCAGGGAAAACTAAACGGAATTCTGGGAGGGAAAAAAGGGCAGAGTCAAGAGATGTCATGGATCTGTGGCCGGAGGTAGATGTGCTGAAACTTTGCTGGTAGGCCACAACCGCATGGTGATATACAGATTAATAGAAATGGGTTAAATTAAAATGTAAGTGTTAGCCAATAAGAGACTAGAGCTAATGGGCCATGCAGTGATTTAATTAATACAGTTTCTGTGTGATTGTTTTTGTTCTGGGCAGCCGGGATGAACAAGTGGGTCCTCCTCCTACAAACTGGCAGTGTGGGGGGCTCAGAGGCACAAGTGGTTCCTTGCAACACCTCTGTCTACAGAGTGCTGGGATTAAAGGTGTGCACTACTACTGTCCAGATACAAATGCAATGCAGTTTTTACTCAAACAGTTATATGTCTACCCGAAAATCAGAAATTTATGTTATTAAGGGGAAAAAAATCTAAATTGAGAGAACCACTCCCAGTGTCTGCCATAATTAAATAAAAACATATATGTGCAGGTCAAAATATTTTAGTCAGCACCTAGAAAAACTACCTCAGACATTTCAACTGCTACGTATACCCAAGGTCAAGAACAACAACAACAAAAATTTACAATTATCTAGGCAAAAAAAAATGAAAGAAAAAGAAAGAAAGAAAAAAGAAAAGAGAGCAAGAGGGAGAGAGAGTCAGAGAGAGAGAAAGGAAGGAAGGAAGGAAGGAAGAAGGAGGGAGAGAGGGAGGGAAAGAGAGAGAGTCAGAGAGAGAGAGAGGAAGGAAGGAAGAAGGAGAGAGGGAGGGAAAGAGAGAGAGTGGGGGGGGGAGAAATGAAGGAAGGGAGGAAGGAAGAAAGGGGGAAAAAGAAAGTCAATTTAGTAATACAGTTGCAGTTTTGGCCTAACTTCAGATAGCCCTCTGCCAATAAACAGTAGAGGGGAAGAGAGAAATATCTGTGGTTTTGAGTACAAAAAATATTGTCTGGTAGTCAAGAATTCCATAGTTATCTGAGTTATCACTCATATCTGAAAGAAATGTATGAAACTGTTCTTATTCAAATATTCCTAGGGCACATTACTCGCACCTTCCAGGAAAAAAAAATGTATTTAAGTTATACAGTTTTTAAAAATGGGAATGTTCTGAACTTATGATGATTACTGAAGTCAGTTTTTATAAAAATATGTTTGTAAAGGAGTCTTTTCTTTTTGAGGGTGTGTATGTGTTTATTTGTTTGTTTCTTTTTGAGGCAGGGTCTCTCTTTGAAGCCCTGGCTGGCCTGAAACTCACAGATATCTGCCTGCTTCTGCCTCCCGAGTAGTGCTTGGAGTGAATGTGTGAGCCACCATACCAGGCAGGAAAGAAGTCTTTAAGTACAGAATAGTAACTCTGGAAAGGGCAGGCAATGCTAAAGTAGGAGCTGTTATTTATTTTAGATACCAAGCTGCATGGTTCATTGTTTCAAAAGTATTACTCCAAAGGGGAAAAATGCAATCAATTACTAAAAATAGTTAAGGATGTATGTCCTGTAGTACTGAGGAGGAAGTATAGTGAGTGCTATGGTTAATTTCAATTAATCGAAGTGTGTGTGTGTGTGTGTGTGTGTACATGTAGGTGCATGCACATGCAGGCCGGAGGACAGTCTCAGGTATCACCCACCACCCTTCTCCCCTTTTTTTGAGACATCATTGCTCAAAAGAATGAGCAATCATGATTTCTAGCAAACCTAGAAATCAATGAGGCTAGGCTGCCGGCCAGTGAGCCGGGAATCCACTTGTCTTCTCTTCCCTGGCACAGAAATTCCAAGTTTTCACCCCTACGGTAGCTTTTCAAAATATAGGTTCTAGATATAGATCTAACTGAGGACCATCTCCCTGGTCATGAAAAACATTATATATATATATATATATATATATATATATATATATATATATATATATATATATGTGTGTGTGTGTGTGTGTGTGTGTGTGTGTGTGTGTGTGTGTGTGTACATTTATATGTATACACACACACATATGTATATATGATGGATGGGTAGATTCAGGATGATACAAGTGTACTAGAATAACAATGGTGGAAAGTAAGTGGTTAGTATATCATGCTAACTACAAAATCCAGCTTTTCTGAATATATGAAATTTGTCAGTAAAAAGGTTGTTGAAGAAAAATAAAAGAAAAATCTGAGTCTAAAATCAAGATTAAACAAAACAGGAAACTGAGAGAAAAGAAGGAGGAGGAGAAGGAGGAGGAGAAGAAGGAGGAGGAGGAGGAGAAATGCTTTTTTCTTGACATAGGAGATAATGCATAACATTTTAAAAATAATAATTAGGAGATAAAGATTTATTTATTTTTAATATTTTCAAGGCAGTCCAAGTAGAATTTGAAAATAGCATCTTTATCTTCTATTTTATTAGTGTAAAAACCAAAAAATAGAGTCTAAACAACACAGCCCCTAAAAAACTAAAGAGGAAGAAAATAGTCTAAGTAGACAGAAAGCGGCTGGGTACAGAGTAACACAGCTGCAATCACAGCGCATAGAAGTGGAAGCCATCCTTAGCTACATCGTGAGTTCCAGTTTAGCCTGGACTGTAAGAAGTTCAGGTCCAAAAATCTAAAAGCAAGAAAGAAAAGGAAAGGGAAAGGAAGGGAAAGGAGGGGGGAGGGGAGGGGAGGGGAGGGGAGGGGAGGGGAGGGGAGGGGAGGGGAGGGGAAGGGAGGAGAGGGGAGGAGAATTCTGGTTAATATAATCTTTATATTCATTCCCCACACCTAGACAAAGAACTACAGGCAACTATGGATTCTGAGAGCAGGAGAACTAAGTCTTCCCCAGGGATACCCCTAATTGGTTATCTAATACCAAAAGGCTAGTCCTGAAATCATATACATGCAAGCAACACTAAAAAGACTCAGTGGGTTGTATATCTGTATTAATAAACATATTAATTTTACATATGAGTAGCAATAACATATTATGTAACAACAATGACTCTCTCTCTCTCTCTCTCTCTCTCTCTCTCTCTCTCCGTGTGTGTGTGTGTGTGTGTGTGTGTGTGTGTGTGTGTATGTATGTGTGTAAAAACAGTAATTAAAGGAAGCCATGAATTTGAGAGGGAACCAGGCAGGAGGAAATATGGTTGGAGGGAGGACAATAAGTGGGGGAGAAATGATGCAATTTTACCTTAATTAAAAAGAATTCTGAAGTAATATAAGTTATCAGCCATATCTGTAAGCAAGGAGGGAAGGAGCAGCCTGGTTGATGCAAAAAAAAAAAATACATAGCAACAGCAATAGTAAATATAAATGGCTTGAATCCCACTTTTACCAGGGAGCAGTTCTAATTATAGCCTCTTGTTAATAAATTTCTTTGCTAACAATCTAACTTCCCCTGTTTGTCAGATTTAGCCAGACACAAAAGCCATGGAGTAGAGTTTTATTATTGATTTGGAGGAAGAAGAAATAATCTTACAGGTTGTAAGAAGTGGAATGTCTTTTCTTTCTTTCTTTCTTTCTTTCTTTCTTTCTTTCTTCTTTTTTCAAGACAGGGTTCCTCTGTGTTACAGTCCTTGTTGTCGTGGCTGTCCTGGAGCTCACTTTGTAGACCAGACTGGCCTCTGACTCACTGAGATCCACCTACCAATACCTCCCAAGTACTGGGATTAAAGCCGTGCACCACCACTGCCTGGCTGAAGCGGAATTTCTTCTGTCTATTAACCTCTGGACTATTTCAGAGCAATGGGTCCTGGTGAAAGACGAGGGAATAACATGCAGAATTTTGGGGGCTCCGCTCTCACCAGTTACTTTTCACTCCCTAGAGCATATGCCCACAGATTGAAATGAGATAGATCGGGAGGTGTCCAGGTTAAGTTAACTGACATCCTTGAGGAGATTTTGTTTACAGCAATGACAAGATCATTGAGAAGTGTTGCAGGCTGTGTGGCAGTATAGAGAGGGGCTGGTTTGGCTTGGAGAGGAACCATCACAAAGTGAATTAGAGTCACACACGATTCTAGTTATTTAGGGAGAGGACACAGGATTACCGAAGCCCATGAAAGCCAGATGGTGGCACACCGACTGGATGCTGCTTGGAGAAGTCTGCAGGCGGTGCACAGCCAGCAAAGATTTGGAACCAGGGCAGTTCCTCTAATCATTGAGAAATCCTCTACAGATTAGCTCAGTTTTGCCTGTTCACAACTGAGGCTTCTTCTGCCCTGCGGGCGACACAATGTATCCCTCTTCCACAGGGCGACCAAAGAAAAGCAGGGGAAGCATGCCTTGCGTGTAATTCACTTCGCAGGCAGGAAAAGCATGACGCTCCCTGAGAAAACCACATTAATCATCAACCTGGCAAACTGGAATACTCTACGAAACCATTGCTATAAATCCAGTATTTACACAAAATCTGGAGGTTGGCCTTCTTGTGACTGCAGGGAAGGAAAACATGAAAGGCTGCCAGGAAGAGAAGCCCAGTCCCACCTAGACCCACCCAGCTCACATTTGATACAGTGTAGCTTTCTTGTTCAATTGATAAGGAACCGCTAATCCAGCAGGCTAGCATTCGAGAGAACAGTGAATCCTGACATGAACCCCACGATTAAACAACACCGGAGGGAACAGAAAAGGAGCTGTGATAGAAGCACAGCAGAGACTCTCATTGGGTCCAGGCTTTGGCAAGCTACAGACCACTGCAGGTGTAAGAAGCCGATATATGCATCCGGGGTTCGGCTGGCATCATCAAGACCCTGTGTGCTTGACAGCAAACAGCGTCTTCAAGCCTCACGCACTGGAGCAGCTCAAGGACTTTATCTGGAGAGCAGCCGACAGAAGCAGGCTTCCTGGGTCAGAATCACAGGGTGTGGTCCTAGAAACCGAGCTTCTGGAAAGCCTCCCCCACAGCCCTTAAACACACTGCAGTGTCTGAGCCCTTGGGTTAAGGCTCCCAACTTTGCAACACAGAGAGTTCCAAGTCTGGCGTTCAAGAGAGGTCAGGCCAGACGCATGTCTTCAGTCCCCAGGCCTTTTTAGTCCACTCATAATCCAGAATCAATGACTCTAAAAGATGTCTTTCTGCTATTTTAATTTCCAAAACTGTCATAAAAGCAGCTCTTTCCTCCTAATGAGGTTACTGGTGCTCATAACGCCATTAAGAGGGAGCACCTGGTGCGCATCCCAATTAAGAAAGGTATATTAAACGATGTGCAGTTCATTGTTCTGCTGAAACATCACTTCCGGTTTTGCTCAGTGCCAGGGTGTTGTAAGGAGCCAAATATGGGGCTCATTTAATCCTGTATAATACCGTGGCTTTCTAACTGACTGAAGTACTGTCCTTCCTCACCCTGCCATCCAGTCCTTCTCCTGCTGGCTGAAAAGGAAAGAAGGAAGAAAGGCCATAAGAGCCCTTATGCCAGATGGCAGAGGGACAACCATCCTTCCAGGGGACAGAATTCCCTATGAAAAACAAAACAAAACAAAACAAAAAAACAGACCTGGTTCATTCTGGGGCTGACCCAAGAGACCCAGTTTGGAGCATCTGATGACAGTGTTCACATCCCAGGAGCTTTGCTCCCTGAGGGCCTAGGGAAGACATGGATTGGGGTCCTCTACCCTTGTTGGTAACTGTGGTTCAGAGGGCACAGCAGCATCTCTGGGCTCCCCAGAAGTACAGAGTCCTGTATTCTGCTGCAAATCCGCTGAATCAGTCAGCGCTTATCAAGACACTCAGGGACCCTAACATGCTTTGAATTTTAACATTCATTATACGAAATGAATCCCAGGTCTCTCTAGAGTTACGTTCTGGAAGGCAGCCTGTTTCCCACCGTCTACCTCATGGAAGTTTGTCTTTTTTTTCAATGTGAGCTACTCTCATGGACAGAAACGTGACTTTAAAAACATAAATAAATAAAACAGAGAGAGGGAGAAGGAGAGAGGAAAGAAGGGAACCGCGGAAGGGAGGGAGGGGAGGAAGAGGGAGAAGGAAAAGGGGAGAAGAGAGCCCAGACACACAAAATTCAAAAGCCTACATTCTCTCTTACTCACCAAACCACATCCCTCCCTATATCACACCCAAGGGCTGCAGCTCAGCCTCTGGCAAGCCACCGCTGAGCAGAACAGTCAGAAGGAAAACACTCTTTCTGACAGGGAGAAGAAGGAATACAATCCCCAGTTGAACCTCCTGACCTCAGGGAATCAGTGTGTGGGAGCCAACGGGGCACTGGAGCCATTTCCCATACCTTCATCCTGCACACAAACTGAGGCCCATGAAGGAAGCTATCTGTTCCCACAACCTGTACCTCAGAGTGGCAGGACAGAATGGCGTGGCCCAGGTCCCCTGTCCCCTTTGCTCACGCCAGAAGACCATAAGGATTCTGGAGGTGGGTGTGTAAAAGCCCCTTTGCAGATGCCTACAATGTAGAACTACTTTTCTAAAGCAAAAGGAGCGTTACCCATTTGTAACCACTGCTGAGGAGACTCTCCGGGTGACACTGCTCAGAAAATGGCAGCTACCCTGAGTCTTTCTAAAGACGTGGGCTGAACTCAACACTGAAGACTAGGGAACAAAGCCAGCTGGGATTTACTCTCTCCTTTACCAACTTTGACTTCCTCCTTCTGTGAGAGAAGACAGGTACCAAGTATGACAGCCCTTCCCCGGGGAGGGCAGTGAATCCTGTACCTCCTGAAGTCGCTCCTGTTTGCCCCATCACACAGCCACATAGCATCAGAGTTAATCTGTCCTTTGATAGTTTATGCTCTGGACCCCTCCTGGACATTACCGCATTTGTACTTTAAGGATATTATTAAATCGAATAAGCAATAACTTGGTGGTTCTCAACCTTCCTAATGTTGTGAGCCTTTAATACAGTTCCTCATGTTGCGGTGCCCCCAACCATGCAATTATTTTCGTTGCTACCTTACACCTGTAAGTTTCACTACTGTTATGAATCCCAATGTAAATATCTGATATGCGGGTATCTGGTATGAGACCCCTTTGGGGTCTCCACCCTAGTTTGAGAACCACTGCATTAACTGACCGTGAGCACTGCTAATGATCCATCTGCTAACTAAGATGACTGAGCAACCACCAACAGTGAGTCGCAGATACAGTGTGAGTGCTCCATAAAAGGAACGATTCCAGTCCTAGGAGATTGGGGGACAGTCCAGGACTTCATCACATGCCTGAGGGTGTCATGCACTGCAAAGTATTAGTTGCTTTTGGAGTTTTCTGGTCATTGTTTCTGAGCTGTGGTCGATTGTGGGTAATTGAAACCACAGGAAGAAGCAAAGCGATGGGCAAAGGGGGAACTGACCGGTGATTTAGCTGAAGGCCCAAGTTCCCCCCCTCACCCGCCCCATCCTTGAATTGATATGGACCAACTTGAAAACCAAATCAAACAACATAAATGACCTTCCAAACTCAGTTCCATGATGGCCAAGTAATCGGAAAAAATCCGCGGGATGAGCCGGCTGTTAAGAAGGTGCTTCCTCATATCCAGCTGGACAAACCTTCGTTCTCCAAACCCCTGCTACCCCAGGAGCCATCTCACCTTCAGTCCCAACCTCCCTGGTGACCATCACCTCCTGCCCCGGAGTGTCAAACAGCAGCCTTGTGCTTATCCTGCCATGAAAGAGGTTTCCCAGCCTGGGCTCCTGGCATCACTCACGCGGCGTTTCCTCCGTCCTGCACACCCTACCATTTCTCCGAAATGAAAAGGCGAAGGGCGGGGGACCAAGAGGAGCTGAGAAACCTCCCAGCAGCGGCTGCTGTTTCCATGGCTCACAGTCCGCTGTTGTCGGTGACCCCTGCAGATCCCCCTTATGAGTTAGTGTCCCGGAATGTCTCTTTATTAGGTGTCTGGCGAAGGGAAACTGTCCTGATGCCAGCGCCCCACACTGAGGACTTTATTAGTTTTTTAATTTTCTGTCTGGGTGCCCCTGCTGCATCAAACTTTCCACAGCTGGGAAGGCCTGTTGAGTATGTAGCCTCACTGGGCCCTGTCTCTGTCCCCGCCCGCTTCTTAACAACATGGGAAACTTCTGGACTCCCCTTGCAACTGAGACTCTGAAATACAGATACATTGTCTCTGGTGAGCGATTGTTGTGGGTCCAGAAGCTCCTGTCTAACTAAGAAACTCTCCTGGGGCAGGTTCCTTGCTTGGAAAAAGACTGTTCACGCAACACGGAAACATGCAGTACCCAATCTCGCAGCAAATCTGCAGATCAGGAAGTGAAGACGATGGGTAGTGGTTTTTGTTGTTGTTGTTGTTTTTTAAGACTGACTTGGAACCTGGCCCAGTGCTTGATGCCCGTTCAGAGTGCTCCCTTCTGAGGGGACAAGAGCTACAGAGAATAAACCGGGAGGATTTGCAGACATTCTCCTTACGAGCCCGGAAGCTGAGGTTCTGTACCAAAATCCAGGGCCATCGCTCGGGTCTTCCCCAGGGGCAAATAAATGCTAATCTATGCACCCGCGAAGCCCTTGCTTGCCAGCAGGCCTGGGACGCCCTGGGGAGTCCCTGTGAGGATCAACAGTCCACAGGACACCAAGTGATTATATTCAAAAACATACAGAGAGAACCTGTTTCTAGACCATGTAACTCAACCCTCCTCCCCCTACCCCCATCCCCACCCCCGAGCCAGGAAGGCTGAGTAAAATGGCTTGAGGGCTCAGAGAAAGCCTAGCACCCTCCGGGCTCCAGTCTGCCGCCAATTTGCTTTCTAGTGTCTGTCTTTAAACTCTGCTTTGAGGAGGACCTTATTTGTGGGGTGAATGGCGAAACCCAGACGGGAGAAAACCTTTTGGTGATACCCGCCTGGGGAACAATTTTACCTCTGAGAGCAAGTCGGTATTTGGGGTTAATCCCTCCGTGGCTTGACTGAGTTGAAAGCCCTGAGCAGGTCAGGGGTCCATTACCGCTTGTGTTTACATATAAACTTCCTGGTCCGGGGAGACAATCAGAGCAGAGGGGGAGGAGAAGGGAAGAAAGGAAAGGAGAATTTTTTAAATTAAATGGCCTGCCCTCTAAAAATAAATCAGCCAAATGAAGAGGATCTTGCAGACCCAGGGTTTAATTTCAATTTCCATGTGTAAATATTTCTTTAAGGTTTTCCATTCATTACCTATATATTGAGGCTCCAGCATCTTTAAACAGAATTTGAAACAAAAATCTTAAAACAGAATTTGAAACAAAATATTGATAGACATTTCAAAGCTTAAATAAAGTCTTTAAATCACAAACAGGAGGAAAGAGCCCCAAGTTATCTCGCAGGAGTGACAGGGACTACCAACATGCCGAGCTTTCGTTCGGTGGGTCAGATTTTTTGTTTATTATAATTTGGTTTGGTGAGAGAAGTCATGCAGATTACGACATGTGAACAAGCTAAAAATTGTGGTATTTGAAGCCAATTTGAGTCCACCGCAAACACACATGCAAGTGAACGAAGCATGCTGCTAATACCAGATAACTGAGATATCAAAGGAATTAACAAAAAAAAAGTATGGGTATCTTCAACATGGTCAGAAGAAGATCAAGCAAATTATACCAGTGGGGTTGGGGGACAGAAGAGGCTTAAAAAATGCAAAATGACTAATCAAAAAGACAATGACTTTATAAGAACTATACTCGAATAACTTGTCAAAGACTAGTCTTAGAAGACAAAGGTTCTTTTTATTATTATTATTATTCCAAGAAAGACACGGATTTAAGGGTCTGTCCCAGATGTGTAGATCATTAGCATATCCACAAAGAAGCCGTGGGAACCCTACTGTCTGACACAATCCAAGAGTCGGGTCCTAAAATTTACACCTGGAACTACCCCTAACAAAACAGATCTCGGTGGGGGCGCACATCTTTAACACTAGCACCAGAGCCTGAGGCAGGTCTCAAACACCCAGCGCCACGTTTGCTTCCCTTGTGTTTCTAACTGATGAGGGCTTTTATGGGGGGGGGGGGTGGCGGCTTTGTTCTTTTGGGTTTGGGTTTTTTATTTTGAGGTTTTTGTAAGTACTAAAGTTATTTCTCACTATTTACTCTTGTCAAATATAAAGGAAAGCATTTTCCCTATTAAACAGTCCCACTTTAAGGAGTCTGCAAAGGCAGGCATCTACATTTTCGTTTTCAAACAGCTGCATTCGATCTACAGAAGTGAAAGAAGAAAAAAGGAGAAAGAAAAAAAGAAAGAAAGAGAGGGGGAGAGGGGAAGGAAGGATGAAAGGAAGAAGAAGAAAGAAGGAAGGGAGAGAAAGAAGGAGGGAGGGAGGGAAGAAGGGAGAGAGAGAGAGAGAGAGAGAGAGAGAGAGAGAGAGAGAGGAGCCTTAGTGGCACATGCCTTTAATCCCAGCACTCAGGAGGCAGAGGCAGGTGGATCTCTGAGTTAGATGCCAGTCTGGTCTGCAGAGTGAGTTCCTGGACAGACAAGGCTGTTACACAGACAAACTCTGTTTCAAAAAACAAAAACAAAAACAAAAAAAACCAGTCACTGACCTTGGAATTGTCTAACTATTTCTTGTCCTCAGTAAAGTCCATGACCCTCTAATTCATCACCAGTTCAGACCCTGGCCTCCACTGACCTCCCCCACCCCATTTTTCTCATCACCTGAGTAAAGATGGCTCCCTGACAGTTTTCTTTAACCCAGACACCTGCAGAGCACCTGCCAGTAGGAAAATGTCTGCTTCAGAAGCAGGATAAACGCAGACAAGCAGGAGAAAGAATGGCAGCAAAGGTTCAACAACCAACCAGCAAACGCAGAAACACCGTGGCTAAAGGAGGTGTCCTGAAGGGACAGGAATGTGGCGTTTCCTGGGGCGCTGGCATTCTCGCCACCCTTTGCAGAGTGACGGGCAAGGTGAGGCAGCCACCAGACTGAGTGAGCATGGCAGCTGAATAAGGGAGAAAGAATTCAGATGTTGCCAGAGAGCAAGCAGTGAGTCACTCGGTTGACATCAGACTGTTTGGGCAGAAGAAAATCTAACAATGCTGCTCTTTGGGTTTCAAGATACCAAGTGCCTGGGCTCTGGATCCTATCATTTGTACCCCAAATCAGGGCACTTTTGAGAGAAAAGGGAGTGGGTGTCGATTATAATTCTCCGGGGGAGCCCATATGAGCAGGGATGACCTCAGATCAATCCGTTCACTGCTAACCCGACTTCTGGTCCCCTCCAAAGCCAAGCAAGCAGATGCTAGCAGTCCTCAGGATTTCCTCCAGGCAGAGCTCCAGCTGCCTTCTTGCCTGCAGAGAAGCAGTTACAATAGCAAGGGACGGGCCCTGAGGGAGTTAATTCAACAGGTCCAGGAACCAGGCAAGTTACACTCTTAGCCTGTCTTGGAGACTCACATTATATATCATCAAATTAAAGGTGGTGAGATGTCTATGCAGAATCTACATCTAAATTTTGGGAGTAGAATGAATGAGAGGGGAGGAGGAGGGCTAAAGAGAAAGGGGGTGAAGAACAAGAGAGGCTAATGAGCCTGCAGTAGTGGTACTCTCCTTTAATCCCAGCACTTGAGAAGCATGGGCACATGGATTTCTGTGAGTTCAAGACCAGCTGGGTCTACAGAGTGAGTTCCAGGACAGGACAGCCAGGACGACACAGAAAAACCCTGTTTCAACACCCCTCCCCAAAAATGAAATGTAAGTCTCACTAAAGCAGAGAAGACTATTTGGGATAAGGGAAGGGGCCCATCAAGACAGATGGAAGTATGGAGATAGAAAAGACCAAAGTATAACGGCTTATATATGTGAACATGTCACGAAATGCTTTATTTTACATACTAAAAAGTAACCATTTTAAAAGAGATGGTGAAAAGTCAATTAGACTTTTCCTTGGTGGTGCACTTAAGTTTTCCCAAAGGCATTTGACCCCGTGAGATTCTTATCAGTCAGACCTGTCCAAGCCTTTGGAGACAAAGTCCAGAGTGAAGGGCTGGGCTAGCAGGCCTCAGTGTCCCACAGGTGGAAGCCTGTGGCACAGACATGTGAAGCCTCCGTCATTGTTCAAGAGGAAGGAGCAGATGTTCACTTGGGTGAGGTAATGCAGGGACCTGCCAAAGCCCAGCCAAGAGGCCTGTAGAAACAGGTCTGAAGCCTTTCCCACGCCGGGTGCAGGGAGTCTTTGCATTTGCAACAGCAGAGGCTGGTTTCCCCAGCTCGACCGATGCATGACTCACATGAGAAGAACGTACGCTGGACAGGAAGGAAATGGGAAGCCTGACTTCAACTCAACCAACACACACAGAGACCCTCTGCTTCCCTTACCAGTGGCGTAGAGCATCCACGCAGCCACGGCATCATCAGGGCAATGCCCCAGAGGCTTTGGTGGTACAGATGCAGTCAGAGCTTCATTCTGTAACTGGGGACACGTTCTGGTAGAGAAGGCTGTGGCAAGCGGGATGTCTTACGGAATTTTCCTGTTCCAATGATAAAATACCCTGGCAGAAGCGACTTAAGGGAGAAAGGGCTTGGTGTGGGAGGTCCTTCTGTCTATGTGTTGCTTTTATTGGTTAATGCATACAGAAACTGCCTTGGCCTGTTAATAGGGCAGAACTTAGGTAGGTGGAGGCGGGGGGGGGGACTGGATGGAATGCTGGGAGAAGGAAGGTGGAGAGAGACACCATGGAGCCTCCGCCAGAGTCAGACTTGCCAAAACTTTGTCGGTAAGCCACTGTCATATGACAATATACAGATTAATAGAAATGGGTTAAATTAAGATGTAAGAGTTAGCAAATAAGAAGCTAGAGCGAATGGGCCAAGCAGTGATTTAATTAATACAGTTTCTGTGTGATTATTTCAGTTCTGGGTGGCCGGGATGAAGAAGAGACTCCTTGCAACAAGGGCTTGTTTCGGCTTACAGTTCCAGGGTTCAGTCCACCATGGTAGAGAAGTCATGGGCTGCAGGAGTTTGAGGCAGCTGCTTGCATTGTGTCCACAGTCAGGAAGCAGAGAGTGATGAACACTTGTCTTCAGCTTACTTCCTCTTTTCTATACTGTCAGAGATCCCAGCCTAAGGAATGGCACTGTTCATAGTGGGCAAGTCTTACTCAGCGAACCTAATCAAGATAACCCCCAACAGGCATGCCCAGAAGCCCTTCTGCCAGGTGCTTCTAGGTCTCCTCAAATACAACAGCTGAGATTAACAGCCAGAGGGTGTGGTGGGTAACCACAGAAACCATGGGTCAAATCAGAGGCTACAAGACTCTAGGGTAAAAGCACATGCCACTAGGTGTGTGGTACAGACATGTCCTCAGTGAGCCTGGGACAAGCTGGAGTCCTAACCTGCTGCTCATGAAATCCTCCCAGTAACGTCCCGGTCACTGGCCTCCCAGGGTTGGCATCTGTCTTCTGCTTTGCAGCCTGAAGGATTTTCTAAAGCACAGGCATGTTCAGTCTTTCAGGGCATCCCCCAGTGTGGAGAGGAATCCATTTGTGATTGGGGATGTCCTGCAGAAAGTCATGGTTGAGGGCTCAGTCATTCCCATCCTGTGACTTCCAGACTCCCCTGACCCCTTATGCAAGAGTTACAATGACCCTTCCCTTCCCCTGTGTCTGTTTGCACCAACTGGTCCTCGGCGCCTAAGCATGCCAATACTCTCAGGCTCCCTTGTGCTTCTAGATCAGTGGGTCTCAGCCTTCCTAATGCTGGGACCCTTTAATATAGGTCCTCATATTGTGGTGACCCCCCCAAACATAAAAATATTTTGCTATTGGTTTTTGTTTGCTTTTCCAGACAGGATTCCTCTGTGTAGCCCTGGCTGTCCTGGAACTTTCTCTGAAGACCAGGCTGGTCTCAAACTCAGAGATCCACTTGCCTCTGCCTCCCCATTGCTGGGGTGAAAGGTGTGTTCCAGCATGCCTGGCCATAAAATTGTTTTCCTTGCTACTTCATCATTAATTTTGCTACTGTTATGAATAGCAATGTAAATATTTTTGGAGGTAGAGGGGTTGCGACCCACATGTTGAGAACCATTGTTCTAAACCCTTCCTTTGATCCACACCATCCTGTCTTCCTTTAAATATCTCAAATGGTTCTACCCATCCCAGAGGCCACCTGTCTATTCCATCTCCACCCAAACCCAACTCAAGCCTCTGATGGGTGCCTATGTCATCTTCCTTAACACTGGTGGTGCCATGAGATGTCTTCACCCATAAGGAGACTCAGAAAGCCTGAAGGCAGGAATTTGTCCTGTCAATCTGTTTGTCCCCAATGCCTATACCACTGTCTGTCACATAGCTACTGCGTAGTTGTTGCGGAGTCATGCATTAACACAGAGTTCTATCAGATCACATTCATGATTCGCTTTCTTGAGGCCTCAGACACTTCAAAAGAAGTGGCACCAAGACAATGTCTTCATCGGGGAAGCCTGAAGAGTCATGATCAAAACAGTCAGAATACAGAAATGGACTAGACTTTACAATCATGGAAGAATAAAAAGACGGCCGGAGTTTACTATCTTGCCATCTCCTCTCCCCAAAGACCTAAATATGTACGACTAATACTTTTGGACTACCTGTCTCTTCAGGAAGCAAGTGACAGCCAGCTCCATGCAGCTCAGGGACTACAGATTTTTAAAGGGGAAACAGAGGAAAGAGGTGAGGGTTGAAGTAAGGGAGAGGAACCAAGGAGAAGTAGCATTTTGGGAGGTAAAGAGAGGCCCGGAAGCTCCATGATAGAGCACAGAACTGCAAGAAACCATGGAGTCCTTGTCCAGGGAGGACCAAGTCCATGGAAGTGCTTATGTGTCACAGGGTTTGAGCGTAAAATCGGGTGGCAGGAGACAGAGCATCGTCCAGACAGAAGGCTGAGTAAGTGAGCCTGTGCTCTGGTGATCCTCTGGTTAGTTTCCAGCCCCTCCAAAACAGAATATGGCCCAAGATTTCTAAAGAATACACCTAAAACATTCTGTATGACTCTCGAGGCAAAAGGTGATTGTTGTGAGCAAATCAACACACACTCTTGTGCCAAGAACAAGAAGTTAAAAATAAAATAAGAATAGAAAACATGGGGGGAAAAAAAAGAGGGAATTAGGGGGAGCTCATCAGAATGATGCTTGTGAACCGTTCTCCCCCTCCAGCAAAACCAGAGAGAGGAGGAACTGGCATTCCCCCCAGGCACACTGCTGTGGGGCTGGAGCCAGCAGGGCCGTCCCCAGAGATGTTTTCGTCCCTCGTTGAGGAACCCCTGGTAACCTGTCAAGAGAATATAAGGAGGGAATAGATGTTAACTCTGTGAAATTAAGTCCCCCAGGACCTGGAGATCTAGGCTCACCCCATAGATCTCAGGATAGCCTCCCTGCCGCCCCTGTCAAGTGGTGAGCCAACTCCTTCCCCATCACTTCAGAGATCTTGACACAGCTCTCCTACATCCAGCCAAACCCTTTCCCTAGAGAGAGGAAGAAGCGAAAATGGGAAGGCAATGGAAGCCTAACAGAATTGATGAGTCCTTGGGTATACGAAGAGGAGTCTAATGTTCCAAACTAAATGTGCCTGATGCCCTGACCTTCTGTGATCTGTGTTCCTGACTAAGATCCTGTAGATATCTCTGGTCAGAATGCCGTTCATGAGTGCTGGAGCCAGTACTGCTCATGCCAGCCCTACAAGTTCACGATGCAGCAGAAGCTGGGTGTCCATGCGCACAGGCTGCAGTGCCTTGGACACATGGAAAGTGACCTCTGATACCCCTGTCTCCTTGTCCCCACTGCCAACTGAAAACATTGCGCTGCTCCTATTACAAATGCACAGCGGGCAGGGAGGGTACCAAGCCCCAGCAGCCACCATCTCTGGCCAGAACCTCACTTTGTTCTCCCTCTCTCCCTCTGTGTTCTGATTCAGACTGGACTGAGATACAACTTCCTCGGGGCCTTTTCCATCACCTTTGGTTCTCAGTATGTACATACAGCTCTGCATTCTCTGATTGGAAAGCTGTATGCCGAGGGTGCTCCTCATCCCTAAAGCAGGAGGCTTCGTGAAGACTTGATGGAAAGCTGACCGAGGAAGAAACTCTGCCTTCCAGTTAAGAGAATGAGATCCTAGGGGCAGGCTCCCCATTACAGTGTGTTGGCTTCCAGAGCCTGCTCCCTAACATTTCCCTACTCTCAAGGATCCCTCTGGCATCCCAGAATCCAGCCGTGGGCCAAGTTCTCGGAAAAGCAGAAGGATGGAGCTGCATGAGAAACTGGCTCCTAGCATCGGTGTAGCATCAAACACTGGCACTCAGAATCTCATTTCGATCTCGACCTAATCCATTGCCATAAACAGACCCTGCATTATTTAATTGTCTAGATGGGGAAACTGAGGCTCAGAGAAGAGAATGCCAATTATTCCAATTTCTATAGCTATTCAGAAAAGGGGCTGACCTAGAACTAGAGCCTCCAGTTGCTGTCTGATGCTCTTACACTAGCACACTTGCAATTAGAAAATCCTCCAGCCTCAAATGATTTGTGCGTACCTCAACAGCCGAAGAAGGGACCCCTGAGCAGGGCTCTCCAAACAGCCCTTGTCCTGCAGCTTTATCTGTGAACCCATGATGGCGCAGTAACATCCTGCAAGATAAAGAGGCCCCAAAGAACAGACAGTCACACCCTGGGACAGTCCAGGTCCTGCTGACTCAGGAGGAGCATTCCCACGGGTGACCACAGCCTGCTCCAGGCTGTTGCCCAGGAGACAAAAGAAATCAGCAAGCACAGAGTTGCTTGCCCTGCCCAGACTCTCAGGGCAATAGCTTAGCCCAGAAGCTGGCAAGCACACACCACTTGGGTGTGACTCGGCGGGGTGCCAGGGCTGCAAGCCCGACCAGGTCTCCGTTCCTGGTAACACCCTCATGGTTCACCCTCTTGCATGCGGGAGAAGAGTCATCCCTCTGGCTGCAGCCCAGTCTCAGCAGCTGATTGGAGCAGGGAATTGCAGAGATCGTCGCCACACCAAGCATTATTTAAAAGAGTTAAACTCCAGGCTTGTAGATGCATCCTTTTTTCAAAACAGGCATGTCTTCTCATCCAGAATAGGAATAGGAATACATAATAGGAAGAGGAAGAGGAAGAGGAAGAGGAAGAGGAAGAGGAAGAGGAAGAGGAAGAGGAAGAGGAATAGTGCTCCTCCAACCTGGGGAGACAGTCCTGTTTACCAGGCAGGGCCTACTTAGCTATGTAAACATCCAATGAATAGCTTGTCAGGGGCAAGACAGTGTGCAAAGTGAGATAGACATAAAGGCTGTCAGATTGAACGTCCTTGGTTCAAATCCTGCCTGGCCTTAGGCACATCACTCTGCATCGCTGTATTTGAGCTGTCCTGCTCCCTTTCTTTTTCTCTTCCCTTTCTATATTTCCTTTTTATTCCCACCCACTAACTCAGTGGGATCTTATGTACAGAATATGGGAGTGCCAGGTCAGGGATATTCCCTACATCATTTCAGAATAAGACAAGCAGTGACCGTCCCTCCTTGTATTGACGGCACCAGGTGCAATCAGCCAGCAACTCGGCAGCGGTCTGCTCCACTCTGAACCCAGGTACTGAGCACATGCCTGTGTGAAGCCTGGAGCCTTCTAACGGCAGCTCGAGGCGGAGACTCTGCAATGGGGGATTGGCTTGGCTTCCCTGCCCCCTGTGCCTCAGCTTTCTCATCTTTGAAACGGGGATGCTAGTACCTAACTCACAGAGCTATGATAATTAAATAAGATGGCATTGTTAAGGAATTGATAGTGTGATGGACTTCACCGACAAATTGATTGGATTAAGGGCGTGAGTGAGGCATATCTTCAAGTATGCTTATAAGAGTATCCGGAGAGGATTAATGGAAGAAAAAAGATCTGCCCTTAATGTGGGCAGCACTGTCCCCATTGGCCTGGGTCTTGGGCTGAACAAAAAGAGGAAAAGGAGAAGGCCAGTAAGTGCTGGCATTTCCCTTTCTGTCTCCTGGTCCACTGAGACCAGAGCATGCAGTCTTTCAAGTTCCCGTATCAGATGGAAGGTGCCCTCAAACCGTGAGCCAAAGGAAAACTTCCCTTCCTTCCATCACTTCTTATTGTTCTGTTCCTCTTTTTCTTTTTTTGTCACAGCCATATGAAAATAACTAATAGAGGAAATCAGAGAATTTCCTGATTCAGAAATTGGGGTATCAGAGAATGGGGGTATTTGCCATGACAGCTTAATGTGGTTCTTGAGTTATTAGAACTGGCTTGCAGGAGGAACATGAACGAGTTAAAACCACGAACTAGCAAAGATCAAGAATGCTGCAGGCAGAAATTAATGGATCATTCTAGCAGAGTGTAGAACATCAGAAAGCCACGAGAAATGCAAGCAGTAGAGGATTGGCTCCCAAGGTTTCACAGAGGAATAAGGATTCCATTGGGAATTGGACTAGAGGTCATTCATTTTACATTTGGCAAATGATATGGCTATAGCTGGCCTGTATCCCAAAAGAGGAAAGAACTACATTGTTTGACGGGAAATTTCAAGGTAGCATAACATTCAACTACGGCACTGTTACTGCACATTGCCTTTAATGAGATTTACAGTGAGAATTCAAAGATGATGAGAAACGTGCGGTTGGTGAAGTAAGGAGTGTGAACGTGTGTGTGTGTGTGTGTGTGTGTGTGTGTGTGTGTGTGTGTGTGTGGTGTGGACTCAGAGGGTAACTTGTAGAAACCAGCTCTGTTCTATCATGTAGCTTCTGGGGCCCAAATTCAGGTTTTCAGGGTTAGCGATAAGTACCTTAAAGCACCGAGTCAACTCACCAGAAGGTGCAGACAATGCAGGCTTGAAGAGGAGAATCTCTACTTAGTTCTATTAAAGAGAAACCCGGGACTCAGTGTGGAGAAAACAGGAAAGGCTGGGAAGGGGCCTCGAGGGCAAGCCCCATCCACAGCGATGTGTGCTAACGCAAACTCAATCGGAAACAGAGATGGAGCGAGAGCACCAAGGACATCACGCTCCACCAGAGTCACCTAGGAAAGTGTTTTCCATGTTCAGCGGGAGGACACATGGAGGCTGCTGCAGCGGTGATCCAAGGGTCAGACGATTTCTGGAGCTGGCAGCAAGCACTTAGTATCATTCACATAACGAATGATTGCCATAAATACAAAAATGCAAGGATGAGGTGGCCAAAGAAGTACACATCAAAGTTCCAGGAAGCTGCCGAAGCCAGGCAGCCTGTAGCAGGGCCAAATCTCCTGAGTACATGAAGTTAAGTTACAGTAGAGACAAAATAATCATATTATTATATCATATAATGTAATATCTAGAAACATGGGACAGTCACCCATGATCAAGATCTGAGTTGAGTGTTTACAGACTCTTGACTTCTTATTCAGAGAATTGTGTAGCAAGCTTTCTTTTCAGAACATCTTCGGGTTGACAGTCCCCAAATAACAGCATGAAGACTTCTTATTATTTATGAAAGCTTAGCCTTTAGCTTAGGATTGTCCCCAAACAGCTCTTAAACAACTTAAATTAACCTGCTTCTATTAATCTACATGCCATGTGGCTTCTTCTTCTTCTTTTTTTGTTTAACCTCTTCTCCTTTCTGTATGTGTGACTTGGTTCACATATTGCGGGTGTCTCCATGCACCTGTATTTATCTCTTCTTCTTCTCTCTCCACAGAAGTCCCACCTATCCTCTCCTGCTTAGCCATTGGCTATTCAGCTCTTTATTAAACCAATCAGAAGACGTCTTGGCAAAAACACATCTTCACAGTGTACAAAAAGATTATCCCACAACAGGATTGACAAGAAAGGCTAGCAAATACTTGAAAAAGATGCAATATAAACTTATTGGATCAAAAGGATAGTATAGATTAACAAAGGACACACTGACAAGATGGACAGCGGCCAGATAGGGGACAGAACTCAAGGGCCCCAATTATTGTTTGGAGTTTCCTTTTATGGGGTTCAAGAGAAGGAGCTGGCTACTAAGTGGTTGTTGGGTAGATTTTATATTTTGATTAATAAATTAGGTTACGTAATACTTTCTTCTACTTTGAACGCTCCTCCCATAATGCATCTGACTTAAATCATATGCATTTGCAATAATGTATAGTAAATAGAGTATTATCCCCTAAAAGATTACAAGAGGATACAAAGATTTGCCCTACTGTGTATGCACCCAGTACCACTTCAGGCAAGATCAACCCTCCTAGCCTTAATACCCAGGTATGTTGGGAATACACTAGTATAGAAACGGTACAAATCTGATTATAACCATTGGAGGAGAAACTCACACTCTTGCTCAGAGTTGGGAGTACCTATAGCCTGATGTGAGGGTGTGTCTCAAGCGGTTCTGAGGAGGTTGTTGGAGGCAATATTTGTAGAGGGGTGTGCACATAGCACATTCAGATAAAGGAATCAAGCTTTGCATGAAAGCCAAATGAAACCCACATTAAACTATTGCCTATGCTTGCCTGCTTGAAAACCAACCCAAGGAAAACACCATAAGTGTTACTCTTTTGTTCTGGTCCCTTTAAGGGCAAGCCACGCCCACTCCCAGCCACTTCTGACCTCCTGGTCGCCATCTTAACTCTTTTCTCTTCTGTCCCCGTCTCTAGGCGTGTGCACACGTGTCTTCTCTGTCTCTATGTTTTTATGTCTTTATGTCTCTCTATCTCTGTCTCTTTGTCTCTCTGCCTCTTCTTTAAGTAATAAATATTTAGTTTTATGTATAGTCTTATGTTTATTTACAACGCCATCCGCTGTACTCGCCCGCCTGACTCACCCGGCCACATGGCGGGACCAGCCCGCCACCTTGGAGATCTTGCAGGGACCCACAGCTGTCCTTGTCGGACTAGCGACTGCTCTACGCGTCTGACAGGGAACATGCCAGCATTAAACAACAACAACAAGAAGCGTTACAGGAGCAGAGCTGAGAGTCAGAATTACCTAAGGTTGTTGAAGCCCAGATAGCACCATCAGGAGTCCCAGATGCTGGAGATGGATCTGCAGGGATAGTACCTTCCCTACTTGGCTTCAGACTTGCTTAGGTTTGGTCTTCCCTCACTGTTTTCCTAGTTCTCCCTTTTGGATGGGAAGATTTACTCTGTGCTCTTGCATATTGTACATAACATTTAAAAACAAAACAAAAAAGAGGTACATAGCTACTAGTTTGTCCTGAGTGTCAGGAGAGATTTTGTACTTTTTGTGGTGTTGAAGCTGTTAAAGGCTGTGGAGAGTTTTGTAGTTGGGTTGAGTGTATTTTGCATGATGAGACAGCCATGAGCTTACAGGGACTAGGGGTTGAATGTGGCCCTAGTCTGCTCCCTTGTTGCTATGGTAAACATCATGACCAAAGAGCAGTTCAGGGAGGTGGGGGTTTATTTCAGCTTACAGCTCACAGTCCATCATCCAGGGAGGTACGGTGGGCACTCAGGGCAGGAATCCAGAGCAAGTGAAGCAGTTCAGATACAGAGCTTGTGGGAGTTAGTAGATCATGAGAGTTTTTAGGATTAATCCATGGATAGATTCAAAATTTGATCAGACTACAGGAATCAAAAGAACCGTAGAGAATGAAGATTATTTGGAGAAGAGGGTCACCGAAGATGTGGCTTTGAAGGATATAGCTTGTCTCCTGATTTCCCGGCTTTCATGATGCATTGCACTGGCCTCTATAGCATCCTGCTTCACCTCAGGCCCAAAGCAGGCAGACCAGCCAACCTTGGACCAAAACCGCTGTGCCCAGTGACAAGAAACTAACGAGTAGAGGTGACCCTGAAAGCAGTGCTCTGAGTGAAGCAAGTCCTTGGTGGATACTAGACACCACTGTGGAGATATGCCTATGTAACTCTTTCCATTTCTCAGCAAAATGGAAACTCTTACGGTTCTGTTTTATAAATAAGAAAACAGCTTCAGAGTCATTAGCAAGTTTGCTAAGGTCTGAGTACTAATTAGAAGCAAACTCAAGGCCCTGAGCAGGTGTGCTTGGATCCAGACCACCAAGATCTTATTGACTGTGTAGAATGATGCAAATGCTTCCTAGGCGCTCACTCACCTAGGAGGTGTTTTGTGCTCCTCAAGTGCAAGGCACTTCCTTGGGGCTTTACACATGTTAATGTAAGTAAACAAATTACTCTGGTTGAAGCCAAAAATGTGATTAGGTCTTTACCAAGTGCTGAAAGCCAGAGGAAAACAAACACTATGCTGTCCCTAGCTATCTTTGTTTTCCCTCTGGGGGCTCCTCTGCTCCCCTGATGGCCTGGCAAACCCCTGGCTTCTGCAGGCAGCCATAGCACCTTCGCTTTGCACTGTTCTGCTCCCATCACACATCAGTCATGTTGGGGAAGAATCTTTCTGTACGCTGTGAGGATGTGTCTTTGCCAAGGCGCCTTCTGATGGGCTTAATAAAGACCTAGATGGCCAATAGCTATGCAGGAAGAGGTTAGGCAGGACTTCAGGAGACAGAGAGAGGACTCTGGGAAGAAGAAAGGCAGAGAGTAACCTTCCTTTCCACAGAGAGGAAGCAGGAGGTGCAAGATGGAAGAGAGGTAATGCCCTGTGATAGAACATAGATTATTATATAGAACATAGACTAAAATAAATAGGTTGATTTAAGTTGTAAGAGCTAGTGGGATAAGCCTAAGCTAATGGCCAAGTTTCCATAAGTAATAGGAAGTCTCCATTGTCATTATCTGGGAGCTGGCTGGCAGGACAGAATAAGATTTGTTACACAGTTATAAGAATAAGCCATGGATTTGTTACAAGAATAAGCTAGGGTTTGTTTGTTTGCTTGTTTGTTTTGTGTTTTTGGTTTGGTTTGGCACAATAAAAAATTTCTTACCTTGTTGCTGACAGCAAGGCTAAAAAGGCTGGGCAGTAGTGGCAAATGCTTTTAATTCCAGAACTTGGGAGGCAGAAGCAGGTGGATCCCTGTGAGTTTGAGGCCAGCCTGGTCCACAAAACAAGTTTTGGACAACCAGGATTATACAGAGAAACCCACTCTCAGATAAACAACAACAGCAACAAAGCTAATTTATGATCTTTAAGAAAAACTAAAGGTTTTTGTTTTGTTTTTATTGTTGTTTTGTTTTGAGACAGCATTTTCCAGTAGCTGTGGAGTCAGTCCTGGAACTCACTCTGTAGACCAGCCTGGGCTCACTTGCCTCTGCCTCCCGTGTGCTGGGATTAAAGGCATGCACCACCACTGCCCAGCCAGAAACTAAAATTTTTGTTTGTTTGTTTTTTGTTTGGTTTGGCTTTGACACAACAACACTGTGAAGGCAAATACATAGGCAATGAGCTTGAAAAATTTAATTCAGTCTACTAAGCATGCAGAGAAAAGAGATTCCAGGAGAAAAATGTCCCCCCTCTTCACTAAAACATAAAACATTGATTTAGAAGAACTATACTTAGCTGGGTGGTGATGGCATGTGCTTTTAATCCTAGCATTTGGGAAGCAGAGACGGGCAGATCTCTGTGAGTTCAAGGCCAGCCTGGTCTACAGAGAGTTCTAGAACAGCCACAGCTGTTACACAGAGAAAACTTGTCTCAAAAGAAAAGAAAGAAGAAAAAAGAAAGAAAGAAAAGAAAAATAGAAAAACTATATATAGTATAAAGATGAAAGAAATCAATTTAAATGTTTTTAGACAAGTGAGAAAACCATTAAAAACTTTAAATGTGAATTTTTTTACATAACATAAATTTGTATATTAGTCTTATTGAAATGTGTGTCATATAGTTGTATAAGTATCAAGATAAAGGTGTTTATCAGGGGCTGGGAACACAAATCAGCAGTTAAGAAGACTCAAATTATGTTCTCAATATGTGTATGGGGCAACTCAAAGATGCTGGTAACTCCAGTTCCATGGGATCCTACACCTCAGATCTCTCTAGGTTCCTATACAAGTGTGAGTGCGCACACACACACACACACACACACACACATACTTTAAAATGATAAAATGTGTCTTTAAAAAAAGTTTTTTAAAGCTTGGCAGTGATGCATACCTTTAATCCCAGCACTCAGGAGGCAAAGTAGGCAGATCTCAAGGTCAGTCTGGTCTCCAGAGTTCCAGGACAGTCAAAGCTACACAGAGAAACCTTGTCTTGGGGGTAAAAATAAGAAATACATCAGAATATATATTATATGAAATGAAGAAAAATGGATGTAAGATCCTCCGCCACTTAGGCACCAAAATACTAGGTGAAGTTTGTATATAGTCTTGGCACATCTTCACTTGCCATTCTTTTTAAACTTGGCTTTCAATGTGCACATGGCACAGGTGTCCATAGAGGCCATAAGAGCAGTTAGAGCTGGAATGACAGTACTGGGGATTTGAACCTGGGTCCTCGCTGTAAGAACAGCAAGGAGCTTTTAACCACTGAGCCATTTCTCCAGCCTTGTCACACATTGCTTTAAGTTGTCTTTAAATCTCTGACACAAGGAAATGTCTTATAAACAATTGCTACATTGAATTGTTCAGTGACGGGGAACCTCCTTCAGTCTTTGAGAGGCTGGACCAGTCTGAGGCATGACTTTGGGGTACCAAAAAGCCACTGATCCTTGCTTGCCCCTCTCTTTCCATGCTCCACACCTTGATATTGGACCCCCATTCCTGTTCCGTGAGTTTTCCCTTTTAATAAAGAAAAACCTTAGAATACTCTATTGGAGTTAATTTGGGATTATTTGACTCGCGTTTCCCCCATTCGATGCATTCAGCATCAGTTTAGGGATTCATGAAAAGAAAAAAAGGATGTGGACATGTTTAGTGTAGACAGATCTTAAGAAAGCACATTTTCATCCACAATTAACTGGCGATGTGGAACATGGAGGTATGGGGGATTGTTGTATTAAGGACTGGCGGGCTGTGTCCCGCTGTCCGGCTAGCTTAGCCCCAAAATAATTACACAGAAACTGTATTCATTTAAACACTGCCTGGCCCATTAGTTTTAACCTCTTATTGGCTAACTCTTACATATTTGTTTAACCCATCTCCATTAATGTGTATCGCCACTTGACTGTGGCTTACCAGCATGAGTCTAACCAGCATCCATCTCAGAGAGGAGAACCATGGCGTCTGCCACACTGCCTTCTTCCTCCCAGCATTCTGTTCTGTCTACTCCGCCCACCTAAGGGCTGCCCTCTCAAAAGGCCAAGGCAGTTTTCTTTATTCAACCAATAAAAGCAACACATAGAAAGAAGACCCTCCTACACCAGGGGACAGCTTAATTAATAGTGACTGGAGCATGGGTTAATGGTGGCTTCCTTCCTTCTTCATACATTTTATTTAATGATTTATTTTAATTAATTAATTAATTTGTGTGTGTGTGTGTGTGTGTGTGTATGTGTGTTATGTATGCCTCAAAAAGCCAGAAGAGAGGGTCAAGTCCCTCTTGTAGAGCTGGAGTTACAGATAGTTGGGAGCTGCTATGAATTGGGTACAGGAAACCTAATTCTGTTTTGGGTCCTCCCTCTGAAAGAGCAGGAAGCACTCTTAGCCACTGAGCCATCTCTCATACATTTTTACATGTTAAAAACAGCATATGATGAGTCCATGTAAATTTTATAATCTAGAAGTATATTATTTTAATTTAAAATTAGAAAATTTGTTAATGTTGACAATACCTGAAACCTAGCTAAAAGTCTAAAAATTTCACCTGAACTAAAATAATAAAAGTACTAATTAAGAAAAATCAAGAAACTAATAAACAGATAAAGCCTAAGTTTTGTTACAAAGTATTTGTGATGCACCAACAAGAAGTGCTTTCCTGCTTGTATGTGTTTGCAAATGATATGATGCATGAGAATGTCTCTCTCCTTTTAGGCACTGGTGTGTAGCCTTGAGGAAGGGAGCTAACTGACACCTTTGAGAATCAAAGGAAAGTTAAAAGAATAATAGCCCCCTCACCCGCAAAAGGAATGAAACACACACACACACACACACACACACACACAAACTTAAGAAATAAACCTCAGTGCTCCTGGTCCCCAAAGCCTACTCTTTCCCCCACTCCTGAATCCCAAGAAACATAGATAACTCAACTCTACTCCATGCATTTTCCCCCTTTACCTCCTTTCCAAGTTTTGTTATGAAGCATGTCAGTCGCAGAGAGAAACTGAAAACACAGAATAGCAGGCAGTCAGACACTTGCCAAATCTCACCTGGACGGAGTACTGTTTTACCTGTTTGCCCTTTTTGTCCATTTATTGCTGTTTCTATGATTTGAGACAGGGTTTTTGCTATGTAGCCCAAGTTACGTTTAAACTTGAAATCCTTCCTCCTTAATCTCTTGAGTGCTAGGATTAAAAGTGTACACCACCGTACCCAACCCGCAATTCTCTTTATTTTGTTTTAGGTTTATCTATTATACATTTGATGAAATATTTAAATATTGTAGACATTAGTAAAATCACCTATAAATATTTTAGTATGTGCTTCTAAAAATAAAAAGGTTTCTTTCAACCAACAAGCCAATGATATTCAGAAGTATCAACAATAATTCCATTATATCCATGGCTGAGATTCTTGTGGCACAACAAACATTGCAAAGAAAGCCAAGTCCTAAGAGAATATGATGAACTGCAAATGATGCTCTCAAAAACTTTTATCTCTCCATGGGATACCGGGGCACTGGTTGCCTTCTCCAGCACACTAAAGATCAGACAACATTGCTCCAAAGCCAAAGAGGTTTCCTTGCTGGGAGACCTTGATAGGCAGCTGCTCTGGCCTGCATGTCCTTGCAGTGTTATTCCTACTCTGACCTGGGAAGAATGGCAGACACATGTCACTAGACATGTGTTAAGGGCCACGCAAATGTTCCTTTTTTTCAGTCTCTACAGCAGAGGAAGCCAATGACCTAGGTCATGGCATTCTAAATCACAACCATTTATGGCAGTAGCTATCCTTCCTTGCACCAAGTCTCCAAAGCTTCAAGATGACCAACAGGGTTGACTGAACTCCACCATAGCTCTGGTTGGGTCAGGATCCGTCATCCCTATTCAGACTGAACTTGGGTTCCAGGAAGTTATAGTTTTTAAAGGTGAAAAAGCACACACCCTATATCTGCCCCGCCACAGTCTCCATATCAACTCCCAACACAAAGTTGTTGATGATGCTCTCAGCCCTCTGAGCATAACTCTGTCTGTAGACATTCTTTTCTTTTAAAATATATATTTTTTAAATATTTGTCTTGTCTTAGTAACTTTTCAATTGATGTGATATGACGTCCTGACCAAGGTAACAGAAATAGTTTATTGGGGCTGACAGTTTCAGAGGGTGAGAGTCCATGACCACCATAGTGGGGAACATGGCAGCTGGCAAACACAGCGCTGGAGCAGTAGCTGAGAGCTCACACCCCGATTCACAAGCAGAAAACAAAGAGCATACTGGCCATGGCACTGAGTCTCTCGAAACCTCAAGCTTGTCTCCAGTGACAACCCTCCTCCAATAAGACCAGCTCACCTAATCCTTCCCAAATAGTTCCAACCAACTGGGAACCAGGTATTCCAACGTAAGAGCCTGTGGGCGCTATTATCACTCAAACCAGCACAATTTTTATTATTTTAAATGATATGTACTCATAGAGGCGAGATTGTATGTATACATAAGTGCAGATATCTATGGAAACCAGGGACATCAGATCTTCCTGGAGCTGGAGTTACAGGCAGTTGTGAGATTCCAGACATGGGTGCTGGGACCCACGCTCAGATCCTCTGCAATGAGCACCCTTGACCACTGAGGTAGCTCTTCAGTTCTGGGTGTTGCCTTGACATTATTACTTAACCGTTTGTCTCTCTCACTAGACTGAGCCCCTTGAGAGAATAAGTCTCATCCTTTTCTACCTTGTATCCCCCTGTGATTGGATGGATATTGGTCCCTGGGAATATCTGTCCAAGACTTATTGCTCAACACATATTAAGTAACCTTTTAGGGGTAGGAGTGGTCTTCAGAGAAGAAATTAAATGAAGCCTTTTCAGCAAAAATTGTATTGGATGACCAGGAGGCATTGAATCCAGTGACAAGCATCTGTCAAGACATGAGATACAGAAGAGAAGATCCTAAAGGAGAAGCTTCTCAGTGTCTGAGAAGACACTGGCTGATCCTAGAGTGGCAACCATCATAATAAAAACAAAGATCACCTGGAGCCACCAGAAGCAGATTTCTAGCTTTCAGAGCAGTTAAGAAGTAGATGATAGGTAGGTAGGTAGATAGATAGATAGATAGATAGATAGATAGATAGATAGATGATAGATAGATAGATAGATAGATGATAGATAGCTGGATGGATAGATAGATAGATAATAGATAGATAGATAGATAGATAGATAGATAGATAGATAGATAGATAGATAGATAGATAATAGATAGATAGATGATAAATAGCTGGATGGATGATAGATAGATAGATAGATAGATAGATAGATAGATAGATAGATAGATAATAGATAGATAGATAGATGATAGACAGATAGATAGATAGATAGACAGATAGATGATAGATAGATAGATAGATAGATAGATAGATAGATAGATAGATAGAAAGGAGGGAAGGAGGCAAGAAGGACTTTGCAGCAACCACAGAAAACTAGGATAGTCCACTTACACCCTGAAGTCAAAGTGTATTTGTCAAACTGCAGACCTGGAAGAGCCAAGCAGGAAACTGGGCACCTTTTCCATGCCCCACAGAAAGGGAGGCATTCCCCCAAGGCCGCTGGACTCTGGCTAACAAACATAAATGGCACAGTTCTGGGTGTCAGCTGAACAATTTGTCCCTTTTGATGAGGTGCCTTTACCTCTCTCCCTCCATACTCATTGTCCTTCCCTCCCTGGTTTTACTGTAAGTGGACGAATTGACTTTTGATGTATTGCCAGAACGCAACAAATTATGAGCCTCTTGCTTTCAGGTTGGAAAGGGGAGGACTTCTACTTCCCTATTCAGTTATTTCAGGCCAGGGTGGGAGCAGGTTTTGTGCCAGCAGCATCCTGATTATGATTCAGGATGTGCAGCCAAAGGCAAACAGTTCCTCTGTAAATTCAATCACATAGGAAGGAGCAAAAGCCCAAACAAGAAAGGCCGGGTTCTCTTTGTGTGTACAGCCAAGGGGTCCTGGGAAGTTGGCGAGGGATGATGCCCTATCTTAAGCAAAAACAAGACTAAGCTCAAGCAGTGGTCTTCTAGAAACTTCCACATATATGCTATATAGGAATGGAGCAGCTCTAACCTTACAGAACTATGTTCTGGACAATTTCAAATGGATTAGCATCTTTTCATAGCCAGAATTAAAATGTCAATTATTTTATTATTTTTAATTAGGTATTTGTGTGTGAGTCTGTGTACAGGTTTGTACATATGAGCCCAGTGCCTACAAAGGCCAGAAGAAGGCATTGACTCCACTGGAGCTGGAGTATAGGTGTTTATGAGCTCCCTGGTATAGGAACTGGAAACCAAACTTGGGTCCTATGCAAGGACAATATGAGCTCTTACCTGCCCAGTCATCTTTCTGGTCCCAAATGTTCTTTTGTTTGTTTGTTAGTTGGTTGTTTTTAGTTCTATGCAAAACATTCTGTTTTTAAAAAATTACTTCTCACCCCATCAGTGGTGGTGCATGTCTTTAATCCCTGCACTCAGGAGGCAGAGACAGACAGATTTCTATGAGTTTGCGGCCAGCCTGGTCTACAAAGCAAGTTTCAGGACAGCCTGGCTACACAGTAAAACCCTATCTTGAGCAAACAAAACAAAACAAAAAATAAAATAAAAACAACAAAATCACGCCTTCTTGGGAAAATTTCTATCTACAACTTCCATGTTATGGAATCTACAAAGAGCCCAGATGATGACAGCTACGAACACGCTCTTTTATTAATATATAATGCAACTCAAAGTAGGGAGTTTTTGCTCAGTTAGTCATGATTCAACAACGGATTGAGATGATGTGGGATTCCCCCGTGTATACTGTGAATCTGTTTTATTACCAGTGGTTAATTAAAAAAAAAAAACTGCTTTGGCTTATGGCAGTGCAGAATATAGTAAGGCAGGAAATCCAAGCAGAGATAGGGAAGGAAAGAAGGCAGAATCAGAGAGATGTCATGTAGCTACAGAAGTAGGAAAATGCCAGAACCTTACTGGTAAGCCACAGCCTCGTGCTGATACACAGATTAATAGAAATGGGTTAATTTAAGATATAAGAGCTAGCTAGGAATATGCCTAAGCCGTTGGCCAAACAGTGTTGTAATTAATATAGTTTTTGTGTGATTTTCAGGTCTAGGTGACCGGAAAATGAAAATACAGCCTCCATTTACATTGAGAAATCAATTTAGCAAAAAGAAACCAGCATTTTTGCCTATTCAGAAGAGAAGGAAGAGAATATATACGAGTGGGTGCAGCTCATATATTTTGGAGCAGACTTCCATACATGCCTCTGACTTATGATAGAAAAGGTACCTTCCACTGTGCTAGGATTCAAAATGTGTAGCTGTGACTATCTTAGAAAACCTGCTCTCTAGCCCAGAAAGAAGAGCCCTGTCTCATCATCAGTATCCAAGTTCTTTCATTTGTTTTGTTTTTTCATTTGAGACAGGGTTCCTCTTAAGTAGCCCTGGCTGTCTTGGAACTCACTCTGTAGACCAGGTTGGCCTTGAACTAAGAGATCCACCCTCCTCTGACTCCTGAGTACCAGAGACAGATGCCAGAACTTAGCCGGTAAGCCACAGCCACATGGCCATACACAGATTAATAGAAATGGGTAAAATTAATATGTAAGAGTTAGCCAATAAGAAGCTACAGCGAATGGGCCAAGCAGTGATTTAATTAATATAGTTTCTGTGTGATTATTTCGGGTCTAAGCTAGCCAGGTGGCCGAGACCAACAAGCAGCCTTATCCTACACAGATAACTTCCTGTTGCTTATGAATCAAAATGTAAGCACTCTCAGCTCCTTCTCCAGCACCATGTTTGCCTGCATGATGCCTGTTTCCCACCATGATGATAATGGACTAAATCTCTGAACTGTAAGCGAGCCACCATAGTTAAATGTCTTCCTTTATAATAGTTGTTGTGGTTATGGTGCCTCTTCACAGCAATAGAAACCCAAAGATAGGAAGGTCTTCACATCCTAATTAATCTAATAAAGACAATTCCCCATAGACATGCCCACATACCAACCTAATCTATATACTTCCTCATTGAGACTCTCTTCCCCAGTTGTGGTTTGAAT
Organism: Myodes glareolus; assembly: GCF_982192425.1. NCBI lineage: Eukaryota > Metazoa > Chordata > Mammalia > Rodentia > Cricetidae > Myodes > Myodes glareolus. Next base: position 71,287,700 of record NC_142027.1, on the reverse strand, counting down.
AAGAATTAAGAATGTCCCCAGAAGCACAGGAGTTGAACTCTTGGTCCCCCAATTGTTGGTTCTGTTTGGGGAGGTGGTGCAGCCTCATTGGAGGAAGTTGGTCAGTGGGGCTGGACTAGGAGAATTTGTGCCCTTACTCTACTTCTGGTTTGCTCTCAGCTTCATGTTTGTAGTGGAAGAGGTGATTTTTGTTTTCTGCTCTAGCTGCCTGTGGCCTTGCTTCCTCTCCCTCCTGCCCCACCCCTATTATGGACTCTCCCTGGGGAACTGTAAGCCCAAATAAACTCTCACTTCTATAACTTCCTTTGGTAATGGTATTGTATCATAGCAACAGAAAAATAGCTAATATACCAGGTGATTCTGGATGGTGTCAAATTGTCAAAAGTAAGTGTCATAACCTCCCTCCCCATCCCAGTCTTCCTTACCTATCACCCTAGAAACTAATATATGTGCACATATATTAGTTTATATATATAATACAATCTATAATGGATAGATAGATAGATAGATAGATAGATAGATAGATAGATAGATAGATAGATAGATGGATAGATAGATTGTTTTTCAAAGCCAAGGCCTCACTATATAGTTCTGCTTACCTGGAACTCTCTATGTAGATCAGGCTGGCTTTGAACTCATAAACCCAGCTGCCTCTGTAGATGTTAGGTGACAGGGTTAAAGCTGTGCACCACCATATCAGGCCTAGACTTTCGCAATTTGTGATAAAGGCAACATCCATATGTTCCTAAATTTAGTCATTGAGGAGGGGAGTGAACCACCTCAACTCCTTCCCCCACTGATCTTCTTTAGTTTTCCATGCCAATAGTCCAGTGTCCCCTGGTGTCGTTTCACTCAGAGGATGGCCGCCCTGGCCCTCATTCAAGACCGTACTCTCATTTCCCAGCTTGTTGACTTCCTTAGCCTCATGACTCAAGGTTCTATCTAACGTTCCCCTTGCACCCTCTCCACGGAGCAGCTGCCAAGGATTTTTGGGCAGGATTTCTGATCATCCATGAGAGCTCTAGAACTGCAGCTTTCTAAACACAGGATGGCAGCTAGGTTAGCCGAGTGATATCGATTGGAATATGCACGTGGGCACCAGTGGAACCAGGCCTGAGTTTCGGTGCGAATGCCTTGCTATCTATTGATGCTGAGCAAACTGCTTAACGGCCAAGCAAAGCAAGCTTTGTAAGATCATGATGAAGCCAACACCCACCTGAGGGGAGTTGTTGTCTTAAGAGTCTCGTGGGCGCTGCTGTGATGCTCGGTGGGTATCTTAGGAATGAACTTCAAACCCCAATTTTGTTCTTTGAATACCCTCAGAAATCTGTGTGCCCCAAAAGAAGATGAACAAAACAGAGGCTTCTGGGAAAATGTAGCAAATCTAATGAACCGGGTGATTCTTGACATCTTAGCATGTCACAAAAGTAAAGAGAGAGGGAGAAAGCAGGAGGAAATTCTAGCCTGGATTGGCAGGGGCTGGTCTGCACTGTGCTGTAGACACTCTCTGTTGCATGGGCACAGCCCATGAGAACACAGTCCCATGCTTCCTGCCAGCAGCACGGTCTGGTTCGCTACAGCTGTGAGTCCGTTTCAGTCCAAAGGGCAGATTTAACAGGAAGCAAGTGTGCAATAGAGCACGCCGCCCTTGTGTATTCTCCGCTACCGGTTATGGTTTGAATCTGAAACATCCTCCACAGGCTTATGCTTTGAGCGCTTGGTCCCCAGCTTGTAAACCTCTTTTTCAAGAGCTGCGGAGCCATTAGGAGTTGGAACTTTGCCAATGGAGTAAGCCTTTGAAAGTTATACCTACCTTTGTTTCTGGCCTGTGTTCTCTGCGTCGTGCGCCACCACGGTATTACTTACTTACTGCTGCTGTGTTAAAACACCAGGACCAAAGTTTATGTTGGCTTATGGTTCCAGAGGGATAAAAGTTCATGGTGGCAAAGTGGAGGGGGTGATGGCCACAAGCAGCAGGCCAGGCAGCAGGAACAAGAAGCTGAGAGCAAGGAGAGAGAAAGAGAAAGAGAGAGGGATGGAGGGAGGGAGGGAGGGAGGGAGGGAGGAAGGGAGAGAGAGAAAGAAAGAGAGAGAGAGAGGGAGGGAGAGAGAGAGAAAGGGAAGGAGGGGGGAGAAAGCGGGAGAGCAAATTGGAAATAACTGGAGTCCTTAAATGCTCAAAGCCTGCCTCTAGTGATGTACTTCCTCCAAGACAAGCCCACAGCTCCTGAACCTCCTCAAGCTGTGCCACCCCATGGGGATTAAGTATTTAAATACACAGGCCTGGGAGGAGGCATTCTCATTGAGAACCCCCCAACCAGCATGTGAATATCACTTGGCTCACATTCCTATCACATCAACTTCCCCAGGTCCTCTCCTCCCTTTGGAACCCTGAGCCCCAAAGGCTCTCTCCTGCTCTCAGTCATTTCTGCTGGGTATTTTGGTCACAGCAGCAACACAAAACAACCAGGACACCACCCAAAGAAAGGACACTCAATAGTGCTTGAAAAGACTCCGTGTTATATGTGGGGCTGCCCTTCTGAAGGGCCATCAGAATCACGGCACTGATCGTGCGGTGTATAGATGAACAAACAAGTTTGTCTTAAAGTGATTTTCAAGCCCTTCGCTGGCTTGCTGGTTGATCGGTAACATTTTCGTCAGAAAAATATTAGCACTGCCATTTTCTACATAGAAAAAAAATGCAAACATATGACTTAGATAAAAATAAGTAGAAAGTCACTAAAATCCATATGTAATTACTTATTAATAATCAAGGACATATGTGAAAGCAAAACATACACACTCTGATGACATTTGTAACTTGATTACAAAAGGAAGATAGTGAATTCTTCTCCACTGAAGGGACTTGAAACGATAAACCTTTCTGAAGGCAATTTGGCAATATAAACCGTTATTTTCCACACCATTTGGACACTAATTTCAAGACTATATCAAAGGTAGATAATGTAGATAATCAGATGTGTAGACATGTGTGTAAAGATTCTCATCAGAGTAGGTTTTATAAGGAACAGTAACCTAATCAATTGAACAAGTATGGAATGATGATGTATCAATATGGTGGATCACTTCTAAATGATGTTTGGGACACTGGTAATGGTCTGTGGAGATACAGGTTATAAAACTAGGCAAGCTCTTAGAAAATCTCAGTGTTGGCAGGAGGTGATGAGAGGCCAGGCTGGAGGGAAGAAGGTGAGCATGTTACAAAGGAGATGGTTTCCTACGGCAGAAGAAAGATATGTGGAACGTCACCGTTAGGTGTAGCGACCACTTAGGTTAGAGGTGGTCAGTCAGGACAAGAGATAACTCTTACAAAACTAAGCACACACACATACACACACGAATATCTGCAAGACTGTGAATACAGTCCCAGGAGTCTATTGGTATGGATTCTTGGTTGGGATATTTTACACAATTACAGAAGATGTTGCCACTGGAGAAAACTGAGGGAAGAGTTTATAAGATCACTCTGTATTGTGTCTTGGAATTACATGCAAATCCAGAACTATCTCCAAATAAAATGTTTCTTAAACAAAAAAAAAACCAAACATTTCATATAAAATGTTCTAAAGTAGGCACATAGAAACATAGATTTAAAAAAATTCCAAAAATCAACAAACTAGAAGATGGAGCTGTGACTGTAACTCAATGGTAGTATACTTGCCTGTCAAACATGGGACCCTGGGTTTGACCTCCACCAACAAGAAAAAAAGGAAACTAAAATTAGAGGAAGAAAAAGAAAAGTTAACAGTAGTTGTTGCTGGATAGTGGGACTACAGGTAATTCTATACTTGCATGTATTTCCAAACTTCTAAACTGACTGTGTAAATCTTTTATAATTGTGCTATGCGACCACTCTAGTGTGTTCATGCAGGGAACAGAGGGGGGCAAAATCCAAACAGGGGCTGCAAATTGAATTGGAGCTTAAAGGCCAGGCCAACTGTCTTAGTTACCGCGACCACAGCAACTCTTAGAAAGGAAAACATTTAACTGGGGTTGGCTTACAGTCGCAGAGGTTTAATCCATTATCATCCAGGTGGGAAGCATGGCAGTGTGCAGGCAGACATGGTGCTGGAGAAAGAGCTGAAAGTTTTACATCTGGATCCACAGGCAACAGGAAGTGAATTGAGTTGAGCTTCTGAGACCTCAAAGCCCACCCCCTCATGACACAGTTTCTCCAACAAAGCCACACCTCCTAATAGTACCACCCCCTACGGACCAAGTCTGCAAACGCCTGAGCCTAGGCCGTTGCTATCAAACCACCACACCAGCTATGCACAAGGACAGAGATACCTTCTCCTGGGTTTATAGGAGGAATACCTGCAGCAGACACAAGCGTTCCTCCTTTATTTTATTTTGAGACAGGCTCTTGCTAAACTGCCCAGACTGGACCCAAACTCTGAATCCCCCTGCCTCAGCCACCTGAGTGTCTGAGATTACAGATGTGCATCCACACATCTGGTGATGCAAGTTATTTCTAATGGACATCCCAGAGAGCTGTCCCACGGCCTCACTAGCCTAGAGGTTTTTTGCTACTCATTTTGAGATCTAGCAGAACTTCCTTGAATGATAAATATAATATTTATATAATATTATATTATATAATATTATATATAATATTATATAATAATATATCATTAAATATAAACCTTCTCCTGGGTTTATAGAAGAACAAATGGAGACACAGGAATGTCAGGCCAGAGGGCAAATAGCAGTGAGTGTGGCTGCTGGTAATCCTGAGAGAGTGACCATGCCCCTTCACCTGCACTCTCCTAGCTGGGCAGCAGCGCTCTCCAACAGTCTCGATCACATCATCTCCTATCCTAAGTCCGATCCTGTGTCCACAGTGAAGAAGAGCTGCAGCTGATAGCAGAGAGATGATGTTTAGATGCAGGAGCAGCCAGTGAAAACAGAGCTTCACCTTAGCCTAGTGCTTTTCCTTTAACGCAGGAGTAGGTTGTGGTATTTCCTGGAGAAATACTCTCCTCGAAAAACAGTTCAGAAGCCCCTTCCCTTAGGATCAAATCAAACAAATAACCCTTTCCAACCCTGCCCCTGTTGCTTCTATATTGGGAAGTACAATAGCCCTTGAGTCATATAATACTGGTAGAATATAAAATACCATAGTTGAAGATTTGAAATAGATAAATAGATGAATGTTTCCTAATGGGCTCCTCATTTCTTCCATCAAATATCCATAAAAGTGGCCTGCAAAGGTATCTCAGCAGGTAAGAGGCGCAGGCTGCTCTTCTGGAGAAGCTGAGTTTGGTTCCCAGCACCCACATCAGGCAACTTTCAGGGTTCCAGTGCCTCTGGCCTCCCTGCACACTCATGAACACAACCCCCCCAAAACACACACACTCACACCCAAAAATTATATATAAAAAAAAGCTTTAAAAAAGTGTCAGATCTTGAAGTTATGGCAGTTGTGAGCTGCCATATGGGTTGTTGGGGATTGAACCTAGATTCTCTGGAAGAGCAGTCAGTGTTCTTAATTGCTGAGTCATCTCAACAGCCCCATAAACTAAATTTTTATTCTGTTTTGTTTTTCAAGATGAGGTTTCTCTGTGTAACAGTCCTAGCTGTCCCGGAACTAGCGCTGTAGACCAGGCTGTCCTTAAACTCACAGAGATTCACCTACCTCTGCTTGCGCCACCACTGCTGGGCTAAAGAGAAGAGGTAACCAACACGGCCCTCCAAAGAGCAACGTACCTGCATCTCTGCCAGGTGCCGGAGAGCAGAAATTTTTTAAAGCAAATTTTTGTCAAATTCAGTAAGTCAAGAACTTTCTTTTAGAAAAAAACATCTCTCCCAATGTCAGCGTCGCTATAGAAACACACACAAGCACATCCAAAGAGGACTAGAGGCCCAAACAGAGTGGTTCTCACATAGTTTATACTGTGTTATAACTCAGGGGAAGAACGCATGTTCGTCATACACATGACCCTGGGTTCAAGTTTCACTCATCAGCCAGCAGTAGTGGAGGAGGGGCAGAATGTCAAAACCACACACAGCCAACCTTAACTAATTACAAAACAAGTAATTAAGAGGTCAAACACTGGGGGCTCAAAAAAAAAAAACCTGAAATTTAGTGTTCTAGACAAGTACATATTCACAGAAACTTATAAGAGTGCCCAAGAAATCTAATATATTTGTTTGAAGACACGAAATGTGAAACCAGGAGAAAAGAGACTTGACCCAAATGAATTTGGAAGCTATTGCTTCAGGGCCTACGCCAGCATGCTGGGCAAGCTCACAGAGGCTCCTGAGACAGGTTCCTCGGCTTGCCATTTGTGTGACTGGAAGATTTCTGGGATTTCAGATCTGTATTCCAGGGTTGCGCTTGCCGGGAAGCCAAAGCATGGCTCATTTCTTAGCCTGGTCAAGGTTCTTGCTGCTTCACTTGGTCTATTCCGCTGATCTACTCAGAGATAGGATGCTGGGAGCTTGCCGCCTTCCTGGGCATGTGCTCCTGAACACTGATGGATGTGAGAGGAGATTGCTTCAATGTCTGATACCTCACTGGTCACCGGGTGAATTAGCAGAACCCTGACAGGTAAAAGAGTTTGTTAGTAGAACTGGGTTTGGATTTTGCTTTTGGTTTTTAATCTATGTTTCTCCTTTTCTCACTTCTAAAAAAATAAACAAATGAACAAAACCTTGGGTAAAAAGAAGAAAGGCTTTGTGGAGGAGGTCTCATTCATAACCACCCTGCATGCCTGTCTCCCGCCTCTGGGCCTAATGGTTTGAAAGTGTGGAGTCCAACGATTCCTTCCCTTGGGGCCTTTGAAATAACTATAATTAGCCCTTCTATGGGCATGGGGATACAACAGTAACACACACAGAAGTCATAACCTGTCTGGAGGTCTGTCTCTGCACCAAAGACCGCGAGTCCCTTGAGCACAGTTTCCTGCTAGCCTCCTCCATAAAGATGACTGTACATTGGTCACCACAGCTACCAACCAAGAAGAAGCCTCCGGTTCTGACAGACCTTCAGCCAACAAGTGTCTGCGGTTCCTCTGTGAGTGCTGCCTGAAGGAACACCAATCCGTGTCAGGGAGGAGATAAGGACTTGAGACTGGATAAAAGGTGGCCAAAAAATGGAGAGTGGGCCCAATGGAGACACTCACAGGTTACTAGTGATGGAGGTGTGTAAGTCAGCTTGTCTCTCACAACTCCCCTATGCCACTTTAGGCACAGCGACATTCCTAGCCTGCCCAGACACTCACCGGCAATACAGTGCTCTGCTCCACAACAACACACTAGTACCTGGATAGCCATCATGATGGTGATATTTCTACCACGGAAAATCAGCAAACTAGTGGTGGTGGGGCATGAGGAGGCAGCACTGGGGAGGCAGAGTTTGAGGACAGCCTGGTCTACAGGGCGAGTTCCAGGAGAACCAAGGCTACAGAGAAACCCTGTCTCGAAAAACAAAAAAAGAATCAGTAAAATCAGAGCCCTCACCTCTCGGTTGAATATCCCAGCACACGGTAACACCTGCACACATGGGGCTCATGACCTTGTCACGCTGAGAAGGATGCCGAGTGTCACGTCCCACCCCCTCCAGCTGCTGAGTTTGCACAAATCCCTCTCCAGGAATTGCCTTAAGCTCCAAGGAACAGTCTCAGCCAGGTCTGCTCCCTTGCCTGGGGCAACATCCTTACCAACCAGTCAGCTCGGGGGTGGGACGGTAAGATGAATTCCAAGGAAGACAACTTTCACACACACACACACACACACACACACACACACACACACACACACACACACTCCCACCCTGCCCAGTAAAGGGAATTTTGGCTGGTTCTCGTATTTTGCAAGCAGCATTCCCTTCTGGCGCCCACGGTTGGAAGGGAAAGAGGGGAGATGTTCTGACACAATCTCCTCTTCCTTTGTGGTTTTGTTCCCGTGCTGTAGAAGGTTGCATGAGCTTCTTCTCACACCTGCTGTTCAACAATGTCCTGAATGAGTTTGAGGACTTGGCTTTCAGCTCTGGGGATCCTACGAGCTCTTTCGAGTCTCAGGCCCGGTCTGCGTGGTGATCCTAGAATCCAGGAGACTGGTGCAGAAGGTTGGAGGTCAGCCTGGGCCACAGGGTGAATTCAAGGTCAGCTTGGATTATAGACTCAACACTAAACACGCAAATATCAGGCGCAAGTCAGGGAGATTATCTTCCCTACTTTGTTTAATTATTCCCTCTTAACCTGCTCATTTATCTTTTTCTTCCACAGCTCCGTATTGGCGTCTTCGGTACCCTAGAGCCAGTTCCCTGGCTTTGGTCTCTCGAGTTCTATCTCTTTGCACGTGGTTCCTATGTTTCGGATGCTTTTGCATTTGATTTTCCAACCACTTCTTTTAACTCATCCAATGCATTATTTTCATTCATTTCTCACTTGAGTTCTAGGATGCTTTTTATTTATTTGTTTATTTTTTCTTAAATAAGCTTTCTCTGTTAGCTCTGACTGTCCTGAAACTCGCTCTGCAGATCAGGCTGGCCTCGAACTCACAGAGATCCTCCTGCCTCTGCCTCCAGAGCACTGGGATTAAAGGTGTGTGCCACCATTGCCTGGTATGTTGTTCTCTTGCAATTTTCTCTTCTTTCTTGCTGGCCTGATGAGTCCCATAGAGGCACCACTGCCCTCTGCAGCTCAGCCCCTGAGGTTCCATAGCCATGAAAACCTTGCCAGAATAGAAAGATGTCTTAGTCACTTTTCTACTCTTGTAATAAAAGGCCATAACCAAGCCAACGCTTTTTGTTGTTTGTTTGTTTTTTTTAAAGTTTTTGGGTTTATTTTTATTATTTTATGAGTGTTTGCCTGCTTGTTCATCTGTGCGCCACATGTGTGCATGACACCCAGGGAGATTGCCAGCCTCCATGTGACTGCTGGCAGTCGAACCCGTGTCTTTCACCATAGCAAGGGCCTCTAAGCACGGAGCAAACCCTCCAGCCCCTAAGAGCAAGACAACTTAGAAGAGAAAGCATTTGACTAGGCTTATGGTTTCAGAGGGTTAGAGCCCATGATGGCTGAGCCAAGGCAGGGCAGCAAGAGCGGTTGAAAGCTCACACCCTGATGCACAAACAGGTGGCCGAGAGCCCACTGGGGATGGTGAGAGTCTATTAAAACTCAGTGCGCATCCATGGTGACACAGAGGGGATTCCTTCAGGAGCCTCCAGGTCAGCAGCATACAGGGCCCCTCCAGTCCCAGCCGAGACATCAGGATGAGGGGCTCCCCCGACTCTCCACATTCAGCTTCTCTGCTGAGTTGGGGAGGGCCGTCCAGCACAGATGCTGACTGTCCTTTACTCTAGGGTCATGAATGTGAAGGGGCCACGCACAGACCTCACCACAGTGAGCATCAGCCCTAAGCTTGCCAGGCACTGGTACCCAGGGAAGAAAGCCCTACTCCACAGCTCCATTAAAGCCCGGATAGCCTTCTGTACCAGTATAAATATTAAATGCTCCGCTCCCCTGGGCTCATGTGTTGAATGCTTAGTCCCCAGCTGGTGGCACTGTTTTGGGAGCTGGGAGAAGCGAATCTGCCTTTGACTGTCATGCGTAGACCTTGGTCCCATTCTTTCACTCTTCTTCCTGTCTGCCATGAAGTGAGCAGGCTCTGCCGCACACTGCACACTGCCAAGATGCACTGCCTCATCACAGGCCCAGACCCAACACACCCAGAAGCTATGGACTGGAACCTCTGTATCTTGGAACGAAAATTCATCTCCTGCTCTTCAATTTTTCAGTCAGGTGTCTTGTCATAGCCACAAAGCTCCAACACACTCTCCCTTCTCCGGGATCTGCTGCCATCCTTCCACCAGGAGGGCTAACTATCAGGCTCAAGCCGAGAATGAAGGCAGCAAATCTTCTAAGCTAACAAAACCTAGATACCCCACAATACGTCTTTCACTGTAAAGAGCATGCTTAATCGGCTCACCCTGGCTGGTTCCTCATTCGCAACTGACATGATTTAACTTCCGTTCTCCTCTGATGTCTTGGGAGAAAAGTCTTTAGAGAAATATCCTGGGCTCATTGGATTTACTTTAAAATTGTGTTTATGGGCCAGTAAGATGGCTGAGTGGGTAAAGGGGTGTGCCTCCAAGCCTGACAACCTTAGTTGGTACTTTAGGGTTGACATGGCCAAAGGAAAGAACCAACTCCTACAATTGTTCTCTGACCTCTACATGCATGTTGTGCTATGGTTGTACATGTAAGATGCATGCGCACACACACATACACACATATATAGATGTATGTATGTAATTAAAAATCAAAATTGTGTTTATAAGGATAGTAAGTGGTTTAAAAGGCAGTATGTACAGATATATTATGTGTGTATGTCTCCCACATCTACAGGCATATTAGAAAAAAACTATAAAATATTTGTAAGGATCAACATCACACTACTACCACTGGATGCTAGGTTATAAACTTACCTCTCTTTTTCTTGTCTACATCATCTAATACTTACTGATGAAAGACGAAAGAGTTATTCCGTCCCGTTGTTCACTCAGGGAAACACATTAGGCATAGACACGTGACTCTCATAGGAGTTTTCAGAGAACAGAATGGAGGAGACGGTAAGGGCAGAGCTTAGCCTCATCTTCTCAGTGGCCTTGCAGGCTTCTCGTAACCTGTGAAGGCCAACGAGAACCAGAGACAGATACTTCTTACCCAGAGTCACTCACAGTGGACCCCATCCAGGATGGACCAGGGTCTAGAACAAAATTTGAAGGCAATGATCATCAGCCCAGGTCCCTAGGTCTCCTCCCATTATCCCATGAGAGCACAAGCTCCCTGTACCCTCTCAGAACAGAATCACGTCCTGTCCATATGGACTGCAGCACCAGGTCTGTTGCCTAGCACTTGGGAGCTGGTCAACAAATGCTGGTTGGCTAAATTTATTCTTTGTTCACTGGACAATACAGTGTGCGATATAGACGGCCCAGCTGTGCTATGGCTGACCTTGGACTTACAATTTGATCCAGACTGGAGACTGAAGTTCAAGTTGTACAAGATCTCCGCTCAACAGAAGGGCTCACATCTGACGCTCTTTAGGAGGTCTTGGGCCCTGCTGGTTCACACAGCAGTTTTTTTAAGGAGCTATGCCCCATGGCAAAGGGTGTGGCCCAGAAGGAATTGCCAGTCTCCTGAAAGAAAGGTCTGTGCTGGCTATAAAAGAGTTCAGGGTGTTGCGAGCATCTTTCTGATTCCAACTGTAAGGCAACCTCGGTTGGGCAACATTATGTAAATTTTTCTGTTTCTTTCCAAGTGTTCCTCTGCCCTGAGGTCATCTCTGGGCCTGTTAAAGCTCCCCTTCAAGGTTGCCAAGTATGATTCAAGGGAAAGATTGGGTGTGTTCTTGCAGCGCTCCTCAAGAAAGCCTATAGGTGCTGAGGGATTGGTGCAAGACAGTCTTGGCACCTGTGTCCCTGATCTGTCCCACGGGCGTCTGGAAGACCCAGCCCCAGGAGAACATGCTTGCAGGATGGGTGATATTTAAAGGGCCAGCAAGCAATTCTGCAGAGGTACTGCTGTCTCAAGAGGAATGTGGCATTAGAGACACAGTATAGGGCTGGGTGTGTAGGCACTCTGTATCTGCTGATTGGATCGTGAGCATGTCTGGGGAAACCGTTTGGGGCAGCAGGTCAGCTCTCAGGGAAGCTGAGAGCCATAGTTCCTTAACAATGGGTACAGAAGGGTTGCAGTTTAAGAACCAGAGTGACCACAGCAGCACATACCAGCCAGAGCATAGCTCCAGCCTGAAACCACTTCTGAGCCAAGCTACCCCTCTGGCAGAAGCTGTAACCCCATTGCTGCAAGCCATGTTTTATGGAGTTCTTTTATTAGTCTCCCATGTAACCCATAGCCACATCATAAAATTAAATACCCCATTCTGTACATCAAGTCCACTGACTTCTTGAGCCCTGATTAACACTGGGCTTTTCCTGCTGGGATTGTATTACAGTAACGGTATAACTGGCAGCAGAGAGGCCTTCACTGGGAGCAGTCAAATCCTTCGGGCTCACAGGCTTATTCTCAAACCACAGTGTGTCACGGGTGTGGCCTCTTTCTCTGAAGTCTTTTTGGCAGCTTCCCATTAATCTCTGTATCTTTCATTCCCCGATCCCCACTTCTCCTTCCATGAGACCTCTCAAGTTGCCGGAGAGTCCCCTAGTACTTGTCTAGAGTCACAGGTCAGGGTAGCCCCAACTCACCCCCGAGAATAAATTTAGCCTGTGGGTGATATCCCAGATGGAGAGGTTATCTTTAGCCTGGCAGGGGTGGGGAGTCAGCCCAGGCCACGACACAAACAGCAGAGGGAGGAGGGAAGAGGGAGGAAGCCAGTCCCCTCACCCCCAGACTACAATATAGCATTCAAGTGTGCTAGGGTGACAGAGGACGAAATGTCACCGCACACTTTCCAAAACACGAGGAACACCGGGGAATAATGGTCTGTTTCTTTCCATCCTGTGAACCAAGAAGAATTTTAACACATCCTTTAAAAAGGGCAACAAGGCAGCGTGATGTCCATCCTTCCGCATTCATATCTGTTCACTGCTTGTTCATTAGTTCGGTTGTCTGCAGGTGGAAAAGTTTAAGACAGGTAAAATGTGTGTGTGGCAGAGGGGGAACTACACGGAACTGCTATGTAGCGTGAACTAAGGACAGGACCAAGAGCTTTCTCTTGTAAAACTGGGCTTCCTCAGTTCGCTCCAGCAGTTCCAAGGACAAGACTCTAGATTTCACCCAAGGAAGACACTAAATTAATACCTTGCCTCATTATCGCGCTGATATAAGAAACTCTTTGCCAGGTCAGGGGGCACAAGTCTATAACCCCGGCTACTTGGGAGCCGGACATGGAGGAGAACAAGTTCAGGCCTGTCTGGGCTACAGAGTGAGTTCAAAGCCAACCTGGTGGATCCTGGTGTCAAAAACAAAGGGACAGAAATGAAGAAGGAGGGAGAAGGGATATAGCTCAGTGCCCAGCAGGCATGAGACCTTAGGTTCAATCTCTGCAGCTATTCCAAAGAAAAGACAAATACAGGGAGGAAGGGAAGACGGAGGGGGAAAAAGGAAGGAGGGGGGAAGGGAGGAGAGAAAGCCTTTTTCATTGGCTAAAATCCTTCCCTGTTACAGTCTGGACCCAGAGCCTCCCGTTTGACCTTCGTCGTGGAATAACTCATTAGAATCAATTGTCAAAATATCTGAACACTTGCTGGTTATTATTAGGGCAAATCTAGAGCCTCGGCTGAACCTGAGCTGGGTTCTGACATGTCTGAGCATGTCTGACAGCTGTGTGCGGAGCCCTGGTCTCCTGGGAAGCAGCCTGTGCTGTGGGGCAGGAGACAGAAGCCCTAGTTAATCCAGGAAGACAGCTTTAGAAGCTGGGGAAGAACAATTTTTTTGAATATCTTTTGTTCACACAGGTTTTGGACTTCTGAGTCCCATTGGGGAGCAATGAAACCACGGGAAAGAATTGGAAAGACTGCTTAGTGAGGTCTTTTTTTTTTTTTTTTGACAGAGTTTCTCTGTGGTTTCTGACCTGTCCTGGAACTCATTCTGTAGACCAGGCTGGCCTCAAACTCACAGAAATCCACCTGCCTCTGCCTCCTGAGCGCTGGGATTAAAGGCGTGCAAGTGAGGTCTTGTGTGAAGCACAGTGTGGAGGGGTAGTGCTGGGAGCTCAGATACTGGACTATCACACAATAGGGAAAAAGACAGAGTCCCCGAATGGCTGGACAGCCTCATAGGAGCAGGTCCCTGGGGATACTGGGGAAAACTGGACCTAGCCAGCCTTCGCTCTAGGAAGACTGTGGGGTAGAGTACCCTCTAGAAGGTCCTTGAGGACCTAAGTGGACTGATCTCAGTTTGCTTCTCTTATATAGCAGAGTAACCACAGAACATTTATAAACACTTCAGTGAGCATCGCCATCAGTTATCTTCCTGGGAGTCATCCTGACAGCCTATTGGCCCTCACTAAAATGGTTTAACAGTATCCATCCACCTTGTGGCCAACTGTGGTTCCTTGGATCTTTCTTTGACTGTCCTTTTCTTCATACCTGCCTTGTCTAGGTGGTACAGGAGCGGTTCAGAGCATAGTCATCCACACTGTCTTAACCCTTAGCATTATTCAGAATATGTAAGACTAGTTCTATAATTTTCGTTTCCAGAACACCAGGAAATCGTCACGTAAACATTGCCTACAAATGCGTTAGCTTCATAATAACCTTTTGAGATTATTATATATAAATATATATAGATAAAAATGCAAAATATTATATATATGCATATCAAATCTTCAAAAAAGAGATTATTATTAGAGAGAGAGAGAGAGGCAATAAGGGGTATATGACATAGCCTACGTTTGCCTCAAACTCACTATGTAGCTGAGGATGACCTTGAATTTCCAACCAACTCTCTGCCTCTATCTCCTGAGGGCTAGTGTGAGAGGTGTGTGTCGCTGTGCCTGGTTTTACAAGGACCTGGAAATCGAACCTAGGACTTCTCTCCTGCTAGGAAAATACTCTATAAACTAAGCTCCATTCCCAACTCTGAAAAAGTCTTCAATGATGACTGTACCTTGGCTACTTTGAAGGGAGATGACTAATTTAGTTGTACATGATTGGGAGTAGAATTTTCTTTGTATACCTCTTTGACTCTTTTTTTTTTAAAGCATGGTTTTACTCTGTAGCCTTTGCTGACCCAGAACTTGCAATGTAGACTAATCAAGCCGTCCTTGAACTCATAGAGAACACAGAGGTCTGCCCCTGCCTCCCAAGTGTTAGAATTATTTTAACTTTATTTTATTTCATTTATGGTTTGACTCCTATCAAATCAAAACTTAGTTTTTTATGAATCTTTTCTCTGCATGTATGTCTGTATGCCTGGTTCATGCTTGATGCCCACAGAGGCCAAAAGAGGGTATCAAGATGTCTTAGAAATGGAGTTACAGACAATTATGAGCTACCACGTGGATGCTGGTAATTCATTCCCCAGTCCTCTAGGAGAACAGTCACTGCTCTGAACTGCTGAGCCATCTCTCCAGCCTCTCATTCTACTTTTAAAAGTATAGTTATATACTATTTTTCCAATTAATCTTCTAAAAAAAATCTAGTTTAGAAAAAAAATTCAAAACAAAGAACAAAACAAAACCCCTTAGCGATGGACCCGGAAGGTGCCCACCGCTGGTGCTATACCCTGTAGAGTCAAATGTCCAACATTCCCTGGCTCCATGGAATGCTTTGCTGCATTCAAGGTGGATTGCACAATGACTGGCCTGGCTCAGAGCCCTCACAACACTCTCCCCCATAACTAGGGCAACATGACTTCCGTTTGTTGACTCGTCGCTAGGTCCAGGCCCCGCGACTAATCCTGCTTCAGGTCTGGAGGGATTTTTAAGGGCTAGCAGCTTGGGTTACTTAGCCTCAGCCAGCCTGGTTGCTAGGCCTGTTCTACTCTTTGTGTTCTCTTGGCAGAGCCGTCCAGGTTTTCCCAGGTGGGAACACACATGGCTGTTTTGAGGCTGCCTGCTTTTGGAATTCATGAAGGGATAATAAATAAGATTTCTTTGAGATGAGAAGCCCCCCTCTCCCACCACCACCACACATGTCCCTATGTGTTCACCACAGTTACCATGCATCTCTTGTGTGCACAATAGCAAACCCAGTCTGGGGTAGAAGGAAGTGGGAAGAAAAGGATTAGGACAGGGTAGACTAGCAACACAGGCAGGTGGAGTCCAACCCCACAGGACTCTCGGGCAGAGAGGCAGGCTTGGCATGAGAGAGGTAAAAGGAAGGACTGACTTTAGTCTCCGTCAGAGGGAGAAGGAGTGGGTCTAGGAGGGTGAGGAGGAGATCGGGTTGTTGCTAGATGGTTGAGGTGGTGGGATTTCAGTGAGCAGGATGTTCCAGATCAAGGAAGTAGGCTGTGATGGCCCTTCTGCCCTCCTACTCCTTGGAGAAGTGGAAGGTGAACGAGCTGGCCCTGAGAGCCAGCGCTGTGCAGGGTTTGCTCTGTTTGAAACTCCTACCTTCCTACCACTGTGTCTCGTGAACATCTACTTGTGTTTGTTAGAAATACCAAAACGAAAAACACTCATCACACACAACAACAACAAAATATTAAGGAAGCAAAGGTTTGTTTTTAGCTCATGGTTTGAAGGAATATCATCACAGCAAGGAAGGCATGACTCCCAGAGGGCAAGGCAGCAGGTGGCCTTGCACCTCCATCTCTCCTGCAAGAAACAGAGAACCAGAGAACGGTAGGACTTAGTTTACTTCCTCCTTCTTATTTAGTCCAGGCCCCAGCCTATAGGATGCTCATGTGATGCTCACATTCAGCGGTCTTCCTTCCTGAGTTGTCTCCCTGGAAACATCCCCACAAGTCACAGCCATCGTATCTCATGGGTGATTCTAAACCAGTCACAGGACAGTGAAGGCATGCCACCCTTTTCAAGACCATGACACCTCGGTGACCTTCCCAGGCATGATGGCAGTCCCATCCACTGCATTTTCTCTGTGCTAGAGAGGCCCGGAAATTCAGAAGTTAGGTTGAGTGGACTCTGCTACTATTTGCTGAAGTTCAGGTTACTTTTTTGTTTGTTGTACTAAGGGATCAAACCCTGAGCCAGGACTCTACCACTGAGCCACATCCCGTCTCTAAGGTCCAACTTAAGTTCAGCGGCTGCCTTTCTGAGTCATCTTATATCACTTGTTGAAATGTTCTGACTAGGAATGGCACCTCCCTGAGGTCACCATAGATTAAGCAAGTCAGTGAGGATAATGCAATCGTCAGACTCAGAGCCTGCTTTGGGGCCTTATAACCCTAGGCTGTGGTTACTCTGTAATCCACCCTCTGTGACTTTGAGAGGGGCCAGACCGGAGCTAGTAATCCTGAATTTATCTCTGCAAGCGATTAAAGGCGTTCTCACTGTAGAGTCTAGAGTCTTCGGACAGGGATGGGCCCCAAAGGCATCAGGAAAAGAACCGGTGGGTGGAAAAGTAAACCCACGGGATCAGAGTTGCTGCATTCAGAGGACAAATGGCGCCTGAGTCCCGGTCCAAGTCTTCAGCTGGGATCTGGGCACTGGATTTCCAGGCTGCCCTGCGCCCGCCCCGTGCCGGGTCACAGCGCGGACCTCCCACCCACGCGGGCCAGCAGCCGGCCTGGCTGGGCGCGGCAGGAAGGAGAGCCAGCTCCCAGCACCCTGATCCTTAACTGCCGCTTCCAAAGCCCCGGCTGATCCTAATCAGTGTGGGAAAGGAGCGCCCGGGCCCAACCCGCCGCCGGAGACGCCGCCTCTTTTCATAAACTTTATCGCCCTGGTGCACAGCCCCTGATAAAGCACCATAAATAAACGAGCAGGCCCGAGTGTGCGGCTGGCCGGAGGCTGCCGGAGCGCACGCCCTACCTCGGCCCGCTGCTCCCGGGGGGTGGGGGTGGGGGAAATGAATCATGTGCCAAGCTCAAGAAGGATCGAGCTCTTCTGCAAGCTCCCCCTCCCCCCCTTCTGCAAGCGCAACGCTATAAATAAGAATGCAAGCCTTCTTTTCTTGGCAGCATCCAGAAGGGCTAGGAGTTTCCTTGTGGCTGCCGGCCACCCTTCTGGCCTGGGAGCTAGGAGTGTTCTTGCTTACCCTCCTGCTTCAGGTCAAGTTCCTTGGGCCTGGGTTGGGCCTGGGCATGTGGCTCCATTATCACAAATTCCTCTGGCTCTTGCACAACACCCAGGCTGGAGCCGGGAAGGGAGGGGCAAGGGAAGGCTTGAAGGTCTCCAGTGGCAGGTGATCAGGAGAACTCTGGTCCACTAGAGCGGCCGTGGACCCTTCTGCCTGGCTAGCCTGTCACAGTCACCTCACAGCAGAAGCCCCGGGGTGCCAGGTAGGCCTGTGCTCAGTTGACCCAAACGAAGGGAGGATGAAGGCTCTGAGGGAAAAGGAAGGGAGGCGTCCTTCACCTCATCCCCCTCCCCAACCACTACCACCACCAGGAGAGTGTGCTCAAAATCCCCTGAGGAGTTCTCAACATCTTTCATTCGGACCTTAGAAATATTTTTTTAATTTTAAATTATGTATATGTCTTTGTGTCTGTGCGCCCATATGTGTATGTGGTAAAGGCGTCCCAGGCTAGAGCATCAGCTCCCCTGGCGCTGGAGTTAGAGATGGTGATGAGCTGCCTCTACAGGTGCTAGGAATCAGACTCGAGTCCTCTGCGGGAGCAGTGTGAGCTCTCCAGCCCTCAGTCTTGAACACCCCAACCCCGACCCCTTGGGAGATCTTTACATTAACCAACAGCCCAATTTAAAGACAAGCGTGTGATCTACATCAGGAGCATGAGGACATCTCGAAAGACAGGTGTGGCACACCCCAGGGCACCAGCTTGGCGCTAAGGCCCAGCTTCCTGTCTTGGTAGTCCAGCTGCGGCCACCTGGCTTCCGTGGCCTCCCAGCCTTTGCCTCTCCAGGGCCGCAGTCTCCGCGTGCACTCGCGCGCGCACACGTCTAACGCTCTCTAAGAGCCCCCCTCCCCACTCCCCCAGCTTGCCTACTCTCTGGAAAGCACTCTCCTCCTTATAAACGCCTCCATTTCTGGACTGTCTCACCGCAAGTCACTCTGGTGAAACACTGTTGTGCCTAATTGAAAGAAGCCAGAGCCGGGAGAGTTTCCATCACTGACCCTTGCTTGCTTCATGAGGCGAACACAAAGACGGTCCCTCACAGGAACCACCCGGGTGGAGGGCACTGCAGTCTGGATGAAGTCATCCTGTAAGGGGGGGAAAGGAGCTACAAAATAAAACCCAATAAACTCTAACAGCACCAACTCAGCACTTCTCTGGCCGAAAATATAAGGGCCATTGTGGCAAATGGCTCTGCTTTTTATGGGAGGGAGGGACCAATTGGCTAGAAACCTCTCTTCCAGAGAGTGTAAATGCTGCCTTGTGGGGGAGGGGGGCAAAGTTGAGAGGAAAGGATTCTCGGCTGGCAGTTCTACAGAGAACACAACCTAAGTGTCCTCATGAGATTCTCTGGTTGACGCTGGGAGTGTGGGTTGGGTGCCAATCCCGCTAGCCATGGCTGGGGAGAGAAGCTGAGTGAAGACAGCCGTGAACAAAGGCCTGGTTCTTCCAGAGACCCCTTGCGACACTGTATGTCCCTGGGAACATGCGGCCCCAGACAGCCTTCATTTCCTGCTCTCTGGACAGAAGGGCACTCAGTCTTGTTTCCTTCATTTGCATAATGTCAAAAAATGAGTCACATTGTACTGTCATTTGTTGAGAAATATTGGCAAGAGGTTCCAATTGTGGTTGGAGTCGAGTCCTTAAAAGGGTGCAAGCATGGTGCCTGATTCGGTCACTGACTTCTTACCTGGACACGGCCACTGTCTCGGCCTCAGTTTCCCTGTCTGCACAGCCTGAAGATTTTAGAGCTGTCTTCCTAGAGCTCTAAAATTACAGCAGCTCCATTGTACATGGGGGGTATTTGAGGCAAAACAAGATTTTCAACTTTGCAGAACAAAGTTCGGAAAGGGAAACATGTAGACATGTCTCCTCCAAACACTGTTCTTAGCTCCAATTCTGTCCACTATTATAAAGGTTGGAAACCAGAGAAGACACATCGAAATGCAGGCTTAGACATCAAAAAGGGCCCACTTGCTGCGTTAGCCTTTTCAGCACTGTGATAAAAGTGCTTGACAGGAACCATTTAAAAGGAGGAAAACGTTTGTCTTGTTTTGGACAGGTTGTTTTGTTTGGGGCTCATGGATTCTGAGATTTCAGACCACGGTCAGCTGGCTGCCTTGCTATGAGCTCATGGCAAGGCAGAGGCATCATGGCTGAAAGCCACCGTGAAGGAAAGACTGCTCAGGTAATGGCCATCAGGAAGCAAAGAGAAACAGGAAGGGTTATGGAAACAGACTGTCTTTCTGGGGTGCATGTTTCCTCCAACAAGGCTATATCTCCCAATAACGCCATCATAGTAGAAATCCATCAAAGGATTAATCCACCAATTTGGTTAGAGCCCTTAGGATCCAATAAATTTCTCAAATGACGAGGGCCACCAAACTGGGTACCAAGATTTCCACACCTAAGCCTCTGGGAGATATATATGTTTGTGTGTTTATCTCCAAACCATGATACTTACTACCAATGTACAAGAGTAGATTCTCTACCATAGTGGTTCTGACTCATTGGTAGGCACAGAATTCTGCAGAATGTAAGGAAAATCACACCCACCCTGCACCTGTGAACAAATCATTTACCTGCCTTTGCAGATGGCCTCGGGAATCCCCAGTCACGCTCTCTAGGGGACCTTGCTAAGAATTTCTGCTCTGGAGGACAACAAAATGCTGAGCCTGTGTTTTCCTAATCTGTAAAGAGGAAATACCACTGTCCCCCAACCAGGCTTCACAGTGCGGGGGGGGGGGGTGATAAATCGGTCTTTGCCATTAGAACCCATTGGTTCTCTGCCTAGCAGGCATCATTTAATATTAATGTGGTCCTATTATCATCGTCTAACACAATCATTCCCTATTCTGCTATGTGGGATGTAAATTCCTTTAAGACAGAAGCAGTCCTGCCTGTGAAATTCCCGTAGCAAACCCTTCTGGTAAGCCAGCACTGTACGATTTCATACTGGCCTGCTAGAAACATAATGAGTCCCCACGGAGACCGAAGGGAAGGCAGGAGGCAGCTCGGCAGGCTCTCAGAAGGTAATAATTGCTGGGGCAGGAATGCGCCAAACGATACCCCTGTGGCTTTAAAAGGCAATGTAACTTTCCCAAGCATCCTCCTGTCTCCCAGAGTAGATGGTAATAGGGGAGAAATTAGCTCACCGACAGAAAGCAAGATTCAGGGGAAAGCTTTGGGTGGAGTTGTATTAAATAGTGTCAGTCCATTTGGCACAAGGAACCGCATACCTCAGTTCTGGTATCAACAGTTAAATGAAGAGGTCCGGTTAGACACCCTGGTCCTTAATCTCCCTGGGCTCATAAAGCCTTTGGGACCCCAACATAAGCTGTGGTTCCTGGCTCCAGAAGGTACACAGGTGCTGGACACGAAAATGACGTCATTTTTCCTGCAATTTAGGGACTTCACAGGGTCCTTTGTTGTGGACCCATAGAGCCAAAGAGACTGAACTTACCTCTCTCCAGAGCCCCTTCTGCTTAATTGGCCTCAAGCAATTGAGAGGCCTTGACTACTCGGCAAAGTCTCTGTTAAGTCAATGAAGAAGTCAAGTGTTCTTCCCATGGGCTCTGTCGACAAGACGGATTTAGACAGTCAGTTGAGGCTCTGTTTGGAGAGCAGCACCCCCCCCCCCAAAGCAGTTCTGTAGGTTGGCAGCATGAAACTGAGTTGTTTTCTTTCCTGAGATGAGGGGGAAGAGGGAGCATGGGAGGCCTCAAAAGTGAGAGGAGAAAGCCAGGGGTATGGCCAAAACGTGCAGACACTGCAGTACTTGAAACTTGCCTGAGACACCTGGGAGAAGAAGCAGAAGGGGAGCCAGACAGTATCTCAGCAGGTAGGCAAGCTCTGCCTGCAGCCCCTGTGCAGGTTTTACTGAGAGTTTGTGATGGTTTGTTAGTTTTGTCAACTTGGCACAAACTAGAGTCCTCTGAGAAAGAGTCTCAAGGGACAAAATTCCCCATTAGATTGGCCTGTGGGACATTTTCTTGACGGATGATTGACGTGGGAGAGCCCAGCCCACCGTGGGCAGTACCAATCCAGGGCAGTGGTCCCGAGGTGTGTAAAAAACCAAACTGAGCAAACCATGAGGAGGAAGTCAGTAAGCAGCGCTCCGTTCCCCCATGGCTTCTGGACCAGCTCTGGTCTCCAGGCTCCTGCCCTGACTTCCCGCATTGAGAGAGGAGAGGTGGTAAATTGTAAAGTGAAATAAACCCTTTCCTTCCCAACTTGCTTTTGATCGCGGTGTTTTTGCAGCAACAGAAACCTAAGACAGAGCCCTTCTTGCTGCCCCGAGGTTGGCCTGACCCCAGCTCCTTGTCTCTATCAGCCAGATGGTACAATGCAGGAGACCTAGAGCGGTGCTGCTGTCGTGAGCCTGGGAGGGCCTCAGTCAAGAAAGCCTTCTCAGCGCTGTGAACCTTGGGATCTGGAGACGTCTTTGTTACCGCAGCAGAGCCAAACCTAACTTACTAATACAGTGGGTGTTCAGAGCTGTCTACACTAACTTGTAGAGTCACAGATTCTAGGATGAGCAAAAGTCAGCAGGGTCACGTGGACTCTTCCTACACCTGCTTGAAACCTCATCTCTTGATGATGCTGTTCATGGAGGGCCCTCTAGCCACTATCACCTGGGTTTCCTACAGCTCAGGGAAGGCCAATGGGCCCATTAGTCATGTCACCTGGAGTGGATTAAATAGTGGCCTCTCAAGAGACATGTCCAAGTACGTACAGGTAGACTTTTATTTGGAAAGGGGTACTTAGATACGTAATTAAATAAGGCGATATCCATGAGATCTTCCTGCATCACTAGATGCAGCCTACACTACATGTGTCCTTACAAGACAGGAAGTGAGGACAGAGGCAAGGCAGGAATGACTCCATTATGAAAACAAGAGAGCCTCTAGCCAGAAGAGCACGAAAAAAAAGAAGGTTCTCTATGACAGCCGTTGAAGAGAACCTGTCACCCTTGTCAACCCCGACAACTTGACTTCTAGATTATGGGACTATTTGAGAACAAAGTTCTGTTGGGCTGAGTTGTCTAGACTGTAGTCATTTCTTAGAATACCCATAGAAAAGTAACGCCCTGCCTTAGCGAAAATACCTTTTCCTCCAGTGTTCTGCTCTTGGATAGAAATCTTAAAGGTACAGGCTACTGACTGGCTCGCTAATGGACTGGGAAGGAAGCCTGCCTTTCTCTCCATTTGGTCCCCAGGGCAGGGCCTCAATTATGTTTCAAGGGGGGAGAATGCCAGCTCACAAAACCTGACTGGCCCGCTTCCTCTCAGAGGAGACACCAGCCACGAGAGAGGCCGAGTCCTTGATTATGGACTGTGCAGAAAGTATTGCTCTCCATAAATCCCACCTGGAATCCATGCCCAGGGACATGCACAGCCTCAGACCCTCGGGGGGAGCAAGATCCTGGGGTCTGCCATCTTCAGGCAGGGTTTCAACCATTGTACAAGAACCAGAAGGTTTGCTGTGCTTTGCTTTGTTTTGTTTTGCTGTGGTGGTTTTTTGTTTGTTGATAACTTTAGTTTTAGAGGGGACCAACTTGGGCCTGATTCCACATCTACAGTTCAGGAGAGGACTTTTGCCCCTCTGCAGAACTCTGATATATTCAACCTCTTTAGTTTTGCCCTACAGGACATGAACTTACTGCACAAGTGTGGCTAGGTTCACAGTAAGCCGTTGAAAGACTGAGTGAGGAACCCACATCTCACTCTCTTTTAATTGATGTATTGCATCTTATTTTGAGGTAGGGTTTCATTACCCGTCTGACTTCGATTTTACTGTGTAGTCCAGGTTGGACTCAAACTGGACATCTTCCTCCTTCAGTCGCCCCCCTGAGTTATAGAACTGTAGATATGTACAACCAAGCCTGGCTCCGTGCCACTTTAATAATTCTTTAGAAAAAAATTTATGGCTGGGCAGGATGTGGTGGCACATGTCTTAATTCCCAGCACTCAGAAGGCAGAGGCAGGTGGATCCCTGAGAGTTTGAGGTCAGTTGGTCTACAGAGCGAGTCCCAGAACAGCAAGGGCTACACAGAGAAACCTGTCTTGAAAAACAAAAGAAAAGGAAAAAAAATTTACATTAACTTACTGTATGTGTGTAGAGGTCAAAGGACAACTTTTGGAAGCCAGTTCTCTCCACCTACAGTATGTCTGTGGGTTCTGAGGATTGAACTCATGTCACCAAGCTTGGTGGCAGGCGTTTTCATCTGCTAAGACAGATGAAACCAGCCCTCTATGTCATTTTAAACACCTCAAACGTGTGTTGACACCAAATACCACTTTTTATTTTTAACATCTTCATGGTTCTTTTTAGAAATATTGTTCCTGAATGCAGTTGCCTGTGAATAAATTGTTTGATTTTAATTTTTTTCTACAGTATTTTCAAGAATCATTGGAGAAATCTAGGAAAAGTTAACCATGGGTTATTTTCTAAGGAAATATGTTGTTTGGTCATTTCTCATTGGCAAGATTTCCGTCATGCTTCCTTTGGATGGGTTTAGTTCACATGTTGCGCATTTCAAGCCTACCTTTCAACTCTGCTTTGGGAGGGCCGGAGGAAACGGTCACGTGAAGGACAGTCGGCAGGTGAGGTGAGTAGATGACCAGAACTGGGACAGTGAAAGCAAAATCAAAGGTTTTGACTGTGGGAGATGAGATGGGGGTGGCCATAGCAGACACTCGGCCAGGCACTGTGGCCAGACTCCTTTAAGGCTTGACAACCAAGCTGGGGGAAGCCAAATTGCAAAAGAATCTGACATTGCATGTCCACCTGCCACCTGCGCCTGGGAAAAGCCACAGGGACATTCCTGACTAAATTCTTGCCTCTGCACAACTCCCTTGACATGGCTCCGAGTCCTGTGTCTCTCCACATCTCTCTCCAGCTGTGTTTGTAAGGCTCAGAGTCAGCTGCCGATGGGACTTCTCAAAGGCAGAAAAATAATGCGGACATCATTCCAGAGCCAGAGGGACGGGGGATTCACCCTCCCAGGAAGGCTATATTGATCTCAGCATCCCCCAGTCCAGAGCACCTCTGCGGAAAACATCACAGGATTCACCACACCAGACACCAGAACATGAAGGACCATTCGAGAACATACTGGATGGAAATAAACTCGGGCTACCAACAAGCTAAGTAGACAGGTGACTCACATGGTTTCTCCTCAACTGACGAGGCCATCATGAAACACCAGTGCACGCAAGGATTCTAGAAGTTTCTAGGAATTAGAGTTAGGCATGTTATAATCCCCCCCTTTAGGCTGAATTTCACAACAGCCGCTCCAGATGGTTATAGGCGCTAATTACCTCTATTTTAAGTTGTAAAGCAGAAGGGCCACTCCCTTCAGGAGATTCAGCTAGGAGTGAAGGAGTCTATAACACAGGTCTCCAGACTCTGTGAAGAACCCCTAATCTACTAAGCTAGCAGAGAGCACCCTAAAGACCCACAGTGGGGCTGTGTAAACATACAAACAAGCAAAGAGCTTGAAAGGGTATCCACTGGTCAAAATCATTGACAAACTATCAAAATAAACAACGGCATTAACAGATTAGGATATCAGTGGATTATCATCATCATAGCAATGCATTGTAGCCGGTTAGTAAAATAGGAATGCAGGCCCACGCCAGTGTGAATGAAGACAGTAAAATGGAAAAGAGAGCTTTTGCTCACAGTAAAATTCCCACCCTCAAATGAAGAAAGGATGAAATTTTAAAAAGGATCGTTCAGTTACCGGTAGAGAAACAAGCGTTTCAATCCAGAGTGTCTGCAGACAGCAAGCCCGTGGGGGGTGGGGGGGGGGAGGATGGAGTCAATTAGAAGTGTGGAACCTGCATGGTTTCCAAATTCTTACAGACATCAAAGGGAAGCGTAGCAACTTCACAATGAAACACATCTACCAGCACCATCTTAATTGCATGGTCAAAATGAATCGCCACATAAGGAGCGGGTCACGCTGAATCACTCACCACCGGCTAGTCTCAGACACAACGAGGACACCACAGCACCTCCGTGCCAAAGACGCGTGACCTACATCTAGTCAGGAGGGAGTATCAGACAAATCCAAACTGAGGGCCATTTGCATAAAATCCATATGCAGTAGACGGAGCGGCAAAGTTAACAGGAGCTGGGGGGACAACTCTTTAGAGTGAAGTGACTAAGGGGTACGCGTATCTGAGGATCTGGACCCCACCCTTCATAGAAAACATGACTTGATTAACTGACAGGACAGAAGTCGCAACTGAAGACTATTGGTAATGATATCACACGTGAATTGTCTTACTTTGGTGGCTACGTTACCGTGGGAAAGGAACATGTGTATCCTCCAACTTTGGAGCCCTGAGCATAGAAACTACATAGCAGGGTATCCAGGAGGGTGGTTGGGGGCCGGGTGGCGGGTGGCGGGTGGCGGGGAGTATCTTACTTTTACAAGTCTTCAAAGTGGCAAATTTCAAACATACATTAGTCACATCCTTCAGGAAATGGCTGCCTCAGCCTCCCCTTGAGCAGCTCCTCCATTCTGCCTTCAGAAAGCTTAAAGATACTAGAATAGCATCCATTCAAAACAGCACTTTAATAAATGCTTATGATCAATACATTTTAAATCCACTCTGCAGTGTGAATGTAGAGTGTCTTAAGAGGGGACCAGCAGACACACATGCCCGGGCAGTGTGAGGTGCACCAAGCCAACACCAGTGACACGCCTTCCTCTGTCCCAGCCCACTGCCCTGTCTGCTGCTCGCTGATGCACAGTGAAGCACTGCACAGCGCATGTCTCTTGTCCGTCGGTGTCAGGCTTCCTCCCTTACCCCCCCCCCCCCGCCCAACTTCTCTCCCTCCCTTCCTCCATTTCTTAATGCACTTAGCATTGCCTGGTTCAAAAAGCCCACTTTCCTTGATGCCTGGAGAAATTCTACACCTACTGAATCTGCGCCTGAGCCTAATATAGCCCGACGAAGGCAGAAGAGAAGGGAAAGGAAGGCTGTGCGTGAGACGACGCATGCTCCCACCACATGCTCCTTTCTTCTGCGAAAGGCACGAAGGGCTTGGAAATGCTCCAAGTGCTCTATATAGCTGGCCCTAATATGGATGACAGCTACTTCGACCATTCTTTCTCAAAGAAATCCCAGGCCTGGGTGATGCTTGGCGCATTTCTACAGCATCCCATAAGGGCCACAGTGGCCTTCCGTTCTAAGTGAAGCTGGCTAGACCCCCAGTTTAAAACTCTGCTGTGTTCTGAAAGTTCTTGTTAAAATTATTAGTTAGATCCTCGAAACATCACAAATTATAGTTTGGTTTCCCAGTCAGGCACAAACTCCCCATAATCAGTGTTAAACAATATACACCATACACATACAAACAATGAGGATCCTGATATAGAGTACATTTCCTCTATTAATGTTAATCAACATCATTTATTCTATTTATTTTACTAGTATATTATTTATTATATTTCCTATATTAAGGTTAATCAACAACCTTTTCCAAAATATTTTATATTATTTTTAAGTATGCATGTGTGTGTGCCTATGCGTGTATGTTCACGTGAGTGCAGGTGTCTGTGGAGGCCAGAGGCATCGGGTCCCCTAAGTTAGAGTAACAGGTGATTCTGAGCTCCTTGACATGGCTTTTGGGACCCAAATGCAGGTCTTCTAGAGAAACAGCATTCTGCTTTTAACTGCTGAGCCACCTCTCTAGCCCATCTACAAACTTTTATGGGGCTGGCCTAAAAATCTAATTCTTACATTGTTTAACCAGGAGAAAAAAAAGCCAGTAGTATCCAAATTTTAGCTTAGGCCTCTGGACACATCAGTGCCCTGGTGAGCTCCCTCCCCTGTCAAATCCACTTCTGCCTCCTCATACAAGGCCTCACAAGTGAGCTGTATTCTCCTCAGCTTCCCAGGCCAGAGCTCCTACCAAAGAGTAACTCTCGTCACACAAAGGCCCTCCCTGTGTCAACTACACTAGTGCTCAGACGCACGATAGTCATACGTCAAACGCGGCGAGAGCTCAGAGTTCACGGACCTTGTTGCTGTAAATGCTCCGTGATGATAGATGACTTCCCTCCCCTGGAATTCTGGTGTGAACATGGTAAGCGGGCCTTGCTATGCCCAGCTTGCCTTTTCCCACAGCTTTCTACCCTAGGCCTGTACCAAATTATTCTGTTCTGATCATTGTTTTATTGTAATTTAATATCCCGTCTCTCCCTGCACATATCACACATGTGTGTACACACAAGTGTGTATGTGTACACACACACACACCATCTGTGTGGCTACATATAGAAAAGATGACTTTGTTTGAAGCCTGAGAAGAAATTTAGTGATAAAGATATTTATTTATCACAAATATATGTTTTACAATTTCACATAAATTCTCATTCTGACCCTTAATGATACATGGTGAAACTCTTTTATTTGAAACACCTTTGGAAACCAAACATGATGGTCCTAACCTGTAATCCCAGTACTAGGGAGGTTGAATCAGACAGATCATGGATTCAAGGCTAGCCTGGGCTACATAGTGAGTTCCAGGCTATCCTGAGCTACATAGAAAATTCTAGACCAGCCTATGTGACACAGAGATACTGTCTCAAAACGAATAAACAAAATGTGGAATAGTCTCGTTTTCTTGAGAGTGAATAGGAAAAGGAGATGTACTGTTTGTGGGTATCAACTCACAGTAATGATGGAGCTGATAAGGCCCCCTCAGGATGACTTCACTGAAAGCAAAATCATCCTTAAAACTCTATTCTGTGACCAAAAAAGCGAGGGCAGATCTCTCTGGTATTTCCCCTACATGTTCTTCAAAACAAAATTTCTCCAATAGTCTGGGTCTTGGTGTAACATCTGCCAGACAGCTGTTGTAAAGAATGCCAAGAAGATAATCTTTGAGTCTACTGTAATCCTTGCTTTCTTTTCTCCTCATCAAATTCCGGGTCCAAGCCAGTAGGTAGACACATCTTCTCAAGCTCAAAAAGTCGCCCTTAGTTGCCAAGATGTTGCCTGAGGCCGTCTAAGGTCTCCCTTGCTAAACTAGTTAAGAAGACAGGTGTTTGACTTCTTGGCAATGGTGTTGACCTTAACTCTGTTTTAGAGATGAAGCCCAGACAGGAAGGAATTCGCCATCTCCAGAATTCACTGGGCCTGATTCTCCAATTCATTCCTGAGAGAGCTCCCCTAAAGAGCATGTGAAACTTTGAACCTCTGTAGGTGTAGATTTGCAGACCTTGGAGTCTGCAGAAAACGCTGGAGGTCATATGACTTGCTCTCCACCCTTCTGATTCCCTGATCAGTCCCCCTGTCCAGTAGAAGTGAGTTTGCTGGAAAACTAATATGCTCTGCTAATAATATTTACAAACTCTTATGGGTATTTAACGCATGTGATTCCGTTGTTCACACACTTAGTGAAAGGCTTCTGATGGTGAAAAGGAGGATTTCTGTGTATAGATATAAAATCTTCACGATGTCTGTTTTCTCGTGATACTGTTTCCTAAATCATCATCTACCAGAGAGCTTAGAGGATCACAACAGACCTGGAGACAGAGGAATATCCACCATAAACATAGGAACAGTCAAAAGAGCACAGACCCAAGGCAGAGGAACAACAAGAAGTAGCCCAAGTTATCTTTGCGTTCCTAACAGATGAAGGCAGGAAACCAGCTTCCCAGCCATGGAAAATTGGTTTCTTCTGTCACCAGACTTCCTCCGATTCTGCATTGGTCTATTAGGACTGATGCACAGCATCACACAGCCTGAAAGGGTTAAACAATAGGAATATAGGCTGGAGCAATGGCTCAGAGGTTAAGAGCTCTGACTATTCTTCCAGAGGTCCTGAGTTCAGTTCCCAACAACCACATGGTGGCTCACAATCACCTATAGTGGGATCCAATGCCCTCTTTTGTCATGCAGGCATACCTGCAAGTAGAGCACTCATAAACATAAAATACATAAATAAATAAATCTTAAAAAAAATAAAGCAAAAGGAATACATTGTCTCCCAGCTGTGGAGGCTACAAAGCTATCAAGGATGCCATTAGGCTTGGCCCCTTCTCAGGCCCGCCTCTTTGGTTTGCAGGTGACAGACTCCTCCCTGTGGCCTCATATGCTCTTTGTCCTATGTGTCTCCCTGTGTATCCAGATTGCTTCTCCTTATAAAGAAGAATACCAGTCAAACTAGCTTATGCTCCACCTTAAGGGCTTGTTCATCCAAACAAAATAACATTCTGCAATCTGTGGGTTAGGGCTTCAGTATATGATTGTGTGTGTGTGTGTGTGTGTGTGTGTGTGTGTGTGTGTGTACACTTCAGCCCATAACAGTTAAAAGAGTTCCTGTCAAAAACGTAATGCTAATAACCAAAATATTAGTAGGGTTCCAGGGTTTTTAAAAACAAACTGATTAGATATGTGATTGAGTTATACATTGTCCTAGGTCTTGAGCTATCAGGGAGTGACAGACGGCCCTGCCTAGTTAAACCTCTTCTCAGGATCTAGATACTGACAGTCTCCAGACAGCAGCCTGAGAATGAGGGCCAGCTCCCACCAATAGGAACAAAATGTGAGCCACTTGGTCATTTAAATTTTTCTAGCAGCCATATTAGAGAAATAAATTAGGGGCTATAGAGATAACTCAGTGGTTAAGAATGCTTTCTGCTCTTGAAGAGAACCGCAGATCAGTTCCCAGGATCCATGTTGAGTGGATCACAGGCACCTGGAACTCCAGTTCTAGGAGATCCAAATCCCACTTAGCACCTCTCTGGCCATCCTGGCATGCACAGCACATGCATGCATGCATAAATGTATACAAACAACAAAAAACAAATCTTAAAGGAAAAACTTAAAACAGGGACAATTAATATTCAAATATATTTAATCTAACTCAATACAGTCAGTCTGTTTTCAATGGGATAAAGTGTCATGAGATAGCCCCTTTTCCTCCTGTGGCACTGTCTTTAGGCTCTGTCAATGGCTCTGACTTACGACAGCTCAGTACAGACTGTCTAGTGTTCATCATATGGAGGCCAGGGGCTGCCACATTCCATTGTGCAGATCTGAGGACTCAGCAGGTTCGTAGTGACCCAAGTAACCAGCCCGGGATCTCTCAAAATGAGGCAGAGGTCCTCAATAAATGAGCAAGGGCTGAACTTAGAGAGATCTTCATGGGTTCTCAGGAGCAGCCACTGCCTTCCCAGATGTCCACGAAGCTCTTCAAGCTGCCTAGGGCATGGTGTCCCAGACCGAGGGTTGGTTCCCAAACCCACGACCTTACGAACATAACAAAGACCCCAGTAGCCTATAAAGGACACTAACCTTACCTACGCCACTCGGCTTGTGACCAAGAAAGAATTCCTACTTTAACCCTTAATTTTGCCACCAATTTGTCAAACTATTTGCCTACCAAGAAACAAAGAAGCCTACTACGAACTGTCTCCCATATCACCTCTCTGTCCCTCTTCCCTTTCAGTCCAGACTTTTCAAGACATCAACCCTAAAGGAGTGGAAAGATGGACATTTTATATTTTATTTTATTTGGTTCTTTGAGACAGGGCTCTCTGTGTAACAGTCCTAGCTGTCCTGAAACTAACTCTTCTTGACCAGACTGGCCTCAAACTCTCAGAGATCTTCCTGCCTCTACCTTCTGAGTGCTGGGATTAAATGCATGCACCACCACTGCCCAGCAAGATGGACTTTTTAAATCTGGAGGTCAGACTGTGTGTTGTGATGCTGCGAACTGAAGAAATAGTTCTTGAGACAGGAAATAAAGGAGCTATCACAACTGACAGAAAAACTTTGGAAGCCAGTAGCCTTGAGGGATGACCAACTGGGGAAAGTTTGGGAAGAGAAGTGTTCCCAGTTCCCCAAAGGGTTTAATCCAGGTCTGAAAGTACAACAACAAGCCACTGAATAGACAGGCAGGACCTGATCTCCACTATAGCAGGACAGGCTTTCCTTTCTCCTGTCCCAACACAGGTCACCCGAACGTGTTTTTCTGTCAGAAAGAAGTCTAGGGCTGTCTGTACTTAAGACTTTTTCTAACAGAACATTCCTGCGTACATCTTCAGATAAACATGTACTACTACAATGTATATCAAGTCAATGACCCCCAAGAAGCTCCCTATGAGGTAGGAGAGAAAACTGAGGCACTCGGAATTTGAAAACAGTGGATACAGAGGATTTTAAATTGGCCTTATAAGCTCCAGTCTACATAAATGATACCCAGGGATACTGGCATGACAGTGTACTGTAGCGTGTAGCAAATACAGTCTTAATGTAGTTGGTTGGGTGAATAAATGAGTGACTGTAAATTAAAAAATTGAATTTCATTGAAATTCCTCAAAGGACTCTGCTTCTCAACTTAAGTATGGGATCATAAACCCTCAGGAAATGGACACAAACTGGTTCCTGGTTACTATTACTTAGGAACTTCAGAATGCTGTTCTTTCAGAACAGCTCAGCGAGACAGCATCTGTCAGTGTGTGAGAACCTCTGGGTCTGGTCTTCCCAAATCATTATGTGGAAGACGCTTGACAGTACGCATCTCTGTGTCTTGCAACAACATACAGACAGTCCAGAAGCACCTATTCACCCTCAGGCAAAGCAGCCTCCGTCAGCAAACCGTGTTAACCATGTAAGATTTTGGACACTCACAGAGCCGGCCAGGCACTCCGAGAGGGTTTGGCCTATGCAGCTGTACCTGGAGTGAGAATTCCCAGAGCTGGTGCTAGGGAGAGGGATAAGGGAATTTGCTGATGGGAAGGATTCTTGAGTGATAATGATCTACCTACAGACCATGTTTTCTTTCAAGTTATAGCCACTTTCCCTTCTAGATCGATGAATCATTCAAAGGAGCTAAGGCACCGTGTTCAAATTTAAAGAGACCTAAAGGGAACAACAGTAATAACCAATACTCACTTGTCCAGGGCATGACCTAAATCCCGTTCCTGTATGTACTCATCAAATTCTTTACCAGACGCTCCTGTCAGACACACATCCATGCGACAGGCCCAGGTATCATTTTCCCTCTATCTTTTTGAGTAAGCCCCCTAGGATCCTCTGAGTGAATCTTGTAGATCTACAACAAAAGAGACATTGCCAGTTTGGGACTTTCCCTTCATTGATGGAGAAACTGGTGTTTCTCACCATACAGCAAGCTATTGATGGAGATAACTGGACCCCCTCGTTCCAGATCTGGAGCCGTCTGACATGAACTACTTGTGAAATGGGGTGGTTTGAATGATGATGACCCCCAGAGGCTTGTCTATTTCGGGTCAGTGAACTGCTTAGGAAGGATTAGGAGGTGTGGCCTTGTTGGAGGAGGTGTGTCCCTGGAAGCGGGTTATGACTGAGGTTTCACAAACTCTTGCCATTCCTCGTTAGCACTCTCTGCTCTTGGCTCCTGCTCTAATGCCTGCCTGCCTGCTTGTTGTTATGCTCCCGCCATGATGGTCATGGACTTACTCTCTGAATTTTTGATTTCTCCCAATAATCAAATGGTTTTTGTTCCCTATAAATTACCTTGGTCATGGGGTCTCTTCACAACAGAAAAATAACTATGGTAGGGAGCTATGAGGGATTTCCACATCCCACCCTGAAAATGACCAACCTCAGTCTGAAGTGAGAACAGCGGAGCAAGCAGAGGACACTTTCCACCTCCCCGTGTTCTGTGACATGATGGCTGTTGGTGTCCCTTTCTCAGTGTCTCCTTCAAGTGGCCACCGCGCCTTTCCTCTTGGAGAGCTTTTTTGCCTCTGTGCCTCAGCTGAAGAGCAGAGATCCTGAGAGAACCCGTTTCTGGAAAGCTTCCGAGAACTAAGTGAATTAACACTTCTAAAGCAACCGAGACAGGGCACAGCACAGATAACTCACATGGGGCACGGCATTTAACTATTTCACAAAATGCTGGACTATTACCAGATGGAGTGGTGCACACCTTTAATCCCAGCACTCTGGAGGCAGAGGCAGGCAGATTTCTGTGAGTTTGAAGCCAGCCTGCTGTCCATAGCAAGTTCCAAGCTAAACAGGGAAACATAAAGAGACTTTGTCTCTGCCAAGAACAAGAACAAGTCAAATAACTAAGTAGCCTCATCACTTTGTTCTCCTTCAATATCAAAATACTTTTTACTGAAACTACAGTCTTGTTATTTGTTTCTTTGTTTGTTTTTGTTTTGTTTGAAGACAGAGTTTCTCTGTATAACAGCTCTGGCTGTCCTGGAACTTGTTTTGTAGACCAGGCTGGCCTCAAACTCACAGAGATAAGCCTGCATCTGTCTCCTGAGTGCTGGGATTAAAGGCGTGTGCTACCACCGCCCAGCAAAAAGCCATGCCATCACTGCCCAGCAAAAAAAAAAAAAAAAAAAAAAAAGTCTATCTCTAAAATATAAATAAATAAATGTTTCAAAACACTGCTTTCCACCTGCAAGACTCCAAGAATTCCCTGAGGTGCTTCCTGGGGCCCGGGTGGGGGTGGGGCATGACAAAAGCTGAATGAGCCATTCCCTGTGTTCTGGTTTAGGTCTATGGTAAAGTTCCAAAATCTGCACTTTGAACACGTAAGTGTTATGATGCTATAGTCTGAGAAAGACAGGCTCCTTGGACAAGTCTGTTTTTAACACGGCATGCAGTGATCTCAGTCACCCTGTCTACCATTCCTAACCTCATCGCTCAAAACCCTGTGATCTAATCCTGTAGGGCGCAGACCATCTTCAGGAAAAGTAAAAAGTCACACCAAGTCAAGCGCACTCACCTCTCCCTAGGATTGTTGTGTCCTTGGGGATGGGGTGAGGAACTGAACTCATACTCAGCAAAGTATGGCCATGCTAGAGGGTCTCCATGGGAACCACATTCCTGCGAACTTAGCCTAGAGGAAGCTTAAATGCTGAGAGGGACCAAATGCTGAGAGTTCTGGGTCCTTTCCCAAGTCTCCCTTAGAGACCAGACGTCTTGTTGGCTTCTCCAAGGAACCCAAGGGACGTCAGTTCTGTGTCTGAGGAGAGGAAGTTGAGAAGGGGAGATCCAGAGACAGAAGTGGGGCTGCAGTCAGCGGAGCAGTAAGATGGCTGAAGCCAAACAGGACTCTGTAAGTCTGGGCGCGCCCTCCCCCAAACCCATTAGCTGATCAAAAGGAAAAAGAGGGGTTTTATTTTTGTTTTTTTGTTTTGTTTTGTTTTGTTTGTTTGTTTTGCTTTTTCTTCATGACAGAGCAAACTTAAACTGACTCCTTTAGAAACCAAGTCTGGACTTATCACACCACCAGGGCCTAGATGAGAACCGCACACCTTCCTTACCCAGTTGTGAAGTCTAAGCACCTCTAAAAGGTGTATGGAGCCAGAAGAAGGGAAAACGTCCCAATAAATTTCACTGGAGGAGGCTTCCCTTGATGAAAACCATGACCAAAAAATTTTCAGTGGAAAATTTTATTTTTTTTAATTGACTTCCTCCAGCGCCAGAGAAGAAAGCTCCATTTTCTATCATCAGTAAGTTTATCTACTATTGGTCCCTAAGAGAATGCCTATCTAAAAATAGGGT
Source organism: Myodes glareolus (assembly GCF_982192425.1). NCBI lineage: Eukaryota > Metazoa > Chordata > Mammalia > Rodentia > Cricetidae > Myodes > Myodes glareolus. The sequence goes on along the minus strand of NC_142027.1, from coordinate 71,252,467 downwards.
ATTTGTAGATGTAAGTTGACACCTGTTAAAATTCACTCCTAGCACCTCATAGTGGGCTCTTAATCTGGTTGTGATATCCTTTCGTTTTTGTTTGTTTGTTTGTTTGTTTGTCTTCAAGGCCATAGTTTCTTTGTGTGTAGGCCTGGCTGTCCTGGAACTCTCTCAGTAAACCATGTTGGCTTGAACTTACAGAACTCCACCTGCCTCTGCCTCCCAAATGCTGGGATTAAAGGCCTAAGTCACCATTTCCAGGCTCTGACATCCTTTAAGAAGGGGAAAAATACAGAGAAAGGAAAAAGCCTTGTGGGGTTTCAGATACACCAGGAAGCAGACACATGGGTAAGGAAAGCAGAATGTGGAATAACACAGTGGGAATCTAAGGTTGGCAGACTTCCCCGAAACCTAGGCTGAAGGAAGTGTGGATAGGTTCTTTCCGGGGGGGCCCTCGAAGAGAACATGACCCTGCTGGTGCCGTTCCTAACCACTGGTCCCCACACTGTAAAGCATATTCATTTCTGTTATCTGAAGTCACCTCTTTTGTGGTCATTCGTCCACAGCAGCCCTGAGAAACTAAGACACTGTCTCCCTTGTTGCTAATGGATCGGTCGGCAGTCGTCACATCAGTTAACCGTGGAACAGCCCCCAAGACGATTCAGACAATGAAAACCTGCCGAAAGCAGCCTCTGGTGTTGAATCCAGGAGTTCCTTCAACTAAAGCAGCCTGGGCTGGTGCTGGATTTCGGCTGGTACTAAATCTTCTTTCGATCTGGCTCTTCTCACTTTGTGTAGGGCGCCTCTCTCCCAGCTGAGTCAAGTTAGGGAGGGGAAACTTCCTTCCATCCCCTGAGCCGTCAGTCCTCAATCTGTGAGCTGTGACCCCTTCAAGGTAACTTCAGATATTCACATTGTGATTTATAACAGTAGCCGAGGTACAGCCATGAAGTAGCGATGGAATAAATTTATGGTCGGGGTCACCGCAACATGAGGAGTTTAAAGGACCACAGCATCGGGAACGTTGAGAATCACGGAGCTAAGCGAAGAGCTGCCGTGGACCGTGAGCTCTGACACTTGGGGCCCTCTGGGAGTTTTGTTCTGAGTACAGGGACGCCACAGGGAAGGACGACATGTCACTCGTGTTGTTACTGAGCTCAGAAAGTCCTGTCCACCAGAACTGAAAGCTGTAGACCTTCCCCTAGCGCTGGCCATTAACCAGGAACGGTTCCACTACTCCACCCTTTGAAAGGTTTGGCTCTCTGCTTGCATTGCTAGGAGCAGTTTTTACCATCAACAACCAAAACCAGGTGGAGGCATCTGCCTGTATCCGGTGCATCCTCCCCTAACCCCCAACTGTCCTCAAGCACAGATGGAGGATAAAGAAATTCCTAAGGGGCATGGAATACCACAGTTTCCTCTACACACACACACACACACACACACACACACACACACACAGAGTGTCAGTCCCTGCAAAAGTCCTTTGTCTTTCAGTGTACTTTGTATGCAGATTTAAAAAATTTTGTTTGTTTGTTTGTTTTTCCAGAAATCAACAGTGCTGGATAAAAGTTCTCTCACCTGAGGAATCGGAGGAAGTTATTTCTTCCTACCAGACAAACCACACTCTTTAACCAGCTTTAGGGGTTTTGGTTTAGAGTAACCACGGCTACTCCAGCTTAACCACCGCCAGGTGAGTTACTCCCTCAAGTGCTCTTTCCTCCCCCTGCTCCATGTTTTATCTTTCATTTTTGTTTCAGACATTTTTTTCCTCTTATTCCCCTAGCACATCCTGTGGAAACAACAGGGATGTACATTATAAATACGGAGACACGCAGGAAGCTTGTGTGACCCCCACAGAGGTTACCAAGTGAGATCCATAAGGAACCCAGAAACATTTGCTGTATTCCATGAACTTCATTAAGACTGAGAAGAGCATGGACCACCAAACAACCCTCCCACGCCCTCTTCACGACTGCTGGTGACATTGTCCCATTGTCCCTAAGCTCTGGCACTGTTGCTCCTGGACATCTGCTTGGACCCTGGAATATGTCCCTGCAAGTGTTCAGCTGTATTCACAAAATGAACCTGAAGCGTTCCTAATCCGAGCGTTGATGCTCCCGGGGCCAAGGCAGGCTGCACCCTCAGAAACCTGCGGAAAGCGCATGCGGCCTCCTTTGCTTTCACTTCCCTTTTTCTTTGCTTTTTTTCAAAAATTTTTAACTGAATCAGTGTGCTCACCTGAAAAAGCCAGTCCATGGGAAGGTGTTTCACTGGGGGACCATTTGGCTAGAGAACAGTGAGCTTTGTTTTCCAAACCCTTGTCCTGTCCCCAGGGCTGCAAATAACACCAGTGCCAACGTCTCTCAAGCCTGAGGCACCATTGTACCAAACTGAAGGAAGTCAGTTGCTCTTTCTTTGCCTTGGGAAATAGAAAACACACACACACACACATGTATATACATACACACACAAAACAAAGAAACAAAATATGACTATGGCATAAACCAGACCATGAGACTGAAAAGATTAATATTTTCCATGGTCAGATGTAAGATGCTAAAGGGCCCTGTGTGCAGTATTACATTTCTATTGCACCTGAATTAGTTATGGGGTGACATTTTGACTGTTTCCTGTGTAACTTGCATAACTCCACCTGTCTGACATTTCCTTCCTCTCCGGGGTACATGTAGAACAGGTCCCACTTTGTGGAGGGAGGCCACCCTGCAGAATCTCAGGGACACATTCCAGAGCAAGCTGCTGCGGCGGGCACTTGCAGGATGTCTCCAGTGCCCGCCCTCCAGCCCACAGACAGCAAGAGGTTAACTGCCTCAGGACCTGCTTAGGAAGAACAGAGAAAGCTCCTCATAAAAGAGAAAAAGAATCTGAAATCCTTTCGTTGCCTTGAAGCCCTCAGGGACAAAACTGACTGAATCACCAAGCAGACCCCTCCTCCCTGATCTGAGTGGCCATTCAGAGAAAAATCACAATGGCTAAAGGCTTAGCATACATTGTCCAGAAGAAATGCAGACGGCTTTAAGAGTACCAAGAAGAGGAATCTGGATGCCGGGCAAAGGAGGCCAGTGCAGAGATGAGCCAAAACAAGTACCATCAATGCACTGAACCAGTCACAGGCAGAACATCTTTGAGGTGCCCCTCTCCAACTCCCACTTTTTCCTTGAGTCACTTTTTCTACCAGTCAGATGCTGGGGTCTCACTATGCAATTACTAGCTGAAGTGCAGGTCTCATACGGAGGCAAACTTTTCTGTTAGGTAAATTCAAGGGAGGTTGTCTTCCCAAAGTTCCTGAGGACCCTGTCATCACGTGATGGGAAGAGAGGCACTGGTCCCAGTGGAACATTAAGAGGTAACAGGGCCTCTGGGAGGTGATTGGGTCACACAAAATCTGCATTTGCAAGGAAATTGCTCTCAGGAGCAGGGTCTTTGTCTCTAGCCATTGGATTAGTTGCCCTGAGTCCTGGCTGTTAGAAGGAAAGATGGCCCTGGATTTTGACCTTCCTGTTTCCTGCCATGAATTGATTCGGAACAAGGCCTTCATCCAACGTGACTGTCCCATCTTGGGCTTCCACCCCACCCAACCCCCATCCCCCCACCCCCAGGATCACGAGTCAAGATGAATCTCTTTCCTTTATGAGTCATTCAGCCTCAAGTATTCAGTTAGAGCAACCTTGAAAATGTTTAAAGATAGCCCCCAAATCTAAGCTCGCGCTGTAGGAAAGATTGGTGGCCAGATGCAGGACACATATGATGGAGGAGAGAAAAGAGAAGATGTGAGGGTCTGGGGAGATGGCTCAGGAGATGAGGGACTTGCTGCACCAGCGTGAAGGCCAGAGTTCAGATCTCCAGCGGCAACTTAGAAAGGCCTCCAATGAACTGTGTGCACCACCAACACACACCAACACTCGTACACAGAGGCACACTGCTCACACATGAACACACACATACACATTTAATAATACTAACACTACTACTACTAATAATAATAAAAGAAGGAGAAATATATGGATTTCCTCACAAGAGGATATGTGAAAAGGCTTGAGTGAAGGCAAACATCGTGCAGTCAACCAACTAGGAGTGTTCTTGTGCTGGGTCAGGTCTAAAATGGGCCACTGAAAACCTGGATAAGCATCATCCTGGCCTTCTCCATTACTGTTAAATTAATCACTGTCTCATGGAGAGAGGTGTTTTTGCATAAACAGTGTAAGCACAAGCAGCAGGAGCCACACACACACACACAACCTTCACAACCACTCCACACCAGCACCCACTTAATTCATTGGTTTCCAGAGTTCCTAATCAAGTCTGGACTTACATATGCTGACATTGTGGGCCAGGGAAACCTAGCCTCATAATTTTCGGGCTCCAGATTCTTGTATTCACACCTTTGTACTTCAAAGCCAATACTCACAGATTCTAAACACACATTAGAATGCAGGGCCCCAGTGGGGCGGTGGTAGCACATGCCTTTAATCTCAGCACTCGGGAGGCAGAGACAAGTGGATCTCTGTGAGTTCGAGGCCAGTCTGGTCTACAGAGTCAGTTCCAGGACAGGCTCTCAAGCTACAGAGACACTCTGCCCTGAAGTAAAAAAAAAAAAATGCAGGGGCCCTGGGACTCTGTTGATCCAAAGCTTACTTTTGTATAATTTATCATAAAAGCACTGCTCTAGAAAATGGGGGTCAAAATTCCCAAGAATTTAAATACGACCTTTATTTCTGGTTCATATATTACTTTGGAACAGGTCTGAGTCAGCTCAGTGGCCCTTGACAATCCCATGGGTAACCAGCCTGCATGGCTATTGTCATTCAACACATGGTTTTGAGTGATGAACCGGCTTTTACTTTTATTCGGCCAAAAGGGAAAAGAAACTTATGGGTACCTGCGATATTTGGTGGGGTCAGGGAGGGCATACTGGCACTCCTGCATACTTGCTATTGGCTGTAACCCAACAGCATGGCCATGCCCAGCTGCAAGGGCATATGGGGACTGTAGTGTGGCTGGAGTTCAGAAAGGAAGCAAGTCTGCCTTGGCTCTCCCAGTCTCTGCCACGGCATGATGGTTGCATGGAGTCAGGTCAGGCCAAGACCACTGCCTGCCCCACAAGGACTCAACACCTGCTTCCCCTTTCAAGTCGTCTCCAAATATTTGTGTTAAGTGGATTTTAAGATACAGCTGAGGTCCTCAGGGGATAGGAAGCGAGAACCACTGTACCTTGGCCTGTGGGAAACCCTGCACTGTGGGAAACCCTGCACTGATTCCTGATCCACTCCCGGATCTGATGGAGAGCCGTGACCCTTTCTCAGGGTGCCTCAAAGTACAGTGCTTTCTTAACCTTCCTGTGAGTCACAGCCTATGGGTGCAATGCAAGCCAAAGGCCAAAGAAGGGTCCCCAGGCTCCGAGGAGGAACTCATGGGATCAAGAATCTTGCCCGGAGTAACCAGTCTGGCTTAGCAAGCTCATGCCCTCAAAGAGAGGTCACCAGGCTCCGGGTAGAGAGTGTGGAGACATCACCACCTGCCAAAGGCACGGGGTAAGGTCACATCTGGTCAGGCGAGGCTGTAAGCCAGTTCTGACTTCAGTTGTCACACCATGTCAGCTGTCATACCCTTGCCATACCATGAAGAATATAAAGAATTTGGAGGCAAGAATGGCCTGAACAAGAGCAGGGAATGAGGGCCCTCCTTTCCAGTCTGCATCCTGAGAAGGAGGCAGCCTCTCCGTAGTTTGGAGGCATGTGGAAGTATTCACGCAGCCGCACGTCACCTCCCGTGTCTCGCTGTCCCCACACACCGAAGTCAAAGGAGACACAGACAGGTGATGTCTCAGAGAAAGCAGCTGTGGACTCTTCGCGCTCTGGCCTCTCCCCTGGGTACCAGGAAAAAAAGGTCTAAATTAGCACTTCAATCACTGAAAGGAAAGGCAACGGCGATCGTTCTACACGGTGTGTCAGATATCCTGGCAAACATTTGAAGCCCTGTTGTGTTAAACCCCCTTGATGACCCGTGAGCTGATATTCTAATCCCCATCCTACCAATAAGGAAACTAAAGCCCAAAGAGTTAGGTAACTTGCCTGTGTTCACACAGATGGAAAGAGGTTGAGTCAGTATCTGCCCGACTGCAGAGCCTGTGTGCTTAATGCCAAGCTGCTACGAGGGCCAGGGGACTCCTCACCTGCCTGCCCTGTTGTACCTACAACCCCCCACCTCCACCACTGAGGCCTATCTCCTCTGTATCACCTCTTTCAGCCCCATAGTTGTCGGGTCTCCCCCTCATGATGGCCCTGTTGGGTTCCAGGTGCTCTGCTCATGCTGGCTGGGTGACCGCCTGAGCTCCCACACTGAAAGGGAAACATCTCCAAGATGGGGAGTACGTCCAGTGCCAGAGGTAACATATACCCGCTCTTCCGCCATCCCCACCCCTTGCTCACTTCACTTCAGGAGACTTGGAATTGTTCCCATATCTGCCTGGTGGCTTCTTTTCGCCTCTCCCCTGGAGCCCAACTGGTAGGGAAGGGAGTTCATTCCTAGCCCTGCTATCAGGCCAAGGTCTGCTCTGTGCTGTCACCGGGCAGGCTGCCAAGGTGCCTGCTTGAGCAACACAGAGGTGCAGCCTTGATCTTCACCCAGGCAAACAGCCGCGTCGTGAGGCTAAGCCCTAGACAGGCAGGAAAAACCAGGGGTTACTCTTGACCCTGCCACTACCTCCTGCCTTGATCTCAGACAATAGCTCTCCTTTCTCCGTGCCCATATCTTCCCTTTGGATGGAAGGGGACCGCGCCTTGTAAGAGGGGCTGCCACTTCTAGAACTCTCGGGGTGGGGGGGAGACAACATTCAAAAGCAAGTTTCTCAGTGGTTTTCTATGGAAGCCTTCCTTGATGGAGTTAGTAATGACACACTCATTTCTTGGCCTGTCCTCTTCAAGGGTGATCAATAGCGCTGGCTGGTCCTCTTTGAATCCTTCCTTCTTCCTACTTTTTCCTGGAAGTTAATCTACAGATGGGTGTGGGAAGGAGACCGTGAGGGTCTCCTTGTGAAGATATGTCTTTTAGTACCTTTCTCCTTAACATTTGCTTCTGGTCAGGGCCCAGGCCAAACCTTTGTTAAGGTGTCCATAAACCTCCTCAAACCTTTCGCAACCATTTCTTCCTGAGTCGTAGAAGACTTGGAACAGAACAGGGCCAGTCGGTGCCGTGGCTGGCTTCTCAACTAGGCTGGGGCGAATGGCAGCACATTCAAGAGATTTGTCAAAAATCACAGAGCTGGGTAGCCTTCCCGGAGTATAGGGGCAGGAAGAGTAGACCAAAGGGTACAGAATAAATCCAGAAGCTGAAAGCAAGCAGGGAGCCAGGGGAAGTACATCATGTGGACTTTGCTGACTGACTTCCAGGAAGATGTGAATGCGTTACCACATCTCCAAAGGCCCTGCTTCTCCAACTGTATATCTAGCATGCTGGTTTTTCTGAGGTTGAGCAAATGTCAACCTGAGGGAAGATCCCTTCCAACTTTGGGATTCTACAGCTGTTTTGCAATTTGAACTCTGGAAATGCCTCCCTACCCTCCCGCTGCACAGAGTGCTGAGGCAGAGGAAAGCCAGCCTCTATCACAGCCCCGGGCCTTGCCTCCTCTAATCCAGCTGCTCCCCTCCCTGCCCTCCTGCTCCCTCCCAGCCTGGTCTCCACCAACATAAATGGCTTTGCATGAGGGTAGGGGTCCCTGCCATCAAAGCCACAAGGAGCCTTCAGGGAGGGGGATTTCCAAGACTTTTCTCTCTTTGGGGAAAGTTTTGGTTGCCCAGTGTTCCAACTCAGGAAATTGAAGTGTACTTCAGACAAGCCCGAGAGTCTCAGTCTTGAAGACGCATCTCGTGTCAGCTGTCACCACACATCTCCCAGGGAAATGGTGAAGGGCACACGGGTCACACCCATTGCCCTGTGACATTCTCATCCTCCCAGAAGGGAGAGCCAACCGGTCCCACGGGTGTCAAAAAGTCAGAGGAGACGGCTCAGCACGTAAGAGCATGTACTGCTTTTAGGACCCAAGTTCAGCCCCCAGCACCCATGTCCAGTGGCTCCAGGGGATTCAGTCTTCTGACCTCCACAGGCACCTGTACTCATGTGCATATATGCACACATACATGCACACACATACATGCATACACGTGTGCATGTATGTGTGTGTATGAATAGAAGTACTTTTTTTTAAGTCTAAGAAGAGCTCCTTTTCCACATACTTCTTTTCTCTTTGGCTCAGACCGTAGATGTCACCAGGAAGCACACACTAGTGCCACACACGCCACACAGACAGCCTGACCTCTGTCCCGAAGCCCTGGACAGTTGTGGAATAGGGGTGGCAGGCGGTGAAAGTGTGGGGGAGTGTCTTTTCCTGTATACTCAAGGCACATGGCTTACACAGTTTGCAAGGGAAGAGTCTGTTGAGCACATAAGCAGGCTGCCTTTGCGGACTGCTGACGGGCATCTAGGGGCTCAGTGGCACCTTTCTCGGAAGGAAGTGTTTCCACAGTCTCTTCTTTCCATTTTCTGCCCTACCCTTCAGGAAGTTCCTGGAGGCTGGGACTGGGGAGACTGTGGGGAGTGGAGGGTGCATGCACCTACCTCAGTCTACAAGCCAAGGCTAGCTTCAGAACTCAGCGCGGACATCTGCCTTCTGCTGCTGTGCCTGCCCGTTACATAAAATGCAGAGCCCCACCACAGAGCCGACACTTGTCCCCCACTCCACCCCCAGCCTGTGTTGCTAAAACAAGAGCTTTTGGAACCCAGACGCATGAGGTGAGACCTGGAGGAGAATGGACCCCTCCGTGGACAATTTTCATCAGATCCTCCATCCACCTCCTCCCACCCTAGCCAAGTCAACTGGGGAGGTAGCCTGTGCTAGGTTCACAATGTCCTTGGCTCTGTGCTACCAGGGAGAGAAGAAGACTTTGCTCACCAGTCTACCTGGCTGTAACGGGGAGGCTTCATTCTTAGGAGAGGAAAGGAAAACAAGGTTGCATGGAGGAGAGAAGCCCACCTGTTCAGAGACAGACCTCCTTGCTTTCAGTAGACACAACTGCATGGCTTCAGATAGGATGCAGGTAGAATGTTGACTGGTCCCCAGACACAGGACATGGGGATCCCTACAGATGGGATGGGATGGGGTAACTCTGAGAGCCACTCTCCATCTCGAAGCCTGGGAAACTAGCAGGCAACAAAGAGAAGTGGTTTGCTCAGCAACACTGACCACCTGGGAAAGAGTCCCAGGCAGCACCCCGGTCTCCTAACTTGACATTCATAGCTCTTCCCACTGTGGTTTTCCTTCTGGTAGCTTTGGGGCAGTGGGTCTTAACCTCTGTACATGTTAGTGTAATATGGGGAACTTTGAAAATGTGCTGGGACAGTCTTTAACCCAAAGCTCTAAACTGCTTGGACAATTACTATTTCTCTTTTTTCCGTGCTTTTCATGTGCTTATGTATGATGTGTGTGTGTGTGTGTGTGTGTGTGTGTGTGTGCGCGTGCGTGCAAGCACATACATGTGTGCACATTCACATTTTGCATGTATGTATGTGGGAGTATACTTGCATGTGGGTATGACTAGAAGCTAATGTCCAGAACTGCCCTCCATGGCTTTTCCACTTATCCATCAAAGCGTGGTTTCTCAGTGAAACCTAGCACTCACATACACGGCTAGTCTTACCCCATTTCTACCTTCTGAGGCTGTAATTGCAGGTAGTCCACCGTGCCTGGCGTTTACGTAGGTTCTGGGGACCCCAACTCCAGTCTCCACACTTGAGTTGTGAATAATTTAACCACTGAGCTCTTGTCCAATTCCTAAGTGTCCTTGTGTAAGTTCCTGGAGTGATTCTGATATACAGCCACGAGTAAGAAAAGGCGTGCAAACTAGACAGAGAGGAAGGAAGGACAGGAGGGTGGGCAGGAGAAGGGGAAGGAGAGGGAAGGGGAGGAGGAGAAGCTGAGGAGAGGAAAGACAGAGAGCGAGTGCACAGAATGTGGGGTCCACTGGATTTGAAATGCAGTAGAGGCCAAGTTCAGGTACGAGGGGGTAGGCTTGAGAACTACTGGTAAGAGGGGCAGTTCCGTGATTGAGGAGGCCAGAGAAGAGGGCTGCACCAGAAACTGAAACAGGAACACTGACCCTGGCCTCAAATTCTTGGAAAGAGCCCAACCTACCTCAGGACAAGCATGTTCCCCATGAAGCCTTAGCCCTGACCCCCTAATAGTTACTGCGCGTGTCCTCAGACTCCTACCTGTCTTGGGGTGGAGACAGGTGGTGGGAAGGGGCAGGGTGAGCCGTGTTCACCTGGCAGTGTCCTGGGCTGTGTCTCACCCAGGCTACAGGGACAGAGGTCAGGCAGGGAGCTGTGTGGTCAGGTTCAGATATGCCCCAGGCCTTTCACTGCCTTTGGGATGAGGGCATGACTCCAGAGCAATGGGTCTCCTCCCTGACTATCCACTGAATCCATCTGGGAAGCTTTCACAGAATCTCCTCCAGGTCCACACCCGTGCCAGTTACAACCACCTCTGGGTGGGACCCAGGCCTTGAGCTCCCCAAGGAACTCCAAAGCACAGAGCCGCCCGAGAATTGAGCCCTGTAGGGTGTGTAAAGAGGCCTTCAAATAGCACATTATGAAAATGGCATTTCCTCTCGCAGCATAAGGTTTGAATGTATCACTCTGACGACTCAGCCCACTTCACCCTACCCCACCCCGCCTCGCCCTACCCCACCCCACCCTTCCTCCCACACCAGTGATCAGGTCAAGGACAGGTCTGGCCTCTGTGGCCCACAGGCCTGCTCTGCAGCTGGGGCAGGGCCTGTTTCCCACAGCTGTGGTTTGTGGGACTGGAGGCCATGTCCACAAACATTGGAAGGGAGAGGCGTGAAGGCCCCAATTTCAGGCAGAACTTCATTCCAGGAGGCCGGACAGAAAAGAACAGAGTGGGTGGGTGCTGTGTGAGGAGGCAAGGGGTGTGGCTCAAAGCCCAAACCAAGGAGGTAATTTTGAGGACTCAAGAAACCCTGTGGGAGGAACAAAATGTGTGGGCAATGGGAGGGTTCTTCATGTCTTTTGGTCAAGGCAGGCTTCACCTCACAGTAGGCAGCTTCCTAGGCAGGAGCCGGTGAGTGAGAAGCCAGGAGAGGATAGAATATGACAGGCCTCTTCACTGGGTCCCAGAGGGGAAACGGAGAGAATGAGGAAGTTTACCGTGGGGACAAGTGGCACCAGAGCTGTACGTGGACTTAGAGAGCCAGAGCTCCACAGTTTGGAGGGCTGTGTTGTTGATGTTGTGTTGTGGGTGAGGAGTGGTAGTCACAGAATGCAACGTGAGATAAAGACAGCCGAAGGAGTTGAGGCACACGAGGGGTCCTGAGGCGAACCGATCTGGTCGACAGGCTCACGGTTTGTGATGCTTCATTTTCTTGGTGCTTTGTTTCTAAGTCTTGTCGTGCTATACACCATTCTCTCTGTAAGGGACTGTGCTTCTGGCCACACCCAACCAGACAAGGCAGACCAATCACCCAGTTTATTTCTGGAACATGGAGGAGTAAAGAAGTTTGTGACCGTGGACCGTCACAAACAGTTACCCAACGTGTGAGTGCCATGCCTCAGCTGAAGTCCCCAGTGTTGACCCTGCACACTGGACACCCCACATCTTTAATAGGCCTATTGTGTGGATTGGTCAGACTTGGCAAGCTTCACAATGACTTAGGCATGGACAGCATTTCTTCTTCTTTTCTTTTCTTTTTTTTTCTTTCTTTCTTTTTCTTTTTTTTTTTTTTTTTTCTGTGGCAGGTGATCCCAGTGTGAGGAGTCAGGGAAAAAGAGTGCTTGTCCCCTGTGAAGGAGTGATAAAAGAGGGTGGTGCCTGCTTGGACAGTTAGAGCAGGGTCCATATGAGCAGCAGTGGGGGAAAGGAGCCAAGAAATCTATGTTGATGTCCCAAATGAGACAGGATGATCCTGAAGGGGAAATAGCCATATTTTTAAACGCTTTTTATTTAGTTTTATTTCATGTGCATTGGTGTTTTTTTCCACATTAATGTCTGCATGAGAGTGTGGGATTACCTGGAACTGAAGTTACAGACAGTTGTGAGCTGCTATGTGGGTGCTGGGAATTGAATCCAGGTCTCTGAAGAGTAGTCAGTGCTCTTAACCACTGAGCCATCTCTCCAGCCCCAATAGCCATGTTTTTGAAGTGCCTACCATGTGCTTAGCCTTGGGCTAAGCTTTACTTATATGAAACCAATGAGTCTTCACAAGAAGAGCACCCAATGGGCCCTCTCAGCCCTGTACAGATAAGAAAATAGAGTCACTGAGAGAGAGAGGGATTAAGGGACTTGACCATCAGCTCAAATTACACAAGCGTCTGCATATTCAGGCCAAAGTGGTCCCACTGAGTCCACCTGGGCACAGAGCATATTGAGAACCACAGGGAGTTTGCTGTCTTACCCAGAAGAAGCACAAATAAGGCCAGCAAAAAAGTAACCTGGGGAGGTGACATTCAGGATGGATTCTAAGGGTTGATACTTTCGGTCAAGGACCCACCCTTGAGAGGCAGGGCAGTTGCTAAAGGCGGCCAAGCAGGTGCAGGGTTGAGAATGGTGGTCTGTGTCGCTGTAATTTCAGGACAAGGCTTTGTAGACCTTTCTCGCGTGAACCACATTTCACCAGAGACATTCTTCCTTGATTCCCCAGGACACAGGTATGTAAAATATGTATGCAAAACAAACATTTATGGATAATAATAAATCACAAAGACATTCATTTTAAAACAATTCTCTGGGGCTGGTGAACTGGCTCAGCGATTAAGAGCTCTGGCTGCTCTTCCAGAGGATCCAAGTTCAATTCCCAGCACCCACAACTGTCTGTAACAGTTCCAGAAGATCTGACACCCTCGCGTAGGTATGCATGCTGACAAAACACCAATTAGTGCTCATAAAATAAAAATAAATAAATTATAAAAAACAAAACAGAAAATAAAATCTTTCCCTAATATTTGATATTGTAGGGCATAGAATGCCTTCAGCAACTTTAGAGTTATCAATGGTTTTGATTTTGTAATAATCAATGCTGAGAACACAGCTTCACATAAACACATTGCACCAAATGGTAGAAAAACTTGTAGGGCCATTTATGAAATTATTGGAAATTTTTTTCTAATTCCAAGTCAAAATTCATAGAATGACATTTTATGGAACTCAAGTCTACAACAGCAATTTTAAAAATCAAACATTCTCAATACAAGGAATACTGGAAGTCTTATGTCCTCCGTAATCAAGTTTCTCTAGGAACAGACATGTATGTGCAATGAAAACTCTGCAACTCACAGGCAACTGTCTCGAATCTGAGTCACCATGTCCCGGGGGCTTTGCATGGAGTCTCGTCATGTTAGAGTTTGCGTGTTTACGTTCAGAACCCAGGCTGCGATGGAACCACACAGTTCAACGCTGGGGAGTGTTGCTGTGGATACCTCATAAGTCACTAGATTTTATTTATTTTATCACTATGCATTCATAAGCCTTTCACTGTAGCTGCTTGCCTTTGTTTGTTGACTTCTCACTCTCAGTTGTATGACCTCAGACGGGGCCACAACTCACAGCTTAAGATGTTGAGTTATGGGATTGTGGCTACAGGGTCATCGGAAGGAAGAAGAATCTTGCAAGGACTCATGGGATGTCTATCCACGTCCAAAGATGAGCTCAGGGCTCTTCTAATTCCAAAGTTGAGCTTCTGCCAGCCTGGACATCATATGGAGAAGTGTATCACGAAGGCCGGCTTGTTGGGGTTTCCGTCCCACCCAGTACCCCAACAGCCGGCAAGCAACAAAGAAAATCACGCACAAGACTCCATCAGATTATAAACTGATTGGCCCATTAGGTCAGGCTTCTTATTAACTCTTATAACTTATATTAACCCATTATTCTCATCTATGTTAGCCATAATGGCTCCGTACCTTTCTCAGCTGGGCAAGTTACATGCTGCCTCTTCAGTAGTCTGCGCAGGAGTGGCTGAGGGAGTTTCCTCCTCCCTAGCCTTATCCTATTCTCATTGTTCCACCTCTACTTCCTGTCTGGCTTTTCCGCCTATACTGCCTGCCTGGCCAATCAGCGTTTTATTAAAATATGATTGACAGAATACAGACAATTCTCCCGCACCAGAGAAGAGTGCTCCCAGTTCTGCCCCTAGAAAACCAGACCTGGAGTCAGGACTGAGTTCAGTGGCTGTGCCCCCACTCCCCACCTTTGTGATAACAGAGTCACACTTTCCTCATCTGGAAAACGGGCAAAATGTCTGACTTCTTCCACTTTTATAAAAGCCGAATAACAATAATATGTAAAGATGGCCCACAAATATCACTGACAAGACAACAGGAGCTTCAAAAATATCTGCACAGTTGGGGCTGGAGGGGTGGCTCAGCGATTAAGAGCACTGGATGCTCTTCCAGAGGACCTGGGTTCAATTCCCAGCATTCACATGGCAGCCCACAACTGTCCGTAACTCCAAAATCTGACACCCTCACACAGACATACATGCAGGTAAAACACCAATGCACATAAAATTAAAATTGTTTGCGTGTGTGTGTATGTGTGTGTGTGTGTGTGTGTGTGTGTGTGTGTGTGTGTATCTGCACAGTTAACTAGCAAGAAAGCCTGGAGAGCAAGGCCTTGGGCTTTCCCTTAGGCCCTAGTGGTATGGCTCTCACTGATAATAAGCCTCACAACTGGTTGCATCTTTCCTTCCTCCCTCTGCAGGACCCACCACAACCTTCCCCTCAAAGCACAGTCCAAAAGCACATACTTCCTCCAATCCCCAGTTGGAAGCAAGCCCTCCCACTCGGAAGGCACACCTGCTCAGCTCCTCTTCCCTGGTGCCCTTCCCTGCTTTCTGTCTTCAGCATCCAGCCTCGTTCTAGTTGCTTTTGCTTCCCTTTCTGTGAGCTGTCTGAACACTAGAAGCTTTGTTTTCCTCTTTGCATCTTCCTTATGCACAAGCACTTCTGTGGATAGGCAGCTCAGAAGACGGTGAGTTACTGGGTAGACTGTGGTTCCCTCAGAGGTGCTCAGGCAGCCGGTGAAATGGACAGTAGAGCCTCTGTGTGATAACAAGGGACCCAAAGCTGTGAAAGGTGTCTAACAGCCTCCCAGAGTCTATTCTTCCCCAATGACCAACATAGGAAAAATAACGAAGAGAATAGCCGTATTCACTGAGTTATCAAGTCCTTATTCTGTTTGCTAAGTGCTTCCACAAACTGTCTCATTGAAACCCCAAGACAGGCCCATAAAGATTTATCCAATGCCTTGCACAGTGCACAGGGCACAAACAGTCCTCAGCAAACTTCTCAAAAGAAAGCAGAGAAGGAAAAAAGAAGAAGAAGAAGAAGAAGAAGAAGAAGAAGAAGAAGAAGAAGAAGAAGAAGAAGAAGAAGAAGAGGAGGAGGAGGAGGATGAGAAGGAGGAGGAGAAGGAGGAGGAGGAGGAGGAGGAGGAGGAGGAGGAGGAAAGTCATGTGACTTGTCCAATGAGGGAATATTTCTATTTCCACATTGAAAGGAGATTTCTGTTGGTGCTTCTCTGGGGTCTGGAGACAGGAGGACCCCAGGAGCCCCTTGAGGAGGTGTTTTTGCATGGTTAGCTTTCTGCTTGAAGTGTCAAGTGTAAGTTATACCCCCCAAAAAAAATTTGGGAGTGTCTACAGCATCCAAGGCCAACAAAATCCAGTGCTCAGGGAATAATGGATCTATCTATGTTTGTCTTCCAGACATTTCTTTATCCACATTTCTTCTAGAAGGATCAGGGCAATAAACTCTATCCCCTGTGCCCAGCTGTGTGTTTTAAAAGGATGTGGCTTGAGAGTGTTTTGGAATATCACCTCTATTTGGCTGGGCCAGCTGGGAGAAGACAGAAGAAACCCCAAGTCTTGATGTTGGGACAGAGGAGACACAGATCCACACAGACTGAATCCGGTCTCCTGCATTCTCCCTGCTGACATTTGAAAAGTGCTTCCAGGGGAAATGGCTACCTGGGTGGGATGGGGAGCCCCCACCACAAGTATAGGATGAGGGACTGTCAATCCCACCAATGCTTGTGAGAGTCCTGCCACTGCCTCCCTTCCCGGAAGCCCGAGAAGGCGCGAAACAGATGAAGAGCAGGCTGCGAGGCAACACAAACGTGTAACCAGGAGGCTGCGCCTGCAGAATACAGTCCTGCTGGTTGGCTACTTTTAGATCCATCCCCTATCCCCCGCCCAATTTCTTTTTAATCAAGTTGCCACCTGCCCTTATTTCATTCAGGAAGTTCAAACTGAGTCCCTGGGAGCTGACCTCTGCGTTTTTCCTCCTTGCAGGGCAAGGATGTGGGTGCTGGCTTACCCGCTGCTAGAGTGGACCTGGGATCTTGGGTGCTGAGGTGATTCCTGTCTGGAAAAGCCATTTGCCTTCCCCAATAGTCGGGGTGTCCCGATTCCAGCCTTTATTGTTACCTCTCTAGAGAGGCAGTCAGCATTTCATGTCACTCCACAGCACCCAGCTCAGATATGTAATCGACTCACACAAGATCAGATCTCAGTCTTTCTCTGAGGCCAGACTGCCTTACAAGGACAGTTGGGGGTAGGGTGGGGTGTGTGACAACCATACAACCGGGAGTACAGGTGCCTGTGTGAGTCAAGGAAAGGACACGTGTACCAATACTTGCACTTTGATTTAGGAACTAACACCCACTTGGTCGTTTTTCTCAAGCTGAGGAACTTGGCCAGGTTCCCTATCTATAAAATGCACATTACAACCGGTGTCCCATTTTCCTGAGTGTCAGAGGAGACAGCAGAAACACTATTAGCAAAGTTATAGGAGAGTCAGCTTTCCATTTCACCAACACCCAAACCCCCAACACCATGCCTAAGTTGTGGTTATCTCTGCCAATAGTCCTGGCCTGAGGTGAGGCACCAAAGAGTCAGTCATGGCCTCTTTGACTGCAGGTTCTTTTTTGTTTTGGTTTTGGTTTTTTGAGACAGGATTTCTCTCCAGCTTTGGAGCCTGTCCTGGAACTCTCTCTTGTAGACCAGAGTGGCCTCGACTCACAGAGATCGTCCTGCCTCTGCCTCCCAAGTGCTGGGATTAATGATGTGTGTGACCACCGCCTGGCTGTCTGCAAGTTCCTATCCCTTACATCCAGTTTAGCTGGAAGATATTTAACTAAAGTAACCCTATTTCCAGCAGCCATTCTGAAAACGCTAGAAACTGGGAGGTGGGGTGTCTCACCGCATTTTAGCAATACTAGTGATGCCTTGGGAGACACTTCTGCATATTAAGGCTGGAAGATCACCAACCTGGAAGCACCACCATGCTCTGCCAATCAGTCACCGACACCTGCTCTCTGGGTGACCCTTATCAGTCATTCTATGGACCCTGAGAAAAGTAGAGTCAGGGTCAAAGAAAACTCCTATAGCTCAAGCCATGTGGCCCCAACCTTCCAATTCCACACCATCACTTTACTAATGGGAAAGCTTGCAGTAGAGACTGGGTGTGACCCCCCAGGAGCCTCTTCAGCCCCATGTGTAGACTACAGCACATTCCCACAGGGTAACACAGTTAGAGCATCAGAGAGAGAGAGAGAGAGGACAATGGCCAACAGATGACGTCAGAGTCCAGGTTTCCAGGGGGCTGACCCGGAGTGGTGGAACAATGCTGGAGGGACAGTAGGTGCCTTTGAGCAAATCACTACCAAGTCTTGAAATACAAGTCTTCAAACAGTTTGTGGGTTTCATCTTAATCAATCATAGCTGCCTCTGAGTTTCTGGGTTTCCCTTAGGTCTTGGAGTCCTGGGAAGGGAGTGATGCGTTCTTAGGTGAGGTTGGCCTATCATTTGACAAGGCCTGTGACTCCTACTACATGGTATTGTTGTGTCCCCACGAAGCTGGCTTACTTACCAGGTGATCTGGACTTTACCATCTTCTAAGACAACTATTCCGGTCACCGTTCATCATCCTTCAGGAATGCGGTGGACACCTGAAAGGGAATACATTTTAATTCCATTCTGACACCTGACAGGAACCATTGCTCCTGCAGAACAGAAACGGCCCCCACCTTTGCTTCTCAGGTGGGACAAGGGAGACTCACAGATACCATAATCGTTTCCAGAGCCGCACACACCTAAAGCACGTGCAGGACTCCAGGCCCTGTGGCTCCTTCCACTGAACTTTCCACTCAGCCTGAAGAACGTGGCCTTGGAAAGAGGTATAGAAGTTGTTACGAGCTTGGTTTGGTTTTAGCACCTTGAAAACCTTGTTTTCTATTTAAAAATAGCATCATCTTTTGGAAATAGGACTCAGAGTGACTAACCATCATGAGTCCCTCAGGACTGTTTTGAGAAGTTTTGCCTCCTACAAAAGCCCTCAGTCCTGAGTCAGCTGATGCCATGGTCATCCACACTGCAAGCCTCTAGTTGCAGAAGGATCTGTGTCTGTGACCTGCTCCCATACAGCCCCTAACTCACTCATCTTCATCTTCAGGCTCCTCAAGAACACACTCTTCAGAGCTACTGTGACTCCAGGTAAACCCCCCATATGTATGCATGTATATATATGCATGTATGTGTATGTATGTATGTATGCATGCGTGCATGCATGTATGTATGTATGCATGTGTGAACTGCCCGTATGCATGCATGTATACATGTATGGGTATGTATGTATGTGTTCATGTATATATATATGTGTGTATGTATGTATGTATGCATGTGTGAACTACCCATATGTATGCATGTATACATGTATGGGTATGTATGTATGCATGCATGCATATATAAGCTATCTAGTATATTCTATATAGCCAATATATTATAAATACTTTATATATTAACATTATACAGAATAGTATATATTAACAGCGTATTAGCTATATAAAAGTAAGGAAACAGAGAGCTTGAATTCTAACAAGCAACCGTTCCAAAAAAGCCTAAATGTAATTTATAGTGAAATAAATATTAGAAGCCAGATATGTTAGTGCATGCCTATATTTTCAGCATTTGAGAGCCTGAGGCAGGAGGATTATGAGTTTTAGGCAAGCATGGCTACAAAGTAGGACTCTGTTTTAAAAAACACATATACAGGGACCGAAGAGATGGCTCAGTGTTTAAGAGCATTGCCTACTCTTCCAGAGGTCCTGAGTTCAATTCCCGGCAACCACCTGGTGGCTCACAACCATCTGTAATGAGGCCTGGTGCTCTCTTCTGGCCTGCAGACATACACACAGACAGAATATTGTATACATAATAAATAAATAAAATAAATATTAAGAAAACACACATACAAAGGCCAGGATATGTGTGGTGGGGGTTGGGGATGACTAGAAATTGAAGCTGAATTTGGAAATACCAAATGGTAAAATTGGAAATGATCTCTTAGGCCTTCTAGTTTAATACTCGCATCGTTAATTTTCCCACGAATCTGTCACTTAGTCACCAGTGTGACCTAGACCTTACGTCTTCCGCGGCGATTATTCAGTGCAGCTTTTAGTCACCTTACAGGAACTTATGTTACTAATGTCCCAGAACTGGGTGTGGTGGTGAGCACCTGCAATCCCAACATTTGGGGGGTGGAGACAGGGGTTCAGGGCCAGCCTTGTCATAATAGGTTGAGGGCATGTGAGCCCCTGCGTCGATAAAATAAAACAATAAAATAAAATCCCGGACTGATGGTCAGTTTCACCTGATGCTAGAATAATTAAGTGGCAAGAATGACCCTGCTTGTCCAGATGACTTATCTGTTACTTCTTTTACACAAAGGTGTTTCAACTTGTTGTTCTAAATTTGGCGTTCCCAGCAGAGTGCTGGCTCTTTCAGTTCGTTAAGCCTTCTGACAGTCACGGCAGTCAGGGACCACGGGGTCATTTGTGCCTCTCCACTGAGCATTCACACTTTTCTTTCAGCTGTTTGGGAATCCCTGTTGCTGAGAAACACTCCCCTTGAACAATATTCCTCCTGTAATGAGGCCTAGCTGTGGTTAGGAGGAAGAATTTCTTCCAAAGGCCCAGGCGGTACAGGCTTGGTCCCCGGTGCAATGGTACTCAGAGATGGGGTCTAGTGAGACTCCGGGCCCTTGGGAGTTTGCCTTTGGAGAGGATCCTGAACCCTCCCCTTCGTCTCCCTTTCTGCCTCCTAACATGAAGTATGTGTTTTGGCTTTGCCACGTCTTCCCACCACAGTGTGCTGCCTTACCACAGGCCCACTGGTGACAGGGCCAAGCGACATGGGCTCCAGAACTGTGGGCCAAAGCAAACCTCTTCTAAGTATAGGTTGGTTATCTCGGACTTGTTTGCTGTGGTGGGAAGCTGACTAAGTTGGGCACCGGCGGTGGATACTATGGTTTTGGGCTGTTCATTTGCCTTGTTCTTTTCCACGTATATGTCTGAATTCAGAAAGATGCTGGTCTTGGTGACTGGCCAATGTAACCCCAGCATTTAAGAGGCTGAGGCAGGAGGACTGGGTAGATTTTGAGGCCAGCCTGGGCTACAGAATGAAACCTTGTTTCTAACACAAACAATCAAAACAATGATAACAAGGAGCAGGCGTAGGAAGTGCCTATAGTTTAATGCTTACATTTTTCTTTTGTAAAAAAAAAAAAATAAGAAACTCACCCATTTCAAGTATATAATTTAACAGGTTTTAGCATAGTCCCAGTCATGTAACATTACCACTGTCTTTTAGAATAGTTTCCTCACCCACAAAACAAAACCCTGCTCCGCCATGCAATAGAGACACACGTCTTTAACCCCAGCACTGGAAGCAGAGGCAGGTGGATCTCTATGAGTTCGAGGCCAGCCTGGTCTACGGAGCAAATTCCAGGACTGGCTCTATAGCTACTGAGAAACCCTTGAAAAACAAAAGCCAAAAAAGAAAAAAGGAAGAAAGGAAAGAAAAAGAAACCCTGTTCCTTCAAAGTGAAGGCTCACCCTCCCCTGCACACACACACACACCTCACCAGTGAAAGCCCACACCCCACTACTCATCAGTGAAAGCTTATAACCACTGTTGACTGATGTTTCTTTCTGTCCTACCAGGTCCCACAGCCATTTAGTCTACCCCCACCTTTAAAAAAAACAAAAACAAACAAACAAACAAAAAAACCCAAAAACTTTGAATCGAATCTCCTTTGGTTAGTTTTTCTCCTGACCACTATCCGTAGCAACTTGTAACCAACATTCTAAAGAAAGGCAAACATCCATAATTCGTTTTTTGAAAATGTGGACATAGTTTTCCAGGTTACTTCCTGCTGTTTGGGGGGCACTGATAATCTTATGGGGACCTAAAGAAAATTTAAAATTATGGTCAAGTCCTGACTGTAAAATTCTGTGAGGCTTTATCATACCATCCAGCAGTCTTGAAACTATTCTGGATGCAGAACTCAGAGGAAACTTCAACAGAGGTCCTCTGAAATGTTGGTTCATCTGGACCATCTGCACCTACTGGAGATTCTTCAGGGGTCTTTTTTGGTCTGGGATTTTTCTTATCCCAGAATGAATCCACAGCCATTCATTTCCTGTGGAAACAAAAACTGGTGCAAGAGAATTGTCTGTATTCTGTCAATCATGTTTTAAATAAACGCTGATTGGCCAGGCAGGAAGTATAGGCGGGTCAATCAGACAGGAAATACAGGCAGGGCGATGAGAACAGGAGAATTCTGGGACGGAGGAAGCCCATTCCTCCCAGTCCAATCCAGTCCAGACCACCGAAGACATAACATGTTACCTGCCCTGTTGTGAAAGGTATCAAGCCATGTGGCTAGCATAGATAAGAACAATGGGTTAATATAAGCTATAAGAGCTGATAAGTAGCCTGAGCTAATGGGCCAATCAGTTTTATAACTTATAGAGATCTCTGTGTGACTTCCTTTGGGGCTTGCCAGCTATGGGAAACTGGGCAGGACATAGACCCCAACAAGCAGGCCCCTTCATGTTACAAAAAAACAAAACCTCTTCTCCAAAGTAACATACCTTTTGACTTAAATTTTGAAATCAAAGCATTTTCAAAATATATATGTTGTATTAATCCAGCAGCATTTGTAATTTATATCTTTTGGCAGCTGTTGCTCCTTCCTCAGCAGTAATACAATTTTTTTTTTGGTTTTTCAAGACAGGGTTTCTCTGTGGCTTTGGAGCCTGTCCTGGAACTAGCTCTTGTAGATCAGGCTGGCCTCGAACTCACAGCGATCCACCTGCCTCTGCCTCCCAAGTGCTGGGATTAAAGGCATGCACCACCACTGCCCAGCTTTTTTTTTTCCAATTATTGATCCATAGAGATTCGGTATTGATCACTTATTGATCGCTATGAGTGCCAAAGGGACTTGAACCCGGGTCCTCTGGCACAACAGGAGCGTTAGGCGCTCTTATCCACTGAGCCACCACTCAAGCTGCTCAGTTATACAATTTAAAGAGAATATAATAGCATACAGTATCCAGACTCTATGTGTATTTTTTCATCTTTACTTGGCTTTATTTTAAACTCTATTTATTTTACCTTTATTTTTAATTTTTGGCTTTTTGAGACAGGGTTTCTCTGTGTATCTTTGGCTGTCCTTTAACTCACAGAGATCTCCCTGCCTCTGCCTCCTAAGTACTGGGTTAAAGGTGTGCACCACCATACCAACTACTCTTTTTCTTTCTTTTTTATTTTAAGAACTTTATCCTTTTTCTTTTCTCTCCCAAGTCTATATATATTTTTAAAATGTAAACCATTTAGAGGCTTTTTTTGTCTGAATCTATCTTTACTGTATATCTCTCTTTTCCTGACCATATGAGTCTTTAATTTGCTAAGCAATATGGCTAGGACTAAAGCCATGTCTTTGACTGCTGGATCTAGTCCATTCTTTAGCTTTCTGAGAGTCTGGAGCAATGTTTATCGCCACAACTCTATGGCATTTCAAGGTCCCTGACAGCACCAAGAAGAATGTTGTCAGCCATTCATAAACACAATTTATGTGTTTGATGGTGGGGCCTCTTAAAAGTGCTGCAAAGTTTCACAGCTAAAGCTGAGTCAGGAAGCCTCTCTTAAATGAGATATGCTTGCTTCTAGCAAAGAGAGCAAACCTGAGAAATTGCTGCTACCAAGAAGCCATGCTTAACGTTGTTCTTTTTTGTCTAGAATTATTTACCAAACTCTTTCAGGTTTTTAGGTGGATTTAGTTAGCCCCACATTGGTGGCACTTGTTGATTGATGTTTCTGTCCCACCAGGTCCCACAACCATTTAGTTCCATATAAACACACAGAGGTCTACATTAATTATAAACTGGCCTATTAGCTCAGGCTTCTTATTAACTCTTATAACTTATATTAGCCCATAATTCTTGTCTATGTTAGCCATGTGGCTTGGTACCTTCTTAGGCGAGGAAGTCACATCTTGCTTCCTCTATGTCTGGGTGACGACTGCAGACTGAGTCTTTCCTCTTCCCAGAATTCTCTTGTTCTCATTGACCCACCTCTACTTCCTACCTGGCTACTGGTCAATCAACATTTTATTAAAATACAATTGACAGGATACAGACAATTGTCCCACAGTAAACCACAAACACACTCACTCTCTTTCTGGGTTTTGGATGTGCTATCTTTCCCAGTATGAGAGCTGAATTCCTCTTTTAAATGGAGTATGTAACTAATGTTTACCAACTATGCATACACTAGAATTCTGTTTGTTTGTTTGTTTGTTTGACACAGGATCTGACTATGTAGCCCTGGCTGTCCTGGAACTCTGTAGACCAGGCTGGCTTCAAATTCACAGAGAGATCCTCCCGCCTCTGCCTCTGGAGTGCTGGAATTAAAGGTGTGCACCACCACTGCCCAGTTTTGGTTTTGATTTTGTTTTGTTTTTTGTTTTCTGGTTTGTTCATCTGGTTGTTTAGTTGGTTTTTTGTTTGATTTTTGAGACAGGGTCTCTCTACTTAGCCTTGATTGGCCTGGAGCTCACTATGTAGCTGGCCTGAAACTCACTAAGTAGACCAGACTGGCCTCAAACTCACAGAGATTCGCCTGTTTCTGTCTCCTAAGTGCTGGGTTTAAAGGTGTGCGCCACCACCACCCAGCTACAAATACTTTCTTTACTGAACTGATGCGGGAGAATTGTCTGTATTCTGTCAATCATATTTTAATAAAACGCTGATTGGCCAAGCAGGCAGTATAGGCAGGAAAACCAGACAGGAAGTAGAGGTGATGCAATGAGAACAGGAGAATTCTGGGAAGCAGGGAGGTTCCTTTGTCATTCCTGTGCAGACCACCGAAGAGGCAACATGTAAGCTGTCACACTGAGAAAGGTACTGAGCCCATGTGGCTAACATAGATAAGGATAATGGGGTAATATATGTTATAAGAGTTAACAAGAAGCCTGACCTAATGGGCCAATCAGTTTATAACCTTATGGAGTCCTGTGTGTGATTTCTCTTTGGGATTTGCCAGCTGTGGGGTACCAGGCAGGACAGAAGCCCCAACAAGCCAGCCCCCTCATGCTACACTGAACACTGGTGTTGAAAGGGGAAAAAATTAACTTCTGGCACAGACACCACACTGTACATTTACTTCAGAAAAATGCAAGCGATAAATGCAGCCACCATCGTGACCACTGGAGCAGACATGGCATGAAATCCTGGTTCTGCCTCCTAACAGCTCAGTGAGACCTAGCCCAGAGCTAGGCCCACCACTCTCTGCCTTCTGTCACCATCTGTAAAATGGGAATGCTAACCATCTTCCTTCCCAGAATTCTTCTCTCAGAATGAAGCCTCAGTTTCTCAAGGGTACCTGACTGGAGAGCAAACCCTTTGCTGGTCCTCTTCATTGCCCTGGTCTCTGTCCACTCAGCCCTCCGGGCCTCTTCTTTTTTTTCCCAATGAGTTCCCTGTACTCACAGCCTCTCTTAGGGGCTACATCTGACCCAGCACCTAAGACATCCTCAATTGCTTGTGAAATGGACTAAGACTGAACCCATTTGACTGCTGAGAAAACTGAGACTCAGAGGAAATCAACTTTTTTGCCTTCTTTTTGCATACTGAAAGAACTAGACTCACACATATAGCACTCTGATTGCCAAGATTCTGCCCAATCTTACCCTCACCCCAACCTAGCTGGGAAGTTTCCTCAAACCAAGGCTAAAAATTAGGTCAAGGCATGGTCTCAACTCTGATTAACTTCCTACTGGTTTTAAATACCTCTTCAAAATAATGAGAGTGTTGATGTGACTACGGAGGAGTGGGGGTGGGGTGGGGGATCCAGACACGGCAGCACGGGCCTGTAATCCCAGCACTTGAGACTGAAGAAGAAAGATCATAAGGCCAGCATGGGCTACACACTAAGACCCTACCTCACAACAAGAGTAACAAATCAAACAGCCGATGCTTCACCTGCAAGGAAGACAAGCCAAGAAAGGGGAAGACACCATTCTGGTATAAGGAGTTGCTGGAGAAATGCCCAGTGTAGTAGGCTCCCTCCTGCAGGACCTATGAGAAGGATGTCTGCCTGCAAGCTGCATTCTAACTTGCGGCCATTTCCATGAAGCACTGGATGGAGGATGGAGGTGGCGTGCAGCTGCTGTGTCGGGTGAGTTTGAGGAAGGCTGGGTGCGCCATTTTGTTAACAGCCAAGTCGCAGGTGAGATGTCTGAAAGCCTCTCCGAGGCTCAAGGAACTGTTCAGAAACTCAGGTGAGGATTTGGCTCGGTGAAGCGGTAACTTGATCCAAGCTTCGAGCAGAATGGAATGATCCTGGACAAGAGCAGATGGTTGGGGTAAATCATATGAAATCAGCCTAAATTTGTCTAAAGCAGACGGCCAACTTCCTGCTATTTCTGTCGGGCGTTCTAGTTAGCTCCTGCTGCATAATCAATTCCCCACCCCCAAGCTTAGGGCATTAAAATCATCACCAACTTCTCACATCTTGGGATTTTGTGGGTCAGGAATCCAGCAGGACTTGTCTGAGAAATCCTGTTCTGTGCGGCATCAATTAAGGCCACTCAGAAGGATTTGGTGATCCACGCGGGTCTGAGATGGGTCACTCCCTTGTCTGGAAGGCTGGGCTCCTTCGGGACTATTGATTAGAGGACTGTACATATCCGGTGGCCTTGGGGTCACTGAACTTCCTTCATAGTGACGCGTGCTCCTAAGGTATCTAATGAACAAGGGGAACCTGGCTTTGAGGTCATATAGGGTCGCTTCTGCCAACGTACTTACTAAAGTAGTCACAGGCCTACCCAGCTTCACGGGGAAAGGATCTAGAAGCTAGCTGCCCAAGAGGAGAATGATGCAGCATTCACTTTGGTTCAGAACCCTGCAGCTCTGGTTTCTCAGACTGCAACCAACCAAGGGATCTGTGGCCCAAAGGGCAGAAAGGGAATTGGAACAAGAGGTATCCAGGGAGACCAAGGTCACTGGCAACCAAACCAAGCTCACACTGTGCTCTGTCAAAGATCATTTGTTCCTCAGAGTTCATAGCAACCTCTCAGTCCCTGGCATAGTGCCTCCCCACTCATGGGGTGCTTCTGGTTGGCCACATGGGGTCACAATGCTGTGCTTGGCACTAGATGCCGGTGGAGTGAGGCCTGCACATGCATGGGAACATTGGTCCCTTGGAAGAGAGAGAGGGAGGTAAAGAAGCCGGCAGGCAAGCGTCCATTTAACCAGATCTCTCCACCAAGGGTACTCTGTGGCCCTCAGAGAGGCATAGTCAGTCACAGACTCACACAGTTGAGCTTTAGTGTCTGGCACAGGTATATCCTTGGAACAATGAACTCAGTAAATACAGACATTAATTCAGTTGAGGATGGCTTTTACATCATGTTTAGAGATTTTTAGGGGGTGTTGTGTGGCAAAACTTTTCCTGAGGAGATGCAATGCGTGCGCCCGCGCACACACACACACACACACACACACCCCTACCTACTCAATTGCAGGAGCCCACGACAGACCAAAGTATAGATACCACCAAAACCCAACTTGGTGAACTAATGAGTTTTATTGGGGTTACATACAGGAGCATGGCTGAGGGATTACATCTAGGAACAGAAATGACTCAAAGACAGCTCCATTATCAAAGCCTGCCCCAGCACGAATTACAGCTCCCAAAGCTGGAACACACCGCATAGCCTGCAGGCAGCTCAGCAGCTTGGAGGGGGTCCTTCCCAGGTGCCTCAGTTGGCCTAAACCTCTTCCAGGAAGCTCAGCTGGTTTCTGCTTCTTCCAGGCAGCTGGACTGGTCTCAGAGTCTACTTCACAGTTTGGCTTGTCTGGGAGGGACTCTCGGCAGCTTTGTTGATTACTCTGGGAGAGAGAAGACTAATGAATCTGGTCGGTTTCACGGACTTCCTGAAGCTCTTTGCCTTTCTCCTTAAAGAGCTTCCTCCTTACAGGACGTGTTCCAATCTAGGAGGAAACTGTTATATAACCAGGGCTAGGGGGTTGGACAGGTGCTCTCTCTCTCTCTTTCTCTCTCTCTCTCCCTCTCCCCCCCCTCTTTCCCTCTCCCTCTCCCTCTCTCCCTCTCCCTCTCTCCCTCTCTCCCTCTCTCTCTCTCCCCCTCTCTCCCCTCTCTCCCTCTCCCCCTCTTTCTCTCTCTCTCTCCCTCTCTCTCTCTCTCTCCCTCTCTCCCTCTCTCCCTCTCTCCCTCTCTCTTCCTCTCTCTCTCTCTCTCTCTCTCTCTCTCTCTCTCTCTCTCTCTCTCTCTCTCTCTCTCTCTCTCTCTGTCATTACTCCATTAGAGCTCCTGACATGACCTACAGGAGATGGGGATGGGAAGAAAAAGAAGGGGGAGAAAAGGATCCTGATGTTTCTGGAACTTTCATGTTCTCTTTATTCCAGAATTGCCTACTTGTTTAGCTGGTGGACTATTCAGAGCCCTCTAGACTTGCATGAAATTGACAAATAGGTTAAATAAAGTGAGCGTTTACCAGGAGCTGACTGCCCTAGGCCCTTTCAAGAAATCTAACTCATTGGTTCTTAGAAAATTCAAGGAGCAGGTTTATTCACTTCTCTGCCCCCTTCCCGGCCCCAAGGAAAGGCCAGATTCCTCCCCAGGCCCCCCTCCTGCTTCTGCTCAGTATCTGAGGGGATTCTCTTCAGTGGCCACAATAGCTAGAAACCTGAGTGATGTGGCTGCATATGGACTCCATGTGGCTCCTTTCTTCCTGTCATGCCCATTCCTCAGTTTGTTTTCTTGTCTGGTTTTTGGTTGTTTGGACTGGGTCTCTCTGTGTAGCCCTGGCTGTTCTAGAATTTACTTCATAGACCAGGCTGGCTTTGAATTCAGAGATCCGCTCGCCTCTGCCTCCCAAGTGCTGGGATTAAAGCTGTGCGGTCTTTATACACCGTGGTCCAGCCTCACCCTGTAGCAGAGGAATCAAGCATACTTAGTCGCAGTCTACAGACTGTCACTGTCCTCCAGTCATGTGTTCAAGGCAAGTCGTGATCTCCCAGCCAGCATTGCCCTTCTCATTTTCCACTCTGCCCTTCCGTACGGCTTCACAAACCAGAGCCTGTGAAGCTCGGAATTCTGGGACAGGAGAAGAGCTCTATATGATAATTTTGGAATGATCTGTCTTTGGTTCAGCAGCAATTAGGGGAAATATATATATATATATAATATATATATTATATATATTATATATATCATCCACATTCTGCTCAATCCTGCCGCTCTATTTTCATCTCTATCATTTATACTTGCATTTATGATCTCTAATGTTAATTTTTAACTTTCAATGCAAAGTCTCCCAAACTTCAGGATCATAGTATTGTGGATCCAATAATGCCCACTGTCACCATTGATGCTCTGGGGACCCAGGGAGAAGGTTGTGGTAGAATAGTGCTTGTACTTGGGTCAGATCACACATTCCATTTAGGTCATACCCCTGCTTCATCACCTGTACTTATGTGGCCCCCTTGGCTTAGACTGCTCTTCCACATCCTCCATGCTCAGCTCCCACCCGGCACCATTTCCACGCTTACCACGTAGGAACCTAGGATGGCTCTGCTGTAGAGCTCCAATGTCAAGATTTTCCCAGCACCAAAGGGCACTGTAGGTCATCGAAATGAACATACTGAACAATTTTCTCAGGGTTTTATTGTCCACTTTGCAGTGGGGTCCCTGAAAAGGGTGCATGCAGAGTGAATTCGTAGCTTTCCTCTAGCCGTGTCTGACAGCGCCAGAGAAGCACAGTAATTACTGGACATGTTCGTATGTCTGAAGCCCTATAATGAAGTATTCCATGGGGTCTATTTCACACCCCTGTGTTGAGCAAGGGGGATGACTCCAATTAATACTAATTGGACTCATCTACTTGAAAGAAATCCAAAATTGCATACTGATTTATTGAACTTATTCTAATGCTCCAAAATCAATTCCTTTTTTTAAAATAACATTTCAGAAAACCAAGATAATATGGCAATTACTTCAGTTTTGCAAACCCAGTGGGGGTTCAGTAAATGTAATCTGAATGCACGGATGTGCCACAGGCTGGGAGTTGAGAGATGTTGGTTCTAGCTTCATTCTCCCCCCAAGTGCATTATGAGGTACTGGCAAAATTCACTTCTATTTTCCAAGCCTCTGCCTGTTCCTCTGTGAAATGAAGGATTTGGAAAAACACAATGATTTTGGGTTTTGCCATTGCTATTGTTGAGACAGGGTTTTTCTGTGTAGCCCTGGCTCTCCTGGAGCTCACTTTGTAGACCAGGCTGCAACTCAGAGATCCATCTGCCTCTGCCTCCCGAGTGCTGGGACTGAAGGTGTGCACCACCTTGCTTTGGAGCAACCCAGGTTCATCTTTCTGGGATAAATCCCCTGCAGCCTTAAAAGTCAACAATTGCTTGAAAAAAATGTTGAATGCACACTGGTGTCAAATCAAAGGAAAAGAAAGAAAAATGGATCTAATTTTTAATGAACCTCTCTCTCTGACCCATGGTTTGTTCTATGTATCATTGTAGGTAGCATTACACCTATAACATGCTTCAGTGAGCAGAGCTGATTTTTCAGGAATATCATTCATGCTCTGCTTCTACACATAAGGCAACTGGCACTTTATTAACTTTGGGAGAGTTTGGCTTCCCATCTTGACAGCATGGCTATGTTTTTGGACACTCCGAAAGGGTGTTGCCAGACTACGGTTAGTAGGTAAAAGAGTCGATGAAATGAGCCACAAAAGGACCCTCGTTTTATGCTCAGAGGTAATTCCCAGGTTGTGTGCCAATTTGAATAGCTTCACTTCACCCAGCTAAAAGGTCAGCAACTGGACAGTGAGTAAGCTAAAATATCTAGGAAGTGAGGATCACAATTCCAGAACGTACGGAAATGTTAAGGGAAAGAACCCTCCTAAAATACTGTCAAGTCATTGATTAGTGTGAAATCATGCATAACTCCATAAAGCCATGTGTGTGTGGTGGGGTGGAGAGTGAGCTCAACCACCCAGCACTCTCAGAAGGTGGGGGAATGATTGTGCCCTTCAGTCAACAGTGAGAGTCCTTGGTAGTCCTTTGGGGTACCCAGTGGAGAGACTAGAGTAGTCTGGAGAATAAGATGTGAAGCACCCCTGCCGTGAAAGCTGCTCTAGACCTTTCTAGACAACACTCAAGGAGATCAGTCAATTCCTGCGTGAATTAGCTGCAGATGAAAATGAAGCTTAACCCTCTTTAAGGGAAGACGTCAAGTCCAACTTCTTCACACTGAAGAGCAATAGACATATGAAGGAGCAGGAAAACGCTGACCTATGGCTAAGAGAAAAATCAGCCCGTAGAAACAGACCTACGGATGACAGGGGCGAGATATAAACATCTGGATTACTGGGGCAAAACCTGTCAGTAGAGAGTCCAGATTCAAACCCAGCTCTCCTGACACTCCATATAGTCCTCCCCTCTTTGCTAGTGCTGGTCTGTCCTATATCTGTGTAAAAATGTATAGAACTTAGCCACAACACCCCCAGGGCAACTTTCCTGTACTGCTGGCCCACACATGGGGAAGCACATCCTAGAAACCCGCAGAAGCTGCCAGCCATCTTAGCGGATGAAATTCCAACAGTGCTGTAAGTGGACTCTCTTGTACTTTGCCTTCCTCACTACGGAACTTACCCAGGGCCACTCCTTGGTGATATCTGTAGCCAGAGGGCCTCTCTGCTCCTTGGGGGTCACGGCTTCTGGGAGTGCAATAATTCCTATGTGCACTGCGAGGGTGTATGTACCAGGAAACCAAGCCTCCTGCTCCAGGTCCAAACTGGCAAAAATTTAAGCAAGGCTTGACACAGAAAACATCACAACATCACAGCACAAGCCTCACCTTAACGCCAGGGGGGGTTTCGTGTGTGTGTGTGTGTGTGTGTGTGTGTGTGTGTGTGTGTGTGTGGTGTTGCTTACAACAGTGTGAGAGGGGATGATGCAGGGAGTCTAGACCTAAGGTCACTTCCCAGACTGGGGGCGCAGTTTTCCTCCCTGCAATTCGCTACACACATTGTTACCAAAGCAAATATCAAAGCCCTGCAATTTGCTAATTATAGGCGGGATCCTGGGCTTGTGGGCCCAATTAACCACTTGTTCCTCATTTTCTCTGTGTGACCCGTCAGCTGCACCCACAATTAGCCACTTGTCTTTTAACTGCCCCCTGAGTTGGCTGACTCACCTCTAATCCTCTCCAGCTCTCACCTCCAGATGGCCTTTGGTGTCTCCCTGCCTTCCAGGCTGCCCGGCTCATCTAGGTTGGCTCTCATCATAGGCCAGTGTCAGCTCTCCCGCGGTGCAGGGAGGGAGGACCTGGGGGGACCTATGAGATTTCCTGGATTTACTCCTTGTCTCTGCACAGTGTCTGTGAGGCCGGAAGCAGCTCCTGTTGGTCTGGGCATCTTGCCTGGCTCCCTAAAGATGTGCAGGGGGCTGTGGCCACATCAGTTTCTGCTCCCAGACAGTCTCCACAGAAGAAAAAGGGAAATTATGGCTTCTCTGGAGCCAGGCTGCTGCCAGAACTCCTGCCTACGTCCTGGTCAATGTCTCTTCAGTTCCCTGCACAGTGTAGTCAGCTAGGGCTAAGACGAGCAAGAAGTGCTGCCAGCCTGAGAGAGGAAGACCAGAAACTGCCAGGAGAGAGCTCCAGAGTCATAAATTGGGGAAGGAAGAAAACCCTGCACAACCTTTGTTAGGTAGACAACTCAGCAAGCAGAGGGTCCACACCCAACTTCTGATGGGTAGTTAAGTCAAGGTTCGTTACACTCTTTCTTTTCCTCCATTTTTTTTTTTATTACAGACACCTTGGAAAATGTAGTGAAAGCTCCGGAACTTCTTTAACAAAAAAAAATGCTTAGGTTCAGCCAGCCCTGAGGGTGTATGTACATCTGTCGTATACCTGCAATCCCAGTTACTCAGGAGGCTGAGGCAGGAAGATCACAAAGGCTTGCATGGGCTACAGGGAGAATTAAAGGTCAGTATGAGCAATTTAGCAAGATCCTGACTCAAAACAAACATTGTGAAAAGGACTGAGGATTTATCTTAGTGGTACAGCCCTTGCTAGCAAGTGTGAGACCCTATATGCAATCCCCAGCACAGCGGGAAGGAGGGAGGACAGAGGGAGGGATGGAAGGACAAAGGGACACAGGGAAGGAAAAGAGTGGCTTCAGTTCATAATCCACTTACTTGTTTAATCACTCAGTAAATAATTTCACACACCTATGTGCTAGGTAGGCCTCACTGAGGGAAACTTAAGTGCACAAATTTTACAAAAACTCCTACTCTCAGAGAGCTTCCATTATAACCAGAAGAAATAGTTGATTGATAATCAATGCAATAAATAAGTAAAGTGCACAACCTAGTAGAGAGTAAGCACTGCAGAAAAAGAACAAATAAGACCTAGGTGGCAGAAAGAGGGCCCGGAGTACAGGTCATATTTTCAATAGCATGTGCCAGGCGGGCCTTAGGGAGCTGTGAAATACGGCGGAGACCTGAGCCGAAGTATCAAGAGAAAGGGTATGGCTACCCAGGGAACAGCCGAGGCCTTGTCTGGGAGTCTGAAGAAAAGTGAGAAAGGCTACTCCGAGGGACGGAAGCGGAACAGTGTCTTGGAGTGGAGACAGAAAGCAAAGAGGACTGAACCTCTTGGAGAGGCCAGCAGGCCCCAAGGACTTGAATTTTATTGTGACCTAAATCAGAGGCCATTAGTGGAATTTGAACAACAGGCTCACATAGTCTGACTGATTTAAGACCCTCGGTGGCTGCTGAAAGAGAACAAATGGTCCAAGTGTGAGGTGATGGTAGCACGGAGGAGAAAGGCCACCGCAGGAAGGCTGGGTCTAGGGTTCCGGAAGGATGCTGGGGGAAAGGGGAGCACATGCATATAGAATCCCAGCGCTTGCCAGTCCTCAGAGTCTCACCCACACATGCAGGTAAGAGGACTTTGTCCAGGTGACAAAGGACAGAGGTGACCCCAGGGGGATAAAGGGACGAGAGTGCAGTGGGTAGAAAGGGGGGCGTCTCAGCTGTGTCTAGAGTTCACTGACTTTGAAAACATGGAACCGTGGTAAGATGTGCAGTGTTAGGTGAGTATCTGTTATGTATTTAAAATAATTCATACTTGGAGAAAAACAACTGCCCCTTCTAATAGCTCATCAGTCCAGTAGATCCTGCCGGTTTTGCCAGCTTCAAAGGTAGCCAGGCTGCCAGATAGTAGTGGTGCCTGTCTTTAATCCCAGCACTCGAGAGGCAGAGACAGGCAAATCTCTGTGAATTTGAGGCCAGCTTGGTCTACAGAGTAAGTTCCAGTATAGCCAGGATTACAAAGAGAAACCCTGTCTCGAAACCAAACCAACAAAAACAAAAAAAAAAGGGGTGGTCAGGCTGCCTTCTGGGATGGGAAAGTCTCAGCTTCCTTTATAGCCTAGTCCTCCAGGAGGGGAGGAAAGGGAAGGGAAAGGGAGAAGCCAAAGCGAAATCTACCCTGTAGCAAACCCAGAGCTGAGAAGGGAAGTTAGTGCTAGAGCTGACAGCCTCCAGAAAGGGCTGACTGACTCAGCAGGAAGGAAGAAGGCAGCCCAGAAGGAGGCCCCAGCACCTACTGCCTGATGCCCACCTCCAGGAGGGCTCCTTGCCCCAGGGACTAGGCCTGCTGTCACTCAGAGGGCTGAGGAGGATGCCGTGAAGAAGCTTGGTTCTAGGACTTTGAGCGGCTACAACCTGCAGATCCTAGTGACTGTGAAAGCCCAGAGTGAGGGCTGACATGGCCCAGCAGTCTCTGCTGACCCAAGTAGAGAGCTTCCCTGTGGACCAGAACAAGGAGGTTTCCTGGCCCTAGCTCCACATCAGCCACCTCCAGACCTGTGCCCCAGATGGGAAATTCCTCTTCATATCAGGATCTGTCTCTGAGCCTGGGGCAAGGTCCCCTGCTGCCACATTTGGCCAAACCATGTGCCGTGTCACAGTTCTGATTAGGTGCCAAGAGAACCATTTCCCAGGCCACAGCTTTAACAAGGCCATGCTTCCTAATTACTAGTTTTCTCCTAATTAAATAAAGGGGGGGGCGCTCACCCATGATCACTCCACCTTATAGTACCACCTTCCGTTTATAGGCGTCTCTCTTCAGAGGGGCCCAACGTGCTTTGTGTATTATTGTTATGTTTCCCTCGTAACCATCCCCGAGATTCCTAGGGATGGTTATTATCCTGCCAGTTTACAGGTGGGAAAAGGGACACCGGCTGGGGTTAAGCAAAGTGTCTGTCAACCTAGCCGGTGGGGCCCAGGATTCCAAAGCTCTCCTCTTTAGAAATAAAGTCATCCCCCGGGAGCAAAACTGGGCTAAGGCAACAGAGAGCGAATGGTCATTTATTACATGCGTGACAGAGATAATTAGCACAGTTTAGTTCCCACAGCAATCCCATAAAGCAGCTAGTATGGCCAGCCTTCCCTGTGAGGACCATGAGTGTCCGGAGGAACAGCATCCTTCGCCGTAATGGCAGGAAGCAGAGGCTGGCAGACACGGAGCATTTAGCCCTGCGCCAGCCATCTTTCATTTATTAACTCATTTGAATGCTGAAAACCATCTTGAAGGTGACAATTAGAACGACTGCCATTTTTGCTATGATAGCACAGAAAAGGAAGTGACATGATTCATGTCACATAATAGCAGAGCCAGGAAGAGCCCAGAGGGTCCCATCCCACCAGTTAGGTGACAGTCAGGGTGCAGCCCCAAGACAGCACTGGCCTCTCTTCCTTTTCCTCTGGTTTGTGTACAGTCTGGGTGCATGGGAGGTCCAGGAGACACTTCCTGCCCACACAGATGTGGGAGGCACTTTCCATTAGCAAACGGCACCGTGGAAGCTGGTGGAACACGGGCAGGAGAATCCAAGAGTCGTAATATTCCAAGAGAGATAGCCAAGCCAGCCGTATGGTGGAACTGGCTGTGTGGTAGTGGCCTCTTGCTCTCCCAGTGAGTAAGTGCATGCTTGTGCCACACACACACACACACACACACACACACATACACACACACACACACGACACCCGGAAGGGATGTCCTATATAGGGGCACAACTTCTGGCTCCTTGGCAGTCCAGGCTACCTTGTCCATTAGTAAAGTGTCCTGCCAGGCTCAGGCCTCAGGTCGGCAGAGTGAAGGGCCTTCAATGGCCTGGCACGGATGAAACCCAGCCCCTGCATCCAGTCTCAGGTCAAGATTCCTTTGGGTGGCCAGGTAGTATTTCCCTCACACCCATCTCTTTCCAGATCCCACCCCACAGTGACTGGTTGACAACAGCCCTCATCTGTTGCTGCCTGTCCTGTGCCTTCATCAGTTACCCGGGAGCCCTTCCTGAAAACCAGAAGGACCTAGTTCCCAAAGAAGGCCGGACAGACTACCCCGTAGCTTCGGTTCTTTCCAACCAAAGCCAAGCAGGTAAGACGGTTCTGGCTTACCAGGTCTGACTCCAGCTTTCCCGTTCTCTCTTCTGCACCTGCTTCAGGTCCCTGCACTGAGAGAGGGAGTCTTCAGTGTAACTTCTACCTGGTGTCACCTGTCCAGAGCACAGGCGCTAAGCCAACCTCACACCCCAGCCGAACCTACCGTTTACTGTGCCATCCTGGGGAACAAGAATTCTACGCGACAGAATTGCTGTGGGGCAGATGTGTGACTGTATTCAAGGGCTGAGAACTATATGAAGCATTGACCCGGCACTGGTAAATCTCTACTAGTATGTGAGCTATCCCCACCCAACCCAAGAATCAGTATTGACCCAAGTCTGGCTGTGCATGACAGTTTCTCCGGTAGACAGAGGCAGCTGAGGCCTGGGGGATGTCAGCTTGGGGGAAGAAGCATGAACACAGGAAAGAGCTTGCCTTGTGAGGGCCTGAATATATAGCCTTAGTCCTGGTCGGTCATAGAACGTCAACAGAAAAGGGATTAAGGAGTCGGGGGTGGGGGGGCAATGTCCAGCACACATCCCAGGAAGCAAGCCACTCCCTGGCCTCACTGGTAGATGTGCTAAGACCAGTCCAGGGCCAGGGTCGCTTCCAGTGCTGCTTTCCAGCAGCTACGCACATGACCTGACTCCCTACCCGCCCTGGGCTTTAAATCCCACAGGACTTGGGGACCATGGAACTGTTAGGCTGAGCGCTTGTTTCTACTACTGCCAGGCTGGGCAGGTGGCACAGCTGCTTAGAGGTCAGGAAGAAACAATACAGTCACCCCACCTGCACCCCCATCAGGGTCCTCTTCCTGTCCCAAACAGCCAGCCTCCTGGGAGGTGGCTCTGCTCTGCTAAGGAACTGGAAAGACAGACAGACAGACTACAGCCTGGAGGAAAAGAGAGGCCCTAAATTCAAAGAACTGCTTCTTTGTAAACACCAGTCACTTGCTGTGGCCTTGGAATTCAGTCAATACCGGGGGTGGGTGGTGGGGGTAGGGGGGTGATGAGGGGGGTTAGGAGGGTGGAAGAGGTGGGTGTTCTGCTTCAGTGGGCAGGTCAGAAGAGAACAAGCGGCTTCTGAGCAGGAAACCCGGAGCCATTTAACCTTGCAAGTCAGTCTTCATTTTCTGTTAAGTAATATATTTGGGCTTACGCTGGAATCCTCTGCACACGATAAAAATAGAGGCAGTGCACAATACTTCCACCACCTGTGTTTTCCTTGGATTGCACATTTTCCATGATAAACAAGAAAGCCCAGATTGGAAATTCATTCATTCCTTCAGAATAAGTGCTCCAGTTGGGGGCTATGTGTGTTTTCAATCAGAGGAAGCTAAAAACAGCCTTTGCGGGATTGCCATATCCCATGCCTCAGAGCTCCAAGACTCAAAACATCTTTTTATCTTCTCTGCAGATAATTTTGCATAAAGACCATGATTTTTTTTAAAAAAATGCAACTGCTAATTAAAATTGCCACTTAATTTCCA
Source organism: Myodes glareolus (assembly GCF_982192425.1). Lineage (NCBI taxonomy): Eukaryota > Metazoa > Chordata > Mammalia > Rodentia > Cricetidae > Myodes > Myodes glareolus. Next base: position 71,215,070 of record NC_142027.1, on the reverse strand, counting down.
CTATGTCTCCCTGTTGTCTCTTTTGTAACCATAACAAGGGTTCTGTTGGTTGAGATAGTCTCACCGGGTAGGCCAGGCTTGCCATTCTCCTGCTTCAGATTCCCCAAAACTAGGATTGAGAGCATGGACTACCACACCCAGCATCATGGGACTTATTTATTTATCATTTTATTTTTATTTATTTGGTTTGGAGACAGGGTCTCATTACGGAGCCCTGGCTGGCCTTGAACTCTTAGATATCTGTCTACCTAAGCCTCCCCAGTGCTCACACTAAAGGCATGAGCCACCAACACCAGGCTGGCCGAACTTGTTTTTAATTCCTGGTTTGCAGATGAGAAAGAACCAGTGGTGGCTTATAAGCTGCACGGCTTTTCTGTCTGTGCTGAGAGCCGTAAAGCTGTACCCTGCTCACCTCTGCAAATGTCCGTGTCCTGAATCCCAGCTGCTACTGCTATTGCCGCTTCTTCTTCTCCGGCCCCCTTCTCCTCTTCCTTCCTCTTGTCTGGTGTACACCTCCCCCCGACCTCCCCCCCCCCCCCGCCCCGCACCGAGTCAGTCAAGGTTTCTCTATGTAGCCCTAGCTGTCCTGGAACTCACTCTGTAGACCAGGCTACCTGTCAACTCACAGAGATCTGCCTGCCTCTGCCTCCTGAGTGGTAGGGTTAAAAAGGTGCACCAACCACCGCTGTCCAGCTGAATCCCAGCTTCTTAAACCTACAGGACATGTCCATGTATGTGGGAATTGCAAAAAACTTGGCAACAGTAGAAGTTCTGAACGCACTATGGTCAAACTTAATTCAATATCACTCAACTCTGGTTGAAATACCTCGGCTCAGATGTGAGACTATTTGAGGTTACATTTGTTTGGTTTCTTTTTTTTCATTCTAAAGCTTGTATTTATTTAAATTTTCTTCTCTAAGTCTGTGTGTGTGTATGTGTGTGCATGTGTGCAAATGTATGAGGGGGCAGAGTCATTGGATCATCTTGGAGCTGGAACCAGCCATCATGAGTGCTGGGAATGGACCTGGAGTATCTTCAAGACAGCTCTCTGTCCACTACAATTTTCAATTGTTTGTATGTGGGAGCATGTGCACGCCACAGCACACTTGTGAAGGTCAGAGGACATTTTTGAAAGTCAATTCTCTCTACCCTCATGTTGGGTGGATCACAGAAATAGAAATCAGGTCATCAAATTTGGTGGCAAATACCTCTACCCGCTGAGCTATCTCACCAACTTCTCCCCACCCCCTGACATAAGGTCTCACTATGTAGCCTTAAATGGCTTGGAATTCCATATGTAGCCCAGGCTGCCTTTTTCTCCCGACAGCAGGAGCTCCAAGTGTGCACTGCCACACCTGGTTTGTGTGATGCTGAGGATGCTAGGAGCTGCAGGGTTTTGAAATTATTTAATTTTATTTTATGAGCACTGGTGCGAAGGTGTCAGATCCTCTGGAACTGGAGTTACAGACAGTTGTAAGCTGCCATGTGGGTGCTGGGAATTGAACTCGGGTCCTCTGGAAGAGCAGCCAGTGCTCTTAACCACTTATCCGCCTCTCCAGGCCTGAGTTCAGTACTTTGACTGGACAAAGTTTTCTACTCTTATGGAAATGTAATGATTTAGTTAAAATAAAGGCTTTTTCTTCTTTTAATCTTTTGAGACAGGGTTTCTCTGTGTAGCCTTTGCTTCCTAGAGCTCACTCTGTAGTCCAGGCTGACCTCGAACTCAATGATTAGCCTGCCTCTTCCTCCTGAGTGCTGGGGTTAAAGACTTGTGTCACCATGCCTGGCCTTAGAACAAAGACTTTTGCTAGCTGTCTACCATCATTCCTTAGTATTTAAGGATCAAAGGTATATTTTGACAGCATTGTTAGAATGTCTGATTTCTAAAGTTGCTGCTCAAGTTGATGACTCGAGTTTCAAAAACAAACATTCAGCGGACACTGGCTCGGGGCTAGGACGAGCTTTGTAACCATCTCTGCAGTTACTAAGCATGGGTCTGCCATTTTGCACTGTGCATTTATGTGAGTTCTCTGCACTGGTGGTTATCAAATCAAGATATCGGTCAACTCTGCAAGTTGTTTAAGATGCTGTGCATCCTGCAGGATCAAGATCCAACTCTTCACATAGAAATCAAGCCCACCCGTCTCCTTGGTAAGAAAGGCACACTTTTTTGTCTCTAAACAACGCCAAAATTTTATACACATACCAAAGAATTGTTCTAAAATAAATTACCTATGGTTTATTATCAGTAAGTGGCTTGTTTATCTGTATGCCCAGGTGAGTAGACACATTTCCTTGGGGAGAAAGGGGTTCTAATGATAGGAAGTTACATCCCACCTCCTCTGGTCTCTTCACTTGCAAGGTGGCCTGTGTGAAAGACACCAGCTTCTACAGCAGAATCTGCCTTTCTCTCCCTATGTGGCCTTTATAGGCCTCAGAGTCTCAGTTTCCCCAGTCTGAAAAGAAACATCACACCTCGAGTTTTGTCCGGTTCTGACATCAAGGCCTTTCTTTCATGAGAAACCCGAAGTCATCAGCTTGTCATTGAATGGCACAGTAGCCATCACCCTGACCCTCAGGTCCATCTGACCTTGGGGTTCTCATCAGTGACAGCAAAATCTCAATACCAATTATTAATCAAGAAAATGCCCCCACAGGCGATCCCTCAGTTAAGGTTCCCTTTTCCCAGATGACTGTAGTTTGTGTCAGACTGACAGAAGCGAGCCATCGCAGCTCCCAGAACCTATTAGAGGGAGACGGATTTTCCACAACACTGAATCTAAAGGTGGCACAATCACATCAATCTAGTTCAGGAGACTTCAAACATTCTCCCCTGCCCCAAGGCAGGGTTTCTCTGCATAGGCACGACTGTCCTGGAACTCACTTTGTAGACCAGGCTGGCCTCCAACTCAACGATCTGCCTGCCTCTGCCTCCTGAGTGCGGGGATAAAGGACTTGCATTGCCACAACTGGCCCAAACACTCTTATGGATAAAAAGATGGACTCCTTAATGAGACAACTGATTCTTGATGTATAGAGGAAATCTAGAATTTGCTCACAGGTGAGCATCTGTAGCATTTTAAGACTACCTTAACTTGTTCTTCTCTCATTCACTGTGAGCATAGGTCAGTGGGAGGGTGCTTGCCTGGGCTTTGAAGGGCCCTAGATTTGATCATTGATGAACTGACAAAGGAAGGGAGGAAGGAGGGAGGAGGAGGGAGAGAAGAAAAAAGAGAGGGAGGGAGGAAAGAGAAAGTCAGGAAGGAAGGAGGGAGGGAGGGAAGAGAAAGGAAGGAAGGAGGGAAGGAGAGAGGGAGAGAAGGAAGGAGAGAGGGAGGGAAGGAAGAGAAAGGAAGGAAGGAAGGAAGGAAGGAAGGAAGGAAGGAAGGAAGGAATTAGGAAGGAAGAAAGGAGGGTAGGGAGGGAAGGAAGAAGAAAGGTAGGGAGGGAAGAAGGAAAAAGAAAGAAATGAAGGAAAGAAGCAAGAAAAAAACCATTTCATTTTCTCTTTTTTTGTGAACCTTCAAGATCCATCACACAATCCTACACACAAGGAAAAAGGAGAGAAATTATATATACTTATACTAAAGTTTTTGGGTTTGTAAATGGAGACTGTTTTTTGTTTCACAGCTACCCAGACCTGAATAATCACACAGAAACTGTATTAATTACAACAGTGTTTGGCCTATTAGCTCAGGCTTCTTATTAATTAACTCTTACGTCTTAAATTAACCCATTTCTATTCATCTATTTATCACCATGAGGCTGTGGCCTACCGGTAAGTTTCTGGTGTCTTTCTTCTTCGGTAGCTACATAGTGTCTCCCTGACTCTGCCTTCTTTCTTTCAGCATTCAGTTTAGTTTTTCTGCCTAACTCTGTTCTGCACTGCCATAGGCCAAAGTACCTTCCTTATTAACCCACGGTAATAAAACATAGTCACAGCATACAGAGGGGAATCCCACATGACAAATGTGTTATTGTTTGGATACAGTTACTACCCTCAACTGCAAGAGTTGACTTCCTAAAGTCCCATGTTAATGTTATTTAAATGTTGGATGTGATCTCACAATAGTGTGAAGAAGTCAAAGCCTTCAGTTTAGATGAGAAGTCCTTAGGGTGAAGCCCCAATAATTAAATCATGGTGACTTTATAAGAAGCTGGGTGGTTGTAAAATGAGAGCCAGGCTTGTTGGGTTTCTGTCCTGCCCTGTTCCCACTGCCAGCAAGTCCCAAAGAAAATCACACAGAGGTCTCCATAAGATTATAACCTTATTGGCCCATTAGTTCAGGCTTCTTATTAGCTCTTGTAGCTTATATTAACCCATTATTCTTATCTATGTTAGCCATATGACTCAGTACCTTTTTCTGTGGAGCAGGTTACATCCTGCTTCTCCCGTGATCTGGGCAGGACTGGGGAGGAATGTGCTTCCTCCTTCCCAGCATTCTCCTGTTCTTATTGCCCCACCTTTACTTCCTGTCTGGTTGTCCCACCTATACTTCCTGCCTGGCCAATCAGCATTCATTTAAAACATGATTGACAGAATACAGACAATTCTCCTGCACCAGGTGGTTGTGGTGCATGCTTTTAATCCCAGCACTCGGGAGGCAGAGACAGATGAATCTCTGTGAGTTCAAGCCCAGCCTGGTCTACAGAGTGAGTTTCAGGCTCCAAAACTACAAATAAACCCTTTCTTGAAAAATAAAAAAAAAAATTAAAAAAGAGAGACAGCGAGCACATGACACAGGTCAGGACACAAGCCCTACCTGTTTGTCCTGCGGTGTTGTGTGCTACCTCAGGACTGCCAGTGATTCCCCACTAGTACTGAGCAGATGACAGACAACACAATGCCCATAACATGAAATCGCCAGCGAATCTAGCTGCTTTTCATGTAAAATTAGCTTGTCCCAGATACTCCAACATAGTAATGGAAACTGCTGAATTCACACACACACACACACACACACACACACACATGCACGCACGCACACACACGCACACACACGCACACACACACACGCACTCAGCCTCTGATGACATAATTCAGGGAGGGGAAACTATGCTTTCAGAATCGTGTGCTGCTGTAATCAGGGCAGCAACTCTGACATCTGGGCAAGACATCCAACCACAAGCAACTATCAGTTCTATGCTCCTTTGTCTTTACCTGCTTTTTGTAAATAATCTCAATCCACAAACTAAACATCGGGTCTACTTAACGTAAAATTATTACAATTGCCTTACATGCTCAACTTCTGTGCTCTCTGTTTGGCAGCAGAGGGAGAGCCCAGTTGCTGTTAGGGCTCCGTTTTGAAGTCATCTTCCAGCCATAGCATTGCTTGTGTAAGTCAGTATATTCAGTGTTAGGAAACCCAAAATCGTGTCTTTTAATAGAATTCTCATCCAAAGGATGGGGGTGGGCGTATTCCAGTAAATTAAAAGTGAAAATCTGGAGATGGGGAGGGGAAAAGGGGGAAAAGGAGGAGGAGAGGTATAGGAATTGTCCCTGACAGGAATTTCTGCATTAAAAAATAAAGCACAACCAAAACCACACCGAGACAAACCGATTACACTCTGCCCATCAACCCAGAAACACCACAATGCATAGAGCAAAGTTGGGCCTATGCTTTAAAAAAAAAATCACATTTTGAAGTAGACATTCTTTCTGACCGTGTCTCTTACATGTAACCCTTGGAGAAGCTAAGGGTTGATAATAGAGCGAGCTCAAAATACAGAGGGAGCCTGGTAAGCAGAGACCCAGGACTTGACTGTGTTCCTGTGTCGAATCCTCACAGGACCCGAGCTGTACTGCTGGATCTCACATCCCAGCCAGATCTGATTGGACCTTCTTCGGACAGCTTGCAGTTATTCCTGTATGGCCTTCCTTGTGAGTCTGGAGGCTCTAACCCTGAGCGGCACACCCCCACGCCCTGCTCGCTCTCACTCTCTCTTCCTCCTCCCTTTCTACAAATCCTCTAGGGCTCCTCATCTGGGATGTTTATATGGTGGGCCAAGCCCTGTCTTAACAGTGTCCATCTTGAACTCTGACTGGAAGATTTGGAGACCAGACCCAGGGTGGCCACTGATGAATCTTGCGTTCCATGGACAGGAAGAAGAGGATGGTATGTGTTCTGTGAGGATAAGCCCTAATTCTGTGTGGTCCTATGGCTTCTGGTACATGCGAGGATCCCCCATCTACACATACATCCCATTTTTCTTTCACCTCTCTGTATTTAACTAGCAGATTAATGGCACCATTTTGTTTTGTTTTGCAAGACAGGGGTTTCTCTGTGTAGCCATGGCTGTCCTGAAACTTGATCGCTCTGCAGACCAGGCTGGCCTCAAATTCATAGATATCCACCTGCCTCCACCTCTAGAGTGCTGGGATTAAAATCTCCATCACCACCTGGCTCAATAGCACCATATTAAATAAGCCAAACACCTAACTTCATACATACAAACTCCAAATTTCTGCTGGGACACCTCTCTGGGGAAATGATCCTAAGCCAGATAATTTTTCCCAACAGTTTCAACATGAAATTGACCCTACTTCTAACAGAATATAATACAATTTCTGGGACACTTTTACATCTGACCCCCTTGTAATTTTACCATAGCCCATTAACTCGCGGCCCATTTAACAGAAGTTGGTTCAGTGCAATCACCCAGCTAGTGAACGAATGGTACCCATGCCACAAAGACCAGCAGTTCTCTCAGAGGAGGAAGGAGGAGGAAGAGAGACGAGGGGAAAAGAGAGGGGGAGAGAAAGGGAGGACAGAGAGGAAGAAGGGAAAGCCCAGGGAGGATGGAGGAGGAGGGAAGTGTTGAATAGACAGAGGCAGGAGAAGTATTGTGGAAAGAGGCTGGGGGGCAGGAAGGCCCACTCTTGGGACCTTACATCTGGTACCCAGGACTTTGGTTTTTAGCTCTGAGCTGCTGTTGTTTCCCCTGCCCTCTCCTGCCCTTTCCCCTCCCAAGGCTTCCCTAAAAATGAACATCCTGTCCATCGCAATCACCCTCCAGCTGTTGGGTCTTTTTAAATGCCCCTCACTTGTCTGTGGCATGTACTCCAACCAGAAAATAGACCTTGGGCCGCCAGGATGGAAAGAAGTATTAAATGGCAAAAAGATGCCCCAGGTCAGGGTGTAGGCAGCACCCCCACCCCAAAATAGTGGTGCTTGCTGAAAGGCATGGGGTTGCTGGGGTGATCCCAAACTAAAACAGCCTCCTCTCTTCGTCCCACCAGGACCCTCACATATGTGAGACCAGGTGTCCCTATTTGGGACTTGGAAAATACAGCTCGCACATTGGCTTTCTGATTGGGTGTCAGCATCATGGGGTGGACAGAGCACAGACATTGAAGCCAGATGAGTCTTGGGTCGAGTGACTGTCTCTTACGGTGTGAAGTTTCTGTTCTTTTTGGGCCTCGGTTTCTTCATCTAGAAACTAACTTCCCTAGACGTTGATTTAAACTTCTCAGAAGAACCACTGCTCCCAGATAGTCTGTGTCTTCCAGTCAGTCTGTCCAGAGCTTCCCATGGCTTCGAGTTGCTGGTTCGGCCAAATCTGAGTCATTACTATTGAAAACACTCACTTGAATGTATAGTCAGGGTACCATCCTTAACAGTCAGAGACACAAGCTTCCAAAATACCCAGATTGATGCAAAAACACCCTGACTTCCCATTCAGCACCCTCTCTAGTCTCAGAAATTAGTCTGGGTCCTCTAGCCAGGTTCACATGGGGTGACCTTGCCTCATCCATGCTAGAGTATGTGGGAGATGGGTGTCTCACCAGGATCACTGTTAGAAGCTCCAAGTGACATCTGTCTCTGCTCTCACTCTCTGTCCCCCACTGGCCACAGTC